>NC_141685.1:1140923130-1141540704 GCF_964263255.1 Lissotriton vulgaris | reverse complement strand
CGCCCTCGGCCCGAAGGCCATTAGCCGAGAGAGACATAGCCGACACCCGCATTTGGTGGCGCCTCTGACTGGCTCTCCACCGTGTGACTCCTGCGCCATGGGGAAACCGAGGGGGGCCAAGCGGACCACCCCAGCCGCCTCAGACTCGGAGTCCCCGGACAAAGAAGAACGTGGGGACCCGGAGAGTTCTGGTGGAGCGCCATTGCAGCAACAATTTGACCGGGTCCTGGAGGCGATCGCGACCACACGCTCGGCCCTCCAGCAGGACATTGCCCAGGTGGCGACGAGTCTGGGCCTCCTTAGAGCGGACCACGGCAAGCTCTCGGATAGGGTCAAGGAAGTGGAGGGCTCGATAAAAACCTTGGAGCCGGCACAGAGAACCCTAGCCGCGACGATGAAGGGTGCCCTGTCCCGGATTGATGCCCTGGAGCGGCGAGCGGAAGACGCGGAAGGTCGCAACAGGCGAAATAACATTCGAGTGGTGGGCCTGCCGGAGAAGATTGAAGATGGCGACATGGTGGCCTACTTGGAAGCCTGGCTACGGGACACGGTGGCTCCGGAGGGTCTATCCTCCTTCTACACCCTGGAGCGGGCACACAGAGTTCCAGCGCGGCCGCCGCAACAGGGCCGTGCCCCGCGACCGGTGGTGGCACGGTTATTGCACTTTCGGGACAGAGATCTCATCCTTAATGCCGCCAGACATAATGGCCCCTTCAAGGTGGCGAACAGCCAGGTGAATATCTTCCCGGACTACACCTATGAGACCCAGCGCAGGCGGTTCTCATTCCTGGCGGTCAAGCGCGAGCTTCGGAGCGAGGGCATCCAATACTCGGTCCTGTTTCCTGCGAGGCTCCGCATAATTGTCGATGACAAGACTCAGTTCTTTGATTCTCCGGAGGATGTCTGTAACTGGCTCGAACTCTATAGAGCCGGAAAGGATGGCTTTGGCTCCTCATCTCAACTAGCAGTGGAGCCTGGACAGCGACGGCGGTCCAAAAGAATTTGGAGTCGCCGTGGCCGGTCAGGCGGACCCTCGACTGCGGAGACGTCGACGGAGCGGAGGGGAGTGTTGGAGGTGTTATCTGCGCTGTCTGGCTCACGAGATGGTACCATAGAAGAGGAAGCGGACCTTGGTGACGAGGGGGTACCAACGGACTCGGAGGAATCGGTGACCGACAGTGTCCACACCCCGGTGATCACTCCGAACTCGGTTGAGGACCTTCTGGATGGACAGGGTTGACGGGGTGAGCTGCGTTCATTTGGGTGGGGGCCCGCAGCGGGGGTGGCGGGGGTGGACGATTGCTCATAATCTCCGGGGAAGGGGGGGTGGGGTGCCCTGCTCGTGCCTTGAGGGTTTCCTCTTATTGTTTTAGGCTCACTTTAGTCTCGGTAGCCTGAGCATCGAGGGCCCATTGCCAACGCCCAGCCCGCACCTGGCCCTTAAGGCCTACCTGCGGTGGCGACTGCAGGATTAGTCGGGGACAGAGGGTTTGCTGGGGGTATGGTTTGGATGGGAACTAGATGGTACTATTTGTGTCCTGTTCTGGGGAGGGTGGGCAAGGGTTTGGGTCGAACCGGGGTTGTTGTGTTTTGGTTGGGGAAAATGGCCACCATCAGTGCTGGGTTGATTGTTGCTCTTTCTTTGTTGGGACCCGGATGGAGAGACTTTGCACGAACAATATGGGACAATGGCTGATGTTGCTAATGTGAAATGCATTACTTGGAATGTACGGGGGCTTCACACTATGTCTAGACGTCACAAAGTCCACGCTTATTTAGTGCGTAGAGGGGTGCAAATGGCGCTGCTGCAGGAAACCCATCTTAACAAGGCGGAAGGGGCGGCGCTACAGCGTAGGTGGAGGGGGAAGGTCTTTTACACTTCGTACTCCGCGTATGCCAGGGGGGCGCTAATTTGGATCAGAGCTGGGGTTCCTTTTCAGGTTACGAAATCAGTGGTGGATCCGGAGGGTCGATATGTGGCCATTTCGGGCACTCTGGGGGGGAGGGACCTAAACGTTTGCTGTGTTTATGTACCCAATGTGGACCAGCTTGCCTTCCTTTCCAGGTTATCGGGCTCGTTGGCCCACTTCTTTTCCGGGCCCCTCCTGCTCGGCGGGGATTTCAATTCAGTAGTAGATGTGGAGAATGACCGCTCACATCCCCCCCTCCCTGACTCTCCGGTTCGCCGTGTGGCTAAAGGTAGGAGGGACTGGCAGACGCACTGGGGTCTGACGGATATCTGGAGGGCACAGCACCCCGACACTAGAGACTATTCCTACTTCTCAGGCTTGCACGCGTTACACGTCCGACTGGACGGGTTTCTGGGCTCGGCAGACTTGGTTTCAGCGGCGGTCCGGTCTGAATATTTGACCAGGACCATCTCGGATCATAACCCTCTCCTGCTGGACCTTCGCTGGTTTCCGGGGGTGCCTGCTGTGCCCACCTGGAAGTTGCGTCCCGAAATCTTAGAGGACATTGTATTCAAAGCGGACCTAGAAGACAAGATCTCGGGATACTTCTCGTCCAACGGGGGCACTGCGGGTTCGAGGGCGCTAGAATGGGACGCTTTTAAGGTGGTGGTCAGGGGCTTCTGCATCTCCAAGAAGGTGGGCATGAGGCGAATCATCCTTGACGATTTAGAAATGGCAGATCGGAAACTCCGTGAGTTGGAGCTCCGCCGCCCCGGGCGCCCGGAACTCCGGGAACGCACGGCAGCGGCGAAGGAGGCGGTAGCGGCGGAGGTCGAACGGCTGCGCTGTTTCGACTATAAGGCCTATACTGTTAGGTCCCTCGCAGAGGGGGATAGATCGAGCGCATTGCTGGCGTGGCTAGCTAATCCTACGCGCCAGACCTCTCTGACGACGTCCATGCGTACGGCGGATGGGACCGAAGTGCACACTCAGCCTGAGATTCTGAGCTGTTACCTGCACTACTATGAACGCTTGTACCGCAGTCGCTCTGCCAGGGACCCTGACCGGCTTGATGACTACCTGCGACCCCTAGAGCTCCCAATGGTGGAACCTGACGTAGCGAAAGACCTGGGTTCCGACATTGAACTGGGGGAGATTCGCAGCGCCATTAAAAAGATGGCAAGGAATAAGACCCCGGGTCTGGACGGCCTTCCGGTTGAATTTTATGCCGCTTATGCTGATCTCCTGGCACCGAGGTTGCTGATCGTTTACAGAGAGGCGAAGCGGCTTGGTCGGCTCCCCGGCTCGATGTGCGAGGCCTTAGTGGTTCCCCTCCTCAAGCCGGGAAGGGACTCGTCCGATCCGGCGTCCTACCGTCCTTTATCAATGTTGACGGTCGATTATAAAATACTGAGCAGCATCTTGGCATCGAGATTGCTGGGTCACATGAGCTCTTTGGTGCATGAGGACCAGGCTGGATTCATCCCCAAGCAAAACACGACCATGAACATCCGTAGGCTGTTCCGCCTGCTGGGAGAACCGCTCGTGGACGCCCCATGCCCGGTGGTCCTCTCGGTAGATTTGGAGAAGGCTTTTGACAGCCTGGAATGGGACTACCTGCGCACAGTATTACTACGATTTGGCCTCGGTGAGGGTTTCGTCAGATGGACCACGGTACTATATACCTCGGCGTCGGCCAGGGTACGGGCAGGCCCGCTGATCTCCTCGCAATATTCGGTGGAGAGAGGCACGAGACAGGGTTGTTCATTATCCCCGCTTCTCTTCGCGTTAGCGGTGGAACCTCTGGCGCTGCTACTCCGGTCGGGAGCCCACTATAATGGCTTATGGACGCCTTCGGGCCCACATTATGTCTCGCTGTACGCTGATGACCTGTTGCTCTTCCTTGAGGACCCGGTCGCTGCCCTGAATGGAGCTGCGACGGCGCTCACGGCGTTTGGGGAGGTCTCGGGCCTTCGGGTGAATTGGGCTAAGACCTGTCTTTTCCCGGTTCGTAAGGGTACACCTAGCCCTGATATCAGTAGGGAGATTAGGTGGGAACCTGACTGCTTTAAGTACCTGGGGGTGTACATCTACCATGAGCCGTCAGACCTCCTGGATGGAAACATAGCTCGCAGCACTCGCGCGCTGCGTGGTAGCATGGACTTCTGGGCTACTCTACCGCTCTCGGTAGCTGGACGGATCGCTTTGCTTAAAATGGTGGCGCTTCCCAGGTTGCTATATTATTTCCGGGCGCTGCCGATTTGGATCCCGCCAGCCACATTTCGACTGTTACGGTCAATGGTGGTCGGATTCCTCTGGGGTTCGGGCCGCCGAAGAGTGGCCCTCAAGACCCTGATGAGGCCGAAGGCTGAGGGTGGGCTGGCGGTGCCGGACTTTGAAAAGTATTACTTGGCAGCGCAGCTGCAGACTTTCACCCAGGAGGTCGCCAGGGAATTTCGAGGCCCAGAGGACAGGAGGGGCACAGGGATAGCTAGGCATGTTCTCTCCTTCATAGCGCTGCGACAGCGTTTGGCTTTGCAGGACTTGACACTTGAAGAGAAGACCATTCGCTTGTGTTGGAACCGAGCCCACGCCCGGGGCCAGTTGCGGATACCGTATGCACCCGAAATACCTCTGGGCATGCTGACGGCCCTGCCTCATGGCGGTGATTGGTCACGGTTAGCGGATTGGGAGGACGCGGGCCTACAGTTGGTGGGTGACCTTTACGAGGACGGGGCGCTTTTGCCCTTTCAGGAGCTCATTGATCGCTTCGAGGTTCCTCGCGGTGATTTTCTTCTGCACTCGGCCCTGGTCCGAGCGATTCAGGCGCACTGGAAGCACGGGCAGGAGGAACCTCCTACTTCTCCGGTGTGCCAGTACGTTATGATGTCTGCGGGAACTGTTAAGGCGGTCACTTGCCTATACGGCAGACTGCTCAATGAGGGGTTGGCCCCCCTCACTACTTTAAGAACCCGTTGGGAGGAAGACGTAGGGAAGGAGATCCCGGAGACGACCTGGTCCCAACTCATGAGGCGGGCCTGGAAGGGCACGCGCCACGCCCGCTTTCAATTGGTCCACTACTACGTACTCCATAGGGCATATTTGACCCCGGCGAAGATCCAACAATATTTTGCCACGGACTCCGCGGACTGCCCCAGGTGCCTGGCGCCTGATGCAGACCTTCTTCATATGTTGTGGTCCTACCCGGGGCTGTCCTCCTACTGGCTGGAAGTGGGGGATACCCTGGAGGAGGTAACGGGGAGATCCTTATCGGTTGATGCGGCAGTGGGGCTCCTGCACTGTTTCCCACATACCCCCAAAAATAAAATCACTAGTAAATTCATTGATCTGGGGCTTCTCCTTGCTAAACGGGAGGTGACCAGGAATTGGAAGGCACGGGTTGGTCCAACGGGGGCCCGATGGCACAGCGAACTCTTGAAATGGGCGGCGGGGGAAAGCACGCTGCGGTACCAGTTAGCTAGGAGGCAACACAACGAGAAGGCACAGGAGGCGGCGCTAAAATGGGAGACATTAGTGCAGGCCCTCAGGGATTATTGCGCTCCCAGCGATTCCGAAAGCGAAGATGCAGCTCGCCCCGAGTCCCGATAGACGATTGCACTTTACATGTCTGTTGCTTTCCTCATGGGTCCTCTCACAGATCCTATTACGGCTGTTACCGTGCACTGATGGCGGGGTTGGGGGGGGTTTTGGTTTGGTTCATAGTGTTTTGAGGGGGGGGGGGTTTCTGTTGGCTTTCTTTGTAGGATGGTTTAGAAAAGCAGATGACGGTTAGTGGATCATCCGGACCAGCTTCGACTTCCTGTTGAGTCCCCATTGGGTATCGCCGCCCGACCCTTGGGTTGTGGGCTAAATGGCTGTGTAATGGTTCATCCTGCTGGGGGACGGAGGGATGTATTCTACTACTTTCGATTGAACTTATAATGCTGGTCGCTTTGTAAAAATTTACTGATTCCTGCAATACAAATATATTTAAAAAAAAAAAAAAAAAAAAACACTCAGGGGCACCACCACATCACTCAGGGACACCACCACATCACTCGGGGACACCACCACATCACACAGGAACACCATCACATCACTCAGGAATACCACCACATCACTCAGGGACACCACCACATCACTCGGGAACACCACCACATTACTCAGGAACACCACCACATCACTCAGGGACACCACCACATTACTCAGGGACACCACCACATTACTCAGGAACACCACCACATCACTCAGGGACACCACCACATCACTCAGGAACAACACCACATCACTCAGGGACACCACCACATCACTCAGGGGCACTACCACATCACTCAGAGACACCACCACATCACTCAGGGACACCACCACATCACTCGGGGACACCACCACATCACTCAGGGACACCACCACATTACTCAGGGACACCACCACATCACTCAGGGACACCACCACATCACTCAGGAACACTACCACATCACTCAGGAACAACACCACATCACTCAGGGACACCACCACATCACTCAGGGGCACTACCACATCACTCAGAGACACCACCACATCACTCAGGGACACCACCACATCACTCGGGGACACCACCACATCACTCAGGGACACCATCACATCACTCAGGGACACCACCACATCACTCAGGAACACCACCACATCACACAGGAACACCAGCACATCACTCAGGGACACCACCACATCACTCGGGGACACCACCACATCACTCAGGGGCACCACCACATCACTCAAGGACACCACCCCATCACTCGGGGGCACCACCACATCACTCAGGGGCACCACTCTGAGGCACCACCACATCAATCAGGGACAACAGCACATCACTCAGGGACACCACCACATCACTCAGGAACACCAGCACATCACTCAGGAACACCAGCACATCACTCAGTAATACCACCACATCACTCAGGAACACCACCACATCACTCAGGGACACCACCACATCACTCAGGGACACCACCACATCACTCAGGAACACCAGCACATCACTCAGGGACACCACCACATCACTCAGGAACAACACCACATCACTCAGGGACACCACCACATCACTCAGGGGCACTACCACATCACTCAGAGACACCACCACATCACTCAGGGACACCAGCACATCACTCAGTAATACCACCACATCACTCAGGAACACCACCACATCACTCAGGGACACCACCACATCACTCAGGGACACCACCACATCACTCAGGAACACCAGCACATCACTCAGGGACACCACCACATCACTCAGGAACAACACCACATCACTCAGGGACACCACCACATCACTCAGGGGCACTACCACATCACTCAGAGACACCACCACATCACTCAGGGACACCACCACATCACTCAGGGGCACTACCACATCACTCAGAGACACCACCACATCACTCAGGGACACCACCACATCACTCGGGGACACCACCACATCACTCAGGGACACCATCACATCACTCAGGGACACCACCACATCACTCAGGAACACCACCACATCACACAGGAACACCAGCACATCACTCAGGGACACCACCACATCACTCGGGGACACCACCACATCACTTAGGGGCACCACCACATCAGTCAGAAACACCACCACATCACTCAGGGGCACCACCACATCACTCAGGAACACCGCCACATCAATCAGGGACACCATATCATCACTCAGGAACACCACCACATCACACAGGAACACCAGCACATCACTCAGGGACACCACCACATCACTCGGGGACACCACCACATCACTCAGGGGCACCACCACATCACTCAAGGACACCACCCCATCACTCGGGGGCACCACCACATCACTCAGGGGCACCACTCTGAGGCACCACCACATCAATCAGGGACAACAGCACATCACTCAGGGACACCACCACATCACTCAGGAACACCAGCACATCACTCAGGAACACCAGCACATCACTCAGTAATACCACCACATCACTCAGGAACACCACCACATCACTCAGGGACACCACCACATCACTCAGGGACACCACCACATCACTCAGGAACACCAGCACATCACTCAGGGACACCAGCACATCACTTAGGGACACCACCACATCACTCAGGGACACCACCACATCACTCAGGGACACCAGCACATCACTCAGGGACACCACCACATCACTCAGGAACACCAGCACATCACTCAGGGACACCAGCACATCACTTAGGGACACCACCACATCACTCGGGGACACCACCACATCACTCAGGGACACGACCACATCACTCGGGGACACCACCACATCACTCTGGGACACCACCACATCACTCAGGGACACCACCACATCACTCAGGCACACCACCACATCACACAGGAACACCATTACATCACTCAGGGACACCACCACATCACTCAGGAACACCGCCACATCACTCAGGAACACCACCACATTACTCAGGGACACCATCACATCACTCGGGGGCACCACCACATTACTCAGGAACACCACCACATCACTCAGGGACACCACCACATCACTCAGGGACACCACCACATTACTCAGGAACACCACCACATCACTCAGGGACACCACCATATCACTCAGGTACACCACCACATCACTCAGGGACACCACCACATCACTCAGGAACACCACCACATCACTCAGGGACACCACCACATCACTCAGGGACACCAACACCACCACTTCACTCAGGAACACCACCACATCCCTCAGGAACACCACCACATCACTCAGGGACACCACCACATCACTCAGGGGCACCACTCAGGGGCACCACCACATCACTCAGGGACACCACCACATCACTCAGAGACCCCCCCCACATCACTCAGGAACACCACCACATCACTCAGGGCCACCATCACATCACTCAGGGACAGCACCACATCACTCAGGAACACCACCACATCACTCAGGAACACCACCACATCACTCAGGGACACCACCACGTCACTCAGGGACACCACCACATCACTCAGGAACACTACCACATCACTCAGGAACAACAGGACATCACTCAGGGACACCACCACATCACTCAGGGGCACTACCACATCACTCAGGGACACCACCACATCACTCAGGGACACCACCACATCACTCAGGAACACCACCACATCACTCAGGGACACCATCACATCACTCAGGGACACCACCACATCACTCAGGAACACCACCACATCACACAGGAACACCACCACATCACACAGGAACACCAGCACATCACTCAGGAACACCACCACATCACTCTGGGACACCACCACATCACTCAGGGGCACCACCACATCACTCAAGGACACCACCACATCACTCAGGGGCACCACCACATCACTCAGGGGCACCACTCAGGGGCACCACCACATCACTCAGGAACATCACCACATCACTCGGGGACACCACCACATCACACAGGAACACCACCACATCACTCAGGAATACCACCGCATCACTCAGGGACACCACCACATCACTCGGGGACACCACCACATTACTCAGGAACACCACCACATCACTCAGGGACACCACCACATCACTCATGGACACCACCACATTACTCAGGAACACCACCACATCACTCAGGGACAACACCACATCACTCAGGGACACCACCACATCACTCAGGGGCACCACCACATCACTCAGGAACACCACCACATCACTTGGGGACACCACCACATCACACAGGAACACCATCACATCACTCAGGAATACCACCACATCACTCAGGGACACCACCACATCACTCGGGGACACCACCACATTACTCAGGAACACCACCACATCACTCAGGGACACCACCACATTACTCAGGGACACCACCAAATTACTCAGGAACACCACCACATCACTCAGGGACACCACCACATGACTCAGGGACACCACCACATCACTCAGGGACACCACCACATCACTCAGGAACACCACCACAGCACTCAGGGAGAACACCACATCACTCAGGGACACCACCACATCACTCAGGGGCACCACCACATCACTCAGGGACACCACCACATCACTCGGGGACACCACCACATCACACAGGAACACCATCACATCACTCAGGAATCCACCACATCACTCAGGGGCACCACCACATCACTCGGGGACACCACCACATTACTCAGGAACACCACCACATCACTCAGGGACACCACCACATTACTCAGGGACACCACCAAATTACTCAGGAACACCACCACATCACTCAGGGACACCACCACATCACTCAGGGGCACCACCACATCACTCAGGGACACCACCACATCACTCGGGGACACCACCACATCACACAGGAACACCATCACATCACTCAGGAATACCACCACATCACTCAGGGACACCACCACATCACTCGGGGACACCACCACATTACTCAGGAACACCACCACATCACTCAGGGACACCACCACAT
Organism: Lissotriton vulgaris; assembly: GCF_964263255.1. NCBI lineage: Eukaryota > Metazoa > Chordata > Amphibia > Caudata > Salamandridae > Lissotriton > Lissotriton vulgaris. The sequence continues at coordinate 1,141,530,376 of NC_141685.1, read as the reverse complement.
TACTCAGGGATACCACCAAATTACTCAGGAACACCACCACATCACTCAGGGACACCACCACATGACTCAGGGACACCACCACATCACTCAGGGACACCACCACATCACTCAGGAACACCACCACAGCACTCAGGGAGAACACCACATCACTCAGGGACACCACCACATCACTCAGGGGCACCACCACATCACTCAGGGACACCACCACATCACTCGGGGACACCACCACATCACACAGGAACACCATCACATCACTCAGGAATACCACCACATCACTCAGGGACACCACCACATCACTCGGGGACACCACCACATTACTCAGGAACACCACCACATCACTCAGGGACACCACCACATTACTCAGGGACACCACCACATTACTCAGGAACACCACCACATCACTCAGGGACACCACCACATCACTCAGGGACACCACCACATCACTCAGGGACACCACCACATCACTCAGGAACACTACCACATCACTCAGGAACAACACCACATCACTCAGGGACACCACCACATCACTCAGGGGCACTACCACATCACTCAGGGACACCACCACATCACTCAGGGACACCACCACATCACTCAGGGACACCACCACATCACTCAGGGACACCATCACATCACTCAGGGACACCACCACATCACTCAGGAACACCACCACATCACACAGGAACACCAGCACATCACTCAGGGACACCACCACATCACTCGGGGACACTACCACATCACTTAGGGGCACCACCACATCACTCAGGGACACCAGCACATCACTCAGGGACACCACCACATCACTCAGGAACACCAGCACATCACTCAGGGACACCAGCACATCACTTAGGGACACCACCACATCACTCGGGGACACCACCACATCACTCAGGGACACGACCACATCACTCGGGGACACCACCACATCACTCTGGGACACCACCACATCACTCAGGGACACCACCACATCACTCAGGCACACCACCACATCACACAGGAACACCATTACATCACTCAGGGACACCACCACATCACTCAGGAACACCGCCACATCACTCAGGAACACCACCACATTACTCAGGGACACCATCACATCACTCGGGGGCACCACCACATTACTCAGGAACACCACCACATCACTCAGGGACACCACCACATCACTCAGGGACACCACCACATTACTCAGGAACACCACCACATCACTCAGGGACACCACCATATCACTCAGGGACACCACCACATCACTCAGGGACACCACCACATCACTCAGGAACACCACCACATCACTCAGGGACACCACCACATCACTCAGGGACACCAACACCACCACTTCACTCAGGAACACCACCACATCCCTCAGGAACACCACCACATCACTCAGGGACACCACCACATCACTCAGGGGCACCACTCAGGGGCACCACCACATCACTCAGGGACACCACCACATCACTCAGAGACCCCCCCCACATCACTCAGGAACACCACCACATCACTCAGGGCCACCATCACATCACTCAGGGACAGCACCACATCACTCAGGAACACCACCACATCACTCAGGAACACCACCACATCACTCAGGGACACCACCACATCACTCAGGGACACCACCACATCACTCGGGGACACCACCACATCACTCGGGGACACCACCACATCACTCAGGGACACCGCCACATCACTCAGGAACATTACCACATCACTCGGGGACACCACCACATCACTCAGGGGCACCACCGCATCACTCAGGAACACCACCACATCACTCGGGGACACCACCACATTACACAGGAACACCATCACATCACTCAGGAATACCACCACATCACTCAGGGACACCACCACATCACTCAGGGACACCACCACATTACTCAGGAACACCACCACATCACTCAGGGACACCACCACATTACTCAGGGACACCACCACATTACTCAGGAACACCACCACATCACTCAGGGACACCACCACATCACTCAGGGACACCACCACATCACTCAGGGACACCACCACATCACTCAGGAACACTACCACATCACTCAGGAACAACACCACATCACTCAGGAACACCACCACATCACTCAGGGACACCACCACATCACTCAGGGGCACCACTCAGGGGCACCACCACATCACTCAGGGACACCACCACATCACTCAGAGACACCACCACATCACTCAGGAACACCACCACATCACTCAGGGCCACCATCACATCACTCAGGGGCAGCACCACATCACTCAGGAACACCACCGCATCACTCAGGAACACCACCACATCACTCAGGGACACCACCACATCACTCGGGGACACCACCACAACACTCTGGGACACCACCACATCACTCAGGGACACCGCCACATCACTCAGGAACACTACCACATCACTGAGGGACACCACCACATCACTCAGGGGCATCACTCAGGGGCACCACCACATCACTCAGGAACACCACCACATCACTCGGGGACACCACCACATCACACAGGAACACCACTACATCACTCAGGAATACCACCACATCACTCAGGGACACCACCACATCACTCGGGGACACCACCACATTACTCAGGAACACCACCACATCACTCAGGGATACCACCACATTACTCAGGAACACCACCACATCACTCAGGAACACCACCACATCACTCAGGGACACCACCACGTCACTCAGGGACACCACCACATCACTCAGGAACACTACCACATCACTCAGGAACAACACGACATCACTCAGGGACACCACCACATCACTCAGGGGCACTACCACATCACTCAGGGACACCACCACATCACTCAGGGACACCACCACATCACTCAGGAACACCACCACATCACTCAGGGACACCATCACATCACTCAGGGACACCACCACATCACTCAGGAACACCACCACATCACACAGGAACACCAGCACATCACTCAGGGACACCACCACATCACTCTGGGACACCACCACATCACTCAGGGGCACCACCACATCACTCAAGGACACCACCACATCACTCAGGGGCACCACCACATCACTCAGGGGCACCACTCAGGGGCACCACCACATCACTCAGGAACATCACCACATCACTCGGGGACACCACCACATCACACAGGAACACCACCACATCACTCAGGAATACCACCGCATCACTCAGGGACACCACCACATCACTCGGGGACACCACCACATTACTCAGGAACACCACCACATCACTCAGGGACACCACCACATCACTCATGGACACCACCACATTACTCAGGAACACCACCACATCACTCAGGGACAACACCACATCACTCAGGGACACCACCACATCACCCAGGGGCACCACCACATCACTCAGGAACACCACCACATCACTTGGGGACACCACCACATCACACAGGAACACCATCACATCACTCAGGAATACCACCACATCACTCAGGGACACCACCACATCACTCGGGGACACCACCACATTACTCAGGAACACCACCACATCACTCAGGGACACCACCACATTACTCAGGGACACCACCAAATTACTCAGGAACACCACCACATCACTCAGGGACACCACCACATGACTCAGGGACACCACCACATCACTCAGGGACACCACCACATCACTCAGGAACACCACCACAGCACTCAGGGAGAACACCACATCACTCAGGGACACCACCACATCACTCAGGGGCACCACCACATCACTCAGGGACACCACCACATCACTCGGGGACACCACCACATCACACAGGAACACCATCACATCACTCAGGAATCCACCACATCACTCAGGGGCACCACCACATCACTCGGGGACACCACCACATTACTCAGGAACACCACCACATCACTCAGGGACACCACCACATTACTCAGGGACACCACCAAATTACTCAGGAACACCACCACATCACTCAGGGACACCACCACATCACTCAGGGACACCGCCACATCACTCAGGAACACTACCACATCACTGAGGGACACCACCACATCACTCAGGGGCATCACTCAGGGGCACCACCACATCACTCAGGAACACCACCACATCACTCGGGGACACCACCACATCACACAGGAACACCACTACATCACTCAGGAATACCACCACATCACTCAGGGACACCACCACATCACTCGGGGACACCACCACATTACTCAGGAACACCACCACATCACTCAGGGACACCACCACATCACTCAGGGATACCACCACATTACTCAGGAACACCACCACATCACTCAGGAACACCACCACATCACTCAGGGACACCACCACGTCACTCAGGGACACCACCACATCACTCAGGAACACTACCACATCACTCAGGAACAACACAACATCACTCAGGGACACCACCACATCACTCAGGGGCACTACCACATCACTCAGGGACACCACCACATCACTCAGGGACACCACCACATCACTCAGGAACACCACCACATCACTCAGGGACACCATCACATCACTCAGGGACACCACCACATCACTCAGGAACACCACCACATCACACAGGAACACCAGCACATCACTCAGGGACACCACCACATCACTCTGGGACACCACCACATCACTCAGGGGCACCACCACATCACTCAAGGACACCACCACATCACTCAGGGGCACCACCACATCACTCAGGGGCACCACTCAGGGGCACCACCACATCACTCAGGAACATCACCACATCACTCGGGGACACCACCACATCACACAGGAACACCACCACATCACTCAGGAATACCACCGCATCACTCAGGGACACCACCACATCACTCGGGGACACCACCACATTACTCAGGAACACCACCACATCACTCAGGGACACCACCACATCACTCATGGACACCACCACATTACTCAGGAACACCACCACATCACTCAGGGACAACACCACATCACTCAGGGACACCACCACATCACTCAGGGGCACCACCACATCACTCAGGAACACCACCACATCACTTGGGGACACCACCACATCACACAGGAACACCATCACATCACTCAGGAATACCACCACATCACTCAGGGACACCACCACATCACTCGGGGACACCACCACATTACTCAGGAACACCACCACATCACTCAGGGACACCACCACATTACTCAGGGACACCACCAAAATACTCAGGAACACCACCACATCACTCAGGGACACCACCACATGACTCAGGGACACCACCACATCACTCAGGGACACCACCACATCACTCAGGAACACCACCACAGCACTCAGGGAGAACACCACATCACTCAGGGACACCACCACATCACTCAGGGGCACCACCACATCACTCAGGGACACCACCACATCACTCGGGGACACCACCACATCACACAGGAACACCATCACATCACTCAGGAATCCACCACATCACTCAGGGGCACCACCACATCACTCGGGGACACCACCACATTACTCAGGAACACCACCACATCACTCAGGGACACCACCACATTACTCAGGGACACCACCAAATTACTCAGGAACACCACCACATCACTCAGGGACACCACCACATCACTCAGGGGCACCACCACATCACTCAGGGACACCACCACATCACTCGGGGACACCACCACATCACACAGGAACACCATCACATCACTCAGGAATACCACCACATCACTCAGGGACACCACCACATCACTCGGGGACACCACCACATTACTCAGGAACACCACCACATCACTCAGGGACACCACCACATTACTCAGGGATACCACCAAATTACTCAGGAACACCACCACATCACTCAGGGACACCACCACATGACTCAGGGACACCACCACATCACTCAGGGACACCACCACATCACTCAGGAACACCACCACAGCACTCAGGGAGAACACCACATCACTCAGGGACACCACCACATCACTCAGGGGCACCACCACATCACTCAGGGACACCACCACATCACTCGGGGACACCACCACATCACACAGGAACACCATCACATCACTCAGGAATACCACCACATCACTCAGGGACACCACCACATCACTCGGGGACACCACCACATTACTCAGGAACACCACCACATCACTCAGGGACACCACCACATTACTCAGGGACACCACCACATTACTCAGGAACACCACCACATCACTCAGGGACACCACCACATCACTCAGGGACACCACCACATCACTCAGGGACACCACCACATCACTCAGGAACACTACCACATCACTCAGGAACAACACCACATCACTCAGGGACACCACCACATCACTCAGGGGCACTACCACATCACTCAGGGACACCACCACATCACTCAGGGACACCACCACATCACTCAGGGACACCACCACATCACTCAGGGACACCATCACATCACTCAGGGACACCACCACATCACTCAGGAACACCACCACATCACACAGGAACACCAGCACATCACTCAGGGACACCACCACATCACTCGGGGACACCACCACATCACTTAGGGGCACCACCACATCAGTCAGAAACACCACCACATCACTCAGGGGCACCACCACATCACTCAGGAACACCACCACATCAATCAGGGACACCATATCATCACTCAGGAACACCACCACATCACACAGGAACACCAGCACATCACTCAGGGACACCACCACATCACTCGGGGACACCACCACATCACTCAGGGACACCACCACATCACTCAGGGACACCAGCACATCACTCAGGGACACCACCACATCACTCAGGGACACCACCACATCACTCAGGAACACCAGCACATCACTCAGGGACACCAGCACATCACTTAGGGACACCACCACATCACTCGGGGACACCACCACATCACTCAGGGACACCACCACATCACTCGGGGACACCACCACATCACTCTGGGACACCACTACATCACTCAGGGACACCACCACATCACTCAGGGACACCACCACATCACTCAGGCACACCACCACATCACACAGGAACACCATTACATCACTCAGGGACACCACCACATCACTCAGGAACACCGCCACATCACTCAGGAACACCACCACATTACTCAGGGACACCATCACATCACTCGGGGCACCACCACATTACTCAGGGACACCACCACATTACGCAGGAACACCACCACATCACTCAGGGACACCACCATATCACTCAGGGACACCACCACATCACTCAGGGACACCACCACATTACTCAGGAACACCACCACATCACTCAGGGACACCACCACATCACTCAGGGACACCACCACATCACTCAGGAACACCACCACATTACTCAGGGACACCACCACATCACTCAGGGACACCAACACCACCACTTCACTCAGGAACACCACCGCATCCCTCAGGAACACCACCACATCACTCAGGGACACCACCACATCACTCAGGGGCACCACTCAGGGGCACCACCACATCACTCAGGGACACCACCACATCACTCAGAGACCCCCCCACATCACTCAGGAACACCACCACATCACTCAGGGCCACCATCACATCACTCAGGGACAGCACCACATCACTCAGGAACACCACCACATCACTCAGGAACACCACCACATCACTCAGGGACACCACCACATCACTCGGGGACACCACCACATCACTCGGGGACACCACCACATCACTCGGGGACACCACCACATCACTCGGGGACACCACCACATCACTCAGGGACACCGCCACATCACTCAGGAACACTACCACATCACTCGGGGACACCACCACATCACTCAGGGGCACCACCACATCACTCAAGGACACCACCCCATCACTCAGGGGCACCACCACATCACTCAGGGGCACCACTCTGAGGCACCACCACATCAATCAGGGACAGCAGCACATCACTCAGGGACACCACCACATCACTCAGGAACACCAGCACATCACTCAGGAACACCAGCACATCACTCAGTAATACCACCACATCACTCAGGAACACCACCACATCACGCAGGGACACCACCACATCACTCAGGGACACCACCACATCACTCAGGAACACCAGCACATCACTCAGGGACACCAGCACATCACTTAGGGACACCACCACATCACTCAGGGACACCACCACATCACTCAGGGACACCAGCACATCACTCAGGGACACCACCACATCACTCAGGAACACCAGCACATCACTCAGGGACACCAGCACATCACTTAGGGACACCACCACATCACTCGGGGACACCACCACATCACTCAGGGACACCACCACATCACTCGGGGACACCACCACATCACTCTGGGACACCACCACATCACTCAGGGACACCACCACATCACTCAGGCACACCACCACATCACACAGGAACACCATTACATCACTCAGGGACACCACCACATCACTCAGGAACACCGCCACATCACTCAGGAACACCACCACATTACTCAGGGACACCATCACATCACTCGGGGGCACCACCACATTACTCAGGAACACCACCACATCACTCAGGGACACCACCACATCACTCAGGGACACCACCACATTACTCAGGAACACCACCACATCACTCAGGGACACCACCATATCACTCAGGGACACCACCACATCACTCAGGGACACCACCACATCACTCAGGAACACCACCACATCACTCAGGGACACCACCACATCACTCAGGGACACCAACACCACCACTTCACTCAGGAACACCACCACATCCCTCAGGAACACCACCACATCACTCAGGGACACCACCACATCACTCAGGGGCACCACTCAGGGGCACCACCACATCACTCAGGGACACCACCACATCACTCAGAGACCCCCCCACATCACTCAGGAACACCACCACATCACTCAGGGCCACCATCACATCACTCAGGGACAGCACCACATCACTCAGGAACACCACCACATCACTCAGGAACACCACCACATCACTCGGGGACACCACCACATCACTCGGGGACACCACCACATCACTCGGGGACACCACCACATCACTCGGGGACACCACCACATCACTCAGGGACACCGCCACATCACTCAGGAACATTACCACATCACTCGGGGACACCACCACATCACTCAGGGGCACCACCGCATCACTCAGGAACACCACCACATCACTCGGGGACACCACCACATTACACAGGAACACCATCACATCACTCAGGAATACCACCACATCACTCAGGGACACCACCACATCACTCAGGGACACCACCACATTACTCAGGAACACCACCACATCACTCAGGGACACCACCACATTACTCAGGGACACCACCACATTACTCAGGAACACCACCACATCACTCAGGGACACCACCACATCACTCAGGGACACCACCACATCACTCAGGGACACCACCACATCACTCAGGAACACTACCACATCACTCAGGAACAACACCACATCACTCAGGAACACCACCACATCACTCAGGGACACCACCACATCACTCAGGGGCACCACTCAGGGGCACCACCACATCACTCAGGGACACCACCACATCACTCAGAGACACCACCACATCACTCAGGAACACCACCACATCACTCAGGGCCACCATCACATCACTCAGGGGCAGCACCACATCACTCAGGAACACCACCGCATCACTCAGGAACACCACCACATCACTCAGGGACACCACCACATCACTCGGGGACACCACCACAACACTCTGGGACACCACCACATCACTCAGGGACACCGCCACATCACTCAGGAACACTACCACATCACTCAGGGACACCACCACATCACTCAGGGGCATCACTCAGGGGCACCACCACATCACTCAGGAACACCACCACATCACTCGGGGACACCACCACATCACACAGGAACACCACTACATCACTCAGGAATACCACCACATCACTCAGGGACACCACCACATCACTCGGGGACACCACCACATTACTCAGGAACACCACCACATCACTCAGGGACACCACCACATCACTCAGGGATACCACCACATTACTCAGGAAGTCAAGTCAAGTCAAGTCAAAGAATTTATATAGCGCACTACATACCCAGAGGGTCTCAAGGCGCTTAGGTAGGGGAGGAGGATTACTTGTCAAATATCCACGTTTTAAGTTGCTTTCTGAATGCTAGGTGGTTCTGGGTAAGGCGAAGGTAAGTGGGGAGTGAGTTCCAGGTTTTAGCTGCCAGGTATGAGAAGGATCTACCTCCCACCACATCACTCAGGAACACCACCACATCACCCAGGGACACCACCACGTCACTCAGGGACACCACCACATCACTCAGGAACACTACCACATCACTCAGGAACAACACGACATCACTCAGGGACACCACCACATCACTCAGGGGCACTACCACATCACTCAGGGACACCACCACATCACTCAGGGACACCACCACATCACTCAGGAACACCACCACATCACTCAGGGACACCATCACATCACTCAGGGACACCACCACATCACTCAGGAACACCACCACATCACACAGGAACACCACCACATCACACAGGAACACCAGCACATCACTCAGGGACACCACCACATCACTCTGGGACACCACCACATCACTCAGGGGCACCACCACATCACTCAAGGACACCACCACATCACTCAGGGGCACCACCACATCACTCAGGGGCACCACTCAGGGGCACCACCACATCACTCAGGAACACCACCACATCACTCGGGGACACCACCACATCACACAGGAACACCACCACATCACTCAGGGACACCACCACATCACTCATGGACACCACCACATTACTCAGGAACACCACCACATCACTCAGGGACAACACCACATCACTCAGGGACACCACCACATCACTCAGGGGCACCACCACATCACTCAGGAACACCACCACATCACTTGGGGACACCACCACATCACACAGGAACACCATCACATCACTCAGGAATACCACCACATCACTCAGGGACACCACCACATCACTCGGGGACACCACCACATTACTCAGGAACACCACCACATCACTCAGGGACACCACCACATTACTCAGGGACACCACCAAATTACTCAGGAACACCACCACATCACTCAAGGACACCACCACATGACTCAGGGACACCACCACATCACTCAGGGACACCACCACATCACTCAGGAACACCACCACAGCACTCAGGGAGAACACCACATCACTCAGGGACACCACCACATCACTCAGGGGCACCACCACATCACTCAGGGACACCACCACATCACTCTGGGACACCACCACATCACTCAGGAACACCACCACATCACTCAGGAACACCACCACATCACTCAGGGGCACCACCACATCACTCAGGGACACCACCACATCTCTCAGGAATACCACCACATCACTCAGGGACACCACCACATCACTCAGGGACACCACCACATCACTCAAGGGCACCACCACATCACTCTAATACACCACCACATCACTCAGCCCAACCACATCATCACTCAGCACCACAACAGCACTGTCCCTGCTTGCTACCAATAAGCATTGCCATAGCCAATAGGACTCACATTAGGGAAGTGTAAGCTATTGCCTTTGTGAATAACAATGCTATTAATTTATATATTTTCAAAGCCAACACATATTAAAAAAATGTGTCATTTACAATACCAATAGCTCACACTTTCCTAATGCGAAACCTATTGCATTGCAAATGCTTGTTTTCTCTTGGCCGCAGGCTGGAAAACTGGGTTGGATAAGTGTGGAGAGGCTGGAGATTTCAAATTCAGGTTCCACAGCAGTCACATAAGAACTATTTAAATGTGCAGGAGGAGGTTCACATCTCAACTTTTTTTCCGAGGGCTCAGAAGGCACTTCGAGTAAAGTTTGAGTGGGCTCTGGGTTTCGCCTACCCTCCTCAACGTAGAGCCGATGCTCGGTGAGTTCTATCTCCTGGGAAAACACATTTGCGGCCCTTGAGAGAAAGGCATCTAAGGTGGTAACTACTGCCCTGCCTCCATGATCCTTTATTTTCTTCCTCTTATCCATTTCTCTCCAGACTAAGCTTTGCAATCCTTTTCACGACCCACGACTTAAAGGGGGAGCCCAGCCCAGCCTCCTATGGGCTCCGATGGGTGTAACACAGCTTTTCTGGGATTGGATGACCTTTGATAAGTGGCAGTAGAACTCCAATCCAAGCAACCCGTGCCGCAGTGGATCTTGGTCACGGGGGTTAGGCCCCTCCGCCTGGTCGTAACACAACTTTCTGGGATCGCAAATCCAATGTAGGAGTCCCCCTTGGACTTCAATACAAATTCTCGGGCATCCAGGAAACCCCTCGGTACCACCTCTGGCAAAATCTGCCTCTTATGGCACCATGGAGGAGCCAAACTGGTCCTCCCCAGGTGGAGCTCCCCAGATAGTCTCTCCGTTGAGGCCTCCTCTCTACCAGAGGGGAAACCTGGCCTGTTGAAGGGTCCAGGAATCTGCTACGGGGATTAGAACCGCAGCCGCCGGCCTCCAAAACCACACCTCAGCAAATGTCCACGTACTACCACTTGGGGACGGACTGCAGCCCCTGAATGAAGTCATTGTGACAGCGATTATTTGTGGAATGGCTGCAGAGATAACTTAACATGTCCACCTCAGCAGCTTGATACTTCAAATAGGTGCTTGCTTGCGGTTCAGAGAAGTGACCAGCAACCTGCTTTGCTTCACTATGCCGACTTGACCGACCTGCTGCCTCCGGAACCTCGAGACACAGAAGCTCACACTCAGACCCCCGAAGCCGTCCGTGCAATGGCTCACCTGCCACCTGATGCTAATAAATGAAAACCCAAACGTACTCCATTTTTCGCTCGTCCTGAAGAGGCCTTCAGTTTCAAAGCCGAAACGCGTCAACATTTTTAATAGAAGGAGTTAATCTAAACCTCGATCTTGTTTGACAGACATTGTCTGTACACTCCAAGGATATAGAGGGCAAAACGACCCCTCATGTCTGTACACTCCACAGGCTGTCTCCTATATGGACTGTGTAAGAAGCAAAGAACACAGCCATATCTGTTTAAAACAACTGGAAGACTGAAGACATTTTTTTTCTAGTTGGCACACTTATTGTTTTCATTTGATGTATGGTTTATGTTCGTGCAACTCTGTGCGATTATTGTCCTTTTTCCATTTACTTTATTTATGTATGTTTAATGTGTTTTACATCCTCTAAACGCCCCAGGTACCTCCGCCAGGAGTGAATGATTGTAGGTCTAGATACTAGGGTTAAAATATATTTGTGTAGACTTTGAATACATCTCCAGTGATTAATGCATGTACTCAATGAAAAAAACATGATATAATGATTTGTTCCAGCATTATATCATTGTTTGTTTACATTGACTCTTCAACTACTGCATCTGAAGAAACGAGTGATTTGAGAGTGTGCGGGCTCCTGTGCTTGCTTTCCCTCATGAGGAAAAATAACTGCTAAGTATATAGAGACACTTGTGTGTGTCTATATATAGATACAGCGTATAGTCCGATGGAATTTATTAATGTTAAAAGTTTTATATAGTGCAAACATGACCCATGAGGGTATCAGAGCGCTTTACATACATTCAGAGAGCAGATACATATGACTGCAAGATATAGAAATAAATGGATACTGTAGTACAAGAACAAAACCATAGGTAAAATAAAAGCAAAACAATAACAGCCAGTAGTAATAAGAGAATAATAGACACATTGAAAGGGGTACTGGGAGAGGAGATCCTGGGATCTAGGGCATACATTTGCTCATGAGTAATTCTTCAACTTCTATTTTTTAAAGAAGCAGTTGAGGGATTTAATCTGGTTACAGGACGCAGGGAGTTCCAAATTCTCAGGGTAAACCCTGAGAAAGCTTGGCTGTAGGTTTTCTTTTTAAAGAATCTCTGTGGTTTCAGCAGCAAGGTGCTAGAGCTCCTGAAGGATCTACCCCCAGCAGAATATTATGAACTGGAGGAGCTAAGAACTCCTGGTTGTAAGGTATTTTACAGCATTGAATGATACTAAATTGTAAAGACCTTGTTAAGATTAATGCAAGATTAAAAGAAAATATTTCACCCGAGCAGCTATGCACGGAAAGGCAGACAATCTTTCCTCAAGAGAAATAACACGAGAGGAAAAACCAAAATAAGAAACAGCTGACCTAGAACCAGAGGCAGCCACTTATCTCGTTCCGGTTCCCCTTTCTTCCGATCTTCTCATGCACAGCTTACAGTCACCCTTTTAGAGGGCCACTGGGCAAGCAGGAGCTACTGGGCCCAACAGTGGGGGATGAGGCCTTTTTTCACCTGGTTTCCTTAGGCCCGACCTAATATGGGTTATGAGCATTTGGGCCAAGTACCCCTTCAGCACTTGACTCTCACTGGTAGAGCGGCTCAAGCAGTACAAGGCTTATTGGGGGGGATGAAAGATAAAGGTGTTGAACATAGGTTCACAACTCAAAGTATGTTCAATAACCGCAATAATGTATTGTCCAATACTTTCCTTTATTACAAAAAGAGTATTTGTACATGAACACAAAATTAAATACAGCATACATAAATAATAGACACTACAGCATTAGGTCAGGGCTTTAGTGTTCAATAGGCATGTCCCTGAGCCCCGCTTCCCTCAGCTTTAGTGGTTATTCCCCATTCACTATAGGTGACATTCAGGGAAGGCCCCTCTAGTAGTCTGAGTCTCAGGAGTCCCACGCTGACTCTTGATAAAAGTTTACAATGTTCTAGCGCCCTAAGTGCTAAGTAGCAGAACAAGATCCCCGGGGCCTTCTGGCCCTGCGATCAATCTTACCCGCTCCTGCTAGGATTGTCTGGCCGGAGTTTCAGCTGGGAGAGGCAGTGGCTGCTGTTCCTCAGTACCTCTTGTAGCTTGCCAGGTCCGTGGCTGGGTGTCCAAGGTGCATCCTCCAATGAGACACTAAGTTCCATTGTTCCTTCCCACCAGTAGAGGGTTGGTTGCTAGTGTTCCTATCATCAGTTGGGTATCCGGTCTGCACAGGTCATCACGGTGGCCTCTCCTCATGATGATGACTTGAACTAGCCAACGGTCTTTATCATTTCCGCTGGCCCCACCTGACATACAGGGTCACTGACCTTACTCCATACAGTCGACAGCCTGCTGTGCATGTCAATAATCTTCCTAACAGTGTCACCTGGCATACAGGGTCACCAACTTAATTCTGCACATGGGCGATGGCTCAATCGGCACTGCAGTAATCTTAATGGCAGTCCCACCTGGCATATAGGGTTGTCGACTCTCCTCCGGACATTTACTATGGCCCGATCTGCACAGCAGTGATCCTCAAGGTGGTCCCACCTGGCATGTCTCCGACTTCACTCCACACACATGTACGCCACGATTAACATGGCAGTGATGCTGACTACAGCTAACTTAATATAAGCAACCTCTGGCTTCACCTACATGAACCTCCACACCAGCATTGACCTGATCGGTGCAGTAGCCATCTCCTCAATCCTCGCTACAAGGATCCACTTACCAGGATCTCCCTCTCGACCTTGCTTGCTTCAGTGCTCTTCTCATTGTCACAGTGCAAACTGGTCTTGGAAAGAAGGGCGGCACAGGTGTGCCAGGCTCCAGGAGCAGGTGGTCTTGGATGTCCCTGAGTGATGTCCCCTTGCCCAGCTTGGAGGATGGCAGGCCTTAGCCCCCAGCCCTTGTAACAGACGAACAAGTTACTTACCTTCGGTAATGCTTTTTCTGGTAGATACAGTATCTGCCTGTGGATTCCTCACCTTGTAAATATCCCCCTTGCGTCAGCAACGTTCGGAAAATTCTTCGTAGCACGCCGGCCTGGATGACGTCATAGGAGCACGGCATCGCGCGCGACTCCGTCTGAAGTCACCGACTCCTTATTAGGCCTACGTCGGCGTGATGACATCAGTTCCGCCCTTTTTTCCGTGCCTTTGAGGCACCCGGACTGACCAATGACAGTAGATATACAAAAATACAGTGTACAAAGTACATACAAATCAAAACAGCACACATAGTGCGCAGCAAAGGCATAAATATCCCATTATATATACAAATATAAATATAAAACTACATATACTCAGGTATAGCAGAGTGGACAACGGGGAGGCGGGTGGGTCAGTGAGGAATCCACAGGCAGATACTGTATCTACCAGAAAAAGCGTTACCGAAGGTAAGTAACTTGTTCTTCTGATAGATACATCTGCCAGTGGATTCCTCACCTTGTGAATAGATTCCCACAGCAGTCCCCACTCCCGGAGGAGGGTGTCCACCCTGCTACACCAAGAAATCTTGGAGGACAGAGCGCGCAAAGTGGCCATCCCTCCTCACCTTGGAATCCAAGCAGTAATGCTTCGCGAAAGTATGGAGGGAGGCCCAAGTCGCGGCCCTGCAAATGTCCTCAACAGGCACACCTCTAGACAATGCAGAAGTAGCAGACCTTGCCCTGGTAGAATGAGCTCTTATACCCTCAGGAGGGTCCTTACCCGCCAAGGAGTAGCAGATCTTGATGCACAGAATTATCCACCTGGAAAATGTGCGCTTGTGCACAGCTCTACCCTTCCGGCAGCCAGCAAAACCAACAAACAGCTGGTCGTCCAACCGAAAGTCTTTAGTTCTGTCCAGATAAAAAAACTCCACCCTCTTAGGGTCCAGACGGTGCAGTCTCTCTTCCTCCTTGGAAGGGTGAGGGGGAGGATAGAAGGTAGTAAGGGTAATGGACTGTCCTAGATGGAAGGGAGTTACCACCTTAGGCAGAAAAGCAGCCCTGGTCCTAAGAACCATTCGATCAGCATGAATGGTCAGGAATGGGGACTTAAAACTAAGAGCTTGAAGCTCACTCACCCTCCTTCCCGAGGTGATCGCAACTAGGAAGACCGTCTTAAAAGACAAAAGCCTCATGGGACACTTGTGTAAGGGTTCGAAGGGAGAACCCATCAAGAATGTTAAGACAAGATTTAAGTCCCATTGAGGCACGATAAATGGAGAAGGAGGGAACTTATTAGTGAGGCCCTTCAGAAACCTCAAAACCACTGGAGATTTAAAAAGAGACGGCTGATCCGGCAAACAGAGAAATGCCGACAACGCCGAAAGGTAACCTTTGACTGTAGCAACAGCAAATCCTTGCTGTGCCAAAGAAAGAGCAAACTGCAAAATATCAGACAAATGAGCCCATCCAAGGGTCAATAGCCTTCTCCCTACACTAAACAACAAATTTAGACCATCTATACGAATAGATGGACTTGGTGGAGTCACGCCTGGCTGAAAGAATGACATCCACCACATCGTGAGGGAGAGAAAAGGAAATCAGGTTTCCCCGTTCAATCTCCAGGCATGAAGGTTTAAATACTGGAGGTGGGGGTGTAGAACCTGCCACTCCATCTGAGAGATGAGATTACCCTGAAAGGGAGACGGAGCGGCGGGTGAGAGGAGAGGTGGAGTAGGTCCGTGTACCACACCCTTCTTGGCCAATCCGGGGCGACCAATATGACTTGGGCCCGGTCCTGGCGAATCTTCCTCAGAACCCGATGAATCAAGGGTATGGGAGGAAACGGGTAAAGGAGTTGACTTCCCCAACTCAACTGAAACGCGTCCCTCAAAGCTCCTTGCATCGGATACTGGAGACTGCAGAATGACAGGCAGTGAGCATTCTGGCGAGTGGCAAACAGGTCCACCCGAGGAGTCCCCCACATCTGAAAGATGTCGTGAACAACCTCCGGATGGAGCCTCCACTCGTGATCGGCAGAGAACTGCCGACTGAGAATGTCTGCACGTACGTTCAGAACTCCGGCCAGATGATTTGCCATCAGACAAATCTGATGGTCCTGAACCCAGAACCAGAGACGCAGAGCCTCTCTGCAGAGACACTCCGACCCTACTCCTCCCTGCTTGTTGACATACCACATCGCGGTCGTGTTGTCAGTCAGGACTTGAACCGACTGACCGTGAAGGGAAGGGAGGAAGGCCTTGAGCTCCAGACGTATCGCCCGCAACTCTAGAAGGTTGATGTGAAGCAACCTTTCCTCTGGAGACCAAAGACCTTTGACTTCCAGATCCCCCAGATGAGCACCCCACCCTAGAGTGGATGCATCCGTTATCACTGTGGCCACCAATGGAGGCAGCTGGAAGGGCTTTCCTTGAGACAGATTGCCTTCCACGCCCCACCAAGACAGATCCGCTGCAGCTTCTCTGGAGATCCTCACATACTCCCTGAGATCTCCATTGTGCTGATACCACTGCCTGCGGAGGCACCACTGGAGTGCCCTCATGTGCCAGCGTGCATGGTTGACCAACAAAATGCAAGAAGCCATCAGACCGAGCAGACGAAGGACCTTCAGGACTGGAACAACCGCTCCATTGTAGAATAAAGGAATCATTTCTTGTATGTCGTGAATCCTTTGAGGAGGAGGGAATGCACGACATACAGTTGTGTCCAGTACCGCACCTATGAACAGGTTGCGCTGGGAGGGCACCAGGTGAGACTTGGGTACATTTATCGAAAAACCCAACCTGTACAACAACTGAGTTGTCTCTTGCAGATGATGGAGCACCTTCTCTGCAAATCTGCTTTGATCAGCCAGTCGTCCAGATACGGGAATACCGGTATCCCCGACCACCTGAGATGTGCTGCCACCACTGCCATCACCTTGGTGAAAACTCGAGGCGCAGTAGTAAGTCCAAACGGAAGGACCGCAAACTGGTAGTGTTGCGACCCCACCGTAAAACGGAGATACTTCCTGTGCGACTTCAGGATGGGGATGTGGAAATAAGCATCCTGCAAGTCGATCGACACCATCCAGTCTTCTTCCAACAGCGCTTGAAGAACCTGCGCAAGAGTGAGCATCTTGAACTTTTCCTGTTTTAGATACAAGTTCAAGATCCTGAGATCCAGGATTGGCCGAAGCCTGCCATCCTTCTGGGAGTAGCACCCCTGACCCCTCTCCTGCTCCGGAACCACCTCTATCGCACCCTTTCTGAACAGTGCCAGGACTTCTTCCTGCAGGAGAAGCAGGTGGGTGGTCCTCCGAACAATAACCTTGGCAAGGAGGGTAATTGAGAGGGAACTCCTGAAAAGGAAGTGCATACCCATTTTCTACGAGATTGAGAACCCAAAGATCTGATGTAACCGATTCCCAATCCCGTGGAAAATTAGTAAGCCGACCCCCTACCGGACCCGCATGATCCAGAATGGCGGATCTAGGGCTGCTTTGCTGTTGTAGGTGGGGGGTGGGTATTAGAGGAGAAAGTAGAGGAGGAGGAGGCCCGACGTCCACGTCCACGACCCCTCTGTCTACCTCTGTATGATTTATACAGAGGGTTCTTTTGTTGCTGCTGTTGTTGGCTTTGTTTGAAGGGACGAAAGGAGGACCTCCCAAAGCCCCTGAACTTCCTGGTGGTAGAGTCTTTTGCTTGCAGGCCCAAAGATCTAGCTGTTGCCCGGATTTCTTTGAACCTCTCCAATGCCGTATCCGCTTTCTTCCCAAAGAGGCCAACGCCATCAAAAGGCAAATCCATAAGAGTAGCCTGAACGTCTGCGGAAAACTCTGAAGACTTTAGCCAAGCGGCTCTTCTGGTAGCCACTGAAGAACCCATCACCCTAGCCACAGAGTCCGCCGTGTCCATGCCACTCTGAATAACCTGGCGGGCTGCCGCCTGAGTGTCCAAGACAACCTCGTTGAAGTTTTTCCTGTCTTCCTCCGGAAGCTTAGCTGACAACTGCTACGCCGAATCCATTAAGGCATGAACATACCTTCTCAGTAGGCAAGTAGCATTAGTAGACTTCAAGGCCATGCTACCCGAGGAGAAAACCTTTTTAGCAGCCTTATCCAATTTCTTGGAGTCCTTATCTCCAGGAACCTGGGGAAAAGAGCCTGCGGACCTGTTCGAACAAGCGGCCTGCACCACCAGACTTTCCGGCGAAGGATGAGAAGTTAAGAACTCAGGGTCACCAGGTGCGACCCTATAACGTCTTGCCACTGATCTGGACACTGCAGGTGCAGACAAAGGCTTTTTCCAAACCTCTAAAATCGGTTCTGTCAGAGCCTCAGTGAATGGCAGAGTCGGCTCAACAACCGAAGATGGCAAATGCAAGACTTCCGTGAGGATATTTGATTTGAACTCCACTGTAGGCAAAGTCAAATTCAGCAATTCAGCAGCCTTTCTGATAACTACATGGTATAGCATCACATCCCTAGAGGGTGCATCCGAAACCACAGGCAACCCCCATTCTGGAGAAAGTTCCAGGCTACTTGCACTTTGCAGATCCTCAAAGCAATCCTCATGCTCCTGAAGCTCGCCTTCCTCCACTTCAGGTTCCCCATACTCCTTCTCCTCTAAGAGACGCTGGGCTCTACGCCTCGACCACTCCAGACGAACCGAAGTCGTCGGATCCGGTAATGACTCCGACGGAGTCGGAGCCGGCGTCGAGCGAGGAACTGGAACAACAGGTGGTTGAGAAGACGGAACCGGAGTCGAACTCCGATCCAAATCCCGAGGTCGCTCCGGAGCCGGCGAAGCCGTGTGCGGAGTCGCTGACCTCGGCGGTGCCGTACCGAGCCAAGGAGGATATGGCGCCGGCATAAATGGTAGAAAAGGCGCCGGAGCATAAGCTTGGGGAACACCCAAGTTATATGACAAGGGACCCATGGGACCCGCATTCGCTCCAGAGGGGTACATTGCCCTCGCATAAACACCAAACATGGCATTTAGGAAATGCGAAGGGTCCTGACCAGGACCAGGAAAGGAAGGGTACGAACCCAATGGCTGCTCCGATGGAGGCTGCTCTGTATTCGGCTCCTCTTGACCCTTTTGACCTTCCAGGTCATCCTCCGGAGTCGGTGTCTGAGGATCCACGACCTCTTCATGCTCCGAAGACTGTCTCGAAACCGGATTCGGTTCTAGCTCCGGATCCGGAGAATGCTCTGGAGACCGTACCGGCGAGGCTCAACCTTCAGGAGAAGGAGACACAAAGACCTTATGATGCCTTTTGTGAAGACTTCCTCTTCGAGTCCGACGACCCCGAATGATGCCGAGAACTATGCTTCTTCCTCTTGTGTTTTCTTTTCGAGGATCCCGAAGCATGCCCAGAAGCCGACTTTGACGCCGACTCCGATCTGGCCCTCGACCTCGCTCTCGATCTCGATCGCGACTTCGACCTTGACTTCGGCTTCGAGTTGGAGCGTCTAGATCTTGATCTCGAAGATCTCTTGGCTTCTTTACCTTTAACTTTGGCCAGCAGAAGTTTTGCCTTCTGTTCTCGCAATGCCTTTGGATTCATCTTAAAGCAGGATCGGCAGCCCTTGACATCATGATCCGAACCCAGACACCATAAGCAATTTTCGTGTGGATCGGTAATCGACATCATCCGGGCACACGAGCCGCACTGCTTGAACCCCGTCTTCCTCAACGACATCTTCGATGAAGAATAGAAACAGAAACACACAAATAGATACAAAGTCACTATCTGAATCTCAGAAGATCCCAGAAACCGTTGGCGTCGACGACGCGGAAAAAAGGGAACTGATGTCATCACGCCGACGTAGGCCTAATAAGGAGTCGGTGACGTCAGACGGAGTC
Source organism: Lissotriton vulgaris (assembly GCF_964263255.1). Lineage (NCBI taxonomy): Eukaryota > Metazoa > Chordata > Amphibia > Caudata > Salamandridae > Lissotriton > Lissotriton vulgaris. The sequence continues at coordinate 1,141,508,878 of NC_141685.1, read as the reverse complement.
GCGCGCAATGCCGTGCTTCTATGACGTCGTCCACGCCTGCGTGCTACGAAGAATTTTCCGAACGTTGCTGACGCAAGGGGGATATTCACAAGGTGAGGAATCCACTGGCAGATGTATCTATCAGAAAGACGTCTTGCATAGCTTCTCCTCCTCACCCATTCTGACTGGCTGCTTGACAGCTGACAATTTTGAGGGCCTCGGACTCCCCTTCTTATAGTCCTTGCAGTGTGTGTAGGGGGTCTACTTCCTTTTGAAGTGTCCTCTCCTGTGCCCTGCCTTTCCTGCCAAAAAGAAGTTTGTCACAGCAGGACTCAAAATGTGATAGCCCCACAACACAGGCCATGGAAGTGACTATAGGTTAACACTTGGATGTCAGTCACAGTGATATGAGCATCAAAAGGTTACTCCAGGATATAAGCCCTACTGTTTATGATCCTCCCTGAACACCTTCAGGAAGGCGCTGACGACCTGGCTTTTCAACTGATACAGAACTGCTGACCCCCCTACTCCGCGCCTTGAGACCCTCACGGGTGAGTAGTGTGCTTAGAATTCCCCTGATTGATTGATTGATTGATTGACTACACTGTATCCTGCCACCACTGCACTCATGCTGCTTAACTCCTAGCAATGGCAGTGGCCTTTCACTGCTATGAGGGCAGCGCTTTGGGTGCCCCTTCCGGTCTACCAAGACCACAATCCTTGAGGCAAACCTATGTCATGGCACACACATGATCTGTGTTCACCCATTAAGACACAAAATTGGCAGCAGAGATCCAGACACCATTACAGCTGGGGCACTCAGGGCAGGGGTACACGTCCATTAATTACAATGCAAGGGACTTTTCTGTCCCAACACATAGTCAGGTATTTGTAAGTGAGAGGAGCACTGGGAGTTTATTTTGACTGTTCCTGCGGAAGAATTGTTGGATTCCTGACAGTGTAAGGGTCATTCCTTTTATTCTTCCCCTTGCCACAGGCCATACACACCTTGAAGGGAGATTTCCTTTCAGAAGCTTCTGACATGCTTGGGAATGTCTAAGTAAATAAATACAGATCACCACCTCACAATTGAAGTGGAGCTGAAACTAAAAAATTTAAAATTCCAATAGAAAAAAACCTCTTGAAAAGGTTGAATGGAGAGAGAGTTCCATAGGATTCCCTTTCACTGATGTGTGGTATGAAATCTGCCAGTTGAAGGACACTGCAGGGGAGGAGATGAGGTTGCTGGACACTGTTTGAAGTTTGGGTCACATAAATTGGTTGACTGGTTGTGTGTTGTCTATTGACGTTTTTCAATATTATTGAGTGCAGTGCACATCTCTTTGCTAACACTGATGAGGGTTCCAACCTGATGATGGGCAGTGATTCAACTATGTGAATCTATGATAGATCCAGTGCTGGAGAATCTGGGTATCTCCGACCATGTTAATTAATTCATGTAGGCTTGTGGCAGGATGACATTGAAGGCAGGAAAACAAAATATGAGATAAGGTGGATATTCAGTCAATTTAGGCTGAATGGTTTAGAGTGCAGGAATTAAGAGCCCATCTTGAGCAACATCTTTAGTGCCTCCCTTCTCCTTCTAGTTCTTAATGTCCATTGTTCATTGTCTAAAATACTGCCCAATCAGTGCTGTGCTCAGATTAGTTCCAGCAATAGCACCACCCACAAACATCGGAACTAGCAGGCCACAAAGAAGACATATTATTTTACCACATAACAAGGTTTCAATCCCCCAAAAGTTCCATCCAACCACCTCTGGGAAAGCATATGCATTCCAGTCTGAAAACGACTAAAGATGCATGTATGCAAGCAGTTCAGGATAAATCAAGTAAGAGCAATTGGACTGTGACACTTTGTTCTATGGAGGCAGACTGACTGTAAGCCCTTCAAGATTTCAATCAATTCCATGCACTGCCTGCTGGGTGTCCTTGTTGCACCAGTTTCGTTTGCCTCATCTTTCCCTGCTTGACCTCAGTGTCATCCTACAGCTGGCCACTAGGTGGTAATGTAGCCACAACGCTCGACCTACTCATGTATTTACATTTTTTATTTTATTTATTAATGCATTTTTATATAGCGCGGACTTTACCCAAAGGCGTCAGAGTTCTTCACAATAGAACCAAGTACGTTACATGAGGAGAATTTTACATATTTACACGTTACAGATACAAACGAGAAAGAAGGTCAAATAAAACAGTAGATGGCAGTCACACACAAAACACATTAGGTTGAAAATCGTACAGGCATAAATTACAAATGTACGATATTGAAAGAACTTCCTTGAGGGACATGCAAAGGGATGTATTAGTTCATGTCCCTCAACATTGCACTACGCCACTAATATCGAGTTTCTACGGTAACTTCTTATTGCATAGTGTGGCATTTACCCATTGTTATGAATTTTGTCTTTCATTCCTCACAGGATAACCACCCAAACCCTGGCCAGCGGTACACTGGCACAACCCGGAATGCCTACCTCCCCGATAACCCTGAGGGCCGGGAGGTGTTGAAGATGCTGCATCGAGCTTTCAAACAGAAGTTAACGTTTACAATTGGAGAGTCGCGGACCACAGGGGAGAAAAACACTGTGACCTGGAATGACATACACCACAAGACCAGCACTTATTCCCCAACGTGAGTGTCTTTAAATCACATCTACTTTGGCCAGTGGTCGAAGTGGGGGGAAAAAAGTAGGGGAACTGTGGGTGGAGAATCAGGGGCGGTTTTTCGAAGTGGTGTAGTGATTGTGAAAGTGAGATTAAAAGAAAGCAAAATAGATCCCAAAATTTATTTTAAAGCAGGAACTATAAGCACACATTAAAATCAGGTGAAACGGACACAGGATGGTTGTAAATTTGAACCAGATGTATCCTTAAAGAAAAAAGGTCGACATGTTTCTGCTCGCTTTTACCAATTTGGCAGAGCTTTCATCAGAACCAATAGTAACAAAGAAATACCACCCTGGCGGTATACACACGCTAAGGTGTATCCTAACCTAGGGGGTTGTTTGGCTGATTTTAGATTTACTTTATTGTACAGTTAATTAAAACTCACAATATAAAACGTACATCATTAAAATCGTTATAAACTTAAAACGCAAGTTTTGTTAAAGGAAAAAGGTATTTATAACCATATTAAGTTATCATTCTCAATTACAATATCTCTAACCCGCTTGTGAAATTGAAAGTGTGAGTCAGTGTACTCTGCGTGCTTTGACTTGGCAGACTATTTCTTGATTGGCGGGTTGTTACATGCTGTTAATCACTGCGTCGTGTGGTTGGGTAAGTCTTGTAGACACAATGTCAAAAAACTTCGTCAGTCTACAATTTAACTGGACCTCTTCAGGTTTGAAGCATATCATCACCTTGCCTGCAGCTTGTTACACCTTTTTGATTCCAAAGTGATCGAAATAGGACACGCCTTATGTCTATCAGGTTATGGCAGATGCAGATTATGTGGATTAAATCCTCATTCCCTAATTTGCAAAGACGGCAAAGATGTTCATCTGGCCTCCTTTTTCATGGTGCCAAGTGAGGTCGAATTGGTAGAATTCCGAAACGCAGATTTAGACATTTATCTTTTGTCTTCCGCGTGAGGCCCATTTTCAAATATTCATGCGGTTTCAGGGCATCGTAATCTTTCAGCACGGCCCATCCATGTGCCCTCTTGGCCAGGGTTTCTTTATCTTCAATAGATGATATTAGTTTAGTGACTTTTGTTACCACCTTTTTGAAACTATTGTTGTCAGCTGATGACTCCCAAAGGCTAGTTAAGTCCAGATATTCCAAAGAGTTTAAAAGGTATTTCTTAGCGGGTGAGTTTGATCGTATTGACAGTACTGTCCATAAATGAGCGTTTAGGGTTCCTTGTTCCGCGCCTTTGATTTTGCGTCAGCATTTTATATAGGCGCCTCTTCTCTCTACCGATTGTTTTTGGATACCAAATTCGAGGCGAATTTGGGCAGGAGACACGTAATTTGGCAGGCGGAAGATTGCCCTATATGCTCTGCTGATCATTTTGTCTAGGACATTAGCGCCCTTCCCTTGCATGGGTTCGCTTCCGTATGTGAGCATAGGCTGGAGGCGTGCTTTAATCACCTGTAGGAGGGGGTCAAATGATCGATCAGGGATAACTTTTTGTAACGGCTTCAATGAAAAATGAAAAGTAGTTCCCTTCCGTGCTATAGCCTCTAGCTGGGGTTTGAATGAGTCTCTGCTGTCTAATAATACGCCAAGGTATTTATAGTTGGTGACTCGGTCCAGCCTTTATCCATCCAAGGACCATGCTAGTTTCTTAGATTTGTTGTAATTCACTGACATAACTTTAGTCTTGTTTAAGTTAATCTTCAAAGCGTTTTTTATTGAAAATTGATTGGTAGTATCCAAGAGATGTTGTAGTCCAATTTGGGAACGGCTCACCAAGACCAGGTCATCGGCGTAAAGAAGGATTGATAGCAAGATGTCTCCCAGCCATGGCGCGTGTGAATTGGTTTTGTCCAATTCTCCGGGCAAGTCTGTGAGGAAAAGATTAAACAACATGGGAGCAAGGACGCATCCTTGTTTTAGACCTTTAGTGGTGTTAATTTGTCTGGAAAGGTGCGTCCCGCTACCAAGTTTGATCTTGACCCAGGTGCTAGTATGGAGTAGTATCAGCTGCTGCAGTAGTGGCCCCGGTATCCCCCACTTGTCTAGTTTCAGCCAGAGTTTGTTTCGGTCAACATGATCAAACGCTGCACTATAATCTATAAAGCATAGAAATAGTGACCTCTTGGTTGTCTTGCCAGCGTCTGTCAGTAGGGTAGTGCCATGATGTTTGTGATTGTGCCCTGTCCTCTGCAGAATCCGGTTAGGTTGGCGGGAATGATGTGTTTTAGGGTTGCCCACGATGTTAGTTCCTCCATGAGGAGGCCCGCGTAGTACTTTGCCTCTGTGTCAATTAGGGCGATGAGGCGATAATTACTTGGAGTGCTCCTATCACCCTGTTTGTGAATCAGACTAAGTATCAATCCTCTCCAGGTTAAAGGGCACATCGCTGTTTCCCTGACTTCCTGGAAGAGTGGCACCAGTGTCTCGCTCCAGAAGTTGGCTTCGTACTTGTACATTATTGACAGGATTCCATTGGGCCCAGGAGCTCCTTCCGGTTTCCCTTTGGATATTTGTTGCTTAATCCTGGCTGCTGTTATTGTATGTTTTTTAACCTCACAAGTTGTTTGCCTGGGTAAAACTCGTTATTCTATCTCGACGCTCCTGGGATTTCCAAGCGCCCATACATGAAGACAAGGTCTGCTTCACTTCTTGGGCACAGCGGCAGGGGTAATTTTTCACGGCTGATTATATTGGCAATCAGCCGACTCCCCGCTCGTGACCTAATTGATGCACGTCCGCTGCCCGAATAGTTCGGGCAGCGGACGTGCATCAATTATGTCACGAGCGGGGAGTCGGCTGATTGCCAATATAATCAGCCATGAAAAATTACCCCTGTCAAACAACCCCCTAGGTTAGAATACACCTTAGCGTGTGTATCACCTGATTTTAATGTTTGCTTATAGTTCCCGCATTAAAATTAATTTTGGAATCTATTTTGCTTTCTTTTAATCTCTCTTTCATAATCACTACACCACTTCGAAAAACCGAAAAAACCCAGTTTCACTATAATTACAGGTGTCGTAGCACACCGGGGAGACATTTGGTCTTCCCGGTGGGAGCCCTATGATGAAACATGTCACCGACCAGGTTGGTGAGTGAGGGTTTTTTTAAACACTAATTGTGTTGTCCGCGATATCACACACTTTCTTAGGTTTCCTTTTTGGTTTGTTTTGGGTTGCAATCATTAGCCCTCTTCTTTTGATTTGCGCCGGAAGCCACTCCTATATTGTTGATTAATCTTTACAAGGGGAAGAGGAGTGCCTCACAGTACCCTGCCTCTCTTTTTGTTTAACTATATTTGAGGTTTAATTCAGGAAAAAGCAAACACTCATAGGGAATACAAGTTTATGTAAAGCGTGTGAAATATAAGCAGGAACAACATGTTACCTTAATGCATTGTTCAGAAATTCATGATTACTTTTTGTCTCAAACATTGAGGTCATGAATACAGGGCTCCTCCTGTACACATGTGGTAAGTAGGGCTCAGAAGAGAAAGGTACACTTCAGGAGAATCTAGACTCACAGAAACCCACAAAGGCTCCTTCATATTCATGTCAGCCAGCTAGCTGCTCAATCATAATATAGCAAAAAGAACAACTGGTGGACAGAATGCAGAACAAGATAATACATTCACCCCAGTACAGAGATCTGGGCGTAAATTATTGTTTCTTTGCTCACCATGCTATTCCAGTTTGGACCCAGCCATATGCAAATCAGTCTTGACCCTGAGCCTCATGGGAACAGTCCACCCTGAACTGTCAAGCCAGGGCCTCCCTGGACTGGAATCAAGCATCCTAGGACCGGTTTCATGCTTTCAACCTCATCAGCCAGGATAGCTTGATTCCAGTGGCATGGAGAGCACGGAACCCATGTCTGGGCATACCCGTCCCACTCGGGGTGACAAATGCAAAAAGAAAAATTGATGGACAGGATGCAGAACAATGTCATACATTCACCCCAGCTCAGAGATCTTGGCTTAAATCCATTGTTTTTTGCTCACCACCTCTCCTGCCCCGTCACCTCTCCTGCCCCGTCACCTCTCCTGCCCCGTCACTTCTCCTGCCCGTTCATTTTTCCAGCCCAGTCACTACTCCTCTCCTGCCCTGTCACGTCACCTGCACGTCATGTCACCTGCCCGTCACTTCTTCTGCCTGGTCACTTCTCCTGCCCGTCACTTCTCCTGCCCTGTAGCCTCTCCTTCCCCATCACTTCTCCTGTCCCGTCACTTCTCATGTGCCGTCACTTCTCCTGTCCCATCACTCTTCCTGTCCCGTCACTCTTCCTGTCCCGTCACTTTTCCTGTCCCGTCACTTCTCCTGTCCCGTCACTTCTCCTGTCCTGTCACTTTTCCTGCATCGTCACTCCTGCCCCGTTCATTGCTCCTGCCCCGTTCATTGCTCCTGCCCCATTCACTGCTCCTACCCCGTTCACTACTCCTGCCCCGTTCACTGCCCCTGCTCATGCCTAATCACCTCTCCTGCCCCATTACTTCTACTGCTTCATCACTTCTCTTGCCCCGTCACCTCTCCTGCCGCGTCACCTCTCCTGCCCCATCACCTCTCCTGCCCAGCACCTCTCCTGCCCATCACATCACCTGCCTGTCATGTCACCTGCCCGTCACTTCTTGTGCCCGGTCACCTCTTCTGCCCTGTTGCCTCTCCTTCCACGTCACCTCTCCTGCCCTGTCGCCTATTCTGCACCATCACTTCTCCTGCCCCGGCACTGCTCCTGCCCCGTTCACTGCTCCTGTCCTGTTCACCACTCCTGCCCCATTCACCACTCCTGTCCTTTCACCGCTCCCGCCCGGTTACCGCTTTAGCTCATGCCCGTATCCTCTCCTGCCCCGTCACCTCTCCTGCCCGTCACCTTCCCTGCCCCATCACCTCTCCTGCCCCGTCATCTCTCCTGCCCTGCCACCTCTCCTGTCCCGTCACCTCTCCTGTCCCGTCACTTCTCCTGCCCCGTCACTTCTCCTGCCCAGTTACCTCTCCTGCCCAGTCACCTCTCCTTTCCTGTTGTCTCTCCTGCCCCCTCACTGCTCCTGGCCTGTCACTTTTCCTGCCTGGTCACATTTTCCACCCCGTCACTTTTCCTGCCCCGTCACCACTCCTGCCCGTTCACTGCTCCTGCCTGTTCACCGCTCCTGTCCCATCACTTCCCCTGTCCCATCACTTCTCCTGTCCCATCACTTCTCCTTCCCCGTTCACTGCTCTTATCCGTTCACTGCCCCTATCCGTACACTGCTCCTGCCAGTTACCGCTCCTGCCCATGCCTAATCACCGCTCCTGCCCCTTCACTTATCCTGCCCCATCACTTCTCCTTCCCTGTCACTTCTCCTACCCCGTCACCTCTCCTTTCCTGTCACCTCTCCTGACACGTCAACTCTCCTGCCCCGTCACTTCTCCTATCCGTTACTTCTCCTGCCCGTCACTTCTCCTACATGTCACTTCTCCTACCTGTCACTTCTCCTGCCCGGTCACCTCCCCTGCCTCAGTACCTCTCCTTTCCTGTCGCCTCTTCTGTCCGGTCACTGCTCCCGCTGCTCCTGCCCAGTTCAATCCGTGTACAACATTGACAAATTAGGTGTCAAGTTCCCCACAGTACTCTGTCTGGGGAAAGCTCCTCTGTATTCACCAGGCCCGGAATGGCCATAGCGGGCACCGGGTGTTTCCCCGGTAGGCTGCTAGGGTGGGGGCAGGGTTTGGGCCCCTGGGAGGCTGATTTTGTTACTGGGGGTCGGCAATATCGGCCCCCTGTAACAAAATCGTCCAAAACCGAAATGGAACTGGAAATATTATCTGTGACCTAAAACTGGTACTTTGTGAATTTCGCCGAAATGAAATGAAAAATGTACGTATGAAACTGTTTTAATGTAAAGTACTCTTATACCTATTATGTTAAGTTTGCACAATATAAAACTATAAAATATAAATGCATAGTAAATAAATAAACAAATATAACACAGGGATGGGGTTGGCGGTGATAAGGACTAATATCAAAAGAGATAATCCTATTGATTTGCAAATGACTGATGATGAGAAAATCAAGAAATGTCTCTCAACTCCCGACAATAAGGACCGCTGAACACAAGTGGCAATGGGTGGTAGCAAGAAGTCTGTAGTAAAGTACAGGAAGGCACAGAGCATTACGACATTAGTGCAATGAAGCTTTTTGTTATAGGTCTGGGTGAAACTGGTCTCTGAAATACGACCACTAATTCATATTTGTGAGTTCACTTGGTAGAAGGCAGATTTCTTGCCCAAAACATAAAGCATGTATGCTCAAGCTGCTGGGCTGCACTCCCCCTCACCCCAGGGGAGGCCGGCTTAGCAGTTTACCAGGGCCGGTTTCTGTACCCAGTCCGGCCCTGGTAATCACCAACTCCGATCTCATTGGCACTTGATATGCTAAAGGCAGAGGGCGGGCCCATTGTCATTCGAAAGGGGATAATCTGCCTCAATCGGAATGACAATGGGCCTGCCCTCAATCTGTGCGAGCTCAGGGAGGGGCTGCTGCAGCCTCTGGAGTTCAACAGATAAGTGCGAGCAGCCCCTGGAATCTGAATGAAAAAAGTTATTGCTTTTTAAGTCGGACTATTCTTGCCGTCCCGGGATGCTTTTTTGAAAGTAAGAAGTAGGGAAACGGACTGAAATGATTTTTAGAAGTAGGGGCATGCCGTGCCCTTCCGTTCCCGCCCACTTCTACCACTGACTTTGGCTCAATAAGATTGTAAATGTCGATTCTTTCTAGATGTGCAGAAGAGCTCATTTCTTCCGTTGTGTGTTATTTCTTCTTTTATGATCTAAACCAGGAAATAACAAGCATTGGCATAGCCAATAGGTCTCGCCTTTGGGACCTTATAAGTGTTTAGTTATCCAGCACAATATCCTTGGCGCAACAACATCAAGTGTTGCATGGCTAAACACTTATAAGGTCCCAAAGGCGAGACCTATTAGCTATGCCAATGCTTGTTTTACATGTAAACACCTCAGTAGGACCAGGTATTCTGCTCAACGTTTAAATCTTAGTGTTTGAACCACTAAAGCACGAGTCTGATTCGTAACTTGTGGCTCTCGTACACGTCTGCACTCCTTTGCTCCCGGACTAGATTTGTGCTTCACAAATACATATTAAACTTTTTGGCCAGCGCAACTATAGTGAGCTCTACAATATCTTAATTTATAAAAAAAATATGAATTCATTAAAATAATCATATTGTTTGTCTTTCTAGTGATGTCACGTGATTATTTACTCTGTAAAGAAATATGAAGAATACAGAAGTTGGGTAAAAGAAGTAACAAAGGTTTACTTTGAATTGTGCACTCCTACACCAACACTTGCCTTCGGGTGCCAAGTTTTAGGAAAACAGCAGGGAGGATGATACAGTAAACAAATAAACCTCAGTGGAGAACCAGGTTGCCATGTGAATTGATGGGCTTATGGCCAATGACTAGCATTCCTGAAACATGTGGTGCAGCTCGTTGCGAGCCCAGGGCCCTAATGAAATGGCATCCATTAGCAGAGTGAACCTGTGTGACTTTTAACATATGGGTAATTCGAATCCAAAAGCTTCAGCTGCCTTGAAATATTGTAACAAAGTTATGAAAATCCAAGGCCACTATGGACCCGCAAAGATATTCTGCTACAGCAACACCTAAACAGGAAAAAAAAAAGAAGGGGGTATAGACATAGGAAATAAGACACAGACACTAAGCACAGAAGACACAAACTTTGGCCATTTAAGATAGATAATGGGACCAAGAGGCATAGATACTGATCTTTGGAATGATAGAATAAAAACATACACAACTGCTGATAGTCTCAAAACAACAAACATTAACCCCTTAAGTGCTGCCTCGGTGCATTGGCCGACGGCAGCACTACCTCCCCAGTGCTGCGCACGACCATTGGACGTCCATTCAGCACTAGTTCCAATGGACAGCGCAGCACTGGGGAGGAATGTTTAATAGCATCTATGAGGTTAACAAAGCCAACAGGTTTCGCCAATGCAAGATCTATCGGCTTTCTCAATGTTTGTTTTATTTTTTATTTATAGTTGCACGCCTTGTATGATATAACAGCTGATATGTTTATATTACTAATGATAGGTCTGCACTAGGAGGCTTAATGCATGTTAGATTCATTTGCTCAAACCATTGTAAAACAAACGCATACATTTTTTGTGGTCTTTGTTTTGCCTAAGGGCAATTTGACTTAGCCGGCTGCTTCGGAACATCTAGTCTTTAATTCGCCTATTTGAGCTTATTATTCGTCACCAGTGGGTGTTGAAAGTTCCTAAAAAGCAACAGGCAGTGCGTGGCTACACACCTGGAAACAGGGGACTGCGGATCAGGCACAGGGAAGGGCATTCCTGCATCGGGATGGCTAGTCGCGGCACTGGCATGTGGACTGGAGGTTTGGGGATTTTAATTGGAAGCCATGAGATGGGCACATCATGGCCTACAAATATGGACAGTCAGCCTTGCAGTGTTCATTGGCAGCCCTGGGATTTGCAATAGAAGTCCTGTGACAGGCGATGACAGTCGTGGGATGTGAACTCAAGGGGAATTCAGCCTACTGAGTAGGGGGCGCTCCTGGCATGCTCTTGTTTCCCACAATGCTACGTTTACTATACTGCAATTAGAGTTTCATTTTGTGTTCCTCTGCATCTGGTTCTTCTCAGTGTACAGCCGGCACAGTACTGTCCTCTTTCTGACTGCCTATGGCAAGAAGGTAGAGTTGGTGAGATAGCTCAGTAGGTTAATGTCTCTCTTCCAGAGATCTACATTTGAATTACTGTTTCAATTACAATAAGTAATTCACTGCATTGATGTGCAAGCTGCAGAGCTGTGTGTTTGTGTGACCTTGAAGGTCATAGGCCTAGGGCCCTCAGTAACTGAGAGAATGATCAGCGAGTAAGGTTCAGAGGTCAAGGTGTAACGTGCAGGCCAAAATTTTGAACCCCAGTAAATAAATTGTTAATTGGATTAATTGGCCTGCTGCAGAGATAGAGAAATCGGAACATTAGAAAATTAAGTCCCAATAAGATAGCTCCGCGGGTAAAGACACCTTCAGCAAAGATAAGTGCGTAGCAATCGGGGTCAAGTTTCCTCGTATTCTTATGTGGATCTAATATTTCAGAGCCTTGCTGAGAGCTTCTGAAAAAAAAGAAAATTAGCATGATGATGCAAAAGCCTCAGCCCTTGTGGCGGATAAATGAGCCAGAAAGCAGGAAAGAAAACAAGCGTGCGCGCCTCGCGCTGCAGCGGGAGAGAGGCGGAGGGGTGCAACCGCTTGTGGTGCGCGCGCGCTGGAGAGAGCAGTCTGCTCTTTTTCAAAGCACATACTTGTGCTTTTGGCACAAAGCTGCGCACTCCCGCAAGCTGTATGCTGCTACTAGCATGAGATGTGCTTTGAAAAAGACCTGTACGGCGGCTAAAGTTCTCCTATGCAGTGCGTATGCGCTGCGTAGGTGCAACCTAAAAAATAAACGTCTGTTTTGCTCCGCACTCTCATGCACCCTGTGCACCGGTGGTAAATTGCTATGTTGTATGCTATGTTGTCTTTGCATGGCTCTGGTAGCTGAAGGCTCTTCTGCCATGAATTGACCTCGTATTTTTTCTTTAACTTTCCATTTTCTGTTAGAATTGAGGTAAAAAGGCAGAATACATGTAGAGGGATCGGTGATCTTTTTTCGGTGCATCGATTCATATGTCTCGCATCAAGTTAACAGTTTACCTGTGGAAATAGTGAATGTTTGTATGGAAGTGGGTTTCTGTTGCAGTAACCCTCCCACTTTTTGCCTGATAACTGATGCACTTTTCCTTGATGTGCCCTGGGTTCCTGCCAATCAGGTACCCATGGCCTGTGTGCCTCACCTAAAAACTTTACTAAAGCCTAAACCCAATTGGCATCTCTGGCCGCAGGTAAGCCCCTGGTAAATGGTACCCTATGTCACGGTGACCAGAGAAGACCCCTAAGGGCTGCAGCACTTATTGTGCCACCCTTAGGGGCCCTGTACCCTGACACACACACACTGCCTTTGCAGGCTGAGTGTCTTGGTAAACAGAATCGACATGGCACACATCCCTGTGTGCCATGCCCACAAACACACTGCCCTGGCATACCTCAGTAACCCTTCTAGCTGGGTGCACTTTGCCAGTGGTGTGGGCACAGGTGCAAGAACCCTGTGCCCCTACAGTACCCAGGGCTATTCCTGGGCACTGTAAGTGCAGTGATGCCATTAGGAGTATATGGTGCTGGGAGGTTGTCATTACGAACTCCACCGCACCATAATGGCTACACTGAAGACTGAGAAGTTTGTATCCAACTTCTCAGCACATTAAACCCACACCGATGCCAGTGTGGGATTGAATGTAAAATGCACGACAGAGGGCACCTTAGAGTTGCCCCCTGAACCTAACCCACAACCAGTGTCCTTACTGAGAGGCTGCCTAGGCTGCCACACAGCAGGCATGTTGCTGGACCCCTGGGTAGAGAACCATCCGCTCTCCTGGGCCTGCAACAATGCACATCCTGCGTCGAGGTGCTAGGTCTCCTCCCCCAGGATGGGCAGGGGGAGCTTCAAAGGCATGCCTCCTTTGTGAGCATCCCAAGGCCACTTGCTGTACTCAGCACCTGGCCCCCACCAGTTCTGACCCCCACTCTGGCGGGAGGTCAGGTGGGAAAAACAAAGGGAGGGAAAGGGGTGTGCCAGCCTCTGCCAACCCCACCCCTCAGGTGGGGGAGGCTAGGTAAAGCGCAACTCTGGGCTCTCGCCATTTTGAGAATGCGGAGCCCTACCCTATCAGAGATAGGCTCCTGCCCCCCTTCCACTGGAGAGGAGCAGGATAGGGGATGTACTCACCCCGGACAGGGACCCATTGTTCCGTGCCCTTACCCTACCTGTAACACCCCTAAATTTAGTATTTAGGGTCACCCTGAAACTTCCTTCCTCAGTTCCCGATCCCGAAAAAATCAAGATGATCAAGAAACAAGAAGACCTCCGTGCAGCTGCTAAGATGAGAACGACACCAACTGACTTGGCCTTTGCCCTACAGACCTGTCGACCCTTGAACCTGCTCCTGCTAAATTCCGGTGCCTTCAGTGGTCAGCATCGTCAAAAACCCCGGAGGACCTGACTGCCTTGAGACTCTACAAAGACTGGTACTCCCACGAGCAGTGGTTCTGCTCAAACAAGCAACACCCCTGGTGTCAGCCAGGAACCGTGAATCCAGCACACTCTGCACCCGCTGAGCCCGACCTGTGCCTGAGCAGACAGAAAGACCACGAGGACGTCCCCCTGGCGATTGTGTCCATGAATCCAGTGCCCAAGGACCCTCCTCGACGACCCAGACGACGCCTGCAGACTCACAACAAGGGACCCCTCCAACGCAACCAGCTGAGGGTAGGATTTCCCGACGTTAAAAGACACCCCTGCACCCGGTGCCCCACGGCCCCCTGTGCCCAACTCCTGGGTGTCTACCTATCCTCCAAGATCATAACTTACCTCTTGAAGTGCTGGTCGCACCTGAAGAATCTCATCCCCGAGCCTGCAGCCTTTATTCAACTTCCAGCTTTCCCATGGAATAACATTGAGCACCCGATGGCTCAAAAGCACCCTGCACCCAGCCGCCCAAGTGCCCCCGTGAGTGCAACCTTAGACCTAATCTACTTCCCCATTTGCCCTGAGCAAGTGTTGATTTTTGAAACTTACAAATATTTGCTAAAAATCGCCTAAGTGCATTCTTTCAATTGTTTACAGGATATGTACCAGTGCTGGATCCAGGATCCAACACTGAGTAAGAAAAAGTAACGATAACACTACTTATCTGCTAAGTGAATTTTCTCCCATAGGATAACATTGGTGATTGATTCTATGTGAAAAAGTAAAGTGTCAACTTTTAAAATACAATAATATTCCTTAAAAATCACAACTGTAACCAAAACACTTTTACTCAACTGTTTACAAGAGATGTCCCATGACTAAATCTAGGATCCAGTCCTGTGGTTAGAAAGGTAATCCATAAAGTAATTAATTGCATTTAACTAGAAATTCCCATTGAGCTCAATGTCACATTGTGTTTGAAAGTGCGCTGCCTATTGCAACAACTGTAACTATTGTATACAAAAGTCTATTGCCTATTTGAAAAGTATTTAACTAAAGTAACTCATTCTGAGAAAGTATATTTTGATCCCTTTTGTTGGTTCTTAAATAAAACAACTATATATTTTTTATACAAACCATTGGCCTAGAGTTCAGTGAATCAGTTCTTGAATGTGTGAGATCATTTGCTGACTGAGTGTGTACAACAAATGCTTTACACTGTCCTCTGATACTGCCTTACTGCTCGACCAAGTTACCACTTTAGAGAGTAAGGTTATATCTAACTTTAACCTCTGCCAAACCTCTGGGGACTGTGGACTCTATGCACACTGTACCTTACTTTGGTCCAGTATATACAGAGCCGCTTTCTTACAATGTTACTTACCATGGTAAATACGACAGGCTTAGTCACTGAGTCTGTGTTTTCTGAGCACCCTTTGAATCAGCCAATCTCTTACCTGCATTAATGTCAGACTCAGCTTCTGAGGATGAAAGAACTTTGCATAATTTTGCATAATGTGATGTAAAAATCAAGCTTCAGTGTTTTTTACCTTTATTTAAATATGCCCATGGCTGTTAGTCTCACTTTAGGATCTCTATCCATGATTGTCCAGATGTTAAGTTCTTTTGGCATTGGAAGCAGACTTTGAAATAAGGTAAGAAAACCTATTACCTTTCAGGACCTCAATAAGACCAGACAAAAGATGAAGGTGTTTGTAGGAAAGTAGGATCTGCTTTCATGGTCACCCCCACTTACTTTTTGCTGGTGTCATTATGTTTTACTGACTAGTCTAACTGGGATCCTGCTAATTAGGACCCCAGTCTCTGCACTTCTGAGTACTTCAGTACACTCCAGGTTGGCCACTGGTGTACACTTATAAGTCCCTAGTATATGGTACTAAGGTATTCAGTGCATGGGTACACTAGGGGTCTCCCTTGGCCTGAAGAATGTATTATACCACCCATGGGGGACCTCTCAAATTGAGACTACAGGCCTGCCATTGCAGCCTGTGTAAGCTGATGCTAGCACCACTTACTACAGATATAAGTTTCCTTATATTTGACGTCACTACTCTTAAAATACAAGCATTTGTGAAGCACACAGCTACCTCCGGGGAGGTGTCCCGGCGCTGGGGGCCCTCGGGAAGATTAAGCGAGCTATTGCCCAGAGTCACTTGGTGCTGGACTAACCTGCTGCCGGCGCCGGGGATCGAACCGTGAACCCTGTGGTCTGGAGTCAGGACTCTGGCCGCTGCGCCACACCTCTTCCACTTGAAACCTATGTCACCCTTAAGGTAGACCTTTCAACCCCGAAGGTAGGGTGCTCAGTTCTAAGTGTGAGGGTGCCCCTGCATGAGCACGACAACCCTAGGACCCTCGAAGTCCATTCTCTCAGGTTGTAAGTGCATCAGCCATTACGATACATAGAGTGGCCATGCGTCCTTATTTTATGGTTATCTCTAAACTGGTTGTAACGAACCCTGTTGTGTTTGATATCAAACATTTTGGAACTGTAAACGGTGTAGGAGGTATGATTCAATGCACTGTCAATCAATCGATCAATCATTAAATTTATAGAGCGCTCTACTCACCCGTGAGGGTCTCAAGGGGCTGAGGGAGAGAGGGGAGGGGGGGGCGCTACTGCTCGAATAGCCAGGTCTTGAGGTGTTTTCTGAAGGTGAGATGGTCCTGGGTCAGTCGTAGGTGCGCGGGGAGGGAGTTCCATGTCTTGGCGGCTAGGTAGGAGAATGATAGTCCTCCGGCGGTGGCTCTGTGGATCCGTGGGACGGCTGCGAGGGCGAGGCTGGCGGCACAGAGTTGGCGAGTGGGGGAGTAGAACAAGAGGCGGTTGTTGAGGTATTCGGGCCCATGTCGTGGAGTGCTTTGTGTGCGTGGCTGAGGAGCCTGAACCTGATCCTCTTGCTAACGGGGAGCCAGTGCAGGTCTCTCAGGTGGGCCGATATGTGGCAGCGGCGAGGGACGTCGAGGATGAGTCGTGCAGTGGCGTTCTGTATTCGCTGCAGTCTTTTCTGAAGTTTGGCTGTGGTTCCTGCGTATAGGGCGTTCCCGTAGTCCTGTCGGCAGGTGACGAGGGCCTGCGTGACCGTCTTTGTGGTTTCTGTGGGGATCCACTGGAAGATCTTTCGGAGCATGCGCAGGGTGTTGAAGCAGGAGGATGAGATGGCGTTAACTTGTTTGGTCATCGCGAGTGAGGAGTCCAGGATGAATCCCAGGTTGCGTGTGTGTTCTGTGGGTGATGGTGCGGTGCCCAGTTGAGTGGGCCACCAGGAGTCGTCCCAGGCAGAAGGGTATTGTCCTAGGATGAGCACCTCCGTTTTGTTTGAGTTCAGTTTCAATCGGCTGAGCTTCATCCATTCCGTGACTTCTTTCATTCCTTCCTGGAGGTTGGTTTTGGCGGTGGTTGGGTCTTTTGTGAGGGAGAGTATCAGCTGGATGTCGTCGGCATAGGAGATGAAGTTGAGGTTGTATTTGCGTGCGATGGCGGCGAGGGGGCTCATGTAGATATTGAAGAGGGCTGGGCTGAGCGAGGAGCCTTGGGGTACGCCGCAGATGATCTTGGTAGCCTCGGAGTGGAACGGTGGGAGGCGGACTCTCTGGGTTCTGTTGGAGTGGAGCGAGGTTATCCAGTTCAGTGCTTTTCCTTGGATACCAGTGTTGTAGAGGCGGGTTGTTAGGGTGCGGTGGCAGACGGTATCAAAGGCAGCTGAGAAGTCTAGGAGGATGAGGGCGGTTGTCTCCCCGTTGTCCGTCAGTGTCCTGATGTCGTCAGTGGCTGCGATAAGGGCTGTCTCGGTGCTGTGGTTGGCTCAGAATCAGGACTGGGATGGGTCGAGCGAGTTGTTTGCTTCGAGGAATGCAGTCAGCTGTTTGTTGACGGTCTTCTCGATGACTTTAGCCGGGAAGGGAAGGAGAGAGATGGGGCGGTAGTTCTTGAGGTCCCTGTGTATTTTTTTAGAAGGGCGTTGATCTCTGCGTGCTTCCAGCTCTCTGGGAAGGTGGCTGATGCAAAGGAGCTGTTTATGACGTTTTGGAGGTGGGGTGCGATGATGGCGTCTGCTTTGTTGTAGATGTGGTGGGGGCATGGGGCGGAGGGAGAGCCGGAGTGAATGGTGTTCATAACGTGGGTGATGTTTTCTGTGTTGATGGGGGTCCAGTCGCGGAGGGTGGTGGTAGGGGTCGTTGGTGTGGAGACTGGAGGCGGAGTCTGGGTGTCAAAGCTGTTGTGTATGTCTGTGATCTTGCAGTAGAAGAACGTGGCGAGGGAGTTGCAGAGGTCTTGTGATGGTGTGATGTCGTTGTTGCTGGCGTTGGGGTTGGAGAGCTCTTTTACGATGCTGAAGAGTTCCTTGCTGTTGTGGGTGTTGTTGTCCAGCCGCTCTTTGAATGATGTCCTTTTGGTGGTGCAGATCAGCTGGTGGGGTTCGTGAGTGGCGTTCTTGAGGGCTGTCATGTTTTCTGTCATTCGTTCGTGGCGCCAGGTTTTTTCAAGCGTGCGGCATGCTTTCCTTGAGTCTTTCAGGACGTCGGTGAACCATGTGGTTTTCTGTTGGTGTTCTTGCCTGGGGGGTACTTCAGCGGCGGGAGGTTGTCGGCGCAGTTGGTGATCCACTGTGTGAGGTTGTGAGCTGCGTCGTTGGTGTCGTGGGAGTTGGCTGGTGGGTTCTGGCTCAGAGCTGTGGTGAGCTGGTCTGTAGTGACTTTGCTCCAGCATCTGCGGGGGATCTATAGCGTGCGGTGGTGTGTTGTGGTCTTCTTGTAGGTGAAATGGATGCAGCTGTGGTCGGTACAGTGTAGTCCGGTGGAGTGGCTGAAGGAGACTTGGTTGCCTGCGGAGAAGATGGGGTCCAGCGTGTGGCCATCGTAGAGGGTGGGGGTGTTCACCAGTTGCTTGAGTCGGAGGTTGGCGGGTTGTCGAGTAGGGTGGTAGTGTTGCTGTCGTTGTTGTTCTCTAGGTGGAAGTTCAGGTCCCATAGGAGTATGTATTCTGGTGAGGTTAGTGCATGCGGGCTGACGAAGTCGGCAATGGTTTCGCTTAATTGTGTGCGTGGGCCTGGGGGTCTGTAGACGAGGTGGTTGTGTGGTTTTGGGGTCGGTGCGGATCTGGAAGTGTAGGTGTTCAGTGGTGGAGAGTGTGTCTTCGGCGTTGATGGTGTTCCTGTAGATGATGGCGAATCCTCCTCCGGTTTGGTTGATGCGGTCCTTCCGGGTGATCTTGTAGCCGTCCGGGATGGCTGTGGCAATGTCGGGGGCTGAGGAGGTGTTCATCCAGGTTTCCGTGAGGAAGGCGATGTCTGGTGCTGTTGTGTTGAGGAGGTCCCAGAGTTCAATGGCGTGTTTGTGGACGGAGCGGGTGTTGAGGAGGATGCACTTGAGGTGGTTGTTGTTGTTGTTGTTTGGTTCGACGGGCAGGGTGTAGGTTGGGAGGCAGGTGAATTTGCAGGCTTGGCAGGTGAAGGGTCCGTGGGTTTGCTTCGGGGTCGCTCGGTAGCAGGCGGGCGATCATCCGGTGTTGAGTGCGTTGAGGGTGGTGGTGTCATATCTCAGTCGGGCACCCTGGCCTCGGCATGGGCCAGGGGGTCTGGCGCTGGGCGCTGTCCAGGTGCGGACGGGTGCAGACGGGCTTGCCTTTGGTGTGCATTCGGTGCGCCAGCGGCGCGCCCGCTGCACGCGTCGGCTGCGCTTCCACGCAGCGCTCTCCATAAGAGGCGAAGTGGGAGGGAGGAGCAGCTGAGAGAAGGGAGCGGGGTGGCTAATGGGCGAGGGAAGGGTCATAGAAGGCAAAAGGGTTGCGAGGCCATGGGGAGCAGCAGCGGGAAGCGTGGGGCGGGTGGTACAGGGGGCGCAAGCGAGAACAGATGACATAAAAGGCAACTACAGAATATAAGGATCACAAGCAGTAGTCAAGGTGAGAAAACCAATACAAAACTGTAAAGCTTCTCCGGGAGCCCTCAGTCCCGGTACCAGTCTTCTAGACCCAGACAGCAAACTATGGCTGCTGACGACCAGAACACGTTTCTGCCCTCTTGCTGCTGAGCCAAGCTCGAGCGGGGAACGGCAGGGCAATAGCTTTCCTGTCACAGGGAGGTGTGACCACCCTCCTAGGCACGACTTAGCGTATTGGGACAGGGTGAGGGTTCTTGCCAGCACTACTAGAATGCTTTGAAGGGCACATTTGGTGCCCTCCTTGCATACTCCAGTTGGCTCCCTTTCTGGTGCAAAACTGGACAAAGGACATGGGAGTATCTCCTACTGCCAAGATCTTCGCCTACACCACATCCTTTGCACTGTGGGCCTTCATCCTTTGGTGAGCTTCTCAAAGCCCTATTGCGACTCCTGTGCTTCCGGCCTGTGGATCCTCTTGAGGGTCTTTTTTTGGCTCCAGTGGGCTCCCCTGCTTGCTCGGGCCTGCTCTCAGTTTCCTGCTCGTGGTGAGCCACTTGGACCTTACTGGCCATGACACTGCACCTTTTTTGATTACTACGTTATTTGCCACTGCCAAGGCTTGTTGGTGGCCCTGCTGGACACTGACCTCTTGGCTTTTGACATCCGACATGGGACAGCTTGTGAACAGCACCTGGTCTTCTTCTGCGCTGCCTAGTCCCTACAGTTGCAACTTCAAGGGCACTGTCAACTCTCCTACATCCCTGATATCGTGGGCATTCATCTTCTGTGCCTCCTGGTCACACCTGAGTGGTATAGACTCTGTCCCCTCTGCTTGCAAGTACCTCTCATCTTGAATCCACCTTTGGGTGCCACCAGACACTTTCACCTTCTTCACAAGTGGCATCCATCCTGAAGTCCTCCATTGCGGTCTACGGCAGTTTCTGATGTCACTTCGCACCTATGACCCGGCTTCCCTGGCGTAGGTATCCTGGTTCCTGGGGTATCCACGTGTGGGGTGACTCTTGAACCTTAGATCTTCCATGGGGTTTCTTCAGGGTCTGCTGGTAAGGGCCTTTCTTTAAAATTGCAACCGCGACTTACCCATTGATATTTTTTTGAGCACGCGGTCTTGTTCCCACTCTGCACACGACCTCCGTGGGGTTCCTAGATACTCACTTTGGTTGGTTCCTTAGGTCCCCAACTCTTCTGCCTTTACTGGGTCCAATCTTGACTAGAGTCATGGTTTGCATTCCACTATTTTAGTACTTAGAGAGCTTTATAAGGTTGTCTCAGACCACTAAAATCACCTGAAGGGTTGTCTGGATTAGTGCAGGGTGCTACACTTATATACTTGAGCACCGTATACTAAGCCAGCCTCCTATGGTGTTTTTCTACCTGTGGGAACAAACTATAGCTTCCATTGTCTCTTCACTCCCTCATGTACCTCATTTTAGAGATAAATTAGCTGTATTGGTGTTCTCTTATTGGACTGTATTACTGCCTCATAAGCCTTACAGCCCAAGCCCTGCTGCAGGCCAGAAGGCTGATGACCTGCTGCTGGGGACGGGGAATCCCCAAAATATAAGACATATATATTGAATGAACAATTTGTTCTCTCATTTGGGGCCCGCTTAAGTTTTTCTTCTTTACCACGATTACTTAGCACACTGGACTTTGTGCACTGAGACATTGTATGGCGCAACACGCACTAAGAAGAGAAGGGACTGGCAAAGTGTTGAGCTTAGTGATGCAGTCAATATGTATAGGGCCTGTGGGGAATGCAGGCGAGAATGTAAAATGTGTACAGTGCATGCTGTCTTACCTGACCTATTGTGGAGATGTGGCAACCTGTAAGCCATGAACATGTATGACCTATACGTGTATTCTTTTCCTGTGCTATTGTTGTGCAACTTCTATCATAAAAAAATAAATTAAAAGAGGGACATCTAGTGGTAGTCACCCACCCTGAATAGGGCAGAAAGACTTCAATGGGCCCTCGTGGCCCTGAGGTGGGCGGGCCATCGGGTCTAGGTTTCCCTCTAGTGAAGATAACGGAGGCTGTGCCCATGGAAACCCTACAGATCGCAAACCTCGAAATGGGTGTAGGGAACACCCTCCCATAAAAAATAATGGAGGCAGGGACTTTAAATAAAACCACATCATTAATTTAACCTATTAATAATAACATTTATTGTTACATTATATTTTCACTTTAAAATAGTTTATTAAATATTTTATAATAACATTTTACATAAGTACTATTTTTACATATATCTTTTAATATTAATGGATATGTATTTATATGTTTTTACTTTTTAAAATATTTAAATTTAGCATTATTTCCTATGGGGTTTTATTCCTAAGAGCAAAAATACAGCAGAGGGACCCTGAAAACCTAAGACCATAGGCACGGGGAGCAACCCACCAGGGAAGAAATACTTAAATGAACATGAAAGGGAGCTTCCCCAAGGAATAAAGAATCAAATGAATGGAAATCTACCAAAAACACCCACAGAACAGCTAAGTTATTTTAGAAAATTTATTTTCAGTTGATCATTTTTGATAAAATCATTTAGTTCAGCATTGAAAAGGGTCAGTTTCTAATGTAAAAGAACATTGGATTATGGAATCATGAGGAAACATCAGCCCAAGTGTAAATATGACAATAAAAACATGACACACCGTTCATTCATTCAATCAATCATGCACACTCTCTCTATCAGACAAACCAAGTATTCACATTCAACAAAGCATCAAAAGCAGCATACAGTGGGAGAAAAAGCGCTGACGCGCGTTTCGGAAACTGAAAGTTGTTTAAGAGATTCCTTCATCAGGGCGCATATATTGAATCCATAAATCTGTGCGGTCTGGAGCGATCCAAATTTAATAGCGCACCATAAGTATAAAAATCAGTTCACAATTTCAATGTTGGGCTAACAGAGCATATCTCTGGGTCCATTGAAACTGACCAAGATTTGGGAGTCATTTATGGTGAGGAAATTGTTCCGGAGAGTATGTACAGGTGATGGCAGGCTCCGATCATGGACGAACGCTGAGGCCGCCAGCTGCGATATCCATGTACCCCGGGTGCTCGCTGACAGACAAGGACAGTGCATAACCGGCAACGAGGAACCGCGGACGAAGCATTATTTTTACCCATAACGTGCTTCTTGTCTTATGCGATCAGATTCTAGGAACGGAATACTGGGACTTTCTCAGTTCATCACATCTATTTTTCTGATCACTTGGACCGTACTGGAATAATCTCATGTTATTCCGCATAGTTTATAGCAACTTCGTTGACAGCCTGCCATCACCTGTACATACTCTCCGGAACAATTTCCTCACCATAAATGACTCCCAAATCTTGGTCAGTTTCAATGGACCCAGAGATATGCTCTGTTAGCCCAACATTGAAATTGTGAACTGATTTTTATACTTATGGTGCGCTATTAAATTTGGATCGCTCCAGACCGCACAGATTTATGGATTCAATATATGCGCCCTGATGAAGGAATCTCTTAAACAACTTTCAGTTTCCGAAACGCGCGTCGGCGCTTTTTCTCCCACTGTATGCTGCTTTTGATGCTTTGTTGAATGTGAATACTTGGTTTGTCTGATAGAGAGAGTGTGCATGATTGATTGAATGAATGAACGGTGTGTCATGTTTTTATTGTCATATTTACACTTGGGCTGATGTTTCCTCATGATTCCATAATCCAATGTTCTTTTACATTAGAAACTGACCCTTTTCAATGCTGAACTAAATGATTTTATCAAAAATGATCAACTGAAAATAAATTTTCTAAAATAACTTAGCTGTTCTGTGGGTGTTTTTGGTAGATTTCCATTCATTTGATTCTTTATTCCTTGGGGAAGCTCCCTTTCATGTTCATTTAAGTTTTATTCCTAAGACCCTGTAGGAGAGTAGGGTCTGCTTCCTATGGTTACCCCCACTTTTTGCTGTGATTCACTAGTTTGTCGGGTTTAGTATGGCTGTGGTCGTGCTAATCAGGCCCAATGCCTAGCTGTACTCTCTCCAAATTGATACCATGTACTTTAGGTACATACCAGATTGGTTACTGGGTACCCCTGTGAGCCCCTGTATATGGTACTCTAGGTACCCAGAGCAGAGGTGCACCCTAGGGTTACTAGGGGCTGCAGCATGTATTGTGGCACCCCTGGTTAGCCTTCCAAACTGAGACCACAGGACTGTACGTACAGCCTGGGTAAGGTGGTGTAATCACCCCTTACTTAGATATAGTATATCTATATCTACCTTATATATAGACACATAGTAACCTATAAGTCACTCCTATGGCAGGCCTTGACAATCCTGGAGGCAGAGTGCTTGGTTTTGTGTGAGAGGGTGCCCTAGCATGATCTGAGTCCCTCTGCATCTCCTTATAGCTGTTCTATGATATAGCCATACCATATTCTCTTAAGTGCATTATAATCCTCGCAGTTAATTCTAACTTTGGTTTGGCTTTATCAAAACATGTCGTGTAAGGTGTCAAACACTTTGGAATACGACCCCCCCGCCAATTCTGGTGGCGGGGGTAGCATTCCACCCTACTAGAGGGAGAAGACATGTAGTTACTGTTAAACCCGGTTAAAAGCAGAGCCCCAGCATCACAAGATGGATGCTGCTGCCACAGACACGAGTCTGCCCGTCTGCTGCTGGACAAAACTCCGGCAGGGGAGACCTGGACAATAAGTTTCCTGTCCAGGGAGGTGCTGGCACCTCCCCAGACATGCTTTAGTGTATTGGGGCAGGGTGGGTTGCATTCAGTGAATGCTTTTCAGACACTGCCTGGGGCACAAAAGGTGCTCCAGGCATTTCCCAGTTCAAACCGGTTGCTGGGGCACTCAGCCCCAGCTCTGGCACGAAACTGGACAAAGGGGAAGGGGTGTAACCACTCCCTCCCCAGGTTCACCCATAGGAGGGACCTTAGAGTTAGTCCAACCCCTAAACTTACTATAAGTATAGAACCCCAGTCTCTAGGACTTTAGATTACCCTGAACGAAACTCTGCAACATATATCCTGGACCTTTAACCTTCCATATCGACTGAAAAATGGAAGAAATCTCCCATGTGGTCAAGGATTGACCACCCTGTTCAAACAGGAACCAACTGCATCTTTGCCGGTCTGCATTTTCGAGGCTCCCGCCGGATCCCGAAGAATTGCGACTCAGGACACAGAATTCCAGACATCTCTGACGCTGACCTGCGTTCCCAGCAAAGCTGAGACCTGTGGCAGACACGAGAGACGTGGGGCAGGAACTCCTGGACATCCTGCATTTTGCAACCTGCACCTACTTCCCGAGGTATCCCAAAGATGTGCATTGGGGTGCTTGAAGACCCAGCCCGAGCACCTTTTGCACCAAAGCTCAGAGGCCCACACTCCACGAGTGTCCTGTGGGCCCGCTTTGTACATTTTAGCTTGACGTGTCTTCACGGTTCCTAGTCCGTTGGCTAGTGAGCCCCCAAGAAGACCAATCCTTGATTTACTTTGCTTTCCTGGTTGCTCTTGGCTTGCTCCAACTCCTCTCCAAAGGAGGAGTGCCTCAGACCTTGCTGGTCTGCACCGAAGCCAATCTCGACGTCTTGTGAGGATTGCGCTTGCCAAGGCTTGTTGGGTCCAGTCCAGATGCCGACACTGCAGTCAACTAGATCCTTCGTTGGACAGGTCAAATCCAGCTCCTGGTCATTGTCGATGTCTCCTGGACCTCGTGGCTGAAGAGACAATCTTCACCTTCTCACCTGAAACCACCTGACATCGACTGGCATCTTCCTGTCGCCATCCTGGTCACTGACTAGTGACCCAGACTCTGTCCCTTCTGCTTTCAGGTTCTTCACATCTCCGATCCACCCTTGGATCCACCTGGATACTTTTCCTCTGGACACCTGCAGCACTTCTTTGCAGCTCTCCATAGGAATTGACGACGAAACCCGACACCAAAAGGCACCTATGCACCCGGCTTCCCTGGGTGAGGTAACACGAGTACTCCGCTGCTCCCGTGGGTCTTGACTCTCAAAGTGTCCTAGTCTAAAAGGGTTTCATCGTAGTTCACCTAGAAGTACCCTTAAACTGTAACTTTGTAACTTGTTCTTTCTCCATAGAAAGTCAATAGTAACCCGCGGCTGTGTTTGGACACTGTACGCGTCTCCCGTGGGCCTCCTACATCCTAACCTTTGGTGATTCTAGGCAGCCCCAGCGATTCCACAGGCCCTAGGTCTGCTTTCTATACCTCACGTGGTTCTTATACCACTATTTTAGTATATGGTTTGTGAGGCCCCTAGGGCATAACGTATACTGTGCAACTTAGCGTATGCTAATTAAGTTCCTTCTATTGTACTTTTACCTCTGACCTTATAAAGAGTGCAGAGGGGTTGTGTTTAGAATAAATACATATATACTTGATATATACCTTGTGTGGTGTGCTTTCATTTGATCATTCAAGAGATTATAAATGGTAAAATAACTTGCTTAACTCATCAACAAGTCTTAGCCTGAAGGCTTCTCTCCACATCTACCACTAGGATAGCTTTCTATAAGGTTGACTTTATAACCTACCATCAATAAGGGTTGCTTGGACTGGTGCAAGGTACCCACTCGAATAGTTGACATCATATACCAGGCCAACTTGTCACATTGGTGTACAGAGGATGGGATAAGAGCTTGCATTGTATTACCAAATAATCTTGAGAATATCATTTGAAAAATCCCATCAAGGTACCTGTAGGTACATATGAATCAAGACTTATAATAAATACGTTCTACTGAACTTAGCAGTTGTAGGTGGTAAGTGCGTAGCACACCCTGACTACAACTTCTAGAGAGGTTCTAGTAGGAAAACAAGTAGTGTAAGTAGGTGCACACACCACACCTCACTAGTCATTGCTTTAAAGGCAGGAGCTAGTGCATCCCTGCCAGATGTCAGCCAGGTGCAGACATCTAAATATGACGCATTCTCTCACAGAGTTCAGAGGTTTCTGTGCCATTAGGAAATTAAAGCAAGGATGAAGAGGCAAGAAGTTGCCCTTGATAAAGAGACCCTAGCTCTTGAGAGAGAGAGAGAACATTAGCAGGGCTAGAGCCCTCTGGTGGCAGAACAATCCCTAGTGGTAGGGATAGGTCTTATGACCATAACAACCTAAGCAAGATTGTCCCTTCCTATCAGACTGGTAAGTCTCTGGAGGGCTGGTTACTGGGCAGTAAAGTAAGTGACTATACAGGATTGTATAACGTTATTATGAGAGAACAGATTCTTAATATTTGTCAGTACCAGTTATTGCATCAGCACTTGTTGACTCTGATTTGACCTCTCCCCTAGAATTGGTTAAGAAGGCAGACAAATGGGTCAGAACCAGGGTAAAGCAGAAGGTACAGAACCAAGGTGGTGACCAGAAGAAGCAAGACCAAAAGGGTGGGGAGAAATCTAAAGACCAGAAGTCTTCACAAGGTCCCCAAAAAGCTTTAATGGTGGGGGTCCCCAAAAATCCAATAAGAAAGAAGGACCAAAGAAACCATGGTGCAAAATTTGTAAGGTTACTACTCACTGGACCAGTGAGTGCACCAAGAAGGAGACAGCTCCAGCCACCATTGCCCCTAAGGCAACTGTTCCCGCTAGTTCAGCTCCAAGTGGTGGTTCTCAGCAGAAGGGTGTAGTAGGGTTAACCCTGGGGACTGAGATGGGTTCTGGCCTAGTCGGAATGCCAACTCAAGCTGTTTTGATCTGCGATTGAGGTATGGATTTGTCCTCCTCTGTGAGTCCCAGTAACCTGGGCAAGTACAGGCAGACTCCTTTAGTCAATGATTGGAAGGCTGAGGCCTACAGGGACACAGGTGCCAGTGTCACAATAGTGATACCTTACTTTGAGGACCCTGGACAGATCATACTAGGTGAAACCTACCTAGTGACCAATGCTAGCAATGTCACTATCACACATGATATGGCAGTTGTTAATTTCTCCTGGGGAGGGGTAACTGGCCTTAAGAAGGTTGTTGTTAGTTCAGAACTCCCTGTAGAATGTTTGCTTTGCAATTACCTAGAGACTTCAGCCTATTCTGACGTGGAGTTTAGGACCCATGCAGAAATGTTAGGAATCTCAGCACATGTCCTTGCAGTGACCAGGTCACAGGTCAAAAAGTCTAACACTGAACAGGCACTGGATTCTGGGATAATGGACCAGTTGCCTACCAGTAAAAGGAGCAGTAGGGCTAAGGCAGTGCCTTTCCCCTGCCTCAGAAGGAGGATCAGCCTTCTGAGGAAGCTGATTGTGAGCCTGAAGAAGAAACTGTCCTAGAAGAGCTTGAACCTGATCAGGTTGAGTTTCTTGGGACAGGGGGACCTTCCAGGGCAGATCTGAGTCAGGCGCAGTTAGACTGCCCTTCTCTTGAACCCCTCAGACAGCGAGCTGCTGCTGAGGCTGCAGGGAATTCTAGTGGAGCCCATACTGTTTATTGGGATGAAGGGCTCCTGTATTCATAGGCTAGAGACCCCAAGCCTGGTGCTACTAGGAGGTTGGTCATACCTTTGACATTCAGGGGCTTCCTTTTGACACTAGCTCATGATATTCCCTTAGCAGAACATCTTGGCCAGAACAAGACTTGGGACAGGCTTGTCCTTCACTTTCACTGGCCCCACATTTCAGAAGACACAAAGGAGTTTTGTCGCTCCTGTGTAACCTGCCAAGACAGTGGCAAAGAAGGTGGCACTAAAAAGGCCCCCCTTATACCACTAACTGTGGTGGGGGTTTCCTTTGAAAGAGTTGGGATTAACATTGTTGGACCAACGGATCCTCAGACAGCATCTGGGCACAGGTTTATCCTGGTGGTAGTGGATCATGCCACCAGGTACCCAGAAGCTATACCACTTAGGAGCACTACAGCACCTGTTGTGGCAAGAGCCCTCTTGGGAGTTTTCTCAAGAGTGGGTTTCCCTAAGGAGGTAGTATCAGACAGAGGTGCAAACGTTGTCTAGCTACTTGACTGCAATGTAGAAGGAGTGTGGAATGAACTACAAGTTCACCACACCCTATCACCCACAATGAAATGGTCTAGTTCAAAGGTTCTACAAGACCTTAAATTGTATGATTAAGGGTCTCCCAGAAAAGCTCAGGCGGAGATGGAATATACTGCTACTCTGCCTTTTATTTGCATACAGGGAGGGGGTTGGCTACAGCCCTTTTGAACTTCTGTTTGGGCATCCTGTAAGAGACCACTTTGTTTGGTGAAGGAAGTTACCTCTCAAACTTCCCAAACAAGACATTGTGGACTATGTACTTGGTCTCCGCTCCAGGATGGCTGAGTACATGAAAAAGGCATCCAAAAACCTTGAGGCTAGTCAGGAATTGCAAAAGGCCTGGCATGATCAAAAGGCTGTACTGACTGTTTACCAGCCAGGACAGAAAGTGTGGGTGTTGAAGCCAGTGGCCCCAGCAGCTCTCCAAGACAAGTGGAGTGGACCCTACACTGTTGTTCAACAAAAGGGAGAGGTCACATATGTGGTTGATCTTGGAACTCCCAGGAGCCCCGACAGGGTGCTTCATGTCAACAGACTGAAACCATATGTAGACAGGGCAGACATGAGCTTGCTCATGGCTACTGATGAGGGACAGGAGGAAGAGAGTGACCCTCTCCCAGACCTGCTCTCTCAGAACCCTGATGATGGGTCAGTTGATGGAGTAGCCATGGCAGGCAGCCTCACTGACCAGCAGCAAAGTGACTGAAGACAAGTTCTGCAGCAATACAGACATGTGTTTTCACTGACTCCAAGTCAGACTACCAAGTGCACTCATGATAAGATTTACAGGCAACCTGATCATGTCAGGGACTGTATCAGGACAGTAGTCCAGGAAATGTTGGAACTGGGAGTGATTGAACCTTCAGATAGCCCTTGCGCTTGTCCAGTAGTCCTAGTGCCAAAACCTCACACCCAGGGTGGTAAGAGGGAGATGAGATTTTTTTTAGACTACAGTTGTCTCTATGCTGTCACTAAGACAGATGCCCACCCAATACCCAGAGCAGATGAGCTCATAGATAAGTTGGCCTCTGCCAAATATCTGAACACATTTGATCTGACAGCTGGCTATTGGCAAATCAGGTTAGCTGATGAGGCCAAGCCAAAAACAGCATTTCGAACCCCTAGTGGGCATTATCAGTTTGTGGTGATGCCCTTTGGTCTGAAAAATGCACCTGCCACATTTCAAAGATTGGTGAACAAAGTCCTCTCAGGCCCGGATGACTGCTGTGCAGCTTATCTGGATGATAATGCTGTCTTTAGCTCCACCTGGGAAGATCACCTGATCCAACTGAAAAATGCTTTGGAGGCCCTGCAGAAAGCAGGCTTAACTATCAAGGCTACTAAGTGCCAGATAGTGCAGAGTCAGGTTGTGTACCTGGGCCACCTTGTAGGTGGAGGCCAGGTTCAACCATTGCAGAGCAAAATCCAGACCATAGTGGACTTGGTTGCTCCAACCACCCAGACTCAGGTCAGAGCTTTCTTGGTCCTGACTGGGTGCGATAGGAGATTTGTCAAGGGGTATGGGTCAATTGTGACACTCCTGAATGACTTAACTTCTAAAAGAATGCCTAAGAAAGTTCAGTGGACAGTTAGCTATCAAAAGGCAGTTGATGATCTGAAGCAGGCCATGTGCACTGCACCAATTCTGCAAAGTCCTAATTACTTCAAAGAATTAATTGTTCAAACAGATGCTTCTGAGTTAGTGGTAGGGGCTGAGCTGTCACAATTGAACGAAGAAGGTCAGGACCAGCCAGTAGCTTTTATTAGCAGAAGGCTGACCCCTAGAGAGAAACGTCGGTCAGCTATTGAGAGGGAGGCCTTTGCTGTGGTTTGGGCCCTGAAGAAGCTGAGGCCATACTTGTTTGGTACTCACTTCACAGTTCAGACAGACCATATACCCCTCTTGTGGCTAAAACAGATGAAGGGTAAAAATCCCAAACTCCTCAGGTGGTCCATTTCCCTACAGGGGATGAACTATACAGTGGAACATAGACCTGGGAGTAACCATACCAATGCAGATGGACACTCCAGATATTTTCATTTAGAACATGAAGACTCAACTGGTCAAGGTTAGTTTAATGTCCCTGCGTGGGGGGGGGGGGGGTTGTGTAGGAGAGTAGGCTCTGCTTCCTATGGTTACCCCCACTTTCTGCTGTGATTATCTGTTTTTTTTACTTTAGTGTGTCTGTGGTCCTGTTAATCAGGCCTACAGCCTAGCTGTACTCTCTCTAAATTGATACCATGTAGTTTAGGTACATACCAGATTGGTTACTGGGTCGCCCCTGTGAGCCCCTGTATATGGTACTATAGGTACCCAGGGCATAGGTGCACCCTAGGCCTACCACGGGCTGCAGCATGTCATGTGCCACCCCTGGTTAGCCTTTCAAACTGACACCACAGGTCTTTACTTACAGTCTGGGTAAGATGGTGTGATCACCCCTTACTTAGATATAGTATATCTATATCTACCTTATATATAGACACATAGTAACCTATAAGTCACTCCTATGGCAGGCCTTGACAATCCTGGAGGCAGAGTGCTTGGTTTTGTGTGAGAGGGTGCCCTAGCATGAGCTGAGCCCCTCTGCAGCTTTCGGAACCACCTCCTTATAGCTGTTCTATGATATAGCCATACCATATACTCTTAAGTGCATTATAATCCTCGCGGTTAATGCTAACTTTGGTTTGGCTTTATCAAAACATGTTGTGTAAGGTGTCAAACACTTTGGAATACTACCCCCCCCCCCCCCGGCCAATTCTGGCGGCGGGGTAGCATTCCACCCTTCTAGAAGGAGGAGACATGTAGTTACTGTTATACCCGGGTAAAGTTAAAAAGAGCCCCAGCATCACAAGATGGATGCTGCTGCCCCAGACATGAGTCTGCCCTCCTGCTGCTGGACGAAACTCCGGCAGGGGAGGCTTGGACAATAGGTTTCCTGTCTAGGGAGGTGCTGGCACCTCCCCAGACAGGCTTTAGTGTATTGGGGCAGGGTGGGTTGCATTCAGTGAATGCTTTTCAGACACTGTCTGGGGCACACAAGGTGTTCCATGCATTTCCCAGTTCAACTCGGTTGCTTGGGCACTCAGCGCCAGCTCTGGCGCAAAAATAGTCAAAGGGGAAGGGGTGTAACCACCCCCTCCCCAGGTCCACCCATAGGAGGGACCTTAGAGTTAGTCCAACCCCTAAACTTACTATAAGTATAGAACCCCAGTCCCTAGGACTTTAGTTTACCCTGGACGAAACTGCAACATATATCCTGGAATTTCGACCTTCCATATCGACTGGAAGACGGAAGAAATCTCCCTTGTGGTCAAGGAGTGACCACCCCGTTCAAACAGGCACCAACTGCATCTTTGCAGGTTTGCATTTTCGAGGCTCCCGCCCGGATCCCGAAGAATCTGCGACTCAGGACACAGACTTACAGACATCTCTGATGCTGACCTACGTTCCCAACAAAGTTGAGACCTGTGACGGACACGAGAGACGTGGGACGGAACTCCTGGACATCCTGCATTTTGCAACCTGCACCTACTTCCCGAGTTATCCCGAAGTTGTGCATTGGGGTGCTTGAAGCCTCGAGCACCTTTTGCACCGAAGCTCAGAGGCCCACACTCCACGAGTGTCCCGTGGGCCCGCTTTGTGCATTTCAGCTCGACGTGTCTTCGCGGTTACTAGTCAGTTGGCTAGTGAGCCCCCAAGAAGACCAATCCTTGATTTACTTTGCTTTCCTGGTTGCTCCAGGCTTGCTCCAACTCCTCTCCAAAGGAGGAGTGCCTCAGACCTTGCTGGTCTGCACCGAAGCGAATCTCAACGTCTTGCGTGGATTGCGTTTGTCAAGGCTTGTTGGGTCCAATCCGAATACCGATACTGCAGTCAACTAGATCCTTCGTGGGACAGCTCGAAATCCAGCTCCTGGTCATCGTCGACTCCTCCTGGACTTTGTGGCTGAAGAGACAAACTTCACCTTCTCACCTGAAATCACCCGACATCGGCTGGCATCTTCCTGTCGCCATCCTGTTCACTGGCTAGTGACCCAGACTCTGTCCCTTCTACTTTCAGGTTCTTCACATCTCCGATCCACTGTTGGATCCACCCGGACACTTTTCCTCTGGGCGCCTGCAGCACTTCTTCGCAGCTCTCCATAGGAATTGGCGACGAAACCCGACACCAAAAGGCACCTATGCACCCGGCTTCCCTGGGCGAGGTAACACGAGTACTCCGGTGCTCCCATGGGTCTTGACTCTCAAAGTGTCGTAGTCTAAAATGGTTTCATCGTAGTTCACCTAGAAGTACCCTTAAACTGTAACTTTGTAACTTGCTCGTTCTCCATAGAAAGTCAATGGTAACCCATGGCTGTGTTTAGACACTGCACGCGTCTCCCGTGGCCCTCCTACATCCTATCCTTTGGTGATTCTAGACAGCCCCAGCGATTCCACAGGCCCTAGGCCTGCTTTCTATTCCTCACGTGGTTCTTATACCACTATTTTAGTATATGGTTTGTGAGGCCCCTAGGGCATAATGTATACTGTGCAACTTATCGTATGCTAATTAAATTCCTTGTATTGTACTTTTACCTCTGACCTCATAAAGAGTGCAGAGAGGTTGTGTTTAGAATAAATACATATATATTTGATATATGCCTTGTGTGGTGTGCTTTCATTTGATCATTCAAGAGATTATAAATAGTAAAACATCTTGCTTAACTGGTCTCCAAGTCTTAGCCTGAAGGCTGCTCTCCACAACTACCACTAGGATAGCTTTCTATAAGGTTGATTTTTTAACCTACCATCAATAAGGGTCGTTTGGACTGGTGCAAGGTGCTCACTAGAATAGCGGACATCATATACCTGGCCAACTTCTCACAGACCCTACCAACATTAGGCTATGGGAGGATGTTTTTGTACCAGTATTTACCCATGACCAATGCTGAAGTAAATTACTAGAAAAGTGCAATTCGTAAATAATGAAAAGTAGTCAACTTACTCAAGTAACACAGACGTTGGATCGTCTTTTTGACTGGCATGATGAAAACCACATTCTTTAAAATCTGCAGGCAGGTGTCAGATCCAAAACTGGTGCTATTGACCAGGTTTTTCAATTTCTACTGTTCAAATGGAAAATAGTGGATATAGGAAGTGGAAACCTTTTTGTGGCATTCATCGATCTTCTGGCTGCATTTGGGAATCGACTCAGGCTATCCCAGCTGACCAAGGTGTGCGTCAAGGTTGTGTCCCAGTACTGACACTTTTTTTTTTATATTTCAAATACTGTGTAAGTTACCTGTCACTCCCTCTTTCTGGCGGGACATAAAATCCCAGCACTCTTCTTTGCTGATGACAACCTTTATTTGGTCAAAAATTAAGAAGGGGCTACAAAACTTTATTGATAGTTTCAACCAGTTCTGTTTGGAGTATGGACTTGAAATTAATACCACTAAAAGTAAGCCTATTGCCTAAGAGAGATAGGGAGATGGGTGGTATCAGCACGGGAAAGGAACCATTAGAAAGGGTGGGGGAGTTCGATTAGTTAGGAATTCAGACAGCAGAATCCAGCTTTTGGCAACAACTGCAAGATTTAAAAAAACTCTACTGTGGTCCAACATAGGGCGAGGGCTACATGCATGTTTACAAAAGCTGCCACTTGGTCGCCAATCCTTCTGGCTATGGAAAGCTAGAAGTCTCAAGCAAGGGGGCGGCGTCATATGGAGCTGAACTCTGAGGCCATTGCAACATAGGTACATTAAATGTTGCTGAAAATACTTTTTTAGAGTCCTCACAGGCTTAGAGAGCGGCACGTCAGTGTCACTTCAATTGGATTTAGGTATTATTAAAATAGCAAAATAGGCCGCATTGAGACCATAACTATATTGGGCATGTATCTGTCGTAGACTACCATCATAGGCAGTGATCCAGGACATTTCTCAGCCTGTGATTCTATTGGGGAGTCTGGAGTACGGTCCTCCATGAGCAAGGAAGAGGTGGTTTCAAGTACTCTAGGGTCCTCGATCAAGAATGCTTGTCTTGCTAACCTGAGAGGTGACCTCTTGATGCCAGCACCTTTCGGTGCTGTTACTGCTTCTGATCCAGCACCAATCAGGTATGGATAGTCAATATCAATACATAGGCCATACACATTCACTCAAACACTTTCAGCTGAAATGGCGCTGGGGGAGTTTCAAGACTAATGAACACTCTTAATCAGTTGTTCATTATACAGGCTTACATCTAAAACTCTAAATACCTAACAGAGCCTGCATATCAACTTCTTGTCTCTGGTCGATGGACCTTAAAGTTGAGAAGTTGATGGTACTAATAATAACTGTCTATCTATCTATAATTTCTGAATAACCACAAACTCAATGTAAAGTTAATAGATTGTATTACCATATAATGTAGTAAATATAAGCTCAACATGTACTACGCGCCCACCGCACTCTTGGTCCGCGTCCCCCCCCGGGCGCCAACCCCAGACCAATCATTGCGAAATTACTTAACTACAGGGACAGAGATGCGGCCCTAAAAACTGCCCGGGAGAAAGGGAAACTACAGTACGAGGGAATGGACATATCGCTGTACCCAGATTTCACGGCCAAAGTCCAGGAGGAAAGACGGCGCTTTGCCCCGCACAAACAGCAGCTACGAGAACTTGGCTTGGACTACGCCATGCTGTACCCAGCGAAGCTCCGCATCAACAGGCAAGGACACTCTCACTTTTTCACTGACCCTAAAGAGCTACAAAAGTCCCTGAAGATGTGTGCTAGAGAACGGCGTGGGAGCCCGGGGTCCCAGTCGGCGGAGACAGGAGGCAACAACGGCCTGGAGGAGCAGGATTGAACTGGAGAAGGAGCATGCAGGCTGAGAAGGTGCACCAGTTAGACTATCCACATGGCGGACCCTCGTAGGAG
The DNA here is from genome assembly GCF_964263255.1 of Lissotriton vulgaris. NCBI lineage: Eukaryota > Metazoa > Chordata > Amphibia > Caudata > Salamandridae > Lissotriton > Lissotriton vulgaris. The sequence goes on along the minus strand of NC_141685.1, from coordinate 1,141,473,284 downwards.
CGGGAGACGCTCCTGTCGCTTCATAGGACTCAGTCGGATGGACCCGGAACGCTATCCTGGGGTGAGATTTTTTCATGATGGGCTGAACAATTGAGAGGGTGCCCTAGTTTGACATTTGTGATGCATGCGACAACCAGGAGAGAGACGCCTTTATGCTTTGGGAAACCAGCTGGGTGACACTCTTATGGGGCGGGGGTGGTGGAGACCCCTGACATTTTGCTGATGAAGCGCTTTATGGACACTGTCAACACATATACGGAGGGTGATGGCGACGGGGCAATTCAATGACACTGCCCATTGGAGCCCGCAGGAGGAGGCCAGCAGCGGGACTTCTTAGGCTACCTCTGCCCTAGCGCTGTCAGCAGATATGACCCACAGTGGGCCTAAGTTGGGGATTTCATTGGGATTACTTACGGCGGGGGGGGGGGAGGTAACAGGGGACTCGGTCAGACCAGGTTGGGGTTGGTTGGCTGTGGGAGGGGGCGGGGCAGGCAGGGGGGGACTCAGATGTGCTCCGAACAATTACTTTGCTGGTGGGTGCTTTGCTGTTGCTGCATGTTCTGGGTTACTGGGGTGCTACTGTGCTGCGAAGGTGCTGCATTGATGGGACACTTGGATCCAAGGAGGCTCAAATGGCGGTGGGACACACACCTCTCCACGATGTACGGGGGTTGGGATATGTCGCCCCCTGCGCCGACGACGACCTAGCCACTGTGGAGGCGCGGTGGGCGACACTTGGGGCACGCGATAGGACCCAATGCACTGATTATGGCTAATGCACGACCGAGGAACTCGACTGAAGATACCGAGTCCCTCAAAGTACTGACTTGGAACGTTAGGGGGCTTAACGATTACCGTAAACTGCGCAGGGTCCTGCACCACCTACAAAGACACCAAATAGACTTGGCCTTACTGCAGGAGACACATCTCCCCAACACTAGTAGGATGCTCTCCCACAAGGGGCTCCTGGGAAACACTACACACGTGGACTTCACCACACATGCACGGGGTGTCCTCACATGGGTAAACCCAAGGGCCAGATTGCACCTAACATTACTATGCGCTGACCCGGAGGGAAGGTTCGTGTTGAGCAGATGTGTGGGTAAGGGGCACGATTTCGTGGTCATGAATGTATATGGGCCCAACTACGACTCTCCTGACTATTATGCTGCGGTGGCCGGACGTTGTGCGGAGTTGAATTCCACCAAGATGCTATGGGGGGGAGATATCAACTTGATTTTCGATACTAATTTGGATAGATCTGCGGGTCCGCCTAGACGTCCGACTGCTGCGGCATTGCAAATGCAGGCAAAGATGATTCGCCTGGGGCTGGTGGACGTCTGGAGGGAGAGACACAGAGACAGGGGGGGTTACACTCACTACTCTGCATACCACGATATCCATACCAGGATAGACTACTGGATTTTATTTATTTAATTATTTATTTATTTATTATAGTGTTTTGTATAGCGCGAACAAGACCCGTGGGTATTAGAGCGCTTAACATCGAGGTAGGTTACACATTGGCAATACAGAATCATTTATACAAACAAACAGATATGAGGTAGAGGAAACTGTGGCTAAGAGGGGGTGCCTAAATCTAACTATTCCAACCGCATGTGCAATTAGCAATAAAGGTAGGTGAGGCAGCTTATATCCATGTCTATATCAACAACTAAGGTGAGGTAGAGGTTATATAGTTTTGGCTTTAGAAAACAATTATAAGTTCGCCTAGGACTGTGGTAGCGTTCAGGACACAGTCAGGGCTTGTGTGAGGAGTTAGTCCCTTATCAATCAATGATAACATTCTTGAATAATATTCTTGAAAGGGCCATCCTTCAGCTGACATAAGTATTCGAACCCACGATCCGCCAGCTTCCCTATGCAAGGTATTTACTCAACATATGACTCTTCAATTCCCATTTGAATGTTACAATATTTTGAATCTTCCGCACACTTGGAGGGAGTGAATTCCAGACTCTGGGGGCAGCTCCAGAGAATGTTCGGTCATAAGACTTTTTCTTTCGGAAGATGGCTGGCCGCAACAGCAGCTCCTTGGCGCTTCTAGTTGGTCTGTTTCCTCCCGATAGCTTGATTTTCTTGGCTAGGTATCTTGGCGTGTTATAGTGCACCGCTTTGTGGGTAATACATGCTAACTTCATTTGAATTCTGGCCTCATAAGGAAGCCAGTTTAGTGCTTTCAAGTGAGGAGATATATGATCAAATTTCCTAGATCCTGTGATGAGTCTTGCCGCTGCGTTGAGACAGGCTTTCAGTGGTGCTGTGGATGTTTTAGGTAGGCCAGCTAATGTGGAGCAACCATATTCGATCCTCGATATAACTAGGGATTGTATAGCCAGTTTTAGATCTGCCTCTGAGATGAATGGTTTTAATTTTCTTAGGTAGCTCAAATGGTAGCGGGCGCTTTTCGCCATTGAGTTAATGTGGGCTTTCATGTCAAGGTTCTCATCCAATGTGATTCCTAGTGATTTAGCTGAGTTGACTAGGGTTGGGGTGCAGCTAAGCGCAGTCACCAATTTGGTCCATTCCTTTATTTCAGAATGGCTCCTTGGAGGCGAAATTAGCAAGAATTCTGTTTTATGGGCATTTAGTTACAGATGATTAGTAGTTAACCATTGTAAAGCCATCTTTAATGTCTCATTCATTAGATCGATGTCATCAAGGGAGGCGATCTTCAAGTATATTTGCGTGTCATCTGCGTACATGTGGTAGGATATCTGAGAATTCCGAAGAATGTCTGTAAGAGGTTCGACATACAGGTTGAATAGATCCGGTGATAGCGTAGAACCTTGCGGGACCCCAATTGTATTAGGACAAGGGGGTGAGATTGCTTGGTTAACCAGGAATCTTTGTGTTCTGTTCCGTAGGAAAGAATTGAACCATTTCAGCACATTTCCGGATAGTCCCATCCAGCCACACACGCCCTTCTAGAGATGGTGCGAGGCTGTAGGGTGTTGCCCCGCATGCTGTCCGACCACTCCCCACTACTGTTGACACTTAGTTCCCCCAAACTAAGGATCCCGCCATTCACGTGGCGATTCCCCCCATACTCATTGCTGGACGAGGCATTCAGGGGCGACCTAGGTGAGGAAATAGACAATTACTTTGAAACGAATATAGGATCGGTAGACAGTTTTCGTACGGTGTGGGAGGCGTTCAAAGTCTTCATTCGGGGGGTGGCCATGACTAAACACTCCGGCGTTCTGAAAACCATTAGACAGCGACTGACACACTTAGAGGGGCAAATCGCCGAAATAGAGAGGCAACAAGTGGCGGGCATAACAACTGAGGGAGCCGGGAACCTGCAGGAGCTTCTGAAGGAATTTCATGATGAGGCAGACAGAGAGGTCCGTCACCTGGGCAAGTATGCAACAGCACATGTGTACGGGGAGGGGGAGCGACCTGGCTCACTCCTAGCCAAGCTTATGAAAGGAGCCAGGAGACGACAAGTGGTCACGGAGTTACAATCGGGTGCGGGTGACATGCTCACGGAGGAGGGGGAGATTCTCTCTGAGTTCAGGAACTTTTACGCGGACTTGTACACCACCAAAATATCTGGGGTAGAAGACCAAATTGATCACTACCTAAGCTACATCAAAATGCCGTTCCTCGAGGACTGGCAGAGGGATTTCCTTAGATCCCCAATACAACAGGAGGAGATCTCGGATGCACTGGAAGGCATGAGGTCTGATAGTGCCCCCGGGGCGGACGGCTTGACCGTTAGTTTTTACAAAGCATTTAAAGATAAGCTCATACCACACCTCTCCTCACTATTCGATGATATCTGCGAGGAAGGCACCATGCTGCCCTCCATGAGAGAGGCCATCATCGTAACAATACTAAAACCGGGTAAGCCACACACTCAAGCAAGTTCTTACCGCCCATTGTCCCTCCTGAATTGGGATGCCAAGCTGTACGCAAAGGTGTTGGCAGCCCGACTGGCGATGGTTGCCCCTGAACTGGTAACCCCAGAACAAGCGGGCTTTATTCCGTCACGTAACCTCACATACAACATACAAACGGTGCTGGGGGCCATCCAACATGCTCGGCAGGACTCCAAGGCCATCGCGGTATTTCTCGATATGGAGAAAGCGTTTGATTCTGTATAGTGGCCGTTTCTAAGCAGGGTCCTTAAGAAACTGGGCCTGGGCGACCTCTTTCTACAACTTCTGGGGCGCTTTATTACAGGCCCACGGCACGGGTCCGCTTGGGCGACACTGTCTCGGAACCGTTTGAGATCAGCAGGGGCACGAGGCAGGGTTGTCCACTCTCCCCACTACTCTACGCACTGGTGGCTGAACCCTTGGCCTGTGCAATCAGAGAGTACCACTCCTATGAGGCAATTAATTACCCCACTTACAAGATAGGGCTATCCACTTACGCCGACGACACCTTACTTTATGTAAGGGATCCGGCTAACAACCTCTCCTCAGTCCTGAGGGAAGTGGTGCGCTTCGGAGCCCTCTCCGGGCTGCGAGTGAACTGGTCCAAATCAGTGGCGTTCCCTCTCACTCCTGTAACCGCCCCCTTTGAAATGGACTACCCGCTCCAATGGTCGACAGACCCAATACGCTACTTAGGAATCATGCTTCATACTGACCCTGATGTCATCATTAGAGAGAATTATGGCGTGGCTTATAGTAAGCTGTCCGATGATGTTGAGGTTTGGTGCAAGCTACCATTATTCCTTATGGGACGAAAAAGCCATCATGAAAATGGTGGTTCTCCCGCGGTTCCTGTTCCTCTTCAATAACATCCCAGTCGTTTTATCTAAGGCCTTCTTTGCCACGTTAACCAAACTCCTCATTCGCCTAGCCTGGGGTGGCAAGCAACCCAGAGTGAAATGGGAGACTCTTAAATTACCATATGAACAGGGGGGACTAGCAGCGCCAGATATGGAACGATATTATAGAGTCGCACAGGCAGCCCATCTCCACACGTGGATCCACGGTAGTCCGGACATTCCACACGTGATATTGGAAAGGCTGTTCGCAGACCCGGTCCCCCTTCCCGCGACCGTCTGTGGCCCAATGGATTGCAGAGTGGGGACGTTAGACTCTCTGCTTACTACCAATCATGCATGGCACTCCCTACTGCAGAGACAAGACAAAGTGCTGTTGTATGCGCCGAACATGCCTATCCACTGGGCGCTATGGCTCCCCACATTGGCGGAGGCGGGGGTCTGCAAGGCTCTTCGTGACCCTGGTGCCCACAAAATGGGAAACCTATTTGAACATGGGACAGTCAAGACGTGGGAACAGCTAACTAGGGGAGGAGCACAACCTTCGCTGCTTCAGCGCTTCCAATTCCATAGAGTGCGGAGTGCATTCAAGAAACTACTGGGGCCTGACTTGGAGGAGCCACCGGAAGTCCCGGAGCTAGCATATGTTATTGCTGCGGAGGCACCCCAAAAGCTTATAATAAAACTCTACAAAATAGGACATGAACATACCGCAGTACACTACACCAAAGCGCGTTTGGCCTGGCAGGTCGACCTCAACACGCAGATAGACGACAACATGTGGGCTCACTGCTGTGCGGCCACCAGAAAAATCTCTCTAAACGGACGACATCGCCTGGTCCACTTCAAATACCTGCAACGTGTGTACTACACGCTGGAGAGGCTACATAGGTATGGGCTTCGCGACACCCCAGAATGTGAAAGATGCCACGCTCCCGTGGCTGACTTTCTACATGTGGCCTGGGCGTGCCCGGGAGTGCAGCGCTTCTGGCATAGGGTGTTCGCCGAAATGAGTGCAATTGTGGAGCTAGAGCTGACCATGGACCCCGCCCTTGCCCTTCTGGGATACATGAAGGCAGTACCTGTGGCGGTGAGGAAACTGTTGGGCATGGGCATGCTCCTAGCAAAGAGAGTGGTAGCAATGTGTTGGATGAGGGGCTCGCTGCCTACGCTGAAAAGATGGTCCAACGACATGATGTATTGCAACACACAATCAGAACTATATGGCGAACTACTCCCTCCTAGGAGCAGGCCCAAGAACTTCTGGGCCCTGTACCAAACCTACTTAAATGCCCAAGACACTGATGAGGAACCCACAGCACGTGAGGGGGAGGGACAACCGGAGCCACTCGAAGGGGACCTACAACTAGAATAGCATTGCTGTGGCGAGGACACGTCACTCCATGAACTCGAACTCGGATAGCGGCAGTAGGGATGCGCCCACCCGTCCCGAGGCTTCGGGCGGGAGGGGCGGAGGGCGCAATACACACACTAGCACATATCATTATACACAAGGAGTACTTACGGGGGAGATGGGGGAGTTGGGGGGATGGAGTGGGTGTTCGGGGGGATGGCGGGGGGAGAAAAAGTTAAAAATGTATTGTTTTATACGACTATGCACAGAGCGGAGCTACGTCTGCCAGAAGAGGAACGTGTAGAATATATGCTTAGTATGCTTTTTTACTCTTATTACTAGGCGTAGGATAGTTCAGATTACAGTGATGCCGGCCCGTGATGGGTTGTAGGCGGTCAGCTCTGTATGTATTGCATTCTGTGACCAAAAAAAAAAAAATAAGCTCAACATGTACAGATTCACAAGACAAACAATGCATTAATCACTGAGGGAGAGATATTATTTATCAATGCTGCAGTGTCAAACTACACAGATAACTGGGCCCAGGTAATCTTGGATGAGGAGGGACGATAGTCTGGGAGGATCCAGATTGGAAATGGCCTGAGGCAGGGGTGCGTATTAGCCCCTTTGCTTTTTTCCCTGTTCATAGCCCACTTACCCCTGAAACTAAGAAGTCAGAGGGGCTAGCCCAAAATTAGGAGGTAATCATATAACCTGCCTGCTATTTTCAGATGACCTGGAGATTGTGGACCAGACAGAGATAGATGTTCAGAGAAAATTAAACATGTTTAATGAATACTGCTTAAATAAAAAATTAGTAGCGAACATGGAAAAGACCAAAATATTATGTTTCGGGAGAAGTAAGACTAGGTTCCCTTGGTGTCTTGGCACAGAATTACTCGAGAGGGTAACAGAATGTTCGAGGCATGTGGGCTGCTGAATTCATATCTGTGCATAGATCGCCGCCTAGTGTTGGGTCCGGATGATTGCACATTGTTGTCCTGGAAGAGTCTTCGAAGTATCACGAGATAGGTGGCTCCTCCCCTGGACTACAGTGCGCATGGGCATCTACTCCATCCCCAGATTGTTTTTTTCCGCCATTGGGTTCGGATGTGTTTCGGTTCCCTCTGTCGGAATCGATAGTTGTTTAAGTTTCTTTGCTTGAGACCAAAAGGTCTTTAGGATCTCGCGTCGGTATAGTTATCGGTCGGGTTGCTTATTCATCGGCTCCGATCTACTGCTGCCCTTCCACGTGCTGTCGGCGCGGACGGGCCTACACGACGCTCCAGACTACTTCAACATGGAACGAAGTCCATTTAAGAGGTGCCCAGTGTGTGCCTCAAAGTACCCGCACATCGACGTGCACCCGGTGTGCAACAAGTGCTTGTCGCCGGACAACGACGAGGCCAAGTGTATGGCCTGCTCCAAGTTCCGGTCGAAGAAGACTCTCAAGCTACGCCGGGCCGCAAGACTGCAGGCCCAGAGTTCGGCACCCCCACCGGCAAACATCTTTGAAGAGGATGTTGAAGACGACACCATCCAAAATGTTTCGGACTCTAACCCGGCGTCGGAGGGCGAGGAAGACTACGACTCGGGAGACGAAGAGTTCGAGGAAGTCGTCGAGGAGGTAGGGGACGACGACGGGGCCATTGCCACCGTGGAGGATAGCTCGGAGGAGGAGCATCCTCGGACTGACTCCGGGGTCAAACCCCATCATAAGGCCCAGGTTGAGGGATCGCCTTCGGGCCTTACCCAAGACCTCAATACTCGTCCCACGGCCCGCCTCCTGGCCCGGCCACGGACATTGGTGATGCGCCACTCCCGGTCCAGAAACCGAAAGTGAAGCCATCGGGGTCAACACCATCAGGGTCGAAACCTAAAGTGCAAGTCGCACTGGTTGGATCAAAGGCGCCAGAGGCCTCGGCGCCAAAGAAATCCAAGATGGCCGTCGAGCCCAAGAGCCACGCCAAAATGGCCGATCCGAAGACCACGGTGTCGAAGCCTAAGGCGAAGACGCCCGACGTGGCGGCGTCGGCGCCGAAGCTGGTCGACGCTCTAAAGAGTCGCGTCGACGCCAAGAAGGTCGATGACCATAAGAAGGCCTCAAAGAAGCGTCAGGACGACCCCAAGTCTATGACTGCACCGATCCCAGTCGAGAAAGCAAAGGGAGGTGCCGCGTCGGCTCCGAAAACGGCTGCTTTGGTCGCCGACCCAAATCTGGATTCGGAGGACTCGCTCGAGCCGATCCGGCCCTCCCCATCCCTCACAAAAAAGGTCACGGAGTCCCTTCAGCGGATTCGAGAGGAGGCCGCGGCGACCGAGCCAAAGGACAACGTGCCGCCCAAGCCTCCGCAGAAGCCGGCAAAGGCGCAGACGCCGATTCACTTCACGCTACCGCCAAGAACGGCGCCGAAGGCTTTCGCTCCGAAACATGGGGCCGGGGTGCCCTTAAAACTGGTTTCAGCGCCGACGGCATCATTGGTGGTGCCGAAGCCACAGCATCAACCACTGGCAAACGAGGAGCGCCGAGAGGTCATCATCGACGCCAACACAGGCAAGCTCTCTCTCCTCAAAAGGAAAATCACCCCGGAACCTGCGTTGGGGCATTTCCACATTCCCCTTAAACATAAGTTGGACTCTGCGGGTGCATCTGCCCCTATGGAGCCGGCATCTCCACAGGTTCTGGACCTCTCACCCACTCACTCTAACGCTGGGGAAGGTGACGGAGACGAGGAGGACGAGTATAATTATCCAGCATACTCGGACCCAGAGGATGTGCATGAGCCATGGTCTGCCGGGGGCGACCCTGAGGACCCTCAGTCAGGACACGAGCCGCAGCTTTTTGCTGCAAAAACTTCCCCAACGGAGGACTCTGCAGCCTTCAACGCATTAATTGAAAGAGCTGCAGCCAATCATGACGTCGACCTCCATGCTGACCCAGTGGATGTCGATTTTCTTTTTGACACTTTCTCAGTGGCTGAAAAGACCGTCAAAACATTGCCAATGCTTAAGGGTGTGCTAAAGCATGCGCCGGAGGTTTTCAAGGAGCCCACCCGGGCAAGAGTCATCAATCCTCGCATTGACAAAAAATACAAGGCAGCGCCCACTGACCCAACGTACATCAAGGGACAGTTGCCACTGGACTCTTTGGTGGTCTCCAACGCACGTAAACGAGCCAACTCACAGACCACGGGTGATGCTCCTCCCCCTGACAAAGAATCAAAGGTGTTTGAGGCATCAGGGAAACGTATTGCTGCGCAGGCGGCCAATATATGGCGCATATCAAACACGCAGGCGCTACTTGCACGCTACGATAGGGCACACTATGACACCCTAGAAACACTTCTACAGCACTTACCAGATCAGTATAAGGAGGGCGCTGAAATGCTGATTCAGGAGGGCAAACTTATTACTAATGCCTCCATCAAGTGTGCTCTAGATGTGGCTGATACCGCCTCACGAGCAATAAATACTAGTGTTCTGCTGCGCCGGCATGCATGGCTCAGGATATCAGGCTTTAAACCGGACATTCAGACTACCATCCTCAACCAAACAGTGAATCCAGACCACCTGTTTGGAACTGAAGTGGACGCCACACTTGAAAAAATGAAAAAGGACACTGACACTGCTAAATCTATGGGTGCCCTTCAGTCCCAGCAGTTTCGGGGTGGTTCCTTTCGCCGCTCCACTAACAGAGGCACCTCAAGGGGGCAAGCGTCACAGTCCACACAATTCTATAAATCTAACACCCAATCCTCATATACCAACAAGGGTAGGGGTGGATACCGTGGCAACAACGTCAAGGGCAGAGGACGTGGAAATAACAGCTCCAGGTCCTCCACCGCCAACAAACAGTGACGCCTTGTCACTGCCCCCCGACCACACAACACCGGTCGGGGGGAGACTCCAGCAGTTCCTGCCCGTGTGGAGGTCCATCACCACGGACAGGTGGGTCAAATCTCTTCTTCAGTACGGTTATTGTCTGGAACTCACTTCCATCCCACCAAACATGCCTCCAAAAAACCGTCCTATGTCCGGCGAGCACTTGCACTTGTTGCAGCAGGAAGTTCAAGTCATGCTGCAAAAAGGGGCAATAGAGCTCGTTCCACTGCAAGAAAGGGGAACAGGGGTTTACTCCCTGTACTTTCTAATCCCGAAAAAAGGACGGATCTCCCACTGCTTCAGCAAGGGGACTTCCTGGCAACTCTGGACCTCAAGGATGCATATTTTCACATTCCCCTGCATCCTTCACACAGAAAGTATCTAAGGTTCACCATTCAAAACCAGCACTACCAGTTCAAGGTTCTGCCCTTTGGGGTCACCACGGCGCCCAGGGTCTTCACAAAGTGCCTGGCGACAGTGGCGGCGCACCTAAGACGTCAGAACATCCACGTATACCCCTATCTGGACGACTGGCTCATTCAAGCAAAGTCGCACAAACAGTGCGCAGACCACGTGTCCCAAACCATTCACCTTCTGCACGATCTGGGATTCTCACTGAATTACCCAAAGTCCCATCTCCAGCCCGCTCACATACGGCAGTATCTGGGCGCGACCATAAACACTCTGGCGGCTACAGCGCAGACGAATTCAGTGAGGATCAACAGCATTCTATCGCTGATTCAGAAATTCAGACCTCAACACTCACTTCCAGCGCGAGTGTTCATGCAGTTGATAGGCATGATGGCCTCCTGCATCTCCATTGTCCCGCACGCGAGACTACATATGCGTCCGCTTCAGGAGTGCTTGGCACGTCAGTGGACCCAGGCTCATGGCCAATTAAAAGACCTAGTGTTGGTGAGCGGTCGGGCATACAACTCTCTGCATTGGTGGAATCCACAAAACCTTTGCAAGGGCCGACCGTTCCAGGAGCCTGTGCCACAGATTATCCTGACGACGGACGCTTCTCTCCAAGGTTGGGGAGCGCATGTACTCCACTACACAGTGCAGGGACTATGGACACTACAGCAGAAGAAGATGCACATCAATGTGTTGGAACTGATGGCAATCTTCATGGCCTTAAAGGCGTTCAAAGTACATCTGTGCAACAAGGTCGTGTTGATCCGGACGGACAACATGACGGCCATGTACTACATTCAGAAACAGGGAGGGACACACTCTCCACAGCTGTCTCATTTGGCTCAGAGCATGTGGAAGTGGGCCATTCAGAGGAACATCTTCCTCATGGCAGAACACCTCCCAGGCAAGGACAACCAGATGGCGGACCTGCTCAGCAGGCACAGCCACCAGATGCACGAGTGGGAGATACATCCATCAGTACTCCAGCCGTACTTTCAGACATGGGGTCATCCAGAAATAGACCTGTTCGCCACAAGGGAGAACGCAAAATGCCAAAGCTTCGCCGCCAGGTTCCCACACCCGCAATCGCAGGGTAATGCGATATGGATGAACTGGTCAGGCAAATTTGCGTACGCTTTTCCCCCAGCACCCCTGATACCGCTGGTGGCACGCAAGCTCAGGCAGCACTCAATGACCCTCATCCTGGTTGCTCCAACGTGGGCTCGCCAACCATGGTACACCACGTTTCTGGAACTGTCCGTGGTACCGCATCAAAGGCTTCGTCTCACACCCAGCCTTCTGACGCAGAGCCATGGCGACATTCAGCACCCAGATCCGCAACAGCTCAACCTGGCGATCTGGCTCCTGAAGTCTTAGAGTTTGGCTACCTTAACCTTCCTCCGAATTGCATGGACATCATTCGGGAGGCAAGAAAGCCCACTACTAGAGCCTGTTATGCGGCCAAATGGAAGCGGTTTGTCATTTATTGTGCAAACCACAACATCAATCCACTAGATGCTTCCATTCAGAACATCATCTGTTACCTGTTTCATCTGTACCAGTGTAATTTGGCATATACTTCCATCCGCATTCACCTGTCTGCGATGGCCGCATATCTCCAAAATAGGCAGCACCTTTCACTTTTCAAGGTGCCTGCTATCAAGGCTTTTCTGGAAGGACTCAAAAGGGTCATTCCACCACGGACCCCTCCAGCTCCAGAATGGAACCTCAATGTGGTTCTTACAAGACTGATGGGTCCTCCCTTTGAGCCACTACATTCCTGCGAACTTCAGTTCTTGACTTGGAAGGTGGCTTTCCTAGTAGCAATTACTTCGCTACGGAGAGTTAGTGAGCTGCAAGCCCTCACTATCCAGGAACCATTCTTCCAGGTTCATGCTAACAGGGTAGTGCTCCGCACTAACCCCAAATTTCTACCCAAGGTTGTGTCTCAATTCCACATAAACCAAACAATTGAGTTGCCAGTGTTTTTTCAAAATCCTGAGTCACTGGCGGAGCGGATGCTCCACACCCTTGACGTCAAGAGGGCCCTAATGTATTACATTGACAGGACCAAGGATTTTAGAAAGACTAAGCAGCTTTTTGTTGCCTTTGCGTCACACCACAAAGGTAACGCTATTTCCAAGGCTGGTATTGCTAGATGGATCGTGAAATGTATTCAGATCTGTTATGCAAAAGCTAAACGCACTCTTACGATTCCACCAAGAGCCCACTCCACCAGAAAGTTGGGGGCCTCTATGGCCTTCCTTGGAAACATTCCCTTAGAGGACATATGTAGAGCAGCCACATGGTCTACCACGCATACATTTACAAAGCATTACTGTGTAGACGTGCACTCTAAACAGCAGGCAGCTGTAGGGCAGGCTGTTCTCAAGACACTTTTCCAAACTGCTGCAGCTGGCACGGGTGGCCGCCGCTAATGGAGGGACTGCTATGTATTCTATGCACAGATATGAATTCAGCAGCCCACATGCCTCGAACTGCAAATGCTACTTACCAGTATGCATCTGTTCTTGGCATGTAGGGCTGCTGACATTCATATCGCCCGCCCTCCTCCCCGGCGCCTGTAGCAGCTGCAGTGTTTACATGCTTTTCATGCCATGGTCATCACTCACAAAGTTCACTCCATCTCGGCCACAATGGCTAAAAACAATCTGGGGATGCAGTCGATGCCCATGCGCACTGTAGTCCAGGGGAGGAGCCACCTATCTCGTGATACTTCGAAGACTCTTCCAGGACAACAATGTGCAATCATCCGGACCCAACACTAGGCGGCGATCTATGCACAGATATGAATGTCAGCAGCCCTACATGCCAAGAACAGATGCATACTGGTAAGTAGCATTTGCAATAGATACCTGGGAATATGGTTTACAAGCAACCTGAAATGGTTTACCCATCTGGAAGCTTTAAAAATGAGGGCAACGGCCTCTGTGAAGGGTCTAAAAAGATGCAATAGTGTTTATGGTGAAATGTCAGATGGGCCGGTTATGAAGGCCTACCTAGCTATGCTCCCCGCACAATTTCTATACGGGCAGAGGTACTTTTGCTAAGTGGGTAAAAATGTTGGGATAAAGAGGATGGAAATATCCTAAAAAGCTTGTTCTCGTTGCCAAAATGATCAATGGTACAAGCAGCAAGATTAGAGCTGGGAGTTACCTCTTGGGCAGTAACCGCCAGTATGGCCCTAATACGTTTTTGGCAGCGCCTAGGGTCCAGGGGAACCCCAAACATTTCCCAGTGGTGTAGAGGTGAAATTGCCATTAGTGATCTGTCCTGGGCGAAATAAACAAGAGCCTCATTAAGAGAAGTGTATGGAGTGCTGGGATTAAAGTTATGCCCGCGGTTAGGACATGCAATAATAGGCAAAAAAGAACTAAGGACACTGGGATCCGACATGTCCCGTTTATACGACCGAGAGTATCTCTTGTGGAAAACATTGGTGTCCCATATGACCAAGGCTTGGGAATCAGAAGAACAACGGTATCCCAATTTAGACAGGTTACTGAATTGCCGTCTAAGACTTGAGGTACTAAAAGTGCGAATGGGGATAAACCCCTGCTACGCGAACAATGGGGTTACGAATTTCATGATAAATAGTGATGATAACTGTACTTGCATGTTAGGTACCCCCTGTGATATTGTACACATTTTATTAGACCGTATGATGGTTTTAGATATACGAAAGGAGATCCTATGCCCGATATTCAAAAAATATAAGATTATGAATAGGATGCAAACTGAAAACCTTTTAGTGGAAATGACAAACTTAACTGTGCTTTGGGGAAATTTATGAGCAAAGTTAGGGTGTTTCTCCAGTGTACATAGTAGCAAGTGCAAGCAGTTCCTTTAGTATAAAATGAGATTGCGTTTTTAAAGGATAATAGTAATGTGCGTATTTTATTGGAAGGATTGGATATATATGTATGAACTACTGTGATTTTAATAATTTTAGGAGGACACTTGATTAGTACCTAAAGTAGCTGCGCTATCTTTCGTGTAATGATTATGTGTTGCATTTTTATGATTTTATCATGTTTATGTGCTTTTAAAAATGTTTACAAAATGTAAAGTGTATGCTTTTATGGTTGTAACAAACCAAATGAAGTTTTATTGACTGAGCAGTGTCAAACTCATATAAAAATGAACAAATGCAATATGAAGGAGTGGATAGGTGAAGAGACAATAGTTTCAGAGACAAAATACATTTGCAAATGATTATTTGCAATAGATACCTGGGAATATGGTTTACAAGCAACCTGAAATGGTTTAAAATGCGGATCTTTAAGCTAATACTAACCTGAAGAAATAGAGAATTACTACCTCCTGGCCACGTAGATAGTAGGAGTCACCTGAGATAGCGTCAGGAAAAAAGATTAACAGGACAGGAACAGGAAACAGGTAGGCCTCTGCAACCTGATGGACAGCGACAATCTCCCGCTAAGCTTCTTCTCAGTCGCATCTTTCCCGCAACCGCTTTCTCCCACCACACCACCTAGGGCACCCCAGTTACACCCTAAAACCTACATGTCCAACCCACAGTAGTTGAAACATTTACGAAAACTCAGTCTCTCATTGGCTAATTCAGGGGGTGTTCTATCACACAACCAAAGTCATGATCATGTTTTCTTAGTGTTTTTTGTCTAATACACTTTCTCATTACACTATCCACACATTTCCTTAAGAAGGCAACATGTTACAATTTCTATAGTTTTATTATTCAGCACTGCCGCTTTCGACTGAAGAAGTTGTACATTTCCTCTCTTTCTCATGGCTGTCTTTCCGTTGGCAGACAAACAAATGCCTTGCGAAGGTCAACAGCCTTAGCCTCCGCCACTCTCTCTCAGAGCTAGATTTTCGGTTTATTAAATGATTTTCTCTTTAACCCAGCACAAACATGCAGAAATGTAGGCCCATGCGTTTATCTATAAAAAATGGAACACAGACATTTATTAATTTCACGAAAAATACTTTCACTGTTTACCACCCACCATTGTACTAACCCATATTATGTTCCTAACAAGAGCATTAGTGTGCAAAAGCAGCATTACTTTTATTAAACTTAAAAGCGGAAGGCAAATGTGGCCTTGTCTGTCATGCATTAGTCTACGCATTAGTGCACGCGTGCGCAAAGCAATTTCCCATGTGTTTATGTTGGTGCATGTTAATCTCACAGCACACTGTTAATAAACGTTACAGAGGAATCAATCCGAGCAGGTTTTATTTTCTCAAAACCCTGCTCCATCAATTCCCCCCTTTTATGGCATTTTTGAGCCATCACAAAATACCCACCATACCAATTGTCACCTTTAATGTTATCTAAAGGTCTGTACTCTTTTCATCATTCTTTCGTCTAAATATTTCATAATCATTTCCTGTCATTTCTTCTAGTTCTATCTCATCTCTCTTTCTTTTTCTGGCTTTCCGTTTGTTGTCTGATTCTATCATTTTCTTCTTTCCACATCTACACTTCCAGCATGTTCGAGGCAAATGAGCTGTAGATCATATGCTTTAGCATAGATCGCCCACAGGACAAAGACTTTGGGGATGGGAATGGGGATGACGACCACCATACCCCACAGGATCTGGACTCACCACATGTCACTGATCCCTGGGATGATTATGATAAGTATCCGGACCATCCTAATGACCCTGACCTGTAACTCTCCAGACCGTCCCAACCTGACTACAACGTTGGTTTTACACAACTTATCCACAGGGCTGCCCAATATCATGGGGTTGAACTACATACAGAACCTCTAGACGAGGATTTCCTTGTAGAAACATTCACCCACTCTCAAAGGTCTACTAACACTTTACCCATCCTGAAGGGCATGTTAAAACATACCAATGACGTATTCAAAGACCCAGTTAGTGCCAGGATACCAACACCTAGGGTCAATAAAAAAATACAAGCCGGCTCCTACAGACCCTGTATACATTAGAGGTCAGCTACCTTTAGACTCTTTTGTTGTATCTAACACCCACAAGAGAGCTAACTCTCCTACTATAGGCAACACCCCTCCTCCGGATAAGGAGTCTAAACTTATTGATGCCTCTGGCAAGAGAGTGGCGTCACAGGCAGCCAATTATAGGCATATTGCAAATGCTCAGCACGCTATGAAAAGGCCGACAATGATGAGTTGAAAAACTCATGGAACGTATGCCGGGGGAATATAAAACTAAAGTTAGCAACCTTATTCAGGAAGGGAAGCTAATCACCAATACTTCCATAAAATACGCCCTAGATGCAGTGGACACAGCTTCTCTGGCTGTAAACACTAGCATACTTTTGAGGAGACACGCTTGGCTTTGAATCTCTGGATTCAAGCAGGAGGTACAATCCTCCATACTTAATCAGCCTTTTGATAAAGAGCATCTTTTTGGTCCAACAGTAAATACCTCATTATAAAAGATGAAGAAAGACACCGAAACGGCAAAATCCAGGGAAGCCCTACAACTACCTTCCAGCAGGGGTTCCTTTCGTCGCTCCTTTTACAGGAGTGGCTCAAAAAAGCTGTATTCAGAAAATCCCTCCTCCTCTTACAAGGGGAACAACCAATCTAACTCCTCTAAAAGGCTATTTTCGAGGAGGTTACATAGGAAATATTAACAAGGGAAGAGGCAGGGGTAACTCTACCCGTACTTCCCCTGCCAATAAATAGTGACTTCCCTCCCCTACCCCCGATCATTCCACTCCTGTCAGGGGACATCTCTCACAGTTCCTACCTGTCTGGAATTCAATCACCTCAGACAAGTGGGTATTACAAATTATCCAGTATGGTTACTGCCTGGAACTTACCAGCACTTCCCCAACTATTCTTCTAAGAGAACGTGCAATGTCACCAGGACATCTCACCCTCTTAAAACAAGAAGTTCTCTCTCAGTTACAAAAACATACCATAGAACCAGTCCGTTACATCACCAAGGGACAGTAGTGTACTCCCTGTACTTTTTTAATCCAAAAAAGGACGGATCGCTCAGGCCCATATTGGACCTCAGACAGCTAAACCTAGACATTCAATCAGATCACTTTCACGTGGTCACACTCCAACAGGTGCTCCCTTTACTTCAGCAAGGTGACTTTCTGTCCACTCTGGATTTAAAGGATGCCTACTTCCATATTTCCATTCACCCATCTCACAGGAAATACCTCAGGTTCGTGGTGGACGGATTACACTACCAATTCAAGGTTCTCCCATTCAGGGTAACTACAGCACCCAGGTTTTCACCAAGTGTCAGGCGGTAGTTGCAGCTCACTTAAGAAGACAACAGATTCATGTTTTCCCTTACCTGGACAACTGGCTTATAAAAGCCAAGTCGCAGCACAGCTGCATACACCACATGTACAAAACAGTTCATCTACTTCACTACTTGGGGTTCACTGTAAACCTCACCAGGTCTCATCTACAACCCTCCAACACACAAGCGTACCTAGGAGCCACAATAGACATTTGCAAAGCTCTAGCATACCCCACCCAATCAGGATACGCAGCATACAAACCCTAATATCACAATTTCAGCCGAAACACTCATTACCAGCCCGAGTGTTCAAGCAATTCATCGGCATGATGGCCTCTTGCATTTTGATTGTCCCTTACGCAAGACTTCCAATGCTTCCCTCACAGGAATGCTTAGCACGTCAGTGGGACCAGGCTAAAGGTCAGTTAACCGATCTGGAGTTGGTGGACGGCTGTACACATCGCTCTCCACAGTGGTGGAATACACAAAACCTTTCCAAGGGGCGGCCATTCATCGACCCGGTTCCACAGATAGTGCTAACAGCAGATGCATCTCTCACTGGTTGGGAAGCGCATCTTCAAAAACATACCATTCAGGGCATGTGGACCCCACAACAAAAACAACTCCCAAAAACCATCTGGAACTAGTGGCCATTTTTCTAGCAATGAAAGCTGTTCAACTGTATCTAGTGGCAAAGCTGTCTTAGTTCGTACAGACAACATGACAGCAATGTACTACATACAAAAACAGGGGGGGGGGGACACACTCTCTACTTCACAACTAGCTCAAAGCATCTGGAGATGGGCCATACCTCAAAAGATTTATCTCCTTACGGAACACCTCCCAGGAGTAAACAACCAAATTACAGATTTGCTCAGTCGTCAAAGACAACAGATCCACGAATGGGAACTACATCCTCAAGTTCTCCTCCCATTCTTACCAATGTGGCTCTACCAGGAAATAGATCTGTTCGCCACACACCTCAACACAAAATGCCTAAACTTC
This sequence comes from Lissotriton vulgaris, assembly GCF_964263255.1. Lineage (NCBI taxonomy): Eukaryota > Metazoa > Chordata > Amphibia > Caudata > Salamandridae > Lissotriton > Lissotriton vulgaris. The sequence goes on along the minus strand of NC_141685.1, from coordinate 1,141,454,604 downwards.
ATGTCCCGGTACCCTGACCCATTATCCAAAGGCAATTACCTATGTATAAATTGGTCAGGAAAATTTGCTTACGCTTTTCCGCCTCTCCTGCTAATTCCATTAGTGCTTCAGGAGCTCAAACAACATTACCTGACAATGGTCCTAGTTGCTCCCACATGGGCTCGACAACCCTGGATCACAACCCTGTTTGAACTATCAGTAGTTCCTCGCCAACTCCTACACCTCTCCCCCAAGTTTCTCACTCAGAACCATGGAGAGATGAGACATCCAGATCCCAGTCAATTCAACCTTGCGATCTGGCACCTGAAGTCATAGAGTTTGGCTACCTTAATCTTCCGCCAGACTGCATGAACGTCATTAAAGAGTCTGGATGCCCTACCACAAGAGCATGCTATGCAGCAAAGTGGAAAAGATTTGACATTTATTGTACAAACAATAAAATCAATCCACTAGCTGCTTCCATCCAAAACATAATTTGCTATCTGTTACACTTGCAGCGTTCTAACTTAGCATGTACATCTATACACTTACACCCTGTGGCAATAGCTGCGTGCCTACAAAACAGACAACAGTTGTCCTTGTTTTGAGTGCCCGCTATCAAAGCCTTCATAGAAGGACTCAAAAGAATCATTCATCCTAGACTTCCACCCTCCCCAGTGTGGAATCTTAATATAGTCCTTACCAGAATCATGGGTCCATCCTTTGAGCCATTGCACAATGTGAATTACAATTTCTCACCTGGAAGGTAGCCTTCCTTATAGGCATCAAATCTCTCAGAAGAGTGGTGAGCTCCAGGCACTAACTATACAAGAACCATTTTTACAAATTCACCAAAAGAAAGTGGTTCTTAGGACTAACACCAAGTTTTTACCTAAATACGTTTCTGCATTTCATCTCAACCAGTCTGTTGAGTTACCCGTGTTTTTTCCTCAACCAGAGTCAGTAGCAGAACGTGCTCTTCACACACTGGATGTAAAAAGAGCCACACTATATTACATTGAAAGAACTAAATCTTTTAGGAAAACCAAACAACTCTTTGCTGCTTTTAAACCACCTCACAAAGGCAATCTCATATCAAAAGCAGGTATTGCACGGTGGATAGTTAAGTGCATCCAAACATGCTACATCAAAGCTAAGCGCACTCTAACAATTCCCCCCTACAGCGGACTCTAAACGTAAGATAGGGGCCTCTATGGCATTCTTAAGGAACATTCCCTTAGATTACATCTGCAAAGCTGCAACATGGTCTACACCACACACATTCACAAAACACTATTGTGTAGATGTGTTAGCAAAACAACAAGCAAGTGTGGGCCAGGCAGTTTTAAGAACACTATTTCAAACCACTGCAACAGATACAGGTTAGCCACCGCTTGGGAGAAACTGCTGTATAGTCTATGCTAAAGCATATGATTTACAGCCCATATGCCTCAAACGAAAAATGCTACTTCCCCAGTATGCATCTGTTCTTGGCATGTAGAGCTGTAAATTCATATGCGCCCACCCGCCTCCCCAGGTACCTTTATCCGTTGCAGTATTATCTTACTTAGATACACTATACATGGACATCTCTTTCTACTCTTACTAACTTCATCATCACCCTAACAGCAAAACAATCTGGGGATGGAGTCGATACCCATGCACACTATCACCAAAAGGAGGAGTCACCTACCTCGTGACTGCAAAGACTCATTCAAAGAAAAACAAAGTGCAAACATCCGGGCCCAACACAAGATGACGATCTATGCTAAAGCATATGAATCTACAGCTCTACATGCCAAGAACTAATGCATACTGGGCAAGTAGCATTTTCCTTCCAATCTCCAAAGTTGGGCATCAACCACCACCATCCCTTTTGTGAATACCTGAGAAGCACTGTTAAGGCCAAAAGCAATCACTGGGAAATTAAATTACTAGTGACCCACCGGAAACCGTAACGCCTGTGGGACTGAATGGCGGGAATGTGGAAAAAATCATTCTGCAGGTCATCCGCTACCATCCAGTCTCCTGGGTCCAGGGTTGGCAGAACTTGGGTCAGTGTGAGCATTTTGAGCTTGTCCTTCCTGAGTAAGAGGTTTAAAGGGTGAAGGTCAGGGATAAAGCACAAGCTTCTGTCCTTCTTTGGCACCAAGAAGTAATGGGAGTAACAACCTGCCTTGACTTCTGATGCCTGCACCCTCATATGGGTCCCTTGTCCAAGAGAGCCTGAACTTCCCAGTGCAGAAAAGACAAGTGGTCCTCCTAGAGGTGTTGCAGTGTAGGAGGCATTTAGGAAGGGATGGAAAGGAAGAGGTGAGTATATCAGTTCTGGACAATCTGGAGCATGCAGTGTACTGACATGAACCTCTGCCACCCGGGTGGTTAAAAGACGATACAGCCTTCTACCAGGCATTCATGCCTGCGGATGCTAAGGTAAATTAAAGTGGTTTTGAGGCAGCAGTGGGTGTGGAGTGGTAGAGATTTGGGTAGATCTTTGCCTCTGAGGACTGGTGGCTGGATTGTTGGCCTCTGCCTCAAAAGGCTTAAGAGGCTTGTAGCTACTGAGGCGAGATCTGGCGCAGCCTCTGCTGCAAACCCCTTCTAAAGTCTTAAAAGGGATGAAACAGTTGGTGAAACAGCCCTACCAGCAATGCATGATCAGGAGACAGTACTGTTGCCTCCCTCACCTTGAAATGCTCCAAAGCTGAGTCCACCTTCTATCTGAATAGACGTGTGCCTACAAAAGACATAACCATTAATGATTGTTGAACATTGCTTGAGAACCCTGTTGAACAATTTTAAGCATGGCAAGGAAGCATCACACTGGGTCCGACTTCCCTATGTAAGTAGTCGGTAGTGTCCAGGTATGAGAGAATAGCATACTTCGCAGCATCCTAACCATGTTGGATGACATGCTGAAGGTTGGATCTAAAGTCCTCTGGGACTACTGGCAAGATCTGCGCTACCATATCCTATAAAACATGCAAGTGTTTGCTCAGGAGACAACTAGAGTTCACTGTGTATAGGGCAAGACTAGCGTACAAGAACATTTGTTTGCCAGCGGTTTCCATACGTTTTGACTCTGTCTGGCAGGGTGGTCAGAAACTCATTAGGCTTTAACCTGCTTGCAGATTCCTGAACTACCTTACTTTCTGGCATGGTAATTGAAGGAGAAAAGCAGGGTCTCCTGGAGCAGGTCTCTGACTCCTCACTATTTGGTGGTTTCCAGGTGGGTAAGATCCTGATTTTGCACAGGTGCCCAGCAGTGTGTCGGTAAGGGCCTCATTGAATGACAGGAGATGTCATTCAGGATGAACTGTGACTTCTGTCCAGGCTGCAGGACCTCAGTGAGGACATTAGTTTTTACTTAAGTTGTTGGTCATGTCAGATCAAGGACCTTTGCTACTCTCCTTGTTACCAGTGTAAAACAGGCAGACTTTTTCAAGGCATGTGAGCTGTAGAAACACATGGGTTATAACGCGCTATATAAATTGAAATAAATAAAAATAAATAAATACTTTGCATACTCCTGCCATCTTATGTTGGGTCAGGGTGTTTGCAAGTTGGTTTTCGTCGAAGAAGTCTTTCCTGTCATGAGGTAAGGTGGTTCCTCCTTTCATCATGGGCATCGACTCTATTGTTAGATTGTTTTTTTCCTCCATCTGGTTTGGATGTGTATTGTTGTGCTCTGGTTCAAATCTGGCCCTCGGGTTTCCCTTGGTGAGTGATCCACTTTACCCTCGACGGTATTGTTTTATAAGCGTTTCCCACTTCTCCACGTATATCGTTTCGGTCAATGAAATCTCCGAAATGCCCAGCCAAGCCTCCCGGCTCGGGACCGAGGTGACCCAAATCCTTTTCGGAACTGAAACCCTCCGGTTCGAAGCCCAAATCCTGCTCGGAGCCGAAACCCTACACACCGAAAAAGAAATGGCATTCGGAGCCAAAACCTTCCGCATCCAAAGGCCATTCCATCTCTGCATCAAAACTGACGGCGCCGAAACCGAAAAATGTCCTTTCGGATCCAAATTTAGACAGTGCCCTTCCAAATTGGATTCCAAGCAAAAGAGGCTTTATATTAACCCAGATACACAGCATATTCACACCAAACTGACTCTTAAACACAGGCTTCCTGATAACGAGATTCCTTTAAAGAATGTTGGTACCAGTCCTTCTCATCTACTACCACCCTCTTCTCCAACTTTTGAACCTTTGCACATCACACCTCAGGATTCTCCACAATCTGAGCCTGACAGGGATGATATTGATGAGGAGGACATGCATTTACCAGTAGATCCATGGAGGGATTACACAATTGACCCTCCATTAGGCAATGATCCAGACCTTTACCCTGCCAAACCATCTCCACCTGATGATAATGTATCTTATCAAGAACTCATTGCCAGAGCCGCAGAATACCATGGGGTGGTACTTCACATAGAATTCTTAAAGGAGGATTTTTTATTTCAGACACTAGGATCGAGCCAATGATCCCTATGCTTAAGGGTATGATGAGACACGGTGACAACATTTGTATTTATGAAAGGCCAGTTACAATTAGACTCCCTGGTGGTGTTCAATGCTCGTAAGCGAGCTAATTACCAAACCTCTGGGGACACTCCTCCCTCAGATAAAGAATCCAAGCTAAAAGACTCTTCTGGCAAATGCATAGCTGCTCAAGCTGTCAATCATGGGCGCATTGCAAATATGCAAGGCCTTTTAGCCAGATATGACAGGGTGCACTGGGATTAAATGGAACAATTGCTCCAATATCTCCCAGGTGAGCATAAAGCAAAAGCACAAGACTTGGTACAGGAAAGAAAGCTTATTTCCAATTCTTCAATAAGGTGTGCTCTAGATGCTGCTGACACAGCAGCTAGAGAGGTCAACACTAGCGTCCTACTCAGAAGGCATGCTTGGTTAAGGAGTTCCAAATCCATCTATTTATTTTAAATACCCCTTTTGATGGAAAACATATGTTTGGTCCCAAGGTAGATCAGGACACCGAAGTGGCAAAAAAAATGGGTGCGCTCCAGTCTCCTTCAAATAGAGGCTCCTTTTGTTGCTCTGAGGTTCCGTGACAATCGTAAGTGGTGTCTTCGACTCGCACGAACATGGTCGAGTCTGGTATCTATGAACCGCAAATAACGAGTTTAGTAAGTGTGCGCAGTTTCGCTGTGCTAACTTAAACCGTTCGTTTGTTATGTGGGTTTTTCATCTGTACCCACGGGTTCCATCTTAGATACGGCATCCATTTTGTCTCTTGCCCTCAAGTAGCCAGCGAACGGACGCTGTCCGCTTCGCGACCCTGGGACTCCCAAGATATTGGCGGAAGACACATGTTCTTTGTAAGTATCTTTATGACGAAGGGGTTGCTGCTGTAAGGCAGATGGCGCCGCTCGAGGCTCATCTTGCCGCTCGGGCTTATTGTCTCAGTCGTGCATCTCATTAGGCGCGTCCCTTTGATGCCTGTATCTCGTGTTTCTTGATACCTCCCCTTTTACACCCTTTCCGATCTCCCCACTGTCTCCGTCTTCCTCTGCACCTGTCTTCGTCCCTATTTCGATCTACTTTACTGCTGATTGGAATTTGCTAATAGCGGGAAGATGGGTTTTTACAGTTGGGAACCACCAAATGTTTCCGCACTTATGTTCCGGACCTTGTGTGTTTTAAAGTGACCAAAGCGACCCCTCTGGGGGCTAATTGTGGGAACCGGGTCGTAAACTTTTGTGTAACATGTTATCCTATGGGTAAGAACTGTATAAAAGGAGCGATCCACAAAACCAATTTGAAGCAGTCTCCCCGAACTACACTCGATGTACTTCCTGTGACTTCTGTGTTCCCTGCAGCAAATAAAGCTTGAATCTTTGACGCCCAAGGAAGTGTCCCGTGTCTCTGTGACTTGTACGCCGGAGCAGGTTACCCACGAAGGTTTCAGGTGTTGTGCCCTGGCACCGCTGGGTCCAAAAGAACCCAGTCCTTCAGTTGGCGCCCAACGTGGGGCTGCATCAGTGGTACCGGTCCAAGCCCGACGATCGTGAGGAACTTCGTGTGAAATCTCCGAGGGAAGGTGCACCCCGCTTCATCGATCTTGTTGTCGAAATAAGTGGCCCGAAGACTTTTCCCGCGAAGATTCCCGCCTCCTGACGGCTGCGACGGACTGCTGCCCTGACTGTAGACCTGTTTTGGCGCCTGGCGTAGACCTTGGTATAGCGAGACGATTGACGGGCCTTCCTGAGGACGCCATCGATCTTTGAGTTAAGTATTTTGTGGGTCGCTCCCAGAGTTCTTGGTTGTTGACACTTTAGCGAGTGTTTTTGTTGTACACGCTGTGTGAGTGTTTTTGTCGGTGACACTTTGCTAGCGTACTTTGTTGTTGTATTATTTGACGACTGCAGCCGCCAAAAACCGAGGGTTTTTTTTCTTTGCTGGGACTTGGTAAATCCCGTAACCCTTGAAGTTTGTGAAACTCGGCTAGTGTGCAAGATGCCTGGTCGCAGTACTTTGTTCAGTTGTTTCAGACCTTGTGGTGCGGATTCCCGACTGGAGGATTCGTGTCCGATACCTCCGGTTGGAACTCCTACTTATGATTTATATAGCAAACATGGGCTAGGCCCGATTACCTTTAACGATTATTGGATTAAATATACAAAGAAAGACGGCGGCCTTCGTTGGCCACCTCACGGTAGCTTCGAAGCGTCGATCTTAGATAATTTAGAAATGAAGTTGTTCGAACGTAAATCAAGGCCGGCCATGTTTGATGCCTTTCGGCTGTGGCGCAAAGAAGCCCGACAGAAAGAAATCAGACAGAATAAACGTAGTCAGCGAGATAATGTTGCTACTATAGTGAAGAAAGCTGAGCAGTTTCAGCGTGATAAGGAGGATAAGGATAAGGAAGTGTTTGAAAGACTACAGCGTATGTCCATAGATAAATGTTATCCGTCTTTGCCTACGGAGTCGGATAAGAAGGAAGAGGCAGTTGAGGATCCTTTAATGTCCTATCTTATGAAGTCGCCACCTCCGTACGTACAGGGTACCGCAGCTCCTGTGGTCCCTGCCGTACCTGTTCTTCCACCTATTGTTCCTCCGCCTGTTCCTCAGCCTGCACCCGCTCTTCCGTCTGTTCCTGCACCTTTGTCTGTTTCTATTCCTACTGCTCCTCCGCTTCCACATACTCCTGCTCCCGCTACTGCTCCTGTTTTGTTAACCCCTGTTGTTGCTACTGTTTCTACTCCTTCTCTTGTTAGTCCTGTGTCTTATTCTTCTCCCTCTACTCGTAGTCGCAATTCTCCCCTTGCGGCTAGCTTCTTTCAGTCACTCGGACCTGTTCATGGATCTGCTGGATCTGACGGTCCTCAGAGACGTAGTCAGCTTCCTGGAAACAGAGAACGTGTTGCACTATATAATATGGCGATGGGTTGGATGATAAACCCTCTTAGAAATCCACCCCGTATTGTTCTCGAAACGTTTAATCAATTCAACATACCAACTCAGAGATATGTGTTTGACGAAATGTGCAAGTTCCTTCATGATCAGATAGCGGCCGATGCGCCTGACGAGGTGCTGACCGCCCTGTCTGAACTTCGGCTTCAGTTCGCAACTGGACTGATAGTAGATACTAATGTTCGACGTGCTATTGAGCGGTTGCTATCTCTTCGTCCCGCTCCTATTCCTCATGCATTGTTTGTTGAAGATATTGAAAAACAAGACGAGTCTGGCCAATATCCTATGCGTGAAGTTCCGCCGGTTTGGATACCAGCTGATCCTAATGCTCAACCTCATCCGATATTGGCACATTTTGAGAGAGTGTGGATACACCTCCCATGGAAACGATCGGAAGTGCTTCAGGTGAAACAATCTTTGCCCGATCCTCGTAAAAATCCTACTGGGTATTATAAGGAATTATCGCAGCTCGTAGATGCTACGGTGATGAATCTTGCCGATATCGATATGTTGTTTGGCAACGTCGTACCGCAACCGGTATGGGCTAAGATTCGTCACCAAGATCACGCAAATGAATTAGGTGGTGATTGGGCTGCCATTACAGCGGCAGACGCTGGACAAGTGGCTGCTACTAAACCCGATCAGTTGATTGCTGCCCTCCCCCAGCGAATAATTGCATTAATGAAAACGCTTATGCCAGCTATGAGGGTAAATTGGGACAAGTTGTCAGCCTGTAAGCAGAAGAAAGATGAGAGTGTTTCCGATTTCTTTACGAGGTTCGAGGAAGCATTCATTGATCATAGTGGACAGGATATGGGTACTGAGGGTGGACAGAGGTTGTTTGTGGATAAATTCGTGTCGAACTTGTTGCCCGATCTGAGCAATAAATTAAAGAATTCGGAAAGTGCATGGGCCGTTTCTACCTCAGCTCAGATATTGGCTACGGCACAATATTATGAGAATAGAGAGAAAGAGGAAAATGACCGCGCTGATAAAAAGACGAAAGAACTAAAAACTAAAGTGTTGTTGCAACAAGCGTATCCGCCGCGTTCCAATCAGAATGCGCCCCAACAGAATAGATCACAGCCACAATCGAACAGATCCCAAACCCGTAATGATTCCTCCTTCCAAAGATCTTCGTTAGGGTACAATCAATGTGCTTATTGTAGACAGGAAGGGCACATTAAATTCAATTGTCCTGCTTTAAATGAACGTAATAGTGGTAATTCGTCTAAAGGAGGCCGTGGTGGTTCACAGCACGCATCACGTGGTAGAGGTCGTGGTGCTCAGAATGATCGCTCTGACAATTCATCAAATTCTAATAACTGTTTCGATCAACGTGGATCATCGCAAGGACGATCTGCGCAGTACAATGTAGACGATTATTACGTCGATCAGGGAACTGACGATAGTAATTACTAGGATAGCCAAAGACAAGGAGAGGGAGTGGTATCAGTTCCGGTTGATCAGAGAGGGCCTTACGTCGCAGTTGCTACATTGGGCGTCGTTGAGCCTTTTCTGTTGGACACTGGTGCAGCGAAAAGTTCTATCATGCATTCGAAACTCCCTGGCGCACCTTTGTCTGGCTTAACAAATGTTTCCGTTGGATTCTCTGGCGCCCCCGTTAGCAATCCTGTTTCACGCCCTTTGCCCCTTCAAATTGGGCCACGTGAGCTAGAGGCTCCGTTGATTTTAACCACAGGTTGTGGCGAAAATCTTTTGGGCCTGGATTTGCTTAAACGTTTGTATGCAACTTTGTATTGTTCTCCTGCGGGTGTAAAGCTTACGTTAGGAGAGAGGGTAGTCTCTCCCATGTATTTGTCCCTCGATAAGCTTCCACCGGAATTGAGTTCTCTTCCTGCGTCTTTGTGGGCGACGGGTCCAAATGATGTGGGCCTACTTGATATCTCCCCTTATGTTGTTCAGTTGAAATCGAATATGCGATTGCCGCGTATTCCCCAATACCGTATCTCCCTTGATGGTGAACGAGCTTTGTTAGCGATCATCTATGACCTGATCGAGAAAGATGTTATTGAGGAGACTCGGGGAAACGTGTGCAATAGCCCTGTACTGCCCATTCTTAAACGCACAGATCCTACAAAACCGCCTGTTTATCGTTTTGTTATTGATTTACGGGAGGTAAATAAAATTGTGGTTCCTCAATTTCCTGTTGTGCCTGACATCACGGCGCTGCTGACTCTGATTCCAGCTACTGCTTCATGGTTTTCGGTGATTGATTTGAAAAATGCGTTTTTCAGCATCCCGATTGCCGAAGAGAGCAGGGACCTTTTCGGTTTCTCTCTTGGTGGACGTAGCTTCCGGTTTAAACGCGCTCCTCAGGGCTACTGTGAAAGTCCATCGATTTACAGTCAAGCTTTGAAGGGTCAACTGGATGCGTTTAGGTTGCCGGTTGGTGCGGCTTTGATTCAATACGTCGACGACTTATTGGTGGCTGCTGATACTCAGGACATTTGCAAAATTGCTACAGTGTCATTGCTGCAACATCTCTGTGAATTAAATCACAAGGTGTCACCTTCTAAACTCCAATATTGTTGTCAAGAAGTAACCTATCTAGGTCACTTATTGTCAAAGGAGGGAAGGAGATTGACCCCAGAGAGAATTGCAGCGATTGCGCGAATGGCTGTGCCAAACACCCAAAGAGATGTGCGTGCCTTTCTAGGTATCACGTCGTACTGCAGGCAATGGATTCCTAATTTTTCATTGCTAGCGAAACCATTGGTGGCTCTTACGTGCAAGGATGTTTCGACTCCTTTACCATGGACGGAAGAATGTCAGAAAAGCTTTTCTGAATTACGTGATTCATTGTGTTCGGCTCCTGTGTTAGGTACCCCTGATTACAGCAAGCCGTTCACGTTATATGTTCACGAGAGGGAAGGTTGTGCTTTGAGTGTTCTAACGCAACCTTTCGGTGGTAAGCAACGTCCATGTGCATATTTTTCCTCGACCTTAGACCCAGTAGCTAGAGCATTGCCGAGTTGTTTGAGAGCAACTGCGGCAGCTGCGGTCTCCATCCGACAATCAGCAGGATTGGTCATGGATAATATGCTTACAGTGATGGTTCCGCATGCAGTCGATACTCTTTTGAATCGAACGAAAACTCAGCACTTGACGAGTGCGAGGTTGTCTGGGTACGAATTGACGCTCTTGGCAAGCCACATTCAGATAAAACGTTGTAATGTCCTAAATCCGGCAACTTTGTTACCAATTAGTGCAGAGTCAGATGAAGTAGCAGAACATGACTGTTACTTGCGGACAGAAGAGGAAACAAAAGGTCGAGTGGACCTTAAAAACACCCCATTGGAAGACCCGGATGGCACTCTGTATGTGGATGGGTCATGTTTTAAGTTGCCGAATGGCGATGTGACTACTGCTTATGCTGTTGTAACATTGAATACTGTTGTTGAGACTGCAAGATTGAATCAGAATTCTGCCCAAGCTGCAGAGCTGATCGCTCTTACTAGAGCATGTGTGTTAGCAAAAGGGAAACGTGTGAATGTGTACACTGATAGCCAGTACGCTTTCGGTGTAGCGCATAGTTTTGGACGATTGTGGCGAGAGCGTGGTTTCTTGACGTCGCATGGCACGAAAATCCAGCATGGCCAGCTTGTGAACGATCTTTTGGATGCATTGACTTTGCCTGCGCAAGTTGCAATTGTTAAGTGTAGTGCGCATCGTAAAGTGACGGATGATGTTGGTCGTGGTAATGCGTTGGCAGATGAGATTGCTAAGGAGACTGCCCGGAACCTTAGCACTCGAATGTATGTGACGAGTTCGGTTAGGTGGCCTGCAGAATCAAGTATGTGTGAAGATACTATAGAGAGCGTGAAAGCAATTCAGAATGAGGCCACCGACACTGAAAAGACGAAGTGGAAAGAAAGTACGGGAAAGTTGGATGCGAATGGTTGTTGGATTGATTTGTCGGATCGGAAAAGATGGATGTTGCCTGATGCGTATGTGCTGGCCGTTGTGACAATGGCACATGGGTTAGCACATATTAGCGCGAAAGGCATTTGCAAGTTGCTGGCTAATGTGTGGAAGAATGATGGCATTACAAAGTGTGCTGAACGTTTGGTGAAGAATTGTATGGTGTGTATAATGTACAATCCTGGCAAAGGAACCCCAACTCCCCCTGGCAGTTTTGCTCCTCCTTCGTATCCCTTTGAGGTGATCCAATTGGACTTCATCCATATGGAGCGATGCAATAACCTGAAATACGTTTTGGTTGTGGTTTGCGCATTCTCCCGATGGATCGAGGCCTATCCCCTCAAAGACAATACTGCTTTGTCTACTGCGAAAATCCTACTGAAGGAATACTTTCCTCGGTATGGAATGCCTAGAGTCGTGTGGTCAGATAACGGAAGTGAGTTTGTTGGAAGTGTGATGAAGAGTGTGTGTAAGGGCCTTGGAATTAATCAAAAATTCCATAGCGCCAATCATCCCCAGTCAGCTGGATTGGTTGAGGGTTACAATGGCACCCTTAAACTAAAACTAGCAAAGATTCAGGCTACGAGTGGACTTTCGTGGCCCGATGCTTTGCCTCTAGCATTACTGTCAACTAGGGCGACTGTACACTCCCGAATAGGGCTTAGTCCCTATGAGATAGTGTTCGGCCGTCCTGCGAATGTGTGGGGGGTTCCTAGGCCAGGAATATTCTCTGATCTTGAGTATCCGATGTTGATTGACTATTTACATGACTTGACTGCTAAACTGAGGTTAATTCACCAACAGGTTTACGACGCCTTGCCGACGCAGACGGAGGGTCCAGGCCACCAGCTCCAGCCCGGGGACTGGGTGGTTACTCGCAACTTTTCACGCAAGAACAATCTGGACCCCCGATTTACCGGACCTTACCAGGTACTCCTGGCCACGAGGACTGCCGTTCGTCTTGAGGGGCGGAAAAATTGGGTACATGCTACCCATTGTAAGCGAGTCCCTATTCCTTTGCCGGCAGACCCGTGGGTAAGGAAAGGCATTGCGTCAACAGAAACAGAAACATTGCCGGCGTTTGTACCCTTTAGCGACGCACAGCTTGTTGGAGAACCCTCAGCGCAGCAGAAAGCCACTGTTGAACATTTGTCAGCAAAAGACTCAAGACCAGATCAACTAACTGATCAGCAGGACGCTGTCTCTTCAACGGATCCTTTGTTCGACGAGCAGACACGTCCCGGGAAACACAGATATTCTCTGCGATCTCGCACTAAGGACAAATAAAATTTTCTTGCTTTGCTGAAATTGACAACTGCAATATCCTCGTTTCCCGTGATCAGTTTTGAACATTCGTATCACTGTGAATTGTGTACATATATATATATTGAGTTTCCTTCCTTGTATCTTTTTACTTCCACAGCTGAGAGACATTGTGCTTGTACATACATATTGTGTATTGAAGGCCGTAGGGCCGCGCGCGTACTTCCTTCTGGACAGTAGGTCTTGACGCTAGGTTAAAGGCCGTTGGTTCCTAGGAACTCCTGGGGATTGACTATTGCTGCACAGAACGAAGTGCGTCAAGAAACGTTGCGGACGGTCGTAGGGAATGGCATTTTCGAAGCTGAATGATTTGGAAGGAGCTCAGGCGTACAGATTCAAGCTGCAGCAACTTAGTCGTACCAAATGTTTTATATTTCAATTGTTTGTGTTGTTTCTGACTGCTTCTGCATTTTTGACGGGTGGGGTGTATTACATTATGTCTTACTTCTTACTTGCTACCCCTACTTCTACTCCTTACCCTAACCTTACTTCGACTGCTTCTCCTCATTCCTTTCATATGTTACCGGAACACGAGCAGGCTAGACGTGTAGAATTCCGCAACAATTCCTTTATTCAGCTCCTCCATCAGCATCAGTTAGTGGTTAACACTACTAATTGTTGGGTGTGTGGGTTGATGCCACATACTACGGGTAAGGGAATTCCATATCTGGTGTTACCGTATAGTTCCCAAGGGTCAGCTCGAGCATTTCAAACAATGTTTCGAAGCGCACTGGGTTTCCACCCCATTCAAGAACAACGTTCCCCCTACTCTGGTCCTACCTCGTATCAGAGGCTGCTATCGATGGCAATAGAGGATATGGAAGATGAGATCCATGACCCTTTTCTTATCCCTGAAGAAGAGGTACAAGCCTATAGGGTCCTAAGTAGAGGGGAATATAGTATGTTCACTAGTGAAAAGCAGCTTAAAAGCTCGCCTCCAATATGGGTTGTACCCCACACTGGTAATCTTTGTCTTATGGGTCGTGGTTCGCAAGCCCTACTTGGAGCAAGTGCTTGCACTGAAAGTTACAATCTGCCAATGTTCTCGTCCCCTGTGTTTCTGGCTGCCAAGGGTACATACTTTATTTGTTATGATCGTGCATACACGTGGTTGCCCGCAGACTTCATGGGCTCATGTTTCATTGCTAATTTGTTGCCTCCGACGTTCACTGTAGATGCCGATTATCATAAGACTAGAGTTGTACGAGGCGTAATTAGCGAAGAGGATACTGCCGGTCAAGAGGCAGGAGACTTTTTCAAGGGTTTCCTCCCGTTTTGGGGACCTATGGTTAATAGTAGGAACCTGAGACAGTTGACTCGAGTGGTAGAATCGACAGCTAATATTACTGCCAGTGCCCTTGGTAATATCACCACAGAACTTCAGGCGGAGAGACTTATGACGTTACAAAACCGTATGGTTTTAGATGTCATCTTAGCAGATCGCGGTGGGGTATGTAAGGTGATCCATTCGAGCTGCTGCATTTTCATTCCAGATAATGCTCCTACTGTCTATCAAGCCATCTCGAAGTTGCATAAGATCTCCGAATCCATACACGTGGATGTAGGGGATTGGACGCTACTTGGATGGTTTTGGGGCCTGATGTCGACTTGGGTTTGGAAGATTCTGATGATCATCGGGGTTGTGGTAGTGTTCCTGTTCACGTGTTGCCTTTGCGTACAGTGTGGTCCTGCCTTATGTGGCCTCTGTGCTACAACGTGTATGAGACAACCATCTGTTACCAAGGGGACTCGGTTGGACAGAGCTATGCTACAACAACATCTTGATGGTCTGATGAATATCGAGTATGATTCCGACTAGTGCTTGCCTACATGAGGGCAAAAGGAGCGTCTGAGGTTCCGTGACAATCGTAAGTGGTGTCTTCGACTCGCACGAACATGGTCGAGTCTGGTATCTATGAACCGCAAATAACGAGTTTAGTAAGTGTGCGCAGTTTCGCTGTGCTAACTTAAACCGTTCGTTTGTTATGTGGGTTTTTCATCTGTACCCACGGGTTCCATCTTAGATACGGCATCCATTTTGTCTCTTGCCCTCAAGTAGCCAGCGAACGGACGCTGTCCGCTTCGCGACCCTGGGACTCCCAAGATATTGGCGGAAGACACATGTTCTTTGTAAGTATCTTTATGACGAAGGGGTTGCTGCTGTAAGGCAGATGGCGCCGCTCGAGGCTCATCTTGCCGCTCGGGCTTATTGTCTCAGTCGTGCATCTCATTAGGCGCGTCCCTTTGATGCCTGTATCTCGTGTTTCTTGATACCTCCCCTTTTACACCCTTTCCGATCTCCCCACTGTCTCCGTCTTCCTCTGCACCTGTCTTCGTCCCTATTTCGATCTACTTTACTGCTGATTGGAATTTGCTAATAGCGGGAAGATGGGTTTTTACAGTTGGGAACCACCAAATGTTTCCGCACTTATGTTCCGGACCTTGTGTGTTTTAAAGTGACCAAAGCGACCCCTCTGGGGGCTAATTGTGGGAACCGGGTCGTAAACTTTTGTGTAACATGTTATCCTATGGGTAAGAACTGTATAAAAGGAGCGATCCACAAAACCAATTTGAAGCAGTCTCCCCGAACTACACTCGATGTACTTCCTGTGACTTCTGTGTTCCCTGCAGCAAATAAAGCTTGAATCTTTGACGCCCAAGGAAGTGTCCCGTGTCTCTGTGACTTGTACGCCGGAGCAGGTTACCCACGAAGGTTTCAGGTGTTGTGCCCTGGCACCGCTGGGTCCAAAAGAACCCAGTCCTTCAGCTCCTTTTATCTAGGAGGGACCAAAACCACACCCTCAGACTAGAATGCTTTCTCTTACAAAGGTAACAACCAGTCCTCTTCCTCAAGAGGTTTTTATAGAGGTGGGTATAGACGAAAGAACTCCAAAGGCAGGGGTAAGGGCTCCACACCCTGTAACTCCCGTTCCCCTAACAAGCAGTGACTTCCCCACGCTTCCCTCCGACTATTCCACACCTGTCGGGGAAGACTTCAACAGTTTCTCCCCATTTGATAATCTATAACAACCGACAAATGGTTAATCGGAATTATCCACCATGGTTATTGCCTGGATTTTACTGCCAATCGTCCAAACATTCCACCTCGCTCTCACAAATTGTCACAAGACCACTAGCAGTTGCTAAAACAAGAAGTGCAATCTCTCTCACTAAAGGAAGCCATAGAAACCAGTTCCACTACAGTACCTAGCTCCAGGGGTTTACTCTCTATACTTTCTGATCCCCAAAAAGGGCGGCTCCTTAGGACCTATTCTGGATCTCAGAGAGTTAAACCAATACAGACTTTCTGAGAACTTTCACATGGTAACCCTTCAACAGGTACTTCCACTTTTACAGCAGGGCGGTTTTATGTCTACTCTAGACCTGAAAGACGCATATTTTCACATTCCAATTCATCCAGCTCATTGCAAATACCTCAGATTTGTGAAAGCAGGCAAACATTACCAGTTAAAGGTACTCTTGTTTGGAATGACCACTACTCCCAGAGTATTTACCAAACGGCTGGCAGTAGTTGCAGCTCACCTCAGAAGACAACATAGTCATGTCTTCCCCTACCAAGACCACTGGCTCATCAAAGCTAGCACTTAACAAAACTGTCTTTACACACTCAGACCACAACAGACCTACTTCATCAATTGGCCTTCATGGTCATTGCCCAGAAATCTTACCTGCATCCTTCACAGATGCAGTCTTACCTAGGGGCCACTATTGACACTCTCAAAGCTCTAGCCTCTCCCAATGTAGCCAGAATTCACAACATTCAGTCTATGATACTACAGTTTCAACCCAACCAAACATTTCCAGTTAGAGTATTCATGCAACTGCTGGGAATGATACAGTCTTGCCTCCAGGCTCCTCACTCAGAACCATGTTGAAATCCGGCATCCAAAACCCAAAGAAATAAACCTAGTAATCTGGCTCCTGTCATAGAGTTTGGTTATTTAAATCTACCGCCAGACAGTATGACCATTCTAAAGGAAGCAAGACAGCCTACTACCAGAGAGTGTTATGCAGCAAAGTGGAAAAGATGTGTTGTCTATTGTAATAACAATAAAATCAATCCTCTAGATGCTTCTGTACAAAACATTATCTGTTACCTGTTGCACTTACAGCAAACTGGGCAGGGTTATACATCTATTAGTTTTAACCTTGCAGCGGTAGCTGCATATTTGAAGCACAGATAGCAGTTATCCCTATTCAAAGTTCCAGTAATTAAGCCTTCATGGAAGGCTTGAAAAGAGTAATACCACCAAGAATTCCCCCTGTACCAGTGTGTAATCTTAACATTGTCCTTAAAAAGATTAAAGGTCCACCTTTTAAACCTTTGCATAATTGTCGTTTACAGTTTCTTTCATGGAAGGTTGCTTTCCTCATTGCAAACATTTCATTGAGGAGAGTTGGTGAGCTACAGGCATGAACCTTAAAAGAACCCTTTTTTCAGCTCCACAAAGACAGGGAAGTTCGCACCAATACCAAATTCCTTCCCGAAGTAGTTTCTGATTTCATATTAACCAACCAGTTGAGTTACCTGTGTTTTTTCCTCAATCTGATTCAGTAGCAGAACAAGCTCTTCACACGCTTGATGTTAGAAGAGCCTATTTGTACTACATAGAAAGGACAAAAGATTTTCGCAAAACAAAACCACTGTTGGCTGCATTTGCTCCACCTCACAAAGGCAATCCCATCTCTAAATCTGAAATGTTAACATGGATTGTTAAATACATTCAAACATGCTATGTGAAAGCTAAAATAACTTTATCTATACCCCTTAGAGAGCATCCACTCACAAAATAGGGGCTACTATGTTTTTTTAGGTAACATCCCTCTAGCTGACGTATGTAAGGCAGCAACATGGTCTACACCACACACATTTACCAAACACTATTGAATGAATGAATGAATGAATGAATACTTTATTGTTTGGTTACTCAAAACCATTACATTAAAACCAAAGTACAAAATTACAAAAGTTAAAACCAAGGGAGTTTCGGGAAGTGAGCCTGTGTGGGGCTCCCTGAGCACTGGTGGATACGGTAAGTAGGGTTCATAGTAAGACATGGGTCTGCAAAGTCTCTATATATTCGAGCCCTGGGTGACCATCAGCATGGACCTTGTCTGATGGATAAACTTTCCAAAAGAGGCCATATGTTTTACCGTGGTCAGAGTAAACAGTTGGTTGATCGCCTCCTTTGCAGTGCGTGACCCTGCTTGTCTTAAGATTGGCCTATGCGCAGGGCCAGGCAGCAAAATAGAAGATGGGCCAACGACTCTCGTTTATACCTGCAGAGCCTACATTCCCGAGCTCCTGAACCGACCTGTCCAAAGGCGTATAATTCTTTGAGGGGCAGCGGATGTAGTCTGTAGGCTAAAATCTTGTGAAGGGCTGCGCGGCCCACAGCCTGCGTAAGATGATATTTAGGATTGTGCAGAATGTGCGGCAGGCATAGGGACTCGTGGAAGTCTTTTCTTGCCAATGACTCCAAATCCAGTTCCCGTGACCGCGAGCGTACTTGTTTTTTAATCGCGTTTTTGATGGCGGGGTAATTGACTTGTTCCGGGTTCCAAGACTCGATGGCAAGATTGAGATGGTCCTTTGCCGCATTGAGAGTGGCTGACCAGGGATTCCCGGGTTCCCTGAAGATGCATTTCAGAACTGCCTTGAGTGTGTTCTCGTGTGCCGCTGTTGTTAAAAAGTAGTATTTACTTAGGGCGGCCATCTCTTCCAGGTTTTGCTGGTTGAGTTTGAACTCCAGGCGGATAAGAGTATTTGTGGTGCACCTTGGTAAATGGAATAGTCTCTTATAGGCTCTGCAATTAATGTTTTCTAAGTCTTTGTTCAGTTTGCACGGGAATGCCTGTTGAGCATAATTGAGAGCCGGCAGTAACTTGGCTTTGAGTACTCTTTGAATAGCCAATGTAGAAGGGCTATATAAGGAGGCTTGCAGCTTGCAGATGGCGTAGGTGATGGTTTTACCTTTTTCTTGAATATTCTTTAAATGGGCGCTTGGAAGCCCCGACTCCTGGAAGCAGGTGCCCAAGTAGGTGTACCGTTGTGTGCTTTCCAGTGAGAGATGACCAAGCCTCCATCTTAATGTTTTTTTCTTTGGGTAATGTCCAAAAATGATTACTTTTGACTTGGATGGGTTTGCTACCAGCCTGTTTTTATCGTTGTATGCGGCAAGTGCCGTCAGCGCCTTTTGTAGTCCAATTCTAGTGTGATCCAGAAGTACCAAGTCATCAGCATATTGCATAAATTGGATTTTGGTCCCTCCGATCTTTGGGGTAGCCAAGGCTGCCCCAGTCAAGGCCCTCTCCATGTCCGCTGTATATAATTTAAACAACAATGGGGCTAGCACGCACCCTTCTTTTAGGCCTCGATCTGTGTCAATCTTCGCGGATGCGTGGTCCCTCGAGAGTTTGATTCTCACCCACGTTTTTTGGTACAAAGACTGGATCGCTCTTAGCAGAGATGGATTGATGTTCCATTGAACCAGCTTTCTCCACAGAATAGCGCGATCTACCCCATCGAACGCCGCCGAATAGTCAATGAAGCAGGCGAATAAGGGGGGACTTTTTTGTGACCGCGCTTGATGGACCAAGAAAGAGAATGCGGTGATGTTATCGACTGTGGCGGACCCAGGTCTAAATCCGGTTTGGCTGAGTGGGAGAAGGCCTTCTTCACTCGTCCAGTCTGCAAGGTCCCTCAAGAAGGCACTGGCGTAGGCTTTTCCCTCAATATCCAGGAGGGCGATAATGCGTTAGTTTGATGGTTCTGTTTTGGGGCCTTTCTTGTGGATTGGGTGTAAGAGCGAGCCTCTCCAAGAATCTGGTATGTCCCCCAGATGCCAGCATTCAGTGAACAGGTGCGTCAGATTTTCGGACCAAAAATCAATATTTGCTTTGAATAAGTGACCAGGAAGGCCGTTAGGACCCGGGGCGCCGTTTTGTCTGATGTTTTTTAGGATTTTAGACACTAACAGTTTTCCTGGCGGAGCTTTCTTCTCGTTGATGGAATCTAGTTCATCTCCTGCGCTGGATGCATCATTTTGCTTGTTGACAGGTCTGTCTTTGTTGTAGAGTGCTTTTACATGGGCAACCCAGATGGATGCACCAAGAGAGTTTTCTCTGTGGTTTGAACCTCGTCCCAGGTTGCTTACATATTACCAAAACTCTAGCGATTTTCCTGGGCTCAACAGGTCAAAGATTTTCAGCCATTGTGTTTCACAGTAGTCTCGTTTTGCTGCCCAAACTTTCTTTGAATGATTTTTTTTGGCGTCTTGTAATTGTTTTTTATTTGAGCTTGTGCCAGTTTTGCGGAAGACTTTACGTTTCATGTTCAGTTGTTTAGCGCTTATTTTAATCTCTTTGTTGTATCCATATGCAGTTGGGGGATGCCTATGAGTTGTTCTATTTGTGTCCCCACGAAGAGTCGCCGCCAGGGTCCCTGTTATGGCATTCCATGTTGCTATTGCGCCCTTTTTCTGTTCACTCGGTGGCCAGCCTGACCACGAGTTTGCCCAGTTGTTAAATGTGGTAGTTACAGTCTGTCCCCATTTGATTCTTCTGGGCAGCTTTATTAGTTCTACAATGTCGGCTGCTCCAATGCATTCAAGCCTATGGCGCGTGTCCACTATAAAGTTCAACGTGATGGTTAAGGCAGCGTGATCACTGTCACTGCACGGGTGAACTGAGAAGTTTAGCATTAGGGTTTGCAGTTTGTCACTTAAGATGATGTAGTCAATCGTTGTTTGATTGTTGTATGTGGGACCGACAAAGGTCCCTGGGCTGTTCTTTAGATGAACTGAATGCGCTGTCGCCAGTTTGTAAGTTTTCAATAGGTCGTTCAGTGCGTTAGTGGCCCCGGGCTGATGACTTCGTGTGGTTGGTACCCCTATGTTGTGGATGTTGAAATCGCCAAGAATAATACATTCTAATGACAAAAATTGGAGCAATAAGGACTTTAGGTGGTTTATTAGCATGGCCGAGTTGGCTATAGCCCCATGTGGATTATGATAGAGATTGATTAATAAAAATGAGAAATTTCCATTTATCGAATGGCGGCCTTTCAAGATGCCTGCCTGAAGGGTGTCCGGAAGGTTGGGTATTTCCGCGAATTCAAGTTTCAGTGAATGTTTTATGTAGACGCATATCCCCACCGATGGTCTTCCAAATATGTTGGTCTTTTTTGCTGGTTTTCCATATTCTGCATATCCTCTTAGTGTAAGAGGGTGGATCTGCCAGGATTCTTGTATGCAGATTATGTCCGCCTCCTCCATGAATTTCACCGCGGTTTGGTTCTGGAGCAACTTTTTAAACCCTGCAACATTCCAGGTCATGATTTTCAAGCTGTCTGGAGACCGGTTTTTATCTAAGGGTTTTGGATGCGCGTTGGTCATGCTTTGGTGGGGATGGCCTAAGTCTTTAGGGCAATGTCGGTTAGGATCTGGGGTTTAGTACTAACGGCAGCCAAGACCAATCTTTGCTCGCGTGCCCCAATGTTGCGCATATGCGTTTGCCCTGGCTCGGGTTGGTTGTTATCTTGATTGGGGTTCTGTTGATTGGGCCTGTATTTATGCCGGCTTTGGACCCCTGAAGGAAGGACGCCGCATTTGGCCCGTGGATGGGGGAGCATGCGAGCGTGAGTTCCCTCCGGCTAGTTGTTCCGTGTTTCCCGGCTGGAAATACGAGGAGTGGGTTTTTTAAATTAGGGGATATTTTTGTGCGGGCTTAGACTTTATTTTTATACCCCAGCTTTCCAATAGCATGTGCTGACTTTTCAGTGCCTCGCCAATGTCCGGGCTCGTAAAGGTTAGCTCCGTGGTTTCATTTTTCTCCTCCGGGTCTGGCGGCAGGAAGGAGATTTCAATGTCTGTAGTTTTTATCCCTTCCAGCCCTGGGATGTTTGCGCAAAGTGTTAGCAGGTTGCTACAGTTGAGGATGTCCCACTTCCCCTGTGAGACATAGTCGGGGTACAGCATTATTATCTGATCCTGGGATTGGGTGTAGTTTAATTGACAGGCGGAATCCACTTCCCTCCACTTTTCTGCCTGACCGCCAGTTTGTGGTGGCTGTACTATGCCAGGTGGGTGGGGGTTTGCCTGCCTGTTTAACCCCATTGACCGCTGGAAGGCCGTCGTGAGTGGTGAACTAGGCGTTCCGATATTGGGCGGCATATTTTCGGCGTCCTCGAGATCTATGGCATCCGATGGCGCTTGGGGCACTCGGCGCATCATCAACGTTGATTGAGCGACAGTCTGAGAATTTGTTGTACATGGGTCGTATTCGCTTGGATGGGCTTGAGTCGCTTCCACAGTGCGTTGTCCTTGTGGGTTGTTTGCTTGAATATTTGGTGACGCTGCTAGAGCTAGCTGGGGTGCTGCAAGAGGGACCGACATTCTCGGGTCTGTTGCTGCGTTGATTAAGTGCGTGGCTTCAAACGTTGGCTCTGTTATTTCTAGTGTTTTAGTAATTACTGCCAGTTGGGTCGTTTACTGACTCTCGATGTGACCAGACGTCTGATTGTCAGGCCGTAGCCATTCCCGGATGGATCTGGAAGCGTAAGGTTTGTTTTTGTTCGCCTTATTGAATTTTAAAAAAAATGTCTTATTTTTCCTAGATACATTTTGGAGTTCTGGGCTGGTCGGTGTGATAGTATACTGACGGTCTTGATTTTTAGCTTGGTTCGGCACTTCAGGAAACTCGCGACTGCAAAGCAATCATTGAATTGCAGTAGGTAGTAAAGGGCGGCTTTGCATTTATAAAACTTATGTCTGCGCGGTAGCAGCAATAAAAATTTCCAGGTAAAAGGGAGATAAAATTGGAAAAAAAAGACAAAGTGTAAAATGGCTTGGCTCGATTGCTCATCACATGGACAAAGGGCAACAGTTTCAGAAGAATACTGGCCCAGAGGAAAACATATCATCCAGCCAAAAGACCCCAATCTGTTCTGTTCTACGCAATCTCTGGAACTTGAAACCAGTTGAAGGCCACCACAAATGTGGCACTTGTGTCCCATGTGCCAATACAATAAAAGGGATGTTGTTTGAGTTTAACTCAATAAATGGACACACAAAGAGTTTACCAATTGTAAAAGCCGTAATTTGGTATATGCAATAATTTGCCCATGCCCAAAATTATACATTGGGAAAACCAACTAGCAAATAAACCAAAGGCTGGCACAACACCGATCCAGAATAAAGCAAAAAGTGCTGACCGCCCCAATGGTCCAACACTTTTTAGAGAGTAACCACACAGTAACCACACAGAGAAAGACTTCAAGTGGACAGTATTGTCAGCCCTAAAAATTTCCCCACACGGAGGTAATTTAGATACCATGTTGTTGAGAAAAGAAGCGTACTTAATTTTGAAGTTCAACTGTGTGATGGATGGAATGAACGAATTGTCAGAACTCCAAAGAACAATCCATTGAGTCCTCTGTCTTGATGACCGGTTGTACTCTACAAATTGGTGCATACATTCTCCATTTGATGGAGTACGTGTTTGAATGAATGTGTGAGGTATGATTGTGAAATGGCTGAAGACTTATGAATGAAGGTATGTGTGATTTTTTGGTTAATTTTTGTTTCCATTTTCATTGTTGTTATATAATTATGTGGAATTGGATCTGAACTTCAAACTATTTATCCTAAGTATTCCTAAATAAACAGCTATTGAATAGCACCTGGATGCGTTGAACTGTGGTCTATGCATTTTTGCTACCTTTTTGGTTTCAAGTAGAGTATCAGTATTGGTAAAATAAATTGAACATTGCGGTCAATGCAAAAACTATTAATGAAAATCTGCCACTTAGAGATCAAGTTGCATTGTACCCTCACAGGGTAAAAGCAGGTCCCTGGAGCAAGACACACCAGTCAGTTCAATTTTACCTCGCCTTTAGAGCCCGGGTGCAGCTTTGTCTTGGCCATCCCTAGTGCTGAACGGGAGCCGTGAGGGAGCTGGTTTTGATGCTTTACATGGTACTGTGGAAACAAGATTCAAAAACACAAGAGTGGGATCATTGCTGATGTCGGTCACAGGTGTTGTGCAATGCCCTCCTGATGTAGTGTCAAGTTAATGGGTCAGTTACCTGACAGGTGACCAACAAGCCTTCGTAGCGGAAGCTCAGCTTGGAGCTGCTTCAATGTCTGGAGGTCAAGGGAAATGTGGTAGAGGCTTGAAACTTCAGTGAAGGCTGGACTGCATGTCCCATAATGCACTAGTCCATTTGGATACTGTCACTCCCTCAGATGGTCCAATGGCCGGTGATTCTTTGGTTCCTGCAGTTTGTGGGGGACTAGTCTCACTAGTCCAAGGAAGTCTAAGCTTACGTCGGGTTCTCCAAGAGGTCCTTCCATCTGGGGGAATCGACCTTTAAACTAGGAAGAGCACCATTCTTACAGTTCCAGGAAGTGTAGGCTCAGGGTATCCTTCCCTTTGTTTGTGCAAAGTCTTGTTGTCGATGACACAGTTTCTTCATTTGTCCGCTTGATGCAAGTTGGATCAGAACTTAGTTACTGGTGCCAGGAGGGTGCTTAAAATCATGGATTTAGGGGGGGTTGAGGGGTGTAGAACCTAGTAGCCAATAAGCAGATAGTCCCGACAACAAATCTGCT
This sequence comes from Lissotriton vulgaris, assembly GCF_964263255.1. Taxonomy (NCBI): domain Eukaryota; kingdom Metazoa; phylum Chordata; class Amphibia; order Caudata; family Salamandridae; genus Lissotriton; species Lissotriton vulgaris. Next base: position 1,141,430,281 of record NC_141685.1, on the reverse strand, counting down.
CCTGAGGTGACCACACCTGGGAGTGTAGGTCACCTTTACAACCCAGTACCCACTATTTCTGCCACTCTAAAGTTGGCAGAATACTATTTTAGGTGTACAGATCAGGCTGCTCACCCTGGTTGTATGACCAGTCTTCCTGGAGGTATACCCCTCCTACATACCTAATTTCCCACCTTGCCTGGATGCAAAAAAGCCTGGGGCACGGGAGGGCTGTTTCATCCTCTGGGAGTCGGCCTTGATGCATATCAGAAGTGGGGCAGTCTTTGAAGTTCACCATTCTTGATGTGTCACTTAACTAGCCTTCCCGAGGTGAAAGAGGTGACCTCCTTCCTGTCCAGGCATTTGTTCCTGACTCCTGTGAGTAATCACACTGGCGGGAGGTCATAACCCTGTCTTTGCAGCAGCAGTTGCAGGGAAACACACACTTGTCAGCCAGAGAACAGAGAAACTGGGACAACCAGGTGGGCACCCTCTAAGGTAACCACCTGGGTGCATGCTAGCCTTCCCTCGACACAAGATTAATCTCAGGGGAGAGAAGGCACATTGCTTGAAACCAAACCCAACATATTTAGGTAGTACTGTCATGGAGCTAGCGACCCTGGGTCTGTCTAGGTGCAAACCCATGTTGTCTTATGACCCGCCTATCACTTATAGTGTACTTTAATGGGAAAGTCATTATAGATACATATAAGCTTGCACTTTACATGTCTACACTCTTAACATACTGCACCCTGCCTCCAGGGCTCAATAGGCATACCTTAAGGGTGATTGACATATACTAAAAGTAGTTCATTGACTTTTCTACACATGGTGAGGGCAAAGTCGAAATGGAGCAGTTGACACTGTTCCTGCAGTCTACAATGGCAGACCTGCTGTCATTAGTTTATCTGGGTCACTCAGGGTGGCACAACCAGTGCTGCAAACCCTGGGAACCCCTTTAACACCCATGCCCTGGGTACCATTGGTACCATATACTAGGGACTTATAAGGTCCTTGCCAATTGGGGTTACCAATTCACATATTACAGTTTTGGAGAAAAAGCACTGCATTGGAGCCTGGTTAGCAGGCTCCAGTGCACTGTCAGAGTCGAAAACTAGCATCTCGTAGTCAAAATGGGAGAAAAAAAGTGGGGGGACACCTGCAACAAGGTTCCTTTATCTTACACCTCTGAACTACAACTGAGAATAAAGCACTTTCCTACGTAGGTGACCCATTTAGAGAATTCCTCCCTTATAAGGGGAACTATCAAGACCATTGGCTCGCTGAAACTCTGCATAGAAAGTTTAATCAGTTTAATGAGGAGGGAAATCACCATCATAATCTCCTTTAATATGCCTTGGTCAGAATTAAAGCCAAAATAATAATGGAGCCTCTCTTAGCACAACTGCCTTGGTCGAGGTGCCCTTGCAGAATAAAGCTGTATAGCAATTGGTTGCACTTTCATCATTTTGTAGCCTGACATCGGTTGAGATTGGGCTGAAGTTGATTCAGGGTCGAACATCGGAACCAAGATCATGTTGGCTCTTGTCATCGGTGCTGGAGATATCAGCTCCTGTGTCAAGAAGTTGCGTCCTTCTAGTGTATGTGCCAGGCTAGGCGTCAGTACCGGAGTTTGTACTGGACTGAAAAGGATGAGCCGGTAGAGCACCGATGATCCGCAGCATGGCCTCTTGAAGGTTTCCACTCACTAAGGAGTCACTGATGGCCTGGGGAATTCAGTGCACATTGGAAATTTATTGGGGAATCAGATTAGTGCTTGGGGACCCCGGAGGAGACAAATTAGTATCCTGGCACCATTTTGCCACCTCCTTACACTTGGAGAGGCAGTGTGATGACACATGCCTCCTAATTCTTTTGCAATATCTTTTTGATTTCAACTTGGACTGACCGGAAGACTTTGACAATAAGGTGGCTTTTTTGCAAGACCAGCCTGAAAGCGGGAGTGGGCCTGCGCCTTGGAGTAGGTGGGGTGCATAGGCTTTGATTTCTTCTGGTGTTCGACCACATACAGCTTTGCCTCCCTGTCCAAGATTGCTTTAGGAAAAATAAGTGGACACTTATCGACAACTTTGAATCATGGCCTGAAACCAGGCACGAGAGACACACCTCCTGGCGGTCCATGACTGACATCCGTTTCCTAAACTAATGGCTGAAGATTGTCGTTTTAGGAGGGGATCTCATTCCCTAGAACAATGGTTTTCTTGTTTTTAGAAATCGTTGAAGACCCGATGAAAATTAAAAATGAGCTACAGTTACTAGTTGCATGGCATGGAAAGAAAGGAACTGACGTCAGCACGCAGGAGTTTAGCGTACATGTGGCTCTTCTCTGTCATTTCCAGAGCAGCACGGAACCGCACAGCGCCATCTGACTGCATGCAGGAGAATTGCCAACCCTTCTCGATCCGATCTGGGCCAGAGGAATATTCTGGTGTCTGAGGAATCAGGGGGCATATTATAAAGGGGGTTTATCTCCGCTTTTTTGGCTTTAAAAGCCAAGAAAGTGGAGATAAAATTATCTCCCTATTACCTAGCTGTCGCTAACACCAGTTAGCGACAGCTAGTAGGAGATAGCGACCATCTTGGACCCCACTTTGCATGTCAGTGATATTTATCACTAATGACATGCAAAGTGGGCGTGCCAAGATGTTAGCGACTGGAAACAGTCGCTAACATCGCTATCTCCTATTACCAACTTTTGGAGATATTCGCGCTAAGCGCGAATATCTCCGAAAGCTAACACCTGCCCTGAGCAGTTCTTAGCCATGTTATCCAATGGGAGGTGAATAACATGGCTAAGAGCATTAGCTCGGTAATGCATGAATATCGCGGACTTTTCAGCGATATTCATGAGTTGCGGCCGATTTTTATCGCATTTGCGATAAACCTTGGTAATACCAAGGTTTATCTGCGATAAAAATCGCCGCATCTCAGTCTCTAACCAAGCAATAGCGATAATTATCGCTATTGCTTGGTAATATGCCCCCTGGTGTTATAAGTATCCATCAAAACTGGACCTTCTTGTCCACCGAGGAACATTTCTCCTGTTTGTCTTTTTGGGTCAGTGGAACCGATCCTGGTCCCTCAGGGCAGAGTGATCTGGCTGCAACTGAGAAGAAAAGGTTGTGGCCAGCGCTACAAGACATGGTCCCCGTGTTATGAAAGAGTTTTGGAAATAGGGATTAAGGGGAATTGGTAGAGACATGCTGATGCCTAAGCACTGATTGGAAGAGATGCAGAGGGAATCCCCACAGGGCTAACATTTGAAAATTAAATGTTTTTTCAGTAAGGTCCTTTCTCAGGGAAGATGCATACTACTATGGTACCTAGAAGTGTATGTTTGGGTGTCTGTGGGGGTTGGGCAACTGTCAGCGTTGGGTACAGGCCAGTTCCATGCTGCACACAGCCAAAGGCCATGCACAGCTGGGATCTGGCTTCCTACGTCCGGGTTTGGTGTATGACAGTCCCTGCAGTCAGTGGTGTGAAGTGGGGGAGTTGGACTCCAGTGTGGGTTGTGCGCAGGGCCTGACCAATAGGACAGGCCCAGCAACTATACCTCTGCTCTGTACAGCTGTTGGGTGCCCCGCAAGGTTGAGCACATGGCCCGGCAGTAGGCCTGTCAGTGCACCTAATTCCCTGTTGCGTACGACCAAAGGCCTGATGGAGAGGAAACACAGAGGAAAAGAAGATATGTATTCACTAGAATAACTTACATTTTCCTGGGAAATGGAGGCCAAAGAGGAATGCCTATTTTATTAAAGCTCATGTATAAAAAAAAAACAGCTTTTTTGGTGGCGACTCCCGACCAGTGAATCAGCGCAGTGTAATTCTGTCACCCATTGATGAAGTAATTAAGCTGTGTAGATTTTGAAAATATAGGGCTCTGGTTAGGTTCCATATGAAAACTCAACACAGAGGAACCACATTTTGGGAACCCTTCCGGCTGCACAGCCAAATCCTGGACTGTTATGAGTCCAATAAATCAAGTATTAAATGTGTCTTCTTTGTACTCCTTATTTCTTCTGTATGCTTAAACCACTTTTTCGGTTATGTAACCGATTTATTTTACTCATTCATCTGTTTGTACCGCAAAACATGACACCAAGAAGGAAGGAGTGTACGTTTCCACACGTCACGGTTTTATTACGGTCACCCAATGGATTTTCGGAATATCTATTCCCTTTGTCAGGGGTATCGCGACATGTGCACCGTTTTAAAATCCCAACGTCTTAAAAGGCACAGCATCGAGTTCACACAACTCTTGACTTCCACCATGCCACTCCATATCCATGGTGTGCCAAAGCACACCGCTCTGTAAGAGCAAAGACCTTATCATATGGCCCAAGTGTGATACCTTTGACCAAAAGAAAGGTACAGCAAATCAGCATTTCACTTTCAGTGGCTCTCAAAATTTCATAAATACACTCCTACAATTTTATTGCTGCCTGGACCCTCAAATGCATTGAAAACAAACACATATCTATTACGCTTTATGAGCAGGAGAGCCAAGGGTATACTGTTGCGTGTCAAGCCTTGTCAGGAATATGTTCCTGTAAGAGGAAAGTTAGAGGGAACTAACATTTTTCGAAAATAAGACAAACACCTAATGGTGGAATCCCCAGGATGTGTAGATGCTGAAAAGCTATTTATGTGGTAAGTTTCAAAAAGTCCTGGGGTGATACCTGCGACCAACAGACTTGCACCTCGAAAAGCATTTCACGTTCATTTACTTTCAGAATTCCCCAAATTCAATGCTACTAAGTTTGTTCCCTTTGCCCCTGATATCCGTATAAGACAGAGGGGAACACAAATGGATGTCACTTCTTGGCAGGGACATGTTAAGTGAGAGGGAGATTGGAGGAAATCACCATGATTTGGGACAAAGTTGTTGAAAATCTGACAAACATCATGCTCAAAGCCTTCTCTTAGTCAGCCAGTCAAGGATGGAGAAGGCCTGGTTTGCAACAGTAAATTCCTTACGATAAACAGAACTATCAAATATATGGGGCCTGATGCACTAAAATTCCATTCGCTAAAAATGGATTGCAGATTGTGTACCGACTTTTTGCGAATGGAATCTGATTTTGAAAACCGATCTATGTACAATTAGGTCGCAAAATCAATCCCCGAGCTTTGCTTTTTAAAAATTCCACTTTGGGAAAACTTAAGAAGGAGCAGGCAGTTGGTTGTCCCTCCTTTGAAGAGTCGATAATTGGTCAATGGCTTGCAGCCACAAACAAGTGATAACTTGGTTACCAGAGCGCGATTTGTAAGGAACGCCCCGTTCACACCCCTCCCAAAATGAAATTCAGTATGGGTTGCAAAACCGATTATTCGAGTTGGAAAAACGTTTCTGACTCCTAAAACAGATTTTGTAAATAACACATCAGGATTTTGTTGTCACACACCTAGTGGTTGTGAGAATCACAGGGCTTGTGAACACAAAATCCTTCTGTACTTCTGGCACAATTTTGAACCCTCCAATATTGCCCTGATTTTGACATTTGCCATTACATACACAGTGATGCTTCCATGATTTATTGATCTGCACTATAATTACATATAAAAAGTAACTCCACATATTTTGTTTCATCAGCATGCAGTGAGATATTAATGAAAGGTTTTTGCCAATAGAAAGCCCAGAATAAATTTAAAAAACACATAATTGTGAGGGTGCATAAAAAGACGAAAGAGTTACATGGGTCAGAACAACCAACCATTGTTTTTGGGGGAAACAACCTCTGGCACAAAAGTGCGCAAATACCCAGGCGATGAAAGGGTTAAATAATTATTGCCAGTTTTGTCTATAGATGGCAGTGTGCACATCACACTGGTTGGTACTAGAACACAGTTGACTAGGAGGAACAGAGGATCCATAAAGGTAACTTTTCCCTTCTTAGAATTTGAACATGTGAAATAAAAATGCTGAATCACCTTGATATTTATTGACAATTCTCATGATTCTTGTGATGACCTAAGTTGAGTGGGAATAAGAAGCTGTGCATGCAGTCTAAGAATATCTCTGATTCTTTTCCTTCCATCAGGTTTGGTTACCCAGATCCAGATTACCTAAGAAGAGTCAAGGAAGAGCTTCGAGCAAAGGGAATCGAATAAGGCTGTGATCCTACCTACTCTCAATGTTTCTCAATGAGCACTCAGTTTTCCTCCCTCAGTTCCCAATCTCCTTTTGGAATTTCATTTAGATCAATCATTTCCCCTTCTCATCCTTAACTTTTGAACAGGCAAAGAAAACCTGCAGCAGGACGATTTAATAAGTCCTTTCAGGAGGTTGGTGTGTGGGATCTACTGGGAGAAATATGGTGGAGACTGTCAATTAATAAAACAATATCTGAGAAAACAATGCCTTCATATGGACTTTTGGTCCAAACAGATTCAGGTTTTGCAAATTCATTACATGCTGTTTTGCACACTTTTACTGGAAAAGAGTGATTTTGTTTTTCTCTCAATAGACCCATTTCATCATAATTTTGCCAACGTTTTCTCGATTCTTCGGCTTTGGCTTCGGTGTATGCGATTTCACTGGTGGAGTTTACAATGAAAGAAATAAATTGTTTTGATATTTTAACATGGCATAGTACTCTGAATCCCTGGGAAATTCTACAGTGGTGCTCACAAGATGAGGAGAGAAACAGAGACAGTTATGTGAAATGCTTGAGAAGAAAGTGCATTTTCTCATTGCTTTGCTGAGGGCCCCTTCCGCCCCGATAGAGGCAGCTTGTTGAAGAAGGTCAGAAGAACATTCTCGCCTATTGCAACTCGTGCATCTCTGGTAATAGGTACTCTTATACTGATATGTTAGGATAAAAGTTGGAACTGGTCTGACCACATGCTAGGGAATGGCAGAAAAGCCCCCGAGTTATAAATGAATAATGGGATGAGCTAGTTTGCAGCTTGAAAACCAAAACTGTGTTTACCCTTTTTCCCAACGCTCCTATCTGCAATGTGGTAGGCAAAGTACACTCGAACATTTAACAGCAAAAACAGTAATAGGAGGAAGGTGGTCTGGAGCTCCTTGATTTAATCTAAAGTAGCCCTTGTATTATAGGTGGTGCTCTATGAATCAGCAGCAATATAAATCATATTTGCAAACTGGACTTTTCACAATTTCGATTTGCATTCTTTTTTCAACTTGTATATGGATCTCACATGTCTTTAAAACATATTTAACACATCATATAGGAATTGGCTGAAAGCTGTAGCAGAGACCTGTAAGCAAAGTGATAACTTTCTCTTTGATACTTTCATCATATTCCCACCACTAGATTTGTAAACAGTTGAAAGTACAGCAACACACTTTGTATACTGTGGCTTGAAATCTGATGCTTGTCAAGATTCTCGGGTTTACCAAGTGAACATGAAAAATCTGTTCAATCATCCATTCCTCACGTATAGCACAAACCCTTTTTTCAGTTTACTAACTGTTGCAAATGTTTTTAACATCCATCTACCGAGTAATGTGGTTTCATCAGGAGCAGGAAACATTTTCCAGTCAGAAGGTGTTCTGTTGCTGAGAAGTGGCCTTCATGTGGAAGGAAAAGGGCAGTCTTTGACGCACACAACGTCTGTGTTGTATGTCTCCCAGCTTCACACTCTGTGAAGGAGTGTAATGTTTGTCAGAAAATGTCAAAGAGGACATTAAATGCCCGGGAGAGCAGAAGGTTGAGAGGGATGCTCCAAGACATAAGCAGAAGACGAGAAGAAGAAAATAGAGGAAGTAAGCTGAAAGTAAGCTGGCCCCTGGCAAAGACTCTACAAGGGAAGACCCAAGGGGCAGAAGACAAGGCTAAAAACCCATTCAGCGTCATACCTTCCAACATCGTTTAAGACCGTGGTCAAGACTTACAGTGTCGACATTGAAAACTTCGGCAGCTACTTTCTCATCGTCTAAGATTGGTTTAACACCATCAACTCACCACTGCCATAAAGACCGGGGACATTGATCTTTCAAAGGTGTGACACCATTGACGTTGAAAGACCATTGAATCATGTCGATACAATCACTGTCATCATTGACGTTGAAGAAGATTCAACGATTGACGTGGACACAGCCATTGTTGCCTATAGGAGGAAGCATCGCTCCCCATCACCATTTAAGAATCAACATCTAACAAAATCACCATCATCGACGTCGAGAAAATGAAAAATGAATGCCTTGCCATCACCATCGATATCCAGGATGAAATCTGTCTGTCTGTCTCCTCCTGCATTTTCATTCACCTTGCAAAGTCCTTTCATACACCTTGATTTACGTCAACTAGTCAGACTCCCACTCCAAGGATCTCTACAACGTGTCATGCACTAACACCAAAGAATAGGAGAATGACAGAGAGCATATCTAAACAAAATCAGGCCTTACCAATGCCTCTCACTTTGTAGTCTCACCCCAACCTTTAAGGTTCATGAAACTTAAGGCATATTTATCAAAATGTCACACAAGTCAGAGCAGCTGACACCTTGCTGTGCTACACTGTGTTGCGTGACAGGGAGACGGCAGGAATGACGCCACTCTAACACTATATGGTGCATTCCAGTCCTTTCCTTGCGCTGGTGCACTATGGTGCAAGGATGCCTGCGCGCAGGCAGGATTGTTTTTGTGCACAAAGGGGCACCATCCTGCACTAAAAATTCTTTGAAGCTTTTTCCTCCTTCTATGTGTGCTGCAGAATGCATCGCATATACAAAGAGTAAAAAATTAAGAGAAATAAACCTATTTGTCCTCGTTATGCCTCCCATGGGCAGGCGTAGAATTTTGACGCATTCCCCGGTCTACCACGCATGATAAAACTGGGAATGCACCAATATCCATGGATGGATATGTGGGAACACCCATGCGCCACCCATGGAATGCCTCCCTGGGGCAGAGTAATGCAAGGTAGCGACTTCAGATGCCTTGCATTACTCCAATTTTGCCAAGCACTGCAGGACCACTCAAGGTGGCCTTGCATGACTTGGCAAATCTCGTCTAGGTTTTGCGCCACCCTTGTGTTACATTGCGAGGTCTTTGGTAGAGGAGGTCCGAAGCTCAACATTCCTCTGGTAACACTGCATCACAGGGTTTCAGTAATCCTAGAGACATTACAACCAACAGTGTCTCTGAAGCCTCTCCTTCCACTAGTCCTTGGCCTCGCTGACATAGCAAAGAGCACATTTCTCACACCTGCTATGCTGAAAGATGCTGCTCCATGTTTCCTGAAAAAAATATGTCTCCACAACAAGATCAAGAGTTCTAAAAGGCTGATCCCAAACCAGACTCGATGTTGCCCCTTCAGTGAGAAGGGGACATTCATTGGCACCAGAGACTTTTGTTCTACTGGAAAGAGAGAGTTAAGAGGTGGGAGGCGACAGGAAGGGAAATCTGAAGAATTCTTGGCAGATAACAGAGAGAGATAATGGACACCATGATGTCTTTTAGGGATGATTTGCCAAAACATTGACAACAAGACTTCCTACAGAAACTTAATACGAGTTCACTGATAGCCAACCAAGTGATCAGCACAGCAGTAGGCCCTACATAATCAGCTTTCACTGCCTATTGTCATGGTATTGCAATTAGGTCTTCCAGACTTGACTTCAACACCTTGAAGCTAGAAGTTTGACATAAGAGTTTTAATTGTCCGTTTTCAGGGCCAGCTCTGTTTAGTCATCATACCTATAACGAGATTTTCAAAATGAAAAATTAAGCATAGTGTAGACCTTTGAGGCAGTGGGATTGGAAGAAAATATTTTTCAAACAACAGTTTATACAACATTTCACAGATTCTTCCAATGGAAGGTGAAAATCCCTTCAGCTGCAAAAATATCCACAGGGCAAAAGACACCAATTCCAAAGGCATACTTCCAAAACCAAGACTACCTCAAAGTCAACCACCCCTAGAAGAAGACCTGTCTCTGGAGAGACAATGACAAAGGTATAGCTGCTAACCCAATCTCTCCCACCGTCCTTCAACAGGAAAATGCTACCAAATATTTTATAGTACTGGCTCAATTTCTCTCCACAGCCTGTGAGCACCACTGTGGAATTTCCCTGAGGTTTAGAGTACTATGCCACAGTGTAAGCTCCACCAGTGAAATCTCATTTACATAAACCATGGTAGAAGAACCTTGTTATTCCATGAAGTGAAAACGTTTCTGTTTGTGGTGTCAAAACAATGGTCACAATCCTATTGCCTGTCAAGAGGATATTATAATATTGTATCTCCTGCACTTAGTACAGCTAAGATTCTGTTTTCATGTATTAAAGTACACCTGGTAGCTATAACTGCATATAGGAAATTCTCACAATCAGATTTTCTTATTTCATTTTTCAAGGTATCAGTAATTAAAGACTTCTTTAAATCGAATCTAGTTATATGGAAAATTATGGATGCTCAATTTGATCCTATTCACAAGGCTACATTGCAACACCTTTCAGAGAAAGCAGCCTTCTTAGTAGCCATCACTTCTGCTTGGGAGTGAGCATGAGACACACTCTGTCTTCCATTGGACCTTCTACTGTATTCCACTCTAACAGAGTAGTGATGAGGACACATGGTTATTTCCTCCCAAGGATCGTTTCAGAATTTCATATCAAACAAACCATTACTACCACCTTCTTCCCAAATCCCCAGTGACACCCGTTGAACAGTCCCTAAACTAGTTGATATAAGAAGGGTACTTTGATATAAGAAGGGTACTTCTACTTTGACAAGACTAAAACCTTTAGAAAATCCAATCAGCTCTTTGCGAATTATGGCCGCCTTTGGCTTTAGCAGTTTACACCAGTCTATTGCTAGATGGTTAGTTGCTTGCATTAATCACTGCCTGTTATCATTTAGCAAACAAGCCTCTCCCAGGTCAACCTAAACCACTCTCAGCAATGTTCCAATTTCTGATATTTGTAAAGACACAACTCGGAAATCTGTGCATACATCTACCAGACATTATTGCCAAGTCTCCGAAACACAGACTGATGCAGGGATGGGTCAGGAAACACTTTAAAACCTCAACAAGTGATCTATAACCCTGTATCTTAAGGCAGCATTAATATTCTCATATTCATTGTCTTTCCTAATGCACAACAGTCGCTTTCTATGGTTTTAATGTAGCTTGCTACTCTGTTTAAGTATTTAGGACTACCAATGAAGAATCTATGATGCAGAAAAAAAGATTCTTGTAGTCCCGGTTCTGCATCATAGAAGGTTCAACATCGTAGGAATATTATTTGAATTTATAAACAGCCCGCCTCCCCTGCTGGATGGAGTTGGGCACTATTAATCACTATCACAAGTATTTCTAAAAAAAAAACCACAACTGGCGCTGGGAGACAACCGCCATTACAATGCATCATGGGCAGGGGAAGCTCCTTCACAGCTTTCCGTGAAGTCCTATCAAACTGTATATTGTCCTTCCTAGTATGCACTTTTAGCCTCTTTTGCAATAAAGAAACTGCAGTGCAGACCTAAAATGACCATGTCTTCATTTTCATTTCACCTGATAAGACCCAAAATGAAGCCATTCATAATATGTACATATGGACTCTGGTACCCTCTATTCGGAGAGGGAGAGAGGGAGTGTGTGTGTGTATGTGTGTAAGAGTAGGGAAGTTGGAGGGTGTTAAAACCTTAATTCCGATTGATTCTTGTATGATCTAAGAACTCTTGACTTTTTTTGTGGAACAGACCAAGTATTTGTTTATTATGTGTGCTTAAAATTGTAGAATTTGTGTACGAGAAAATTGTGAAGGAGGGTGAACCGCTGTAAGGAGTGAGAAAACATGCCATAGAAGGCGGCGCTCACATTGGTTCATTGGTTCATTGGTTAATGACAACACAGAGTGCCCCACTTGCATAAGTCACTCGTTGTGAAAGTGCTGTGTTCGGATTGGATGACAAGTCTTCAAGTATTAAAGCTGTAACAGGATTGGAGAAAGAAAATTGATGTATATGGAATTAAAGAATTTGATAATTGAACATTTATTGATAAATTATTGAAAACATGAAATGTTTCAAAACATTTAGAGATTAAATTAGGGGTGCTGTGAGAGTCCCAGTTAAGGGAGGTTAAGAGGCGGCACCAGAGGGCGTGCCAGCTCCTTACATGATGACCAACGTGGGACTACCAACATGTCTCTGGCTTTGTCAATGGTGCTAGGTCACTGAAAACGAGTGTCCATTGATATTCCCACATTATGGGACCTTTGATTTACAAGTTACTGAAAATTTAAGGGAGAAGTTATGTGAAATAAAACCACCTCCCAGACCCACACAATAAAAGCATTAAATGCATTGTAAAGGCAGCACATGCTAAGGTGAAGGAGAAATACCAGAATAGGGAAAAACGAGCTGTGCAAAATTATACTAATGCTCAATAGGACGAAGGACAGCAAGGGTGGTGAAAATGCATAATAGAAGGAACTAGAATGTATCCAACTATAGCCACTGAAGAAGAAACTCCTAAGAAAACAGACACTGATAGGGAATCAGGATAATATTTTGGATGCATTACTGGCTTTGCGTCCACCACCATATGTGGCCCCTACAACAAATATCGATAGTGAGACTACTACTAGAACTGCAGTGGCTACAGCCTCTCTTGATCCAAGTGTAAGTCAAATTGAGAGACCACTTCCAGTATCACCCATTGGGCCTTCTCTTTCATCTACACCTGTAGAAGCAGCTTCTATTATAATAACACCAGGTGTAGCTGTTTCAATTGTAACGGTTCCAGCCCCAGTGCCACAAGTTGCAACAGCACAGACTTGGTAATGCCAGTTGCTACTGGTCTGATATGCATTGTTCCAAACGCCGCAGTTCAAGGAGCTGTACAAGGGGTGGCTGTGACAGGGTTCATCCCAACATCCCAGAATTCACATATTGTTGCCTGGACACCACTGCAAAATGGTGAATCCCTGTGAGAAGGTAAAGGATTGTCTTTAGGATAGCAGTTGTACAGGTTTTTACAGCATTTGAGGATGGAATCTATCTCAGTGGTTCGAGGATACCACAGACAATAAAAAGATAGGAATCACAGAGAGATCCACCTCTAGTCGGGAAAGAGAAAGACCATTAGATGTTTCAAAACTAAAGGTAGATTTGGAAGAGATTATTAGGGGTTATTTTGAGATTTCACATTTGGATAATTATCAAGAAAATTAGCTGATACATTAAAGTAAAGAAATCACAAGGCATGCAGCAGCCACACAAGACATGGCCGGAAAATATGAAGCAGACCTTTTAAAAAGTGTCCCTTTAAAAAGGAGCTTTAGCGTACAATTAGATAATGAAGCTATTGTGACAATGCGATCCTCAGGGATGAAGTTAAACTTTGCAGACTTGGTTAAATGCATCTGCAAGTGGAGTTATTTTGGCAGATTAGAAGCAAAAGGCAAAAAAGCAGGAAAAGAAAAAAAATCAGATACAGCTGAAATAAATAGTAAGCCACCACCAGCACCTCCAAAGATGACACATTAGCTTTTCCAATGACAGAAATTTAAGGTGGAGGATATGTTCATGTACCAATCAAGCAATCAGGGGTTTGTAAAGTGCAGCTACTCACACATGAGGGTCATAAGGTGCTGCGGGGGGGACATTGGTTTGAGCTCTGGGTTCATAAGAGCCAGGTCTTGAGGTCCTTAATGAACTGGGACAGCGATGGGGGCATGGTGTTCCAGGCCTTGGCGGTGAGGTAGGAAAAAGATCTTCCTCCGCTTCTGGTCTTGCGATTCTGTAGACGGTAGCCAGTGACAGTTGGGCGGAGCGGCATGGTCTTTTAATTGCAGTGGAATGAGAGGCCGTGGTTTGGGTATGCTAGTCCGGCGTTGTGGAGAGCTTTGTATGCATGGGCGAGGAGCTTGAAGGTTATTCTTCTGTCGACTGGGAGCCAGTGGAGTTCACACAGGTGTTGTGTGATGTGGCTGCGGTGGGGGATGTTTGGGACCAGTCTGGCTGTGACGTTTTGGACGTTCTGGAGCTTCGGGAGGAGTGTCTGAGTAACGCCGGCGTAAAGTGTATTGCCATAGTCAAGTCTGCTGATGATGATGGCATGGGTGACTGTCTTCCTGCATTCAGTGGGAATCCATCTGAATGACTTTCAGAGGAGGCAGAGCGTGTTTAAGCATGAAGAGGAGACAGTGTTGATTTAGCAGTTCCTAGTGAGTGAGGAGTCCTGTATGATGCAGAGGTTTCGTGTGTGGTGGTTCCTGGGTGTGGGGGGTGTTCCCAGTGCAATGAGCCACCAGCAATCATTCCAAGCGGAGGAGGTGGATCCCATGATGCCTTCTCTGAGTTGAGCTTGAGGCAGCTGAATTTCTTCCAGGTGGCGATGGCTTTCATCCATTTGTGGAAGTTGTTCTTGGTGACTGGGGGTTTGTTGGTGAGGGAGAGGATACGCTGGGTGTTTTCGATGTAGGAGACAATGTTGAGTCCTTGGTTTCTGACGATGACTGCGAGTGGGGCTCATGTAGATGTTGAAGATGGTGAGGCTCAGGAAGGAGCCCTGGGTGTCAAGAAGGCTTCGGATTCTCTCGCAGGGGCAGTCCTGTTGCTGAACCCAATCGCCCCTCCACCAGTGACTTTGCCTAAAAGGCAAAGAAACCAGCAGAAGGGAAAAGGGGAAGTGGATTAGAAAAGAGACAACTTGAGAACTTCTGTCACCCCTCCAGACCGTTGAGCGTGGTAACTTCTGCTGTCTGTACTTCACGGGTGCCTAATACACAGATTAGGAGAGAACATAAGCAACAACCGACCTTAATGACTGTACTCTCTATTTTAATAACTGAACTTGTCCTACCAGGAATTCCCAAGTTATTGCCACTCTTCTTGCAGTGAAAAAGTAGACTGCTGGATACTCTTATCTGAAAGAACTGGAACCAACATTACAGTTTGTTCTATTAAGTCTTACCTCCTACCCTCTAATGGAACTATCTTTACCTGGGAGCATCCTTTGAATACTTTAATAGGGATTCTGTTAGAAGCTGTAGGCGCTTGAGTCTTGGCTTTGCTGCTGACTGTACATCAATCCAGAGCGCGCAAAAAGGAACCAGGAAGGAAGGAAGGGGGAAAGGAAAAGTTAGGGAAAGCGCAATAAGGGACTGCTGAGTTTTAGTTCGCAGGAAGCGGGGGCTTTTGCATACAGTCAATGTAATTAGCTTACTACTTCTTCTTCGTCGTGCTGCTCTCCCTCATGATTCGCGATTCTCTGGAGCTCTGCCGCCTTACTCCTAGCGGACGAGTGAAATGAAGTCGGGCTTGGTGGATAATCGGTCTCCATACTCAGGTTCTGCCGCAAAGAAGGTTTCACCTTGAAACTCGAAGAAACGTGGAACTGCTAAACTCCACAAAATGTCTTGGAACTCCTTCTTCTGCCTAAGCTACTCTTATTCTAGGAAACTACTCTAACTAGAATGCCGCTAAGCTCTCTCTCAACTCCTGTCACGAATACTGACACGGAGCGAGAGAATCAGCGGCCGCCTCTGGAAACGAAGCAGTTGAAGTGCGCAGATACTAAATTGCGCGCGAGGCACATTAACTAGACCTGACGTGCCTTCAGATTATCTTTAGTGACCACAGCGGCGGCCATCTTAGGGAGGGACTCAGATTAACGATAATGAAACTATCTACAATTTAACAATTACCCTCTCCTAAGGGTAAGGGTGCCACACATTCACCAAATGGGGTCTTGAAATGGTCTTTGCCCTAATTGCTGGTTTAAAGACAGAGGTGGCAGCAACTCGCAAAACCCTGACAGTACCCCCTCTCAAAGACCGATTTATCGGTCCTGGTTTGTTGGGATATCGGGTATGAAATCTTCTAATCAGTTGAGGAGCATGGATATGAGATACCGGCTCCCACAGCCTTTCCTCTGGACCATATCCCTTCCAGTCCACCAAATATAATAATTTTCATTTTCTGAACTTAGAGTCTAGAATATCCTGAACTTCATATTCAGCATGACCTGAAATCTGAAGAGGATCTGGTGGCTTGACAATTCTCAAATGTGGCTTAGTCTTTTTCAGAAGAGAGACATGGAAAACTGGGTGAATACCCACCTTAGCAGGCAGTTTCAGTCTCACAGTAACTGGACCCAAGACCTTTTCTACAGCATAAGGACCCACAAACCTAGGCTGGAATTTTCTATTTCCCTTCAGATGTAAATTCTTTGTAGATAACCACACCTGATCACCCACTCGATAGTGTGGAGCTGGTTGCCTATGTTTTTCTGCACCCTTTTTATAAGACTGTTTAGCTCTAATCAAATTTTTCTCAGCAGACTTATGCAAGGTAGCCATATCAGACAACAGGGTACTGGCAGCAGGGACCTCTAAATCTTCCTGAGTAAGAAATGGATTAGGGTGACGACCAGAGTTCAAATAAAAGGGGGAGTAGCCAGTAGACACACTCCTCGCATTATTACAAGCAAACTCCGCCATCCACAATCGATCTGCCCACTCACCTCCCTGATCAATCAAGAACAAACAAGGTACTGTTCCAGTTCTTGATTAATGCGCTCAGTCTGACCATCAGATTCCGGATGATAACTAGTAGACAGCCTACTCTCCACTCCCAAACCTTTTAAGAAAGCCTGCCAAAACCGAGAGATGAACTGAGACCTCTGAAATCACAATTTTGGGAACACCATGCAATTTTACAATGTTTTCACTAAAGGCTTGTGCTAACTCAGGAGCTGTAGGAACACCAGACATAGCGACAAAATGGCTCATCTTAGTGAATGTATCTACAATGACCAATACAGTATCTAACCCACTAACAGGCAAGTCCACTATTAAATCCATAGAGATGGTGTGCCAAGGATGAGTTGGGGTGGGTAATGGCTGTAGAAGTCCTTGAGGGGCTTGTCTACTGGGCTTACCTCTAGCACACAGAGCACACGACTGAACGTATTGTTTAACATGAGAGGATAACCCAGGCCACCAGAAGTAACGTTGCACCAGATCCAAAGTCTTTCAAATTCCTTTGTGACCCGCTAAAGGATGGTCATGACAACTCTGCAAGGCTTTTTGCTGCAAGGCACTCGTAGGGAGATATAACGCCTCCTTATAGTAAGGCAATTGCTGTCGCATCTGTCTCTCATGATCATGTTGAACCCACTATTGGATCTCATTCGGGGATAAACTTTTCCGAACTTCCTCTTGAAAGTTATCCAAGGAAAGGGTACAGATGAACTTGGCTTCCGGAATGATGGGTTGAAGTTCCACGGGATGTTGACTTTCCTCTGTATTCAAACGTGATAAAGCATCCGCTTTACCATTCTTATTTCCTGGACGATATTTGAGCACAAAATCAAAATCCGCAAAATATAGGGACCATCGCAACTGGCGTGGGGTCAAGGTTTTGGCAGATTTTAAAAATTGCAGATTTTTATGATCTGTGAACACAGTGACTGTATGCTTGGCTCCCAACAGATAATGCCTCCAGTCTTCAAAAGAATCCTTTATTGCTAACAATTCCTTTTCTGCAATGGTGTAATTTAACTCCGCAGGATTCAGTTTCCGGGAGCGATAGGCCACCGTATGGAGTTGCCCAGTTTTCGGATGGCGTTGGGAGAGAACTCCTCCAATGGCTTCTTCAGATGCATCGGCTTCCACGTAAAAAGGTTCTGCCGGATCAGCATGCAACAGAAAGGGAGCAGATATAAAGGTGTTCTTAAGACTGCAAAAGGCTTGTCCTGCCTCTGTGGACCATTCAAACTTTACTCCTTTCTTCAGCAAGCGAGTGAGAGGAGAAATCAGTTGAGAAAAACCCTGAATAAATCTTCGGTAAAAATTAGCAAATCCCAAGAATCTCTGAATCTCTTTAACATTCCGTGGTTCAGGCCAGTTCTCAACCGCTTGTACCTTCCTAGGATCCATAGTAACTCTTTGTGGAGAAAGGACAAACCCAAGAAACTCCACAGTATGAGCGTGAAACACGCATTTCTCCAACTTCACAAACAGATGATGTCTCTGTTCTCGTTCCAGTACCATTCTGACATGTCGGGGATGATCTTGTACTTCCTTGGAATAAATTAAAATGTCATCCAAATAAATGATTGCCACCTTATCAATCAAATCGCCCATGATATCATTAATGAAATGCTGGAATACTGCAGGAGCGTTGCAAAGACCGAATGGCATAACACAGTATTCGAAGAGTCCAAATTTTGTCCGGAAGGCAGTCTTCCATTCTTGTCCTTCTTTCATTTGAACAAGGTGATATGCTCCTCGTAAATCCAATTTTGTGAAAATCTGAGCCTCCTTAATTTGATCTAATAAAACAGAGATCAAGGGCAAAGGGTAACGGTTCTTGATGGTAATTTGATTCAACGCACGATAGTCTATACACGTTCTTAAACTTCCTTCTTGCTTCTTGGGAATGAAAAAGAACGGAGAGGATACCGGCGACTGAGATGGCCTAATGAATCCATTGGCCAAGTAACGGTCCAGATACTCCTTCAAATGGGCGTTTTCCGCTTCCGTTAATGCATAAATTCGGCTGCAGGGTAATACAGCCCCAGGCACTAGGTCTATGGTGCAATCGTACGGTCGATGTGGAGATAACATCAGCCTCTTGCTCACTAAAAACTGTGGCGTATTCCTGATATTCAGGAGGAATTTCTCCGGAAATTATCGCACAAACAGACTGTCCTCCATATGTATGTATGTATGTGTGTTCTTATATAGCGCTCGACTTACCCTTGGGCATCTCGGCGCTTGCATTGGGAACCCGTCCTGGCTTTTTCCCTGTGAGATAACCCGTACTGGGCATCCCCAGGGTGAAAGCCAGGCATCCCGCCGCGGGGGCCGTAGTGGAGATTAAGCAAGCTATTGCCCAGAGTTGCAGAGTGTGAACCCGTGATTCGAGTAGGCACCGAAGTGAGAATTATCGAGTCCGTGGACACTTGGGCTCAGACCCTGCCGCGTCGGGAATTGAACCTTGGTCCCGGGTCTAACCTCTGCTTCAGGGTATGCCTCCTCTAACCAGTGAGCCGCACTTCTCCATATGAAGGTAATGACGCTTGTGATGGTGCCTTTGAATCTTCTTTCACCCCAAAGCAATGTTCCAGACAAAAACTAGAGTTCATGCTCACTGTTCGGTTCTCCCAATCGATAGTGGGATTATGGGTGTGTAACGGGGTCGGGATGGGTGGTCGTGAGGAATGGTGGAACCCTGATTATGACCCTTCTAATCTACAGACTGCGACTCAGAAGAACGATTGGGACGTAGATCAATCCGAAGAAACGTACACGAGCCCCTTTAAGTGGGAGTTTGATGACTTCCAAGAAGCCCCGCCCTCTACTGACGTCGACAATCCTGGATGGTTGAAAACAGGGGAAGCCCTGTACGCGGCGTGTGATGTCATCGGCGAGCCGAAGGACAGAGGACGCGAGGCACACCGACCGGAGGAAGAAGACGCGGGAGAAAACCGAGGACGAGAAGAAGACGGAAAGCCAGGAGGCCAACGAACCTGTGATTCGCCGTGCCACACTCCCGAGGGAGGAGTGTGGCTTAGCCAGGTACGGCGGCGCTGGGCGGCTTGGGTGGGGAGAAAGAGTGCCCCGAGTGTATAGTGTAAAAAGCCCCTGTACGTTCTAAACCTCTGTGTCTCCATCCTCCCTACCTCTTCCCGCTACCCAAATCCATTTCCGTACCTTTCCTTCGTACCTCACTCCTCTCCTTGTTCATCCACGTATCCCGCACTGGAGTGTTTGTATATACACTGGTGTCCCTCACAAACACGGGAATCCCTTGGGTGCAAGCGCGTATCAGACATACCGACTAACGGTCTTCCTCTGTCCATTCTTTTTCATGTTGCTGGACCGGGAGACGAGAAACACCTAAAGCCCGTAGCCTTCCAGGAACATTAACGACGCTGAGCCATCTTGCGTACCCTGGAAACTGGGAGTCCTTCGAGCTGTAATCCTGCGTGCCCCGAAGTCCACCACCACGGATAAAATTGAGTTTGCGAGGGAGAGACTTACATTCCGTACAAAGAGAACCTTAAAAATAAAACCCAGTTTGAAACGATGTACTGGTCAAGTGTCTGTTGAGCCGCCTGTTGTTACCACTGTGAGTATCCCTAGCCCCCCTGCCCCGGCTACAGTGGTGTCAGAAGTGGGATCTAGTCCCTCCATACCAACAGCAGACATGGAACAAGTGGTACAACAACTTATTGAAGGCCAACAGAAATTAGAATGGGCTATCAGCCAGCAAATGTCGGCTGCAGACGCTGATCGGGACATGTTTAAAAACACCATTACTGCCCAACTTGAAGGATTGCACAAGGTAGTACAGAGCCCCGGGGTACCCGCAGTAACCGAGAGAAGAGCTTTCGGACCTCACCCTTCAGGAATGCAACTACAGAAATACGTACCGGGGGAAGATCCCGATGCATTCCTTCTCAATTTCGAACGGGCGGCCAGAGCTTGCGGTTGGCCCTAGGACAAGTGGCCATCTTTTTTGGCTCCCTTACTTTCCGGGGAGGCACAAGCAGCTTACCAGGTAGCTAACCATGCAGGAGTAACGCCATATGCTACTATTAAAGCAGTAATATTGGACCATCTGGGACTAGATGCAGAGGCCTATAGACTCCGGTTCAGGAAAGAAAAGGGAATAGCGGGGGAACACCCCAAAACGTTGTACTTACGGCTAAAGATGGCCGCCGACAAGTGGTTAAAACCAGAGAGTAGAAGCAAAGAAGACGTGATGACCAGTATATATCTGGAACAATTTATGGAAGCCCTGCCCTATAGCACACAGCGTTGGCTAAGACAGCATTCAGGTCTTACTGCTGAACAGGCAATTGAAATGGCTTCAAACTTTAATAGAGCTATGCCACGAACCTTCCCTTGGGATACGGACAAAGGCCCCAAAGGACCCACAGGGTTGGTGAAACAAGAAAAGAAACCCAAACCAGCAGTAGAGCAGGTGAAAACACGGCCCTTAAGATTTGAACCACCATCACAAAGAGGTCCGCAGTGCTTTGACTGTGGAGAGTGGGGACACATAGCCAGAATGTGTCCCCGGAAACGACCGCCCGAAGAACCTATGGAGGTTGGATACATCCCTAAGGCCGTGATGTACACAGCGGAGATGGGACCATCCTTTTACGCAAGGGTACTTGTGAACAGTAAATGTATAAAAGCTCTTTTAGACTCTGGTTGTAAACAGTCAGTCATAAAAAAAAGCACGTTTTTCCCTCCCAGTTGGGCCCTGATTCAGTCGTACACATAAGATGTGTACACGGGGATGTGAAACCGTACCCGGTAGCCCAACTTACTCTTAAGCCCATGGGTGGAGAACCTTGCGTAGTGAGGGTAGGGGTAGTAGAGTCTTTACCCGAGGATATGATTTTGGGGGTGGATAACCCCGACTTCCTGAGTCTCTTCAGAAAAAAATTGGAACGACCAAAAGAAGCGTTACTCACTACAGATCCCTGGGTGTTAGACCGGAGTTTCAAGTTTGCACAAAGTAACGACCCTACACTCTTGAACGCATGGGAGGCAGCCCATGTAAACGAAACAACACCAACCTCAGTATTTCCCAAGTTCAGAATCATAAACGACCTATTGTATAGGGAAGGAAAAGCCGGCGACTCTCCGCAGTTAGTCGTTCCCAAAGACTTTAGAGAACAGATACTGTTCTATGCACATACACATTTAACAGCAGGACATAGCGGAGCTGAAAAGACACTACAGAACATAACAAAACTGTTCTTTTGGCCAGGAATTTATAAAACATCTGAGGAATACTGTCGACAGTGTGAAGCATGCCAAAAGAAAAACATGAGTAGACCGCCAGCAGTACCTCTCCAACCATTACCTATCATTGGTAATCCCTTCGAAAGAGTAGGGATGGACCTTATTGGCCCCCTTCCACGTACATCTAGAGGGCATACCTATGCACTCGTTGTGGTGGATTATAACACCAGGTTCCCAGAGGCCTTTGCTCTCAGTGCTCCAACAACACGGAATGTAGCCGACAAATTAATTGAATTGTTTTCGAGGGTGGGGTTTCCTAGGAAAATCCTCACAGATCAGGGGACACCCTTTGTTTCAAAAATGATGGCGGAGGTATGTAAAACCCTGGAACTGAGGCACATACGCACCTCGGCCTACCATCCACAGACGGATGGATTTGTTGAGAGATACAATAGAACTCTCAAGTCCACGTTAAAAAAAATGCTAACCGCCGAAAACAAAGACTGGGACAAACTGTTACCCCTGGCTCTCTACGTGTTGCGGGCCCAAGTACAGAGTAGTTTAGGGTACTCCCCGTTCGAGTTGTTGTATGGTCGACAACCGAGGTCACTCTTAGAGATCACCAAAGAGGCCTGGGAAAAGGAAGAGGAGACAGAACAAAGGTCACTACTGGAATACACCAATCAGTTGAAATCCCGGCTAGGTAAACTCAGGGACCTAGCGTATTCCAATCTAGAAAGAGCCCAAGTGAATCAGAGACATCAGTATGATAAAGGGAAAAAATGGAGGACGCTGAACAAAGGAGATTGGGCACTAGTGCTCCTTCCGTCGTCCAGCCAAAAGTTCAGGAGCGAGTGGAAGGGTCCCTACGAGGTGGTGGAAACTATTGGCAAAACCACCTATAGGTTGCAAATCACCCCGGGAAGGCAACAAACCTTCCATATAAATCTGTTGAAAAAATGGATAGGGCCACCACCCAAATCAGCAAATCTAACCTTACCATCTAAAGACACGAGTACTACTCTCGATAAACTTCCCATAAACCCTGATCTGACTGAACCCGAAAGAAAAGAACTTTTGCACACCCTACAAAAGTTCGCTCCTATGTTTTCGGATGTGCCTGGACACACTCATTTAGCTGAGCACTGTATCGACACTGAACCCGGCAAGGTAGTGAAGCAAAGGGCCTACCGTATTCCGGCTGCTAGGAGAGCCGATGTAAAAAAGGAAGTAACAGGCATGCTTCGACTAGGGGTCATTAGACCGTCACGTAGCAACTGGGCTTCGCCCATAGTGATGGTTCCGAAACCGGATGGGTCCACCCAGTTTTGTATGGATTTCCGCGCATTAAATGCTATTTCATCATTTGATGCCTTTCCAATACCCCGAGTTGATGAATTGATTGAGAGAATCAGAGAGTCCAGGTATATAACAACCCTAGACCTGACCAAAGGGTACTGGCAGGTTCCGCTTTGAGAAAAAGACAGGCATAAAACAGCTTTTGCCACGGATGATGGGTTGTTCGAGTTTACCGTATTACCGATTGATGCTTTATTTCGATATGCACATATCATAAAAGCAGTACAAAAAAGATAAAAACAGCATGTCGAAATAAGTCAGACTGTACAAATGGAATGATAATTAAAACACGGTATGTCAGCATAAATTAGATAAAAAGGAATTAAATTGTTATGGACAGTCTTCTAAGTCTTATCAACCAAGCCCATTTTAAAAATTTTGCAACAGCACAAACAATAGGAGGGGCTGTGTTAGTTAAAAGAATCCGGAGGGCAACAGAGTGCTGACGAGTCCCCAGTTCTCTGCAAATGGGGCCAAGCCAACGTGATCTGGGGCGACCATAGTCCGGGCATTCGAAAAGGAAGTGTGGCACCGTCTCTGGTTTGTCCGGACAAGATGCACAAAAGCGTGAGGTGGGCTGGGCTTTATTCCACCTTGAACAGAGATCCGCCAAGGGCAAGGTTCCTAGCCGAAATTTAATGAACAAGGACCTATCCAAAGCAACTGTTATAATATCCATATATGGCTCATACAGGACAACGTCTTTGAACAACAGGAAAGCTGCGGTGGTTTTGCAATGCTGCTGGCTACTAGAGCGCTTCACGTCAACCCACTCCCAGAAAAGTTTTTTTAGAATCTTCTTTGGTGGAGCGGAGTGACTATGCCAGCAGGAGGCCAAACCCAATTCCCCTAAAAGATGTTTTATGTCCTTCAGCCATTTGATGCTACTCCAACCATCAGCATGCATTACTTCTGCCAGCCCATTGGCATACGATTGTAGCTCCGGGACCCTCCACAAGCGTGCCCAGAGCAGAAGGGGGCGAAGCCGAGCCTGGTCCCTTATGGCTTTACAGCCAGTGTCCAAGAGCATTGGGATGGTCGGGCTGCTCGATGGAATAGCAAGAAGGTCCTTGATAAATTTATTTTCGGCCTTACTCAGTGAGTCGACTTTGCCCAAGCCCCACAGTTCCGATCCATAAAGAGAAGCAGGGACTGCACGAGCTTTGTAAATCTCCAGTATGGGTGCAACACAATGTTTTGAGGAGTTATTATACTCCTTAAGAAGGGCGCCCCCCACCCTTTTGTGGGCCAGAGTCATTTTATCGATGTGGGCAGTCCAGCTCATTGCATCATTAAGACGGATCCCCAGATAATCAAATTCCGCCACTCTTTCTAGAGGTATGGAGTTCAGAATTGGAGGGGGACCAAGTTTGCGGGGTGGGTGCATGACTAGGTACTTGGTCTTGTCTATGTTAATGACGAGGCCTTTAGTGGTACAGAAATCCTGGAAGCGGTTCAGCAAAGACTGTAAACCTTGGGGGGTTTTGGAGATGAGGAGGGTGTCGTCGGCGAACAACAGAGTTGGAATTTTTACTCCACCCAGGCTGGGAGCGTCTGATGGTTCGCACAGTAGATGATCTACCACCCCGTTAATATAGAGGGAGAATAAGGTAGGGGCCAAAACACAGCCCTGTCTTACTCCCCTCTCGACCCTGATTTTATCGGTCTTTTCCCCATTCAGCCCCCATCCAACCTGGGCATAGGTGTTGGTGTGCAGGTTAATGAGGAGGTTCAATAGGTACGGGGGCATCCCTAAACCATGAAGCACCCTCCAAAGTTCCTCCCTTGGTACCAGGTCAAAGGCAGTCTTAAGGTCA
Source organism: Lissotriton vulgaris (assembly GCF_964263255.1). Lineage (NCBI taxonomy): Eukaryota > Metazoa > Chordata > Amphibia > Caudata > Salamandridae > Lissotriton > Lissotriton vulgaris. The sequence continues at coordinate 1,141,405,414 of NC_141685.1, read as the reverse complement.
ATAAAGGCCAGATAGAGACTGCCTTTGCCCAGCACCACCACCTTCCAGTGTAACAACAGAAGCCTAAAGGCCTGTTCAATAGTTCCTGTACCTGAACGGAACCCAGCCTGCATGTCGGACAGAATGTGATTGTCGTCCACCCATTGAGTAATTCTCCCCAAGATGGTTTTCCCGGCCAATTTCTGGCTGGAGTCTATTAGGCTTATAGGCCTATAGTTCCCGGGTAACTCCCGACTGCCCTTTTTAAAAATGGGGACCACCTCCGCACCTCTCCAGGAGTCAGGCACAAGCCCTCCCCCCATGATTGCATTGAGGAGTGCAGAGATTAGAGCCCCCCATTCTTCCGGGTAAGCACGGAGGATGTCCCCCGGTAGGCCATCCGGGCCAGCTGCTTTCAAGGGGACCAAGGTTTTGATCTGCTTTGTTACATCAAGGGGGGAAAACAGATCCAGGTCACGGTCTAAAGTAAAGGCTGGGATTTTAAAGGGATCATTAAGGGGGCCTTCAACAGGAGAGTAAAGATTTTGGAAATGGGAAAACCAAGTCAGGGCATTGATCGCACAAGTCCTCCGGGAATCGTCGGGACGATTCCTTTTGCCCACCATGTCCCAAAAACCTTTAGCATCTTTCCCTCGACTGGCAGCCAGGAGGTCATGCCAGAAGTTGTCCTCCCATTCCATCCTAGCATTTTTCTGGCAGAGTGTGTAGTGTCTCCTGGCCTCCCTAGTCCTAAGCGGCAATTTGGACTTGACTGCCTCGATAAGAAGTGATTTCGCCTCCCTACACTTTTGGTTGTACCAGCCCTGACCCGGTCGTAGGCTGGGTTTCCTTCCGCTCGGGTGGGCTGGGACTACAAAGAGGTCGCCAATGGCCTGAATTATGACACAAAACCTAGGTGCCACCTCCATCAGCCCTTCCTCTTGGCAGTCAAGATTGGCCAGGGCTGAAACCAGAAGCTGCCTAATCGCAGAGGTTTTCTCCTCCGAAAGAGCCAGCTTTGCCCACTTTAGCCTTCGCCCACAGTTCGTGACCACTGACAGGTCTGGAGCGGGGTTACAGGGAGAACCACTCACGGTGCTGTTGACGCACCTGTGGGAGAGGGTGAGGGACAGGAGATTGTGGTCACTCTCCACAGAAGGTAAAACTACCATGTCCTCCACCATGCCCCACAGGTGTATGTCAAGGAGGAAATAATCAATCCGTGACGTGTGTCCTGGCCTGTTATAGGTGTGCGCCCCTACTTTGTCGGACCTGGTTCTACCATTGGCAGCTCTAAGCCCAAACTCCATAACTAAGGAGTTGATCTGGAGGGCCACTTCTGTCCACTTTTTAACAGGGCCAAGCTCGAGGTGAGGAATCCCCCACCCATTATCAAGATCCTCTTGATCTGCTAGGATGTCCAGATCCAGAGGCTCGAAAGTGCAGTTCAGATCACCTGCCAACAGTGTACAAGACCTGTATGGGGATGAGCGGAGTTGCGCTTCCAAGCAAGCTATAACTGGGGATTCTCTTCCCCCCTTAGTTCCACGGGCATAAATGTTAAAAATGTTTAGAATGACTCTGCCCTGGGGATTTCTAAGCACAATATTTAGGAGGTCAGGGCAGTTAGTGTCCTTCTCCTCCACCCTACAATTAAGTTCGGTGGATACCCAGATTAACAAACCGCCAGAGGGACGGCCCCTACCAGTTGCACTTTCTGCTGCCGGCAAAAAGTGGGTGGAATAACCCGCCTTGTGAAGGGGCACCCGACTCCAGGTTTCCTGGAACAGGCAAATGGAGTATTGCTCCACACGCTCGCTCCAATCCGGCAACGCCAGCTTCCTTTCGAGGCCCGCAACATTCCAGCTGAAAACCCTAATCTGGGGGTCCGTTACAGCTGCAATGCTACAATCCTCAACAGGGGGTGACAAGTCCGCAAAACCCACATCAAGGGGACCAGGCGGAGAATTATGGGAAGCCCCAGTCTCCCCCTTCCTCTCTACAGACCCGGCCGTAGCCAGAGTCTGCAGTGGGGAGGAGGAGCCATTGGATCTGTGGTATGGTGTTGACCCAGCGACAAAGCCTGGGGCCACAACATCCTCCCCCGGAATATAACTGAGTCAACAACTCCCAGGTCCCCAGTTTGGTATCACTGGAGCTGGGCATAGCTGCTGAGAAAGAACTCCCGGGGTCAAAGGGCCGTGGGCAGTATTTTCCATTTGGGCTCCATGGAGCCCCGGCCACTTTCCAGAGACTCATGAACACCGTATTGGCTCCTCACACCAAGTATAGTTCGGTATATCTAGATGATATCGTCATTTTCAGCAGGACGTGGAAGGAGCATCTAGATCATATTGCCAGTATACTACAGGACCTACAAAATGCAGGACTGCACATAAATTCAAAAAAATCACAAGCGGCCTTTCCCAGAGTGAAGTATTTGGGGTTCATGCTAGGAGAGGGGGTCATCGCTCCTCAAGAGGAGAAAATAAGAGCCATCACAGGTACCCCTTTTCCATCCACAAAAAAAGAACTTTGTGCTTTCCTGGGATTGATAGGTTACTATAGGAGGTTCATAATGAATTTTGCAGAGACTGCAGCTCCTTTAACTGACCTTCTGAAAAACACCTCCAAAAACAACCTAGGGAAATGCCCTTCCAAAGAGGCTAACGAAGCTTTTGAAAACTTAAAAGCAGCCATTACATCAAGTCCTGTCCTGATTCCACCAGACTTTGAAAAACCCTTCTCGTTAGCTACAGATGCCTCTGATGTGGGAATAGGGGCAGTGTTGTCGCAAACAGGTGACGATGGGGTTGAACACCCCATTCTCTTCATCAGTCGAAAGTTACACCCGAGGGAATGTAAATACCCAACGGTGGAAAAGGAATGTCTGGCGATCCGCTGGTCTGTGGACAAATTGAGGTACTATCTGGAAGGGAAACCTTTTACACTGTTTTCGGACCATGCTCCGCTACAGTGGATGCAAAAAAACATGTCACAAAACTCCAGGGTGTTGAGGGGGTTTCTGTTCCTTCAGCCGTTCTCATTCCACATAGTGCACCGGAAAGGAGTCCAGAATGGTAATGCAGACTACCTGTCAAGAACGCCCATTCTCCCCGATCGGGAGAATCCTAGGGGGAAGCAGTGTAACGGGGTCGGGATGGGTGGTCGTGAGGAATGGTGGAACCCTGATTATGACCCTTCTAATCTACAGACTGCGACTCAGAAGAACGATTGGGACGTAGATCAATCCGAAGAAACGTACACGAGCCCCTTTAAGTGGGAGTTTGATGACTTCCAAGAAGCCCCGCCCTCTACTGACGTCGACAATCCTGGATGGTTGAAAACAGGGGAAGCCCTGTACGCGGCGTGTGACGTCATCGGCGAGCCGAAGGACAGAGGACGCGAGGCACACCGACCTGAGGAAGAAGACGCGGGAGAAAACCGAGGACGAGAAGAAGACGGAAAGCCAGGAGGCCAACGAACCTGTGATTCGCCGTGCCACACTCCCGAGGGAGGAGTGTGGCTTAGCCAGGTACGGCGGCGCTGGGCAGCTTGGGTGGGGAGAAAGAGTGCCCCGAGTGTATAGTGTAAAAAGCCCCTGTACGTTCTAAACCTCTGTGTCTCCATCCTCCCTACCTCTTCCCGCTACCCAAATCTATTTCCGTACCTTTCCTTCGTACCTCACTCCTCTCCTTGTTCATCCACGTATCTCGCACTGGAGTGTTTGTATATACACTGGTGTCCCTCACAAACACGGGAATCCCTTGGGTGCAAGCGCGTATCAGACATACCGACTAACGGTCTCCCTCTGTCCATTCTTTTTCATGTTGCTGGACCGGGAGACGAGAAACACCTAAAGCCCGTAGCCTTCCAGGAACATTAACGACGCTGAGCCATCTTGCGTACCCTGGAAACTGGGAGTCCTTCGAGCTGTAATCCTGCGTGCCCCGAAGTCCACCACCACGGATAAAATTGAGTTTGCGAGGGAGAGACTTACATTCCGTACAAAGAGAACCTTAAAAATAAAACCCAGTTTGAAACGATATACTGGTCAAGTGTCTGTTGAGCCGCCTGTTGTTACCACTGTGAGTATCCCTAGCCCCCCTGCCCCGGCTACAGGGTGGTTAACCAGGGTAACCCAAGAATTAATTGGAATTGCGGTGCATCGATCAGATTAAATTGCAGTACCTCCCAATGCCCATCAGCCTGAATCAATTCCAATTCTTCGGTATGGCTAGTGATCAGTCCAGATGACAAATTAGTACCATCAACAGCTCGGACAGGTTCTTGTCTTTCCTTTCGAATGGCTCGAATTCCCATGCGTTGAGCATACTTAATGTCACAGAAATTCCCTGTGGCGCCAGAGTCTAACATGATAGCCACTCCCAAAATCTGATGTTCTCTAAACTTAAGTGTCATGTGAAGAATTACATGAGGAATGTTCGACTGCAAGGTGTTAAGAATTGAATGAGAATCTGGAGTCGTCTTTGCCTCTTGTACCATCAGTGCGGCTCCATTTACTGATGGCTCCCCTTGTTTCCCTTCAAAGGATTCTTAGGGCATTTTGGGCATTCCTCTACAAAGTGTCCCGGGCTTCCACAGTACAAGCACTGTTTCTTCAGACGCCTCTGCTCCTTTTCTTCTTTGCTCAATGGCCCGCGGACTGCTCCAATTTGCATGGGTTCAGGATCATTACTTCCACCTGCGCCCTTCTCGATCTTGGCACGATCAAAACGAGGGAAATTTACTCTCCAGTCCTTGCGCTTCTCTCCCCTCCGTTACGAGTGGCGAAAATCTAATTCCAACACCAAATCTACCAGAGCAGATAGTTCAGTAGGTCGATTCGGTACTTGCGCAAGAACGCCTTTTGATTTCATCTCTTAGGCCACGATAAAATTAAGCTGCTCGCTTCTCCTCGGGCCAGTTTGCTTCCAGAATTAACTTGTTAAACTGCGTCAGATAGGTAATGAGATCTTTAGATCCTTGCCTCAGTTCTAGCAGCTCGTTGTCTGTGGCCTGAGAAATCCTTCTCCTATCAAAAATGCGTAAAAACTCAGTCTTAAACTTGTCAAAATCACAAAGTATGGGGTTATCCTCACTAACCAAAGGCATTGCCCAATTTGCCGCATCCCCACTTAAATAGGATAGAATGAAGGCCACCCTGGATTGAGCGTCAGGAAATAACGTGGGACGGCACATGAAATGGAGGGAACATTGGGTTAAAAAAAGTTGTGCCTTTTGTGGATCCCCTGAAAACCTCTCTGGAGCTGCTAGTGGAATCAACGGTGATACTGAATGTATCACTTGTGTGACTGGCTTAGAAGCTGGGACTGGGGTACTGGTACTAGGCATGGGAGAACTAAGAACAGGATTTCCTAAGACCAACCCCTCTACCTTCTGAGCCAACATCTTAGTCTCCTGACGAGAGGCTACCAATTCTAACTTCAAACTTTAATTCTCCTCCCGCACTGCACCTATCTCCTTTTGAATTCCAACTAGAATCTCTCCCAACTCTTTTAAATTCAACCCTTCAGCCATTCTGCCCAGGCGAGATAAAAACTTGGGCACTTCAATCTGTCATGAAGGCTTCGGATTCTCTTGCAGGGGCAGTCCTGTTGCTGAACCCAATCGCCCCTCCACCAGTGACTTTGCCTAAAAGGCAAAGAAACCAGCAGAAGGGAAAAGGGGAAGTGGATTAGAAAAGAGACAACTTGAGAACTTCTGTCACCCCTCCAGACCATTGAGCGTGGTAACTTCTGCTGTCTGTACTTCACGGGTGCCTAATACACAGATTAGGAGAGAACATAAGCAACAACCCACCTTAATGACTGTACTCTCTATTTTAATAACTGAACTTGTCCTACCAGGAATTCCCAAGTTATTGCCACTCTTCTTGCAGTGAAAAGGTAGACTGCTGGATACTCTTATCTGGAAGAACAGGAACCAACATTACAGTTTGTTCTATTAAGTCTTACCTCCTACCCTCTAATGGAACTATCTTTACCTGGGAGTATCCTTTGAATACTTTAATAGGGATTCTGTTAGAAGCTGTAGGCGCTTGAGTCTTGGCTTGGCTGCTGACTATACATCAATCCAGAGCGCGCAAAAAGGAACCAGGAAGGAAGGAAGGGGGAATGTAAAAGTTAGGGAAAGTGCAATAAGGGACTGCTGAGTTTTAGTTTGCAGGAAGCGGGGGCTTTTGCATACAGTCAATGTAATTAGCTTACTACTTCGTCGTGCTGCTCTCCCTCGTAATTCGCGATTCTCTGGAGCTCTGCCGCCTTACTCCTAGCGGACGAGTGAAATGAAGTCGGGCTTGGTGGATAATCAGTCTCCACACTCAGGTTCTGCCGCAAAGAAGGTTTCACCTTGAAACTCGAAGAAACGTGGAACTGCTGAACTCCACAAAATGTCTTGGAACACCTTCTTCTGCCTAAGCTACTCTTATTCTAGGAAACTACTCTAACTAGAATGCCGCTAAGCTCTCTCTCAACTCCTGTCACGAATACTGACACAGAGCGAGAGAATCAGCGGCCGCCTCAGGAAACGAAGCAGTTGAAGTGCGCAGATACTAAACTGCGCGCGAGGCACATTAACTAGACCTTACGCTGCCTTCAGATAATCTTTAGTGACCACAGCGGCGGCCATTTTAGGGAGGGACTCAGATTAACGATAATGAAACTATCTACAATTTAACAGTTACCCTCTCCTAAGGGTAAGGGTGCCACACATTCACCAAATGGGGTCTTGAAATGGTCTTTGCCCTAATTGCTGGTTTAAAGACAGAGGTGGCAGCAACTCGCAAAACCCTGACACTGGGGCACTCTGCAGCTGATCTCTGTAGGTTCTGAGAGTTACGGTCGTAGTCTGACCCGCTGTGTTCAGCCAGTGTGGAAGGAGCAGATCCAGTCCAGGGCTTTGTTGCGGATGTCGTAGTTGTGGAGTCTTGTGCTTATGGTATGGTGGGAGAAGGTGTCAAGGGCCATTGAGAGGTACAGAAGGATCATGGCCGCGGTTTCGCACTGGTTGAGGAGGGAGCGTATGTCCTCAGTAGTGGCGAGGAGTGCAGTGCTATGGTTGCTTCGGAAACCGGATTGGGAGATCGTGGTTAGCTTCAATGAAATCGGCGAGCTGGGCGTTGATGGATTTTTCCATGACTTTGGCTGTGAAAAGGAGCAGGGAGATAGCCCCGAAGTTATTGCGATCCATTGGGTCCATGGAAGTCTTCATCAGCAGAGGGTTAACATTGGCATGTTTCAAGTTGTCTGGGAAGGTGGCGGTCTCCATGGAGCATTTGGTGGTGCGGCATAGCTCAGGTGCAATGGCGGAACTTCTGGATGGCACAGTTTGTTTGCAAAACCTAAGTCATACATAAAGAGGATCTCGTTCAGAGCATCTCCCTTAACGGTGTGTTCAAAGTGTGTCAGAATGGGCTCCTTGTCTGCCGTTAAACCACAGTTACCTCTACCGGGTCTGTTACAGAGAGTGCAATTGAAGTCTCCCCCCCTAATAACTACGAACTCCTTACGTTCGTTATGTATTATCACATTGAGTTCGGAGCGTAGAGCTTTGAACACAGCAACCAAGTCAGCAGAGGGGACATTGTTGTACAGGTTAACAATCAAAATACAAAGAGCACGATTCAGGTGAAGGCCAGCGATATGGTAATGGTGATTGTTATAAAAAAATCTCTATGTTTTTACATTTAAAACAGTTCGAGACATATGTGCAGAGCCCACCCTTGGCTCTGCCATGTAATGAGCCGATAGCTGGCGTAAAAAAGGTCTTAAAAGCATTAATATGGCAAACATCCTTAGCCCATGTTTCTTGTAAATATATCACGTCATGGTCATTAACTAAGTCGGACCATATCGGATTGTCCAATTTGGATCTAAGACCAGCAATGTTCCAGAAAATGAAAGACCATTTATCTCTCGTCCTAATACTCACAACCTGGTTCAAGTCAGAGACAGCGGCTATGCGACTATCAGATGTATATTTACTTATATGTCGTTCCCCCCAAGTGCAGCGTTGATCCTATTATGTTGACAATCATCTATACTACCGTTCATCCCCCCTCTCAATTCTTGGGTTTCCACAGTTACTAATAGAGACCTGGATTTGGTATCATGGAAGTTTTTAGCAGAAGTACCAATTACCTGGTCCTGTGGTGGTCAATCAACCCCTTCCATACCCAGCAAGCCATCAAATCTATTGTAAGTTGGAACAGTAAATTGATGGTAATTGTAGTGGCGATTTGGCACATAGCCACCATGTGTCATAGATACCATTGGAGCATTTTGGCGATTTCCGTTATATAAGGATGCCGCTTCATAAAAAGGTTCGTATGACATTAAATTACCAGGAACAATAGGGGTCGCTGGATAAAAATAACTCAGGTTCAGGGAAAGGATTCCACCGAAATTATCATAGTTATGGAAGCCACTTATAAACTGCACTGTTCTGGGGTCCCTAAAGTTAACAACTAAAAGGCTCCGTCGATGTCCTTCACACTATGTCCTAACCATGTAACTCTCCGGACGGTGATGATTACCCCCCTCAAACCTGGTCTGAGGGGTCTATTTTGCCCCAACCAATGCATAACTTTGTTTTTTAGTTCACTGGCGGATTCAACCCTGTTATTTTTCAATTCTGATACACCAGCTAACACAATTACAAACGGGTGACAATCATGAGGAAGATCAACTCTCTTCAAATGTCCTTTATTAACAGGAGCCATTACGTTAGCTGTTTCTGGTACCGTTTTATCGGGGCCTCTGGTTATGCCTATACAGTTTGAAGCTACTTTACTACCAGTCTCCACCTTACGGACCAGTTTAAGATCGTTAACTTTTAACTAGCCGCATATTTTCTTTGGTGGATCCTTTTTAACGAGTCCCAGCTTCTTTCTAGGGGCGGGGTTCGGTTTAGTTTTGGGTTGTAAGGGTACACTAGTGCTCGCAGATGTTTGACACCCTAATTTTTTTAGCATCTCTGAATTGGTTCGTGCAATTTCCTCTAGGATTAGTAGGTGTTCACCTATCTTCCTGGTTCGTTCCACCAATGGGAGAATTAAACTCTTGACCAGGTGCTCTATATTTTCCAACGTACACATGGTACTCCTAGAATCTGTGAGCAGGCTATCAATTATCTCAACGGTAGGACTAAGAAGATTCGAGCCGGTCTTCTCCAATGGAGTAGGTACCTTGTTTCTGTACGTAACCCCTATATCCCTGTTTTTGGTAGGGACAGTTTTGATCTTTTTCTTGCAGGTGCCGTTCTGTAGTGTTCCGCCACGCTTACGTTTTAAGGCGGCAACCTGGGGTGGTACGATGCGGCTACTGTCTTTTACTGATTCCCTAAATAGTAATTGGCTTTGGCGTCGTCCCGGGTCTTCTATTGGGTACGCCATATACGAGTCTACACTAGTGTCAATCCCACTGATATCTAAGATGGTTGAGAGGTCACGTTGACTACTAGCTATATTGTTGCTTTGGGTACTCTGAATGGGGGGGATGTTCAGGTGAAGGTACAGTAGCAATTTTCTCAAGTGAAGATCTTTTAAGGAATACATGTTCAAGGGATAAACGCTGTTCGGTTAAGGCAATTTCTTTTTCCAATACGATAACAGCTTTGGAGAAAAAGGCGTCAATTGTACCAATTACTCCTCCTCCTGGATCCTCAGTGCCTACTTTATTCCCTTTTGAAGAAGTCATTGCCATGGCTAATGGGCCTATAAGTGTGCCAGCAAATTCAATCAGTACTAACACTAATACAATACAGTGGGTGTTACTAATAAAAGCAATTAAACATATATATTAAAGTCTTACTGGTTTATGAACGTTAGGGGGGTGGCCCAGTCCAGTCTCAGTCTGTCTCTGACAGGCTCAGACGGGCCCGCCCTTGGCCCGGGCTTCGCCCGGCGCTCCCGTGCAGCAGGAACCAGTGTTAATGAAATAGGCCTCGTGGTGACCGGTGGGCGGGGCCAACAAGCAACGCAGACCAGGTGTGGTCTCGCAGGGACTCCTGGCCAACTGAGTCCATGCGGCGTTCGATAGCCCGCACCCTCTCCCTCCGTGGTCCAAGAACTGTGGCACAGCCCAGTCAACAACAGGAACGCCTCCCAGCGTCCAGGCACTCGAAGCGGCACCCGCGAAGCGGGTGCTGCGAGATGTTGGTTAAGGCACAGGTGAAAACCAGGCAGCGTCCTCTATGCTGGCAGCCCCAAGCAGCGTCCACGGCTCGTCTAAAAACAGGCAAGGTGACCAGATCCCGCTTTGGATGGCAAAGTCAGTTGAATTTCAAAGCGTGGTGATCGGTGGGCGGGGCCGAGCAAGCAACGCAGACCAGATGTTGTGGTCTCGCAGGGACTCCTGGACAACTGAGTACATGCATCGTTCGATAGCCCGCACCCTCTCCCTCCGTGGTCCAAGAACTGTGGCACAGCCCAGTTAACAACAGGAACACCTCCCAGCGTCCAGGCACTCGAAGCGGCACCCGCGAAGCGGGTGCTGCGAGATGTTGGTTAAGGCACAAGTGAAAACCAGGCAGCGTCCTCTATGCTATCAGCCCCAAGCAGCGTCCACGGCCCCTCTAAAAACAGGCAAGGTGACCAGATCCCGCTTTGGATGGCAAAGTCAGTCGAATTTCAAAGCATGGTGACCGGTGGGCGGGGCCGAGCAAGCAACGCAGACCAGGTGTTGTGGTCTCGCAGGGACTCCTGGACAACTGAGTCCATGCGGCGTTCGATAGCCCGCACCCGCCTTCAAGTTCACCTTCAAGTCTAAATTAGTCATGAAGGTAGAGAATGACGTAATCATTATTTGCATCGCCACTGGAGTCCTTGCCATCAAAATAGCATCATCTGCATAGATAAGCGCCGGGATATGGCGTTGCGATGCTGTTGGCATATCTTTACAGTCCCTCAATAATGTATTCTCCAAACCATTAATATAAATTGAGAATAGAAACGGGGCAAGGACACAACCTTATCTCACCCCTCTTGCGATATTAAATGCTCTACTACACTCTCCATTAATACATATCTGATCGTGACCCTAGCTCCATTATATAGCTCTCTTAAAAAACAGATAATGTTGTCCTCAACACCCAGACAAATTAAAATTGACCAAAGTTTGCTGTGATTAACACAGTCAAAGGCGGAAGTCAAGTCCACGAAAGTTAAAAACAACCTTCCTCCTTGGTATATTTTTCCGCAAGTAAAAATAAGTTAAGTCCCTGATCTACAGTGCCAACACCTTCTCTAAAACCATATTGCAAGTCACTAATAATCTTGTGCTCATTGGCCCATGTCTGCAGCCTATCTAAAATGATCCTCCCAATAATTTTGACTGTGGAGTCAAGCAGGGAAATTGGGCGGTAACAAGTACAATTTGCCCTGTCCCCCTTTTTAAAAATGGGTACAATGATAGATTCATACCATGTACTGGGGAGACCAACCGAGCATGCTGCATTCAAAAATCTAACAAGTAGAGGTGCCCATAAAATTATGTTATGTTTAAAAATATCTACCGGGACACCATCGGGGCCCGGAGCCTTGCCCCCCTTGCTTAAAATAATGCCCTTAATAACTTCATCCAGCGTAAATAAGTGATTCAAGCCCTCTTTGTTGCTTGATAAGGAAGTTACCTCCTGCACCGGCAATTCTCCTTGAGATTCCACATGACCATAAAGTGACTCAAAGTGCCTCACCCAATCATCCTCTGAAATAGCAATCTCTAAACGCGCCTTGGAATCATCTTTAAAAAATGGCGCGTTGACTGCCCTCCAGAATGCCGTCATGTCCTTTAAATCAGAGGCATCTAAAAGTGCTTCCCATGCTTCACTTTTCATCTTAGCCCTCCTCTTTTTAATAGCTGACTTGTATATTTTTCAGAGCTCCCTAATCTCTTTGAGATCTCTATCTTGCATGTTCAGGGCCCTTTTAAGTTTAGTATGTGCCTTAGTGCACTCCTGATCAAACTATCCCTTTTTTCTGTTATCATGGTTTCTTAGATTAACCCAGAAACTTTCCTTGATACTAATCGTAATTAGTTTCAAGTGTTCAAGCACATCAGTATCCTCGGACCCTAAATCCAGGTAAATATCAAAACAATTATTTTTATCCTTTATTAAATTGCTAGTAAACTCCTCAGGTATTACCTTAGACCATTTTAGGGCATAACCATTCTGTCTTGAAATTTTAATGTTTTCAGATAGTAACCTGGGGATACTGTCTACAGGTACATGGGGGTCTATAATTTCGATCCTGATGGGGAAATGATCACTTAGCGTGATCTCCAGTACACTATAGTTAGCTACACAGTTCCCAAAACAAGAAGAAATCAAAACATAATCAATTAGAGATGACAGCCCTCTACCGTTAAAGGTTGAGGAGAACGGAACTTCTGGATGGCACAGTTTGTTTGCAAAACCTAAGTCATACATAAAGAGGATCTCGTTCAGAGCATCTCCCTTAACGATGTGTTCAAAGTGTGTCAGAATGGGCTCCTTGTCTGCCGTTAAACCACAGTTACCTCTACCGGGTCTGTTACAGAGAGTGCAATTGAAGTCTCCCCCCCTAATAACTACGAACTCCTTACGTTCGTTATGTATTATCACATTGAGTTCGGAGCGTAGAGCTTTGAACACAGCAACCAAGTCAGCAGAGGGGACATTGTTGTACAGGTTAACAATCAAAATACAAAGAGCACGATTCAGGTGAAGGCCAGCGATATGGTAATGGTGATTGTTATAAAAAAATCTCTATGTTTTTACATTTAAAACAGTTCGAGACATATGTGCAGAGCCCACCCTTGGCTCTGCCATGTAATGAGCCTATAGCTGGCGTAAAAAAGGTCTTAAAAGCATTAATATGGCAAACATCCTTAGCCCATGTTTCTTGTAAATATATCACGTCATGGTCATTAACTAAGTCGGACCATAGCAGATTGTCCAATTTGGATCTAAGACCAGCAATGTTCCAGAAAATGAAAGACCATTTATCTCTCGTCCTAATACTCACAACCTGGTTCAAGTCAGAGACAGCGGCTATGCGACTATCAGATGTATATTTACTTATATGTGGTTCCCCCCCAAGTGCAGCGTTGATCCTATTATGTTGACAATCATCTATACTATCGTTCATCCCCCCTCTCAATTCTTGGGTTTCCACAGTTACTAATAGAGACCTGGATTTGGTATCATGGAAGTTTTTAGCAGAAGTACTAATTACCTGGTCCCGTGGTGGTCAATCAACCCCTTCCATACCCAGCAATCCATCAAATCTATTGTAAGTTGGAACAGTAAATTGATGGTAATTGTAGTGGCGATTTGGCACCTAGCCACCATGTGTCATAGATACCGTTGGAGCATTTTGGCGATTTCCGTTATATAAGGATGTCGCTTCATAAAAAGGTTCATATGACATTAAATTACCAGGAACAATAGGGGCCGCTGGATAAAAATAACTCAGGTTCAGGGAAAGGATTCCACCGAAATTATCATAGTTATGGAAGCCACTTATAAACTGCACTGTTCTGGGGTCCCTAAAGTTAACAACGATAAAGTCTCCGTCGATGTCCTTCACACTATGTCCTAACCATGTAACTCTCCGGACGGTGATGATTACCCCCCTCAAACCTGGTCTGAGGGGTCTATTTTGCCCCAACCAATGCATAACTTTGTTTTTTAGTTCACTGGTGGATTCAACCCTGTTATTTTTCAATTCTGATACACCAGCTAACACAATTACAAACGGGAGACAATCAGGAGGAAGATCAACTCTCTTCAAATGTCCTTTATTAACAGGAGCCATTACGTTAGCTGTTTCTGGTACCGTTTTATCGGGGCCTCTGGTTATGCCTATACAGTTTGAAGCTACTTTACTACCAGTCTCCACCTTACGGACCAGTTTAAGATCGTTAACTTTTAACTGGCCGCATATTTTCTTTGGTGGATCCTTTCTAACGAGTCCCAGCTTCTTTCTAGGGGCGGGGTTCGGTTTAGTTTTGGGTTGTAAGGGTACACTAGTGCTCGCAGATGTTTGACACCCTAATTTTTTTAGCATCTCTGAATTGGTTCGTGCAATTTCCTCTAGGATTAGTAGGTGTTCACCTATCTTCCTGGTTCGTTCCACCAATGGGAGAATTAAACTCTTGACCAGGTGCTCTATATTTTCTCCTAGAATCTGTGAGCAGGCTATCAATTATCTCAACGGTAGGACTAAGAAGATTCGAGCCGGTCTACTCCAATGGAGTAGGTACCTTGTTTCTTTACGTAACCCCTATATCCCTGTTTTTGGGAGGGACAGTTTTGATCTTTTTCTTGCAGGTGCCGTTCTGTAGTGTTCCGCCACGCTTATGTTTTAAGGCGGCAACCTGGGGTGGTACGATGCGGCTACTGTCTTTTACTGATTCCCTAAATAGTAATTGGCTTTGGCGTCGTCCCTGGTCTTCTATTGGGTACGCCATATACGAGTCTACACTAGTGTCAATCCCACTGATATCTAAGATGGTTGAGAGGTCACGTTGACTACTAGCTATATTGTTGCTTTGGGTACTCTGAATGGGTGGATGTTCAGGTGAAGGTACAGTAGCAATTTTCCCAAGTGAAGATCTTTTAAGGAATACATGTTCAAGGGATAAACGCTGTTCGGTTAAGGCAATTTCTTTTTCCAATACGATAACAGCTTTGGAGAAAAAGGCGTCAATTGTACCAATTACTCCTCCTCCTGGATCCCCAGTGCCTACTTTATTCCCTTTTGAAGAAGTCATTGCCATGGCTAATGGGCCTATAAGTGTGCCAGCAAATTCAATCAGTACTAACACTAATACAATACAGTGGGTGTTACTAATAAAAGCAATTAAACATATATATTAAAGTCTTACTGGTTTATGAACGTTAGGGGGGTGGCCCAGTCCAGTCTCAGTCTGTCTCTGACAGGCTCAGACGGGCCCGCCCTTGGCCCGGGCTTCGCCCGCCGCTCCCGTGCAGCAGGAACCAGTGTTAATGAAATAGGCCTCGTGGTGACCGGTGGGCGGGGCCAACAAGCAACGCAGACCAGGTGTGGTCTCGCAGGGACTCCTGGCCAACTGAGTCCATGCGGCGTTCAATAGCCCGCACCCTCTCCCTCCGTGGTCCAAGAACTGTGGCACAGCCCAGTCAACAACAGGAACGCCTCCCAGCGTCCAGGCACTCGAAGCGGCACCCGCGAAGCGGGTGCTGCGAGATGTTGGTTAAGGCACAGGTGAAAACCAGGCAGCGTCCTCTTTGCTGGCAGCCCCAAGCAGCGTCCACGGCTCGTCTAAAAACAGGCAAGGTGACCAGATCCCGCTTTGGATGGCAAAGTCAGTTGAATTTCAAAGCGTGGTGATCGGTGGGCGGGGCCGAGCAAGCAACGCAGACCAGATGTTGTGGTCTCGCAGGGACTCCTGGACAACTGAGTACATGCATCGTTCGATAGCCCGCACCCTCTCCCTCCGTGGTCCAAGAACTGTGGCACAGCCCAGTTAACAACAGGAACACCTCCCAGCGTCCAGGCACTCGAAGCGGCACCCGCGAAGCGGGTGCTGCGAGATGTTGGTTAAGGCACAAGTGAAAACCAGGCAGCGTCCTCTATGCTATCAGCCCCAAGCAGCGTCCACGGCTCCTCTAAAAACAGGCAAGGTGACCAGATCCCGCTTTGGATGGCAAAAAACTAATACAATACAGTGGGTGTTACTAATAAAAGCAATTAAACATATATATTAAAGTCTTACTGGTTTATGAATGTTAGGGGGGTGGCCCAGTCCAGTCTCAGTCTGTCTCTGACAGGCTCAGACGGGCCCGCCCTTGGCCCGGGCTTCGCCCGGCGCTCCCGCGCAGCAGGAACCAGTGTTAATGAAATAGGCCTCGTGGTGACCGGTGGGCGGGGCCGAGCAAGCAACGCAGACCAGGTGTGGTTTCGCAGGGACTCCTGGCCAACTGAGTCCATGCGGGGTTCGATAGCCCGCACCCTCTCCCTCCGTGGTCCAAGAACTGTGGCACAGCCCAGTCAACAACAGGAACGCCTCCCAGCGTCCAGGCACTCGAAGCGGCACCCGCAAAGCGGGTGCTGCGAGATGTTGGTTAAGGCACAGGTGAAAACCAGGCAGCGTCCTCTATGCTGGCAGCCCCAAGCAGCGTCCACGGCTCCTCTAAAAACAGGCAGGGTGACCAGATCCCGCTTTGGATGGCAAAGTCAGTCGAATTTCAAAGCGTGGTGATCGGTGGGCGGGGCCGAGCAACCAACGCAGACCAGGTGTTGTGGTCTCGCGGGGACTCCTGGACAACTGAGTACATGCATCGTTCGATAGCCCGCACCCTCGCCCTCCGTGGTCCAAGAACTGTGGCACAGCCCAGTTAACAACAGGAATGCCTCCCAGCGTCCAAGGACTCGAAGCGGCACCCGCGAAGCGGGTGCTGCGAGATGTTGGTTAAGGCACAGGTGAAAACCAGGCAGCGTCCTCTATGCTATCAGCCCCAAGCAGCGTCCACGGCTCCTCTAAAAACAGGCAAGTTGACCAGATCCCGCTTTGGATGGCAAAGTCAGTCGAATTTCAAAGCGTGGTGACCGGTGGGCGGGGCCAAGCAAGCAACGCAGACCATGTGTTGTGGTCTCGCAGGGACTCCTGGACAACTGAGTCCATGCGGCGTTCGATAGCCCGCACCCTCTCCCTCCGTGGTCCAAGAACTGTGGCACAGCCTAGTCAACAACAGGAACGCGTCCAGGCACTCGAAGCGGCACCCCCGAAGCGGGTACTGCGAGATGTTGGTTAAGGCACAAGTGAAAACCAGGCAGCGTCCTCTATGCTGGCAGCCCCAATCTGCGTCCACTGCTCCTCTAAAAACAGGCAAGGTGACCAGATCCCTTCATGGTCTTTAGGGTGACGTCCGTTGTGAGCGGGTCCAATTGAGAAGGATCTGCTGGGGGGTGGCGGCGTTGGTTGCAGTGGCAGCAGAGGCGATCTTTGGCATCGAGGCTGTAGTAGATCTGCTTGATCTTGTGGTGGATGAAGGTGCTGCGTTTGTTGGAGAGGTCTAGGAAGGGTGGGAGGTCTGTGGTTTCGCTGTTGGGCTTGGCGAACTCCTTGATGATAGCAAAGAGATTTTAGTTGTGTGGGGGCTGGTGTTTATTCTGTCTTAAAGGGATCTTTTCTTTGTGGTTTTGATAAGGTGGTGGTGTGCAGTGGCGGCTGCTTTGAAGGCGGTTTGGGTTTCAGGGGTTTTGTTTTTCCTTCATCCCTTTTTGAGCCATCTAGAGGTGCTTCTGAACTCTTTGATGGGCTGGAATGAGCCAGCTTGCTTTCTTGGTGTGTTGTTTGCTGGGGGCATTCTTAAGGGGAGATAGGGTGTTGGAGTCATAGGCGATCCATTGGTGGAGTTAGCATGTTGTGGTGTCAGTATCTGTGGTGCACCGGTGGGGTTCTGCTGAGGAAGGTGGTGAGATATTCTTTGGTGACTCTGTTCCAGCTTCTGCAGGGGAAGCGGTGGCCGTGGTGGTGTACGGTGGGTTTTGTGAAGGAGAAGGGAATGCAATGGTGGTCGGTCCAGAGGAGTTTGGTGGTCGAGCATGTGTCCTGCTGTGTGCATAGGGGAGGTAAGTAGTTGCATGAGTCCTACGTTGGAGAAGTCCTCTAGGAGGATGGGGTGTTCTGGTCGTTGTAGTTGTCCAGGTGGAAGTTGAGGCCGCCAATTACGGTGCAGTCAGTGACCTGGGGTGCGATGAAGTCGATATCTGATAGAGACATCTAGCCGCAGATTCCTCAAGACATAAATTGTTACTCTTGTTCATGTGAGGAAGAGACCTTGCCGCATATTCTTTTTGTTTGCCCTGCATATAAGGGCCCTCGCCACAAATGGCTAGAACCAGTTTGTGCTAAAATAGGAACAAGATCCTGCCAAACGGCTTTGCGTATTCTAAAAACTGACACCAGCGAAGTTATTCGTATTGCTATGGCTAAATTCTAGAGCTGGACGTGGGTCCTTAGAAGGAATAGGATGCAGGGCATTATGTAATTGTGTAATTATGTAATTATGTAACCATGTAAATAACTTCAATGAGCTATGGTATTTTCGAGTCTGCTCAAATCTAACTTGCTTATAAGATTTGATCCTCTTAACATAAATCTGCGTAATTATGGTTATTCCTATCTTTCTAGGAATTACTATTTAGTTTTAAGATAAAAGGTTTTATGACATGTATTATTAGTCTGTTTCATTTTAATGGAGTTTTATGGAATTTTATCTTGCGACACCATAATTGGTTTTAATGTGTTAAGTTTTCTTATTGCTGTTTATATGTGTCTTTTATGATTGCTTATGATCGAATAAAGACTAATTGAATGAATGAAGGATAGAGACATCTAGCCGCAGATTCCTTAACTTAGAATATCCCCAGGCGTCAGACTGGATCTGGAAAAGTTTCTGCAGTAGCACCTCTGCACTCCGCCGGACGTGACGTCAGCGGAGCCATATAAGCCCCTCCTGGTGCGCTGACGTCAGTTTTCTTCTTTTCCACGTCCTAACACGGATCCTCGAAAACCAGCCTGTTTTTCAGGCATTTTCGATGCCTTTCGGCGTCATGAAACAGTGTGCAATGCCTTCGGGCTTTAGACCTGCAAGCAGCAAAAGTCTGTCACGGATCCACTCGCGATATGAATGTGGTGCCTGGGGGTGCACCACGACTCCGAAGAGTGCGACGCCCATTGCCAGATGAAACCAAAGTCCCTGATGGAGCGTCGTATGAAATTGCTCGCTGCCCGGATGTCTGGTCCTTTGCGCCGCCGTTCTCCCTCTCAGGATCAGGCCAGCTCATGGGGTCGTTCCCACGAGCAATCAAAAATAATCTCTTAAGCTGTCTTCTTTGCAGTACTGCATAGACACTTAAGAGAGAATTAAAGACAAATAATGCAGCCTATACATGCAAGGCTACACTGTCCAGTACTTCAACTAGAAATGCAAGAATATTCCACAAATATCACAGTTATACCTGTCTGCCAGGTTTCACCATGGAGAACACTTCCCCCCTTCACCAAATCCTTGGAATGATAGAGAGGAAGGACAGGACAGACAAGACCCTATAGGCTGCCATTATGTGGCTTAAAAAGGGATACCGTGCCTTTAAGGAAACTTTCCAGCACTCTCCTGGTAACCCAGAATGCACAGCAACTCCCTCCACTTTCAGTTCTTCTTTCCGGCTCCTGCTAGCAGGACCCCGGAGCATAGAGCTCTCCCTTTTTTGGGGTTTTGTACTATTTGTGCAATTTTAAAGTGTTAGAGTGTGTTCACTCGACGTGTTTTTGCCTTGTCTCATCTTTGCTGGTGTTTCTCTGGTGTTTTTGGCTGCTCTTTTATCAAATATGCCTGCATTATTTGATAAATGTCCTGAGTGCTCCAGGAAAAAGGCAAAATTGGATCCTCACAGGGTGTGCATCCTGTGCCTGCCTTCTTCTCATATTCCTGAGGAGTGTGATATCTGTCTGCAGTTCCCTAAAAGGACCCTAAAAGACAGGGAGAAGACCAGGCTCCAAGGCTTGGAGCTGAGAAGGCAGCAAGGACAAGATGGGTCTGGGCATGAAGGGGCTCCTTCCTCTGCCCGTGCGTCGGCCTCTGGGGGGCTCCCCAGTAAAGAAAAGGCCGGAAAACGCCACCGGTCTGTTCCCCGTCGCTTTCAACGTCGAGGGGACTGATGTCGGGACCTTCAACGAGGTCGACGTCAAGGACTGGCTCGTCGTCGAGTTATCATCGACGTCGAGAAGGGTCAAGACGCCGGCGCTCGCCGGCGAGGCTACACCGCCGGTCACCATCAACGTCGACACGTAAGTCAGTGACGTCGAGACAAAGATCAGCATCGAGACGGAGGTCGTTGACGCCGAGGAGATCGACGTCGTCGAGGAGACGATCAATGTCGAGGCACCGACCATCGACGTCGAAGAGGCAGACGCCGACGCCGAGGAGACGCTCCTCTACCGGCTCCACCGAGGTCTGTTTTGCTACCTCATTTGCCGACGTTGCTTACGGGGCCTCCACAAGCTAGGTTCCCGGCTTGGCCTCCACAGCGCCCTCTTTTCCGGCCCACAGACCGTCCAAGGCCGCGGAGATCGAGGTCTCGCTCAAGGCGGAGAGATAGGTCCAGGAGTCGCCATCGCTCGTCTGCGAGGTCCAGACGGCGCCATAGAAGGGACAGATCTAGTTCCCGCCACATGGATTCGTCCAGTGCCAGGGACTACTCGCCGACCCTGTCGGACTCCCCTCGGACGAGGGTGTCCCCGATAGACGACATTGTCTCCTTCCAGGAGGTGTTGCTGCGAGGAGCGGCTAAGCTGGGCATCACGCTCACTACGCCCACGCCCTTGACTTCCGTCATTTTCGAGACCCTGCACAAGAAGCAGTTGTCTCGCCCCTTGTTGCCGTTGGTGCCAGGGCTGGTGGAACCCGCCATGGAGCTCTTCCTCACCCCTGCGGTTACTAAATCAGCGCCTTCCAGGCTGCAAAAGAAGTATCGGGTGCTTGACTCGGACCCTGCGTTTATTCGCTTGGACCCTGCGCCGGATTCGGTAATTGTGACGGCGGCGAGGAAGCAACACACCACCACCCCATCATCGACAGTGCCTCCTGACAAGGAGAGCCGCTGGACGGATTCGGCAGGCAGGAAGGTCTGCGGGACGGCATCCACGTCTATGAAGGCCGCAAGTGCCTCGGCCTTGTTGGGACGTTATGATCGGTCCCTCTGGGAGTCCCTAACACGGTTCGTGGAACGTCTTCCCCGGGAGGATAGGGAATATTTCCAAGAAATCCTTAATGAAGGACTGATGGTCTCCAACCAGGTGATCAGTTCGGCTGCGGATTCCTCCCTCCTGGCAGTGCACGGATACTGCCATGGGGTCAACCTGAGGTGCCACGCCTGGCTGCGTCTGACGTCCTTGAAGCCCGAGGCGCAGCAGAGGGTGGCCAATCTACCCTTCTCTGGTGAGACCCTGTTTGGAAAACATGCAGACGAGGAGATGGCCCGTATGAAGGCGGAGGCAGAGACCTTGACGGCTGTCGGATTGGAAAAGCCGAAGGAACAGAAGAAGACCTTCCGCTCATTCCAGAGACGGTACGGGGTGCAAGGTAGAGGGCAAGGTCGCAAGGCTGGGCAACAACAACAGCAGCAACAGCAGCAGTACCAGCGGCGCCCGTTCCAAAAGCGCCAGAGGGGCCGTGGTGGTCAGCAGGCTTCATCCACGACCCAAGGCCCGGCTGGGTCTAGGCCCTGAGCTGTTACTTCCCCTTCATCCGTTACCTGCTCCGGTGGGGGGAAGCATTCAACGTTACCTGGCAGAGTGGAGAAACATTACTCAGGACAAGTGGGTGCTGAATATTGTTTGCAATGGATACAGTCTTTGCTTCACTAGCCCGCCTCCAGCAATTCAACCGGTTGGCTCGCAGTACAACTGCGCAAGCTCCAGGCGGAGGCCGATACCCTGTTAACTCCTTGGACGCTCATGACGAGCTCAGCTCGTCATGATGTACACCTCCATACACTCATGACGAGCTGAGCTCGTCATGAACAATGGGAATGAAGAGGAGCCAGCACAGGAGGAAAATAACACTAGCATCGATGGTGTTAAGAAAAAGGGCGATAGAAGACGTCCCTCTGTCTCAAAGGGGAAAGGGTCTTTACTCATGCTTTTTCCTAGTATAGAAGAAGGACAAGAACGAGTTCAGACTCATTCTGGATTTGCGACAAGGAAACAAGTGGATTCGCAGGGAAACGTTTTGCATGCTGTCTTTGCACCAGATCTATCCTCAACTGCAGAGGGGAGACTGGCTGTCCGCGATAGATCTGCGAGATGCGTACTTCCATGTGCCCATTGCACGGAAACATCGGAAGTTCCTGCGCTTCCTAGTCGGCACCAATGACTAACAGTACACCGTACTACCGTTTGGACTGAAGTCTGCGCCCAGGACTTTTTCAAAATGCATGGCTGTGGTAGCAGCGCACCTGAAAAAGAACAAGGTGTTTGTCTACCCGTACCTGGATGATTGGTTGATCAAAGCCTCCACCTTCCAGGAAGCGCAGTTGCACTTCAACAGGACGGCCGTCCTGCTGAACCGTCTGGGGTTGCACATAAATCTGTCCAAGTCTGTCCTGATTCCTGTGCAGTGCCTGCAGTACTTGGGAGCCTCCATCAATACGTTGTCGGCAAGCGTGTCTCCTTCGGAGGAGAGCCGCTTATCCATCCTTCGGAAGGCTCAGGCTCTCATAGCTGCTCCATCTACAACAGTGAGGACAGTGGCTTCTCTACTGGGATCGATGGCCTCTTGTATCTTCCTCACTCCACACGCGCACCTACACATGAGGTCGCTACAGGAATGTTTGGAGGACCAGTGGGACCAGAGAAAAGGGTGTTGGGACGACCGGATTCAATTGTCTCTTCACGCCCAACAGTCCCTGAGATGGTGGTGCTCGGCAGAGAATCTACTCAGAGGGGTTCCTTTCCACAAGGGTATCCCGACTCGGACTATCGTGACGGATGCGTCGCTCCTGGGCTGGGGAGCGCATTCAGACCATCTGCAGATCCAAGGACAGTTGGGCATTGATCTGAATCCATTGACCCTTTGCCTTGACTTCTGATTTATAGTCTTTTAATACACTGTTTTCTGATCGAACCTAAACTCTGTTGTGTAACTGTATTGAGCCTATGGTTAGATGCTATGTACTGACTGTATAGGGAAATAGGTCTGATATATGTATATATTGCTTGATCTGTGTACCTATATGTATTTTGTGTATATATATATATATATATATATATATATATATATATATATATATATATATATATTTTTTTTTTTTTTTTGCATGCTACCATATATTATATTATATGGTTGTGGCATTTATATATTCATGATGGTTTATGACTCTGCTTTCTTTTATACTTGTTCACTTTTGAGATTAATGGTCATGGTGCTTGATTAAGAATGGGAACCCATTAGTGGAAATGCAGATGTGTTTATGGTTTAATCTTGACCCTTGGATGTCACTAGAGGTTCATCTTTGGTACTTTGTTCTTTCTTTCACTATTTTATTTATTATGTTTAATAATTTTGGTCTTTTGATTATATTCCCTTGGTTTGGTGTTTTTCGGCACATTGATATGAGATTGGCCTGATGGAGAGAATATTTCCATGCGTGTGCTTTGCTTACGCCAGTAGATTATTTTCCAGGCTCGTTCTGCCTGACTTCCGGAATCACACGGGATCGTTTGTCCCCTCTTTGTGTTGCTGACGGCATTTACGTTCCGTCTCACGCTGACACGCCCCTTGCCCCGGGCGTTACTTAGCCGCTCGCAATGCTGCGGGTGCTTTCCCGGAGGAAGACGTTGCTAGCGGACACCGGTTCCTCGCGCTAGTGCAATATTTGGAGATTGCAGGTACCCCTTTCTCCGCATTGTGTCTTTTTGTACACACCCCGCACGGAGCCTTTCTACCGTGCTCGCTCTGAATGAGTTTGGGCTGAGTTTCTTATGTTTGGGGTTACCTGTATGGGACCGAGTGTATCTGCCTTAAGGCAATAGTGGGTAATTGCTCTTCCTTCGTCCTGTAGTCCTTAAATACCCACTATTGAGTGGTGGCTGCGGTCAGTGTCCTTTGCAAGCCTTTATTCCCCCTCCTCCCCGGTGTTAAAACTGGTTGGTTTGGAATTAGCCACTGTAAACATATATACTCGTATACATTTTTCGGGGGTGGTATTATCGGTGGGGTTACTTTGTGTGGATTTATTTCTTTTTCTGTGTGGACTTGCTCCATATACCTTATGCTTTTGAGTGACGTGTGGAGCATATATAGATCAGAACAACTCGTGATGGGGTTTTCCTCTTTTGTTTTGTTCCCTTTCCTTCTTGGACTCATTTTGATGATAGGAAGATCGTGTGACTTGAGCCACCCCTGTGAACCATATTATTTGAATTCTATATATTGTGTTGGGTGGACACATTGAAGAGATTAAGGTATGTCTGCCAATATTGATACTCTACTATCTGCTAGAGAATGAATACTCTTGTGACTTTGGATGTGCACTTGTGATTGATTTACTTGTTCTTATGATTGGCACGTATAGATTTCTCGAGACTTGAGCCGAGACGGTGGCACCTACCCCACCCTTCTGGGCGGGTTGTGGGTTGACCGAGTATATTTGCCCTAGATTTGGCCTGGGCCTTGCAAATGAGGTATTTATTTCTTACTTTAGAGATGTGATGGATTTCTTGATCTGCGCATGTTTTTGTACACTCTGGGATATAAAGGAAAAATACCCATTGTACCTTGTCGGTTTTAACTTATCACACAGTTGCGTGGTGCACCCTTTCTAGGTGTGGGTGTGGTTTCTTGTTTTTCAACCCTCCCCTTTTCTGATTTTGGTTTTTTTCTTGAACTTCATTTCTGATGTGGAAGGGTTCTCTGATTTAGTCTGGTGCACTTACTCTGGTTATATCTCTTTCTTTTCTTGTTTTGATAGAGTCCCTTAGTGACACTGCATTTCCACACTTGTGGGGGAGATAGATTGTTCAACCTGAATTTTTGCAGCTGTAATGTAATGTATTTCCTTGTTTTGGTAAGAAAGAAGATAAAATAATATATGTGTTTGTTGTTATTAGAGTACCCATGTCCTGAGGAAGCCTATATCATCTGGCTGAAACGCGACCGCGACTGCGTCGACACCTTTGGCTTTGAACGGAGTCCCTTAGTTTAATACAACAAAGATTTGATTTATTCATTGATGCACCTACACAAATATAGGTTGGGTATATGTGTTAACCCCCTGGTGCCTGTCGGTTGGGACTACCTTTTTTGTATACTCCATTAGATCGTAAGAGGAGATACATATGTGACACCTTTGGCTTTGAACTGAGTCCCTTAGTTTAATACAACAAAGATTTGATTTATTCATTGATGCACCTACACAAATATAGGTTGGGTATATGTGTTAACCCCCTGGTGTCTGTCGGTTGGGACTACCTTTTTTGTATACTCCATTAGATCGTAAGAGGAGATACATATGTAAATTGGTGTATATATATATATTTGTACATATATATTTTTTTCCTTAGGGTACATATAAATGTTTTTGATATCATATATGTTGTAAATTTGTATAGAATGTACATGTGATGTGTTGTATATAAATTGTTTTTTGTTGTGCCTCTCTGGCTGCCCGCCCATATATGTATATATGAATTTATAGATATGCTTCCTTGATTTAATTTGCTAATCACAAGAAAATTAATTGTTTCTTGTTTGAGAAATAAAAGTGGATTGATCCCTTCAGTACCATTTTTTTCTACCTTTTTCATCCATGGATGTCTCCTGCTCAGGTACGGGAGGGTGAGGTGGGCAGAACCCCTAACCATTTTTTCTGATCCAGGGACAGTGGTCTCCGGTGGAGTTCACATATCACATCAATTTCTTGGAACTCAGAGCGGTTCACGTGGCACTGAAGGCCTTTCTTCCGTCCTTCCAGACCAGCTCCTTGCTTGTACAGACGGACAATACGACCACAATGTATTACCTCAACAAGCAGGGGGGCTCGAGATCGCACACACTGTCACAGGAGGCGCAGGCGATCTGGCACTGGCTGCTAGCCAGGGGACTGACGATAACGGCGACTTATCTGCCCGGTGTACAGAATGTTCAGGCGGACGCCCTGAAAGAAAACCACAGGTGGTTCATAAACGACGAGGTGCTCGAAGACATCTTCGCCGTGTGGGGCACTCCAGACGTGGATCTGTTCGCCACCGCCGAAAACAGCAAATGCCGCAACTTCGCCTCGAGGTATTACCAACCGGGGACTCTGGGGAACACGTTATAGATCAACTGGTCGAACAGCTTTCTGTACGCTTTACCACCCATTCCCCTGATTCCGGCGGTGCTCATCAAGCTGGCCCAGTCCCGGGTGCGGATGATCCTCATTGCTCCGGAATGGCCCAGGCAGTGGTGGTTCACGGACCTGCTTCATCGCTCGATCCTGCCTCATCGGCGGCTGCCTTGTCGGCCGGACCTTCTCACAAAGTTCGGGGGCAGATGGTGCACCCCAACCTCTCGTCCTTGAGTTTGGCGGCATGGCTCCTGAGATAGTGCAATATGGCCGCTTAAATCTTCCTGAGGATTGCATGGACATATTGAAGGAGGCTAAGAGGCCATCTACTAGGACCTCTTATGCTTACAAATGGAAGAGATTCTGCATCTGGTGCATGTCTAAGAAATATGATCCTACGACCTGCAAGGAGGATGTCATCCTTCCATACCTTCTGCATCTGGCTCAGTCTGGCCTTAATTTCATTCCATTAAGGTTCATCTGGCTGCATTGACTGCTTACAGAAAATGCCCTTCACAGACGTCCTTCTTCCAGATCCCGGTGATTAAGGATTTTTTGGAAGGATTGAAGAAGGTGTTCCCTCCTGTTCGGCTTCCTTTGCCTGCATGGGAACTGAATGTGGTGCTGTCCAGGCTGATGAAGGAGCCTTTCGAGCCTATTCACAAGGCTTCGCTGCACCACCAGTCTTGGAAGGTGGCGTTCCTCGTGGCCATTACATCGGCCCACAGGGTGAGTGAGATTCAGGCGTTATGTTGCCAAGAACCTTATACTTTGTTTCATGCTGCTAAGGTTGTTATGCGTACTCACCCTAAGTTCCTTCCCAAGGTGATTTCTGATTTTCATGTTAATCAGACTATAACTTTACCAACATTTTTCCAGAATCCTTCCACTCCAGCGGAAAGGTCTCTTCATTCCCTGGATGTTAGGAGGGTGTTGAAATACTATCTGGATAAAACCAAAGACATTCGAAGGACCAACCAATTGTTTGTCAACTATGGGTCGGTTAGGACTGGTCTGGCTACTTCGAAGCAATCTATCTCTAGGTGGATTGTGTCGTGTAGCCAGCTTTGTTATCAGAAAGCGAATAAGACCTTAGGGGGTAAGCCTAAGGCTCATTCCACCAGGGGCAAATCGGCCACAACTGCTTTGCTTCGTAATGTTCCCATTGCAGAGATCTGCAAGGCTGCCACTTGGAAGTCGGTCCATACCTTTGCTAAGCATTACTGTCTGGACTCTGAGGCCAGGGCAGATGATCAGGTCGGACAGGCTTCGCTTCAAAATCTGTTCGCATAATAGTGGTGTTGTCTTTTTTCTCGACCACTGGGTTGTTTTTGGATGGGCTTCCCATTCTATTCACTAGATTATGACTATACACAGAGATCCCCTACTACAGAAGGAGTAGTTTCTTTCCTGTAACTCCAGTTCTGTAGTTGGGGTATCTCTGTTATAGTCATAAGCACTCGCCCTCCTCCCCGGTGGAGTAAGAGATGAAATGATGAATGCTACAGGTCTAGCTGATACTCCTCCAAAAAGAACTGAAAGTGGAGGGAGTTGCTGTGCATTCTGGGATACCAGTAGAGTTCTGGAAAGTTTCCTTATAGGCACGGTATCCCTCTTTAAGCCACATAATGGCAGCCTATGGGGGCTTGTCTGTCCTGTTCTTCCTCCCTATCATTCCAAGGATTTGGGGAAGGGGGAAGTGTTCTCCATGGTGAAACCTGGCAGACAGGTCTAAGTGTGATATTTGTGGAATATCCTTGCATTTCTAGTTGAAGTACTGGACAGTGTAGCCTTGCATGTATAGGTTGCATTATTTGTCTTTAATTCTCTCTTAAGTGTCTATGCAGTACTGCAAAGAAGACAGCTAAGAGATTATTTTTGATTGCTCCGGGGTCCCCGCACATGAGCGGGACTATTCACTAGATTATGACTATAACAGAGATACCCCTACTACAGAACTGGAGTTACTGGTAAGAAACTACTCCTTCCTCTTCTTCTACGAAGCCATGAACTCTCACTTCCGCACCACCATTTCTGACTCTCTGTGTTCTTTCTCCCATTGTTTCCGCTCTTTTAGAGCTTCGTGGTGTGGTGTTGGCTGCGCTAGCATTGCTGTCCCCACTGCGTTTCGTCATCTTGTTGACGGTTAAGTTCTCTTTGGAACTTGGTGGGGTTCAGTCACAGACCCGTCTCCTCTATGGGTATGGCTTTGGTATCTATTCTAAGTTAAGGAATCTACAGCTAGATGTCTCTTTCAGATGGATGAGTTACTTACCTTCGGTAACAATGTATCTGGTAGAGATACAGTCTAGCCTCAGATTCCTTAACGCCCACCCATCCTACCCGTTCTGCGAGAACCTTTTCAGGTTGGGTTATCTGCATTCGCCACACTCCGGGTGGCTCTATCTTTCTGTGGGGTGACATCTTTCACTCCTCCACAGGCTGATTAATTTTGTGTTGTTTGCTCAACAACCATTCTCATTTTTAGTGGGTATACTCATGTGTCATGTGTTCTTTTACATCCCTATGACCTGAGTTGTCTAGGGTGGGGTCTCCTCGTGCCCCCCCTTTCTCAATCACCTTGGGGTCTTTTACCTCCTCTGCGGTCCATTGGTTTAAAGTCTATTGGCTCTGCCTCAGTCTGTAGGTCTCTTACAAGGGATGCGGCGTCCCTTTCTGGTGCCGACTTGTGGTGTGTTGCCATTGCTCCTCTGATTTGGACTTGTTGACCTTCACACTTATATATTGTGGTTGCAGACTTTCTGTCGTTTGGTATGATGTTTTTTAACATCTTCTTCTATCTCCGGGGAGGGTTAGCCTTCGCTCTTGCGGAATTGCTTCTCAGAGCCGTTTTCTGCTCTTTCCCATCACTATTTTTCAGGATACTGTACCTGGCACTGTCCTTTATGGTGCTGTCTCACCATTAAAATTATTTTCTTTTTCATCTTTTCCACACACTGTTCCCATGCTCTCACAATCACAGTTCACAGTGGTGGGAAAAGAGTGAAGTGAAAGTGAAAAATAAAAGGAGAAAAAGTGCTGAAATAGCAGAAAAAACGTGGAAAGGAAAGAAAAGGGAGCAGAGGTGATCTCTCAACATTTATGAACAATTTCCCAAAGTTAAGAGAATCCAGCTCAGTGGTATACACAAGTTTACTGATTTGTTAAGATTTTAAAAGTTTAGTGGACAGATATGAATACTTTCTTTTACATTGTAGTGCTGAGTGAATTGTGATCTGAGTGTAAAATAGCTGTGCAATGGCCATGATCTGAGCCTCCAAGAGATGTGCATACTAGTGCACCATCTCCTGTGGTAATGACAAAATACGATGAGGTTATTACCTTTTTAAAAGTAAACATTCCAACGAGGGACATTGATTAGCTGAAAAACAATAGAACTACTAAAGAACAAAGGAATCAGTAAACACATATTATGAACTCTTGTTTTATGTGTTTAGACAACACAGCGAACAAGAAAACCCTAAAAAAGGCGATATGGGGAGTTGTGTCACAGTTTGATCTTGGGTTGCGACCAGAGATCCGTATGCACATACAACAAAACGCGATTAGTTGGCAGACCAAACCCGTAGATCAAATCCTGTGGCATGCAAAATACTATATTGATAAGCAAGAAATGAAGCAGAAAAGGTTGAAAGAAAAATGTATGCTTGCACAAAATAAATTGACAATGAAAGGTTTTCAGAATCAGTCATTTGGAGAGAACACCAGTGGAATACAAGTGGTTAGTTTTCAAGCTGGAAGCCAAGTTGTTCAGGAAGCAGTTGATGTTTTACAAGGTAGAGGGGCTTTGATTGACCCGAATTCTGGAATAGATTTGCTACTTTGAAGAAGTCAACTCCTTGTAACTATTTTTAACAAGATTGGGCATTGGATGAGGGAGTGTGCATAGAATCTGAATAGAGTGAACAGTGATGGGCAAATTTGGGGAGTAAATCAACCTCAAACACAGAATGTCTCAATTCAAATGCCTGCATAATGAATGCAAATGCCAGTACAGTTGCAAGTTCCTATGATACAGGTCCCACAAGTTCCAATGGTCCCACAGAATATAGGCAATCCCGGATTTTATGTGAATCAGGTACAGAGGGCAAACCAAAATCTGTTTTAAAACCAGAACCCTTTCCCCATGGTGTAAAAACAAGAGCTTTGATTCTGATCATTCCCAATGCTGATGTCTGAGGGGGGAGGGTCATTGCGAACTCGGCGCAGTCTTGGAGATAGATCAGTGTAGACTATTTGTAGAAGAAGGTAATGACCACCAAGTGTAATTTCTTCTTCCCACTGAGGCTACCCGATCCACTGTTACAAATGTGCAAGTTACAGATCTACCCCTCTTGGCAAAGAAGATCCAAGTTGTAGGAGTTACGAATAAGCAAATAACAAATCCTGTTTCAGAGAAAGTGCTTGTAAAATAGATTCATTTAAAGAAAAACACAAATTTGTCCTATGTGATTCTAGTCCTGTAGATCTGCTAGGAAGAGAACTTTTGTGAAGGTTAAATTGCACTATTTATTGCACACGAGAGGCTGCTGAATTTCAAACACATGATAAAGATGTTGAATTTAAAGTGGCCTGACAAGGAACATCTGTTGGATTGCACCCAGTGAGAACAGTTGAAGATTTGCCTTCTAATTTGAAAGATACAGTAAACCAGAAGTGTGGGATTTTACAGGAAAGGATTTTGGACTAATTAAAGGTGTAGAACCTGTCCGAATTACAGTAAACCAAATGCAATTTCCCCCAGAACACCACCTTATAACCTGGCACCAGACACAGTTGCAAGACCCACACCAGGGGTTGAGAGCATGGTTCAGCAGAAAATATTAAAGAAATTGCTTGGAAGTTCTTGCAATCCGCCTATTATGGGATTACAGATACCAAATAGGAAATATTGAAGTGTGCAGGATCTTTGAAAGATTATTAGCACAGTTGTTTCATGTTGTCCTGTGGTACAGAATCCAGCAACAATACTTTTAAGTTTCCTTGCACTGCAGAATGGTTTACGGTTGTGGGATATCTACCGCGCCTTTTTTCTATTCTGTTGTATGAGGACAGCCAATACGTGTTCTTATTTGTGTTTAGCGATAATGTTTGAGCATGGTGCCGAGCTCCACAAGGGTATACAGAGAGCTTATCGATCTTTAATCAGATCTTGAAAAAGAATCTTGAAATTGCAGATGCCTTGCAAATCAGCACTTGTGCAGCACCTTGACCTACTGGTGGCATCAAATACACGAGAAGCTTGCACACAGGATACAAGTGCAATACTGAATCTCTTGGTAAAGAATCAACACAAGGTGTAACCGAACAACCTGGAATATTGTGAAAAAGAAGTTCAGTATTTGGGACACATGAATTAAGAGGGAACGAAAAATTGTCACCAGAAAGAGTGGAAACCATTTTAACAATGAACCTGCCAAGAGCTCAGAAAGAAGTCGAGGGGTTGTGGGAATGACTGGCTACAGCGGATACCAAACTTTTCCCTAGTGGCTAAGCCTTTACTGAGACTAAATCACTAATGGTAGTGCGTACCTGAGTCTAGCAAGCAGTCCAGCAAGCTAGCCATTCTTTTGGTATTTACTGAGACTTACACACAAATATGTGTCTGAGCTGCTTCCATGGGACAGCGATTGCTTGAAAGCTTTCCTAGAGCTGAAAGAAAGTCTCTGTCATGCCTTGGCACTAGGAATGCCTCATTACCAAATAATGTTCACATTTTGCTGTGAGAGGGAGGCCTGTGTTCTTGCAGTGCTTACTCAAATGCATGGAGATTCACAGGGACCTGTGGCATATTGTTTGACCTACCTAACAGCAGTTTAATAAAATATGAACAGATACTTGTGGCAGAAAATATACTTAAAAGATGCTGCATGCTGAACTCTTACTGCCCATTCCTGACAACAAAATTGATGGGGAGGACGTTGAGCGTGACTGTCTAGATGTCACAGATTTATGCATCCCGCCAAGGCCATACATAAAGGATGAACCTCTTGATGAGCCAAATTATATGATCTTTGTGGATGTCTCATGTTTAAGAAACAATGAGGGAATCCTGAGAGCAGCCTATGTTGTCTGCATGATTGAAAGGGTGGTAGAAGCTTCATTTCTTGAAGGTGTTATATTTGCACAAGTTGAAGAACGGATTGCCCTTATGAGAGCATGTTGCCTTTCGGCACAAATAAGAGTGACTAGATTTACAGATAGTCAATATGGTTTTGATGTGCTGCATGATTTTGGACAGTTATGGTTACAAAGGTGAGTCATGGCATCTTCAGGCTTCCCTATTAGAATTGGGGAGTACGTGAA
Organism: Lissotriton vulgaris; assembly: GCF_964263255.1. NCBI lineage: Eukaryota > Metazoa > Chordata > Amphibia > Caudata > Salamandridae > Lissotriton > Lissotriton vulgaris. The sequence goes on along the minus strand of NC_141685.1, from coordinate 1,141,373,229 downwards.
AGAACTGTTAGATGCATTGAAATTGCCTCAAGAAATTGGAGTAGTGAAGTATACTGCTCCCTGGACGGGAAATTATTATGTCACAGTTGGAAATCGATATGCAGATGAAGTTGCCTGACATTGTGCACTTATGAGCTATACCTTCAATGATGACTACACAAATTAATCTGATGAGGACACTGTCTATGTTGACATCAGTAGTTGACACTTGGGTGGATTTCAGAAGGTTGCAAGAAGAGGTTTCAGAGGCAGAAAAACAAGCTTGGATCACAACAGACTGTATAAAGGACCAGAATGACAATTGGGTTTCAGATAATGGAAGAACTGGGTTGCCAGAAAGCTTCATGGTCTTGAACACATCGGAAAGGATGTAATGGTTGGGTTATTTAGACTGAACTGGTTCGAACGCTGATTCAGAGTTTTAGTGGAAGAACAGTGCCACAGATGTGTAACATGCCAACAGATGAATATGAGAAGAACACATGTAACGATGAGTCATGGAGGGAGTTCAGGTGGGCCATTCGATAGGATGCAGTTGCATTTTATTGAGATGTCTGGAAGCTTATCCAATGTGGAGAATGACAGTCTTAATTGTAACTAAAATGCTATTGCATGAATTGATACCCAGGTACAGATTTTCGGTTTCTCTGTAATCATACCAAGCAATTCATTTTAGTCATGAGGTCCTTAGAATGGTGTGTGTGGCTCTTCAACTAGACAGAGATTACACTGTTGCTATCATTCTGAGGCTTCAGGGATACTGGAGCAGGGGAACAGAACTTTGAAGACCTGCTTTGGCAAAGGTTTGTGCTTCTACTTCATTAACACGGCCAGATGCTTTACCACTGGTTCTTATGATACCCATTGGACCCCTGATAGGAGAACAGGATTATCGCCACAGGAAATCCTCCTGGAACGTGCAATGAGACTGCCTACTGTACCTGCAAATGCACTTGTGAATATCACAGATGATATGATACTCAATTACTGCAAAAGACTGGCTGACTTGGTGCGTTCTGGTTCTCACCAGGTTGGAGCTGACACTGCCATTTCACATCAGGAGCAGTGCCATGACCTTAGTCCCTGTGATTGGGTTTTGGAAAAAGCATGTGCGGAAGTCTTGTCTGAAACCAAGTTATTCTAAAAACAAACACTGCTGTCAAATGTGCTGGGATACCTAAATAGGTGCATGCATTGCATACTCAACGAGTACGTTTTCTGTAAGTAGTAGTGTTTTTAAACCTGGTCAGAGCACATATGACAGCACATTCAGAAGAACCAGAAAGGGGTGAAGAACTGCAAGATCTCACACCAATGCAAGCTCCTGCAATATAGCAAATTGGTGTGGAAGTACATTCTGAAGGAGCTATTGAAGTTGCACAAAGGCAACTAAATGACCCAGATGAAGGATTGAGTGTGAGACATGAACGAATCTGGAGATTTGAATGGCCAAGTGGTAAAAGACAATTAAAGTCAAGTGTGTCAATCGAACGAATACCATCAACAATCATCGAAGAAACAGAGTCTAGCGGTATAAGTGACACCCAAGAGGATCAGCAAACCCTGAGGAGATCCAAAAGAGCAAGAGTCCATTGTCACAGATACTCATAACCTGAGTAGACCTACTATTCCCAGACTCCCAGAAGTCAATCGGCGAAGCCTTGCCTGAAGACCCTATACTGGCTACCCATTCTGGAGAGGATCAAATTCCAATCCCTTTGTATAGCCCACAAAACCTTAATGGGTAAATATCCTCATATCTATAAGTCACTCATTACATTCTATCATCCCAAGAAACTGCTCCGCTCATCGAGCCTGAGCCTGGTCGTCATACTCAAAATCCAAGCGTTACAAAGTGGGGGCAGCTTCTTTTCGCATTGCATAGCCAGGCTCTGAAATACCCTTCCCCTGCAGATACATTCAGAGACTCATCATCTTACCTTTCGAAAGCACTTGAGAACATGGTTATTTCAGAACATCAACCTGTAGGCTTTACTCCTCTTCCCGCTCTGCTGCTAGCGCTGGGATGCCTTAGGGTAGCTATGCGTGTGAGAAATGTTAACTAATAATAATAATAACATTCGAAGAATGCGCAGAGTGGGTGAAGACAGGGTCCAGATGAACAGAGTTCTGAATTGTTTAAGCCTCCTTGATAAGCCACACTGACAAACACCATTGATGAAAGCAAAATGTTTAAATAAATATTGCAATTGAGTACTCAAAAACAGCTCCAACAAGTGATTGACCATGCTAAAGTAAAAAAATAAAAACACATAATAAAAGAACTAATAAAAGCAAATAAAATAATTAAGAAGAATTTCTTAAGTCCAAAGTTTCAGTAGAAGAGTAGGGATAGTACATTTAGAAAAAGATGGAGTATGAATAATTATGAATAATTCACAGAGATTATTGTACATAAGCTGAATGAAATAACTGCAAGTCAACTTTCAAAAAGAAAGAAAGGTTTTGCTTTCTGCACAAAGAGAAGTTAAGGCAGAGAATTTAGCCTGCTTGCTGCTATATTCTACTTAAAGGTCTTACTGTAGACAAAAATGTGTCACCTTACAAAACCTAGATGTAGGATCATTGTTGGTATCACATTAATAGTTGTACTGAAAATAATAATTCCATTGCTAGTGGGATTCAATTTTGCACCAAAGATAGCAATGGGTCTGCACCTGAGACTACAACATCTGCATACACAATTGATGACACAGTGAAAGCTTCATTTGTAGATTTATAAAACAGTACTTATGGTTGACAAGATCGCATCTCCTACTATACAACAAATTTAAGTGAGTAATTGAGAAATGCAGTTAGTAACAAGTAGGGCTCCCGGTTTTATGGTATTTATTTTTTTCACATTTCCGTCTGTATTTATCCATATTTATTTTTTGGTCATTTTATCTGTATTTATCCACATTTATTTTTGACGCAAGGAAAAAAAACGCTAAAGCTAGTATTTTTCCACATTTGTTTAAGTTGGCATGCACACTTGCACTTGGTTGCTATAGCTTGTTAAAGCACATTACCCTCGCAGAATTATATCTCATGGATGTGTCCACATCTCTTCTGGTCCTCTCTCTGTCTCCATGGCACCACACTTCCTCTGCAGCTGTTTCACTTTTGGAACAACGCTCCCTGAAGCTTTCTCTCCCATTGCACTCCACCCACTGCACCTCTCTCTCCCAAAACACATCATTGCTTGCAGCAAACCCAGCCTCTGGGGACATTCTAGCCAGCAGATGTCTCTACCAAGTCACCTCATACATGCAGTTCTCTATCTCTGCCCACATACCAGCAAGCATGCCTCTCACTCCTCCACTGAGCACAACACCGCCTGAAGCTTTCTCCCATACCAGCCCCTCCATCCTCTATCAAGGAGCAAATTGCTGTCTCTGAACGACCCTCCCCCAATCCTATCACTGCTTTTAGCGTTCGCTCTTGTGTCATATTCACCTTGCACAACTCTCTCCAACTATTTAGCACAACAGTGCATATTTCCCAAGACATATTTTGCAAATTGCTCCCAGTGCACATCGCAGTTCCTAAGAATCTCTTGCCTACGGCATATGTAAACCCCCTGTGGATTTTTCTCCCTTGGCACATTCCCCCCTTGCGGCTCTAGCTCCCAATCTCTGCGTCAAACGGCGATGCCCTAACTTTGCTCTTCCCTGCCTCTACTTCCTATGTGCCACGTCACTTCGCCTATGTCCCCAGGCCTCCGTTTACATGTGATCCTCCTTCCTTATGTTTAAATGCAGTGCCCCATCCTAGTTACAGTTTAGATTACATCGACTACACCCACGGCCACCTCTTTCAAATAACGCCCTGCCTTTCATTAGTCAACCCACCCTTCTCACCGGCCCACTCCGATTTGTGGCAAAATACTCCCAATTCCAGTTGTGCCCTCAATCCCCCACACGCAGTGGCAGTTGGTGACCTTTGAAAGTGGTGTGGGGAAAACTAAACTAATAATCTGTGCTTAGCATAGTGTGCCCTCCGCCTGGTGTTTTACTGCTTCTGTCATCGCATCCAGTAACATAATACAACAAGTAACAAGCCAGGACTATTGGCTTTGTCAATGGTAGTTAGTTGCATCAAATAACTAAACAACAGCTACGGCTTCGTTGCATATTTTGAAAATGCATCAGCTCTGAAATGATGAGGTTATTGTTTTGTAAAGATACGCAAATAAAAAAAGATTCATATTTCCAATGGTTATTTAAATGCTTGATGTGAATAAAAGTGAAAGCTGAGTTTATTTTTTAATTTAGGTGTGAAACAAGCATTTTTTTTTAATGGAGCAGCTGACTTTGTAAAATTTTAAAACGTAGCCGAGAAGTGAGCAATTCTCGGATTTTAGTCAACAGCAAGCACACTTTGTATGCTGGGGTTTGGAAACTGTTAGCAGCAAAACTACATGCCCCGCAATGCACCAAGCTGGTGTTTTGAAGGGAAAAAAAAACGATGATGAATCCTCGGTCCTAAGAAAGATGAGAGCTGGGAAATGCAAACTAAGCCTAGTGGGGGAGAGGGCAGACATCCTTTGCAGTCCAGATTAAGCATGGGCGAATTTTGCGAATCTCGCGTTCGCGAATTTTGCGGATTTGCGAACTCGCAATCCGCAAAATCCGCGAATTCTCGCGAATTTGCGGATTTTTTTTTTTTTTTGTGTTTGCGCGGGTTTCTGCCAGTTCGCGAGGGTTTTGTACAATGTCGCAAATTGCGAACTTACCTGTCGGGTCGCAAGTTTCGCGAACTTGTTGTTTCTACGTGTCCAGCCTGTTTGGGACACTCTTCTTCATCACTGCCACTCTCTGTCACCACTGCCACTCTCTGACTACTCATGCCACCCTCTGGCCCACCCATGCCACCCTCTGTTTCATCACCACACCCTCTGGTTGTCCAGTGTACATTATTTTCGGCAAAGCAAAGCACACCTTCCCTGCCTCAAGTGACCTGAATTAATTTGGGGCTGATTAATGTGTCACAGAATATTTTTTTAGCTGGCACCTGCTTCCTTAGTGCTTCCTGATTAGTGAACTTTTGCACTTGCTAAGTGCTTTCATTGTTGCAAAATTAGTTACAACACCTGCCCTGCCCCAACTGACAATAATGAATTAGGGGCTGATTAATGGATTTGAACTGCCAGCCTGGCTCCTGCTTGTCTCCCTTAGCTGTAATTCAGGACCTTTGTGGCATATGTGTAACTATTCTGAGGTTCAGAGCAGGGTCACATAATAGTTGCAACTGGCAACTGAACTCTGGAGGGGCCCCTCAGCAAGCACTACAGGAAATGGCTACTAATGATGAGCCTGAACTTTTGAACCTGGTAAGTAGTTTCAGTTTTGATTAGATCGTATTTCTGCAATTTTGCACTTATTCGCGGGGCGCGAAGTTGTACTGGGAAGCCGCGAACTCACGCGAACAGTGCGAGCAGTGCGAGCAAAATCCGCTGCTCGCGGATTTGCGGATTTTGCTGGAGATTCGCGAATCTCGCGGATTGCGAATTTCCCGAAAATCCGCAAAATCCGCGAGCGAAACGGATTTTCCGCCCACACCTAGTCCAGATACATGTGAGTCACTCACTGTTAATCGGCTCCTATAACACTCTTCACGAGCCTGTAATGTGCGTCAATTACCAAAACAATGCCAGCAGCAGTTTAATGGGTCTAAAATCACTAAAACAGGAAATATGTCCTGTCAACACTACCCGAAAATGTTCCCAGCCTAGAACGTGGTGGGATTAAGGAGCCGTGGGATGTTTTCAGCACAAAATTGACGACACACGTGAGACCTAAAAAAAACAAAAGGTTGCTGGGGCTGCAGCCGATGTCCTGTGGTGTTTTCACACCTCTTAATGGACATGGGCTGCTTGCACTGCTACAACAATTGGATTGTGTGAGCTATCGCTGTGAGGGGTGCTGGGGTGTCTCTGCAGACACAGCGCTGCCAGTTCCCCCATCTCTGGGGCAGCAGTTTCCCATTTATTTTGGCTGCCACTGTGCACCTCTGACTCGATTTTACAGCGCACAGAGGCAGGAGGAGCATTGGTTTTATTAGTATTTTCCTGTTTTTATATATAAATACAGACAAAAAACAAAAAGCTTTCTGTCTGTATTTATATGTAAAAATCCATTTAACCCCTTGCGTGCGGGGCGTATTCACCGCCTGTGCTGACTCCGCCTTGCGCGGGCGGAGTCATGACGGAACGGTTCCGTCATCAGCACAGCTCAACCGACGCTGATGACGGAACCGTTCTGTCATCAGCATGGAAGGGGTTAAACGGAAAACCGGGAGCCTTAGTAACAAGTAAGCTAAATGGTGCGAATTGATATGAGACACCCTACTACCAATGATATCAAAAGAGGGCGATAGATCCGAAAGGCCACTGCTCATAACATATATGCAAAGGGTCTCACAGTATTACAATTTTAGTCAAATACATCAAGATCAGGAAATGTTATGATGCAACACAATTCATTTGAGACATATTTGGGGCAATGATACCACCTGTAGGAGTAGTTTTAAATGATGAAAAGATGAGAAAGCTGTCAACTGTAGTGGACCAGTTGGCAACTAGTACATCTGTAGCTTTGATAGCTGCTAACACAATTAGTGGCTATTGAAGCCATGGTTTTACAAAATTAATTAGCTTTGGACATTTTACTATCAAAGAAAGGTGGAGTGTGGACATCCAGTTAGGGGTCCATTGTGTCTAGTTAAGGAGGGCTGGAAGCAACCTCGCAAACATCCTAAACAGGATATTGTGGACTATGTTCTTGGCCTGCGTTCACGTATGGCTGAGTACGTGAAGAAGGCAAGTAAAAACCTTGAGGCCAGCCAGGAACTTCAGAAAGCTTGGCATGACCAAAAGGCTGTACTGACTGTTCACCAGCCAGGACAAAAGGTGTGGGTGTTGGAGCCTGTGGCCCCAGCAGCTCTCCAAGACACTTGGAATGCCCGTCACACAATCTTGAAAACAAAGATGAGGTCACCTACTTGGTGGTCCTAGGTACTCCCAGAAGTTTCACAGGGTACTTCACGTGAATCTCCTGAAACTTTTTGTAGACTGGGCTGATGAGGGACAGGAGGAAGAGGGTGACCCTCTCCCTGATCTCCTCTCAGAACCCTGTTGATGGGCCAGTTGAAGGAGTAGCCTTAGCTGATAGCCTCATTGAACAGCAGCAAGCTGATTGCAGGAAGGTCCTCAATCAGTACAAACATGTCGACTAACAGGTTGTCATAAAATAGCTTATTGCATGCACCTTTGATATTCCGTTCAGTCTTGAAAAATAAATAGACATACATACCCGCTTTTGATTCTTGCAGCAGTGCTGGCTCCACTACTTGGACTGCATTTTAATGTGTTTCAAGAGTTTATCCAAAGGAAAAAGACTACACCCATATCAAAGCCTCGAGTAAATGGCAAGCTGAGATTGCTGGAGCCAGCTTAATGCCTTACACGTTTCGGATAATTATATCCTTATTTACAGGCAGTCAATCAACAAATACGATGTCACATTTCAAACCATCATATATATTTAATATCTGCATCGCTGCAAGAATCAAAAGCGGGTCTGTATGTCTATATATTTTTCAAGACAGAACGGAATATCGAGGGGGCATGCAGTAAGGTATTTTATGATAAGCTGTTAGCCTACATGGGCAAAGGATATGTTATTATTATTTCATCAGAACGACACCCATAAGGGATTGAATGCTTTTTAATGTTCAGACTACATGCTCTAGAATTCCATACAAGTCACATGACATAATTAAGGAGAACATCTGATTAAAATAAATATTGTGGTTTGAACACAAAGTTGGGATGGCATTCCAATAGTTGTTTATTGCCAGTAGACACGTTTCAGCTTTCACCTTCCTCAATGCTAGCAGTTCAACAATGTAATATTGCAGCCATGCTTCTAAATTCAGTGGAAACATTTCAGTTGGTTGGTTAATAGTTGCACACAAAAGAGGAGGGCTGCTGTCCTTTTTGGTATTCACTATTCATGGCAGCCATGTCTGTGTGTGTTCATTTCTTTATCACATCAAATGAAAGCATTTGAGACGTTATAGTTAGGAATTAACATTTAAAAAACCTTAGAAATTCACTAAAAAAAACATAGGTTTTTAGGGACGTTATAGTTAGTTGAACATTTGGCTCATATAAAACCAGAGAAATTTGCCTGTTATAGTTAGTTGAGCTAACTATAACTTGTGCGCCCGCAATGCACTGCGGATTATGTCACATATTACATCACTCATGACATGGTCAATGACATCACTGATGACACCTCAAATGACATCACTCATGACATCATCCACTTGACAATCTAATGCACATACTGATGCTCTAATATAAACTTTGATATACCCCTTCTAAAATGCTGACTACTATTTTTGAAACCATACACAGAACAATGCCATATACTATGTAGCACTTACTATTTCCTAGGTCTACACACACATCCAGTCCCTTATACATGTAGTTACTCATCAATACAGGACTATAATATGCACTCATCATCTATACATGCAGTCACACTCTGCCACTCATCCATAGAGTTACTCACACACCTAGTCAGTAATGCAAAGAATCAATCACATACCCACTTAGTCATGTATACAGTTATACACACGCGGTAAGTCCGCCGAGGTTAGACTTTGTTAGACTTTGTTCTGTGTTGGATTCATTTGTTCGTTTTTGTTTTTTGTTTTTTACATATGTTGCCATTTTTTCATTTTCCTCAAAGGTTTTCATGAGTTTGATTTTTCTGAAATATATCAGAAAAATCAAACTCATGAAAACCTTTGAGGAAAATGAAAAAATGGCAACATATGTAAAAAACAAAAAACAAATGAATCCAACACAGAACAAAGTCTAACCTCGGCGGACTTACTGGCATTGACAGTACTTACTAACTTGGATATAGACAATGAGGGTGATAATATTTCAGAATCGCAAACAGTTCATCAAAAAGGCGCAGGTCTAAGTGGGATGAAAGCACCCTCAAAATTCTATCCTCAACTGCCTCAAGGGAACAAAATTGACCTATTTCAAGAGGCCATTGTTAAAGACATCTACAAAATCAAGGGACTCAAGTATAAAGACAACCTATCAAAAGACGAAAGATCCGCTTTGAACAACTTAAAAGATGACAAAACAATAACCATAAAGTCAGCCGATAAAGGCGGAAACATTGTCATTCTAAACACCACCGACTACATGGCTGAAGCGCATCTACAGTTGGACAGTAAAAAATATTACAGAAAGTTAGAATCAAATCCAACGAAGATATTGAAAGAAAAATTGGATCAAAAACTTCAATTGTGGAACAACCAAAATTTAATTGACATGGATGAAAAGAAATTTTTGTGCACAGACCATCCGAAAATGGCCACAATCTACTTTCTTCCGAAAGTGCACAAGAACCCACTAAAACCACCAGGGAGACCCATTGTGTCATCGAAGGGGTCCCTAATGGAGCCAATTGCAAATTATATTGATTTTTTTCTTTTGCCGTTTGTTACCAGCTTAAGCTCTTACCTACGTGACACAACAGACCTATTGAAACATCTAGAGGACCTCCCATGGCAAACTAACTACCTACTAATAACAATGGATGTTGTGTCTCTGTACACAAATATTGACAACGACATCGGGTTGAAGGCTTGTGCTTTTTTCCTAAAAGAACGGGATATCCATTTAAATCAACACAATCAGATGCTGATTGACATGGTGGAGATGTGCCTAACCCAAAATGTGTTTCTATTCGGAGATGAAATTTACCAACAAATCCATGGCTGCGCCATGGGTTTCTCATTCAGCCCAGCATATGCATGTCTCACTATGGGGTGGTGGGAGCAACAAATTGCGTGGCATACTGACAATGATGTCTATGTAGAAAAAGTAGCAAAATGGATAAGATACATAGACGATCTTCTGATAATTTGGGAAGGAACGGCCTGTGAATTTGAGAATTATTTCCAAATTCTGAATTCCTCTACTTCAAACATTCGCTTTACGTATCACATCAGTAAAGACAGAGCAATTTTTCTGGATACGGAAATCTACATTCAAGACAACAAAGTGGAGACAACGCTCCATAGAAAAGATACGGCTACCAACTCAATTTTACACTTCGACAGCTTCCATAAACCTTCTGTCAAGGAGAACATACCGTATGGGGAGTTCTTGAGGGTAAGAAGAATTTGCTCAGAAGAAAAAGAATGGGAATCAAAAAGTAAGAACATGGCTCAGAGGTTCAAAACCAGAGGATACCATAAAGCTATCATTGAAAAAGGGTGGCAAAGAGCGAACCAAAAAAAACGAGAAGATGCCTTGATAACTAAAAAATCAGCAACAAACATCACCCAGAACAAAGCACCTAATGAAAGAAAAGTGAGATTGATACTGGACTACACGAGAGAATCAAAACAAATTGTCAACACTCTGAGAAAGAACTGGAAATTACTGCAACTAGATCAAACTGTGGGCAAAATAATGGGCAATCACCCATTAGTCACATATCGCCGAGCCAAGAACCTAAAAGACAGATTAATACAGAGCCATTTCCAGGACAAATCGAAAAAGAAAAAGGGCATTCAATGGATGAATACGAAAGGTTTTATCAAATGCCAACGGTGTAAGGTCTGCCAAATTGCCATCAATAGAAAAGAAGTAAACTTACCCAACAAAAAATTGTGGAAGATTAACCAGTTGATAGATTGTACAAGCACCCACGTAGTATATGTGATCGAGTGCCCATGTGCTTTGAAATATATCGGGAGTACGAAGAAACAATTTAAACTACGTATCCTTGAGCACATCAGAGCCACAGTGAATAAAGACAAAAACAACGCTGTCGCTAAACACATGGAATTGATGCACAATAGTGACTGGAAACTCTTGAAGACATATGCATTGGAATGTGTCTTACCACATGAAAGGGGCGGGGATCAAGAGAAACAACTTAGATGCAGAGAATCTAGACAAATTCTCAACTTCCGGACAATGAGCCCCTGGGGTCTTAACCAGAGCGAGGAGCTTTATGTACATTTATGATGATGTGAACAATATGAGAACTGTTTGTGTACTGAATTACTTTCTTTGGAACGAGATACAGAGTCTAATAGAACTTTATTTTTAGGAATTTACAGATGTGAGTGGACAATGTAGTTGGAATAACTGATAACAGCGTATTTGTAGAGTTGGCAGTATGAATAATAAGACCAGGATTGTTTGAATATATGAGAATATATGGGTTAATAATAGGGTCTACTGCAGGACATAGAATCATTGAGGGGATCAAAAGAAACAAAATGTTTTCTAAATGTCCTCTAAATATAATTAAGAATGACGTTCAGCCCACCAGAGGGCTTTATTGATTTGAAATTTAGATAATATGCTCACCAGAGAGCTTAATTTCACTTTCCTTGTCATAATTAATTTGCCCACCAGATGGCACCCATATCTCCCGTTTTTTGTGGTCTCCGTGTGCTTAAACATAGATGACTAATATTAACAAGATCGGTCTGTGTGTATATAAGTTGAATTCACAAGATAACTGCAATACCAACACAGTAGAATTAAGCATTTGTTACAATTGATATTGCTGTTCCTTATAAGATACACTCTGTTTGTGACAAAAAACTACATTTCCCAAGCTACTTCCTGAATTTGGGCAGGAAGTGATGTCAGTATTATGGGTTTGAGGCGGTTTTTTCTAAATACAAAATGGAATTGAAACATTGTATCCCTACCGTGATCAAGCAACAGTGAGTTGCGAAACGCGTTGGTGTTGTGCGATGTATGCTGCTGTCTGATAATAAACCGTGACGATTTGGGAAAGAATTCCTGTGTTGAGTGCTGACTTGCGCTATCGGCGGATAGCTTTGGGAGAATATATATATATATATATATATATAACATATTTAAACTTTATAGATACACTCATTCACTGAATGATGTCATGAGTGATGTCATCAGTGATGTCACTGACCATGTCATGAGTGATTTAATATGTGACATCATCAGCAGTGCATTGCGGGCGCGCAAGTTATAGTTAGCTCAACTAACTATAACAGGCAAATTTCTCTGGTTTTGTATGAGTCAAGTGTTCAACTAACTATAATGTCCCTGAAACCTATGTTTTTTAGTGAATATATATACTTTTATATATATATATATATATATATATATATATATAGATATATATAGACGCACATTTATAAAAACCATGTTTACATGATATTACAAGCTATGGTAGTTCCTCCACCCTGCACCCCACCGCCCTCCTTCCCACTCTATCTTTCTGCTGGGAGAAGGCAGGGGACCGGCTTCTGTGCTGCCGATCAGAAACAAATAAATTACTTAAATTGGTTCAGACTTAGGATGCACCTCTGAAAGGGAAGGATACCTTTTAATTGCGCTTTGCAGGATGACCGGGCCTTTGTCCCAAATTATATCATCAAGCTGGGTTTGTAATACTGAGCAAAGCATCCCTCCTCGCCGGGTTAGTGGACAAGATGGTTTGGAGCTGGAATAGAGGCTAAAAAGGCACCAGAAAATATATAAATGATTACATTGACCATAAATGCAAAATGAACAAATTAGGATAATTGACGACTACCAGCCCTGGGCAGGGTAAGGAGTATTTTGGTAAATGGCAAGATAATGTGTGTCATCAATACATTTTACAAGAGGATGATGTAATGGAGACCGACAAAGCATCCAGCTGGATATAATGCAAGCATGGAAAAAGGAAACTAATGTCAAATAAATGTATCAAAAATCTCAGTGAAGGGGCTGGAGTGCATGCTAACTCGGGAACCCGCAGGGTATGTGAACTAGTCAATTCTACTCATTCATGTCTTGTGTGATGGTAATTAGGCTAGCAGATATTATGCATTTCTCTGCACTAGTTCAGATCACGCGTAAGAGAGTGGGATGACTGGTAAATCTGAATTGTGTACATTGCGGCAAGGTTATGAGAAATAATACACTGAAATAGTTGTTAAGAAACACTGGGAATTTGTTTTGTTGTTAACCGTTGTTTTCCTTAACCCCTTGACTGCTGTGGCTTTTCCGTCCTCAGTGCTAATCCCTTTTTAGGTTTCGCTTAGACAGTGCATGATGTGTCTCATCAAGACTTTTGCACATACAGTTGGCTTACAGCCTACCCTTAGCTTACCACTGGTTAGCTTCAGAGTCGCTCTCATTTCCTTCAGCCACGTTTGTCACGGCATGCAGGCTTCATGTCCTCTTCCAATGTTTGGCCCTCCCCTGGAGCATGGACCGAGTACTTGTGTCCCTCCAGTGCTCTCATTTTTGGACCTACTTTTTTCTGTGTTCAAGCACTCCAGAGGAATGCCTGTGTCTCAGCCAATCTTCCATATCCCTATTCATGTAGCTTCTTTTCACTCTCACACCTTTACCCTGTACTCTACACCACTGCACTCTATTCATGCCACTGTACTCTACTCTGCACCACTCTATGCCACTGCACTCTACACTACTCTATGTCACTGCACTCAACGCCACTCTACTCTACTCTGCACCACCGTACGCCACTTTACTCTATACTACTGCACTCTAGCGACTCTACTCTGCACCACTCTACTCTACCCCACTGCAGTCTAAGCCAGGCCGCTCTACTCTATGCCACCCCAGACCACTCCACGCCACTCCACTCTACGCCACTCTACTTTGCACCACGGCAATCTACGCCAAAGCACTCTACTCTACCCCACTGCACTCTATGCCACTGTATTCTATTCTGCACCACTGCACTCTGTCACTCTACTATGCACCACTCTAGCCCACTGCACTTTATGGCACTCTTCCCTACATCACTGCCATCTATTCCACTACAGTCTGCAACACTTCTCTCTACTCTGCACCACTCTACGTCACTGCATTCCACAACACTCCAATCTGAATCACTCTACTCTATGCCTCTGTACTCAGCACCACTCCATGCCACTGCATTTTATGCTACTGCACTCTACTTTACACCATTTTGCACCACTGCATTTTACGCCACACCACTCTACTCTTTGCCGCTGCAATGTTTGCCACTCTACTCTATGCCACCTCACTCTATGCCACTCTACTCTGCACCACTCTACTCTATGCCACTGTTCACTACTTTGCTTCCCTGTACTCCACTGCATTCTACACCAGTGTACTCTACTTCACTCTATGCTACTTTGCACCACTGTACTCTACGGCACTGCACTCTATGCCACTCTACTATACTCTGCACCACTGCACTCTATGCCACTCTAATCTACTCTGCACTACTCTACTCTATGACTCTGCACTCTACTCTGCACCACTCTTCTCTGCTGCCCTCTACTTTGTGCCACTCTACTCTGAACCACTGCACTCTACTGCGCGCCAGTGCACTCTACGCCAAAGTACTCTATGCTAGTGCACTCTACACCAATGTACAATATGCCACTCTACTCTACTCTGCAACATTGCACTTGCCGGCCCTGCACTCTGCACAACTCTGGCTTTACTCTGCTCTGCACCACTACACTTTACACCACTCCAATCTACTCTGCACCACTATACTCTATGCCACTGCACTCTATGGCACTCTACTCTGAACCACTGTACTCTATGGCATTGCCTTCTACTCTGCACCACTGCACTCTATATATACTCTTCACCACTATACACAAAAAGCCACCTGGAGACATCCAATTTCACCCAGCAAAATCAACACTTTTTTTTTTACAATGTGTATGGCTGCAGAATTTGGTTCCTAGTTCAGTTGCCGCCCAGGGAAATCCACTAAATCAAGGGATTTCTAAAAACTAGACACCCAGGGGAATCCATGATGGTATTCCTCATGTAGATTCAATTGTGTTTTCCTCAGGGGCGTAGCTAGAGCGTGTGGCGCCCGGGGCTATCCCTCAGATGGCCGCCCTTTGGGGGAGGGGGGGTGCTGGCGAAAAAGGACGGTGAGCACTTGAAAGATGTCTGAAAGACACGTAGTATTGCTGCTAATAGTTACCTCGATCATGCAAGTTACATGCACATACATGACACGGTCAAAGGCTACACAGTTGAATACACCGGTGACTGGCAGTACAAAAGAGAACACACAGACTGCATGATCTATCTGGGGACTCAGAAAAACCGCATGTGACATCCATCAGAGAGCTGTGTGAACAATTACCCCTCAGCACAATGCAAACATGCACATACATGACACTGTTCAGGGATCCATCATCTACAGCTGACATTAAATGACCATACATCATAGTCCCCCCATTAAAGCAGTGGGGACCTGCACAAACGTGATGTGCTCTGGGGACCCAAAACCAACTTAACAGTGTCAAAGCCTGTGGTTCTTTACCTTTCAAAAACAACAAATTAATTATGCACAGGGAATGACTCACTGTGTGCCCTTAGAAATAAATACCGCACAAAGGGGTCAGTCAGCTCCACCTTGCCAACACAGACTGGATACACAGCCCACTCTGGTGTCCCAAAGGCAACAACCCACGGTCGCGCCCTCGTCGCCTAAGGATTTACACCAAGAAAGTGAAACGAATATGTCTGAATAACTTCTGGGAGGAATGTTCTTTCCTCCCACCAATAATCTTAGAAATCGTTCCAAATGATTCAATTTCGAGCACAAACTTTATTTAATGGAACTTTAAAACCTTTGGGTTCTAAAAAGGCACTCATGAAATATTTCAATGTGTTCACTTTGTGCAAAGAAAGTCTGACTCTCTCTGAGGATGTTCATGATTCACCTTCTCCAAAAACACTGTTAAAGTGTGGAGGTTAAATGGAACATCCTTAACACAATTTGACCAAAAAGCACTGCAAATGCTTGTTTTATTTTGTGATAATGCTTTGTGTGCCCTAAGTGGCAATGGGTATGCCCGGAAGTGGGTCTCTTGCTCACTGTGCCACTGGATTCAAGCTACCTTGGCTGATATGGGGTGATACCCAGAAATCAGTCCCAGGATGCTTGTTTCCGGTCCAGGGAGGACCTGGCTTGTCAGTTCGGGCTGGACTGTTTCCATGAGGACAGTGTTAAGACTGATTTGCATATGGCTGAGTCCAAACTGGGATGACATGGCGCGCAAAATAACGATGGATTAAACCCAGATTTGGGATTGGGGGTGAGTGTTTGAAAAGTTTCAACACTCCATCCATCAATTTATTTTGTGATGCTGGGAGGTCAGTGGCAGCTTCATTTTCTGATCACAATGTGTGCGTTCTGCAAACACTCCTTCTCATGAAGAAACAGCCTCACAGAAGAGCATCATTGCATACGTATTACATGTGGGACTCACAAATCACTGTAAAACCCACTAAAAAGGAGAGATGGAAACATGGACAACACATCTCCATTCTTAATGCATTCTTGAAATAATTATAACACTGAGAATGCTGCCATGTAAAAAAAAAAACACTAATTTGACAAATAATGAATCATTATTTCCGTGCGGTCTAAGCACTTACATATGCAGGCTTTAGCTGCTGCTGTCAATCAAAGCCTTTCTGCATATTGATCCGGAGCACCTTGAAGCGCCCGAAAAGGGGGGTTGAAGGTGCTGTAGGAAGCATAGTGAATTTACCAAATAACTAAATGCACCAGTCCCTGTAGAGATGAGCTTGCACGGAAGGGGCTCTGAGGCGGTGCGGTAGGCAGGACGCAAAGCAGGTTGGATAATCTGGTCCTGTTTCTAGGATCCAATGTACAACTGGTGGGTGCACAAGATCACCATGAGTGTCAGCGGCAGACTCTGGCACACAAAGAGAACGATTCACAAAACATGTTCTGTTCACAAATTACTTGAATAGGAAAATGTCGGAAAGCTGGCGTGCCAACCTGACCGGAAGAAGTGACCCACAAAGCCCTTTTTAGGTCTCGGGACGAAGCTGCGAAGCAGCTTCCGGTCAGAGAATTAATGTCCTCTAGTGGGGCTTCAGAACCCGCCTCCCTGCTCTGTCTCTCCACCATTGGCTGGCTTCCTAAAAGGAGGCCAGCCATTGGAGGAGAGAGCCGTCCCTCCAAAGAAGCTCCGTCTTTTTCGGATTCGGGGGCGTGATTTTTTGCATTCTTTAGACCTGTGACGTCGTCTGTCACTCAGGGCGCAAAAACACGCCCCCGAATCCGAAAATGGCCGTGCGTTTCTCCGAGGCATTGTCTCCTTGCCTCGGAGAGACGTGGTCGTGTTTTCGTAGCTGCTCGCCTCCCTTCCCTGCTGCTTTTAGGAGCTGCTCGGCTCCGCTCGCCTCCCCCTCCCTCTGCCCTCCTCCGTCGTGCTCTCGCCCCCCCCCCCCCTCCCTCTGCTGCAGCTCTCCTCCGTCGTGCTCTGCCGCTCCCCGGCCCCCACCCCTCCCTCCCGCATTCGTAATCGTACCTCTGTGGAGGGGGCATCCGCGGAGCCTGGGGTAGAGGGGGTAATTTTGTTAAATAAAGTCTGGTACCCAAACGTTTTGATTAGGCCACGGCAAGGCTGAAGTTTTAAAATAATGAGCTCCACCAGGAGCTGCGCGTAATTGCCGAGCTACAGGTGTTGTGCTCCTGGCCCCCACCGAGCAGCCTGGCTCCAGACAACTCACCCAGTGTAGCGGCAGCAGGGGCAGCTTGCGAGGACCCGGGCTTCATCATCTGTGCCTTCGGTCCCTCACCAGCCAGGCATGGTGGTGCTGAGGACAGGTCACCAGCGGAGCAGAGTCGGCCGAGCTCGGGCAGCACACAGGCAGGCACGCGGCGGGTCAAACAACACCATGGCAGTCGGCAGCCCCTTTCTTTAAGCGCCCCCCCGCCCGCCCCCCCCCCGCTCATGCAGCTGCCCCCTCCTCTAGAGTTGTGTTTACCTCACTCTTCCTAGTGGCCCCAGTACGCCCCTCCCTTATACACACCTCTCTTCTCAGCGCATCCGCTACCCTCCCTTTTCATAGCGGCCTTGTTATCTATCCCGGTTAACTCTCCCCACCACGATCGTCGAGACCCCCCTCCCGCAGTATTCTATGCCTTCTGACCTTTGTTACTGCCTAAAAGAGATCTTCCCCTAATGCCGTTATAACCACCCCACACATTAAACGGTAACCATCCACCTGCCTCTTCCCAGGAGCATTAATACCCCCTTTAAGGTGTTCCTTATCAAAACGCTGGCACATCCTTATGCAAGCAAATCACCCCCCCCCCCCCAATCAAGAGCAGGATGGCTTGCATAATGCAACTGTACTAAGTTAGCTGTGAAGTCAGTGAAAGCGCGCGCACTAGACACAGACAAGGTTCCAGAGACATATGTCCTTTTCAATCCTTCGGGGAGGGGAAGGCCTTTGCACCTACAAATACGGCAGGCGGGCAACTGCTTCTGTCCCCTCGTCACCGACGATGACACTTTAGAGTCAGCTGCTGTCCTATCAGAGCTCCTTCACGAACACCAGGCTGGAAGTCTTTCTAAAGGGCCCTATTTGGAGGAAGCGCGTCGAAAAAGGCAGCCGTCTTTCTGTAATGTTTGTGGATGATTCTATGCCCGGAACGGAAGCGCACTCCAATCCAGAGGTCACACTGCTTTGACCAACAGTTGTTGCAGTCTAGACTTTCCACTAATAAAAGTCTCATCTTGGAGTTAAGCTATCTATGACGCAGGCCCCCCAGGTTCTCAGTAACTCCAATGATCTTCGTACCTCGCTCCTTCTTGTGACGTGTAAGCTCCAGCAAAACCCTAGCTCAGTCGCCGTGGGAAAGATACACCCCAAGTCGCGACTTGTGGTAACAAGAGTTCAAGTGTCAACATATAAGTGCTCGCAGGCCTTCAGCGACACACCCATTCCTTTCACCCCTGGTAGCCCTTACCCCTAACAACCCCTTTCTCTCCCAGCATTCCATAGCAACCACCCGTGCCTGACCACTCAGAACACGTAGCTCCTCGTTTCAGCCCAGAAGAGGCACTACACACGCACACCTCACTCCATGGACTAAGGGAACTCGCGATCATTGCGTAAAGCATCCCCCCCTCCCCCCGGAAACGGCAGCATCCGCGGGCACCGACCTGATCGAGAGCCGGCAGGGTATGGCCGAGAAAGCAGACTACCGAGAGGCCCCTGGGAGGAAGTGTCTGTCCATCAGCTTGCCCCCCTCTCTCTCCTCAGAAGACACCAACTGGACTCCTTCACTCACACACCCGGAAGAAGAGTGTTTGCCCACCGCTGTCTGCACAGGAAAACACACCGAACTGCACAACCCCTTACCAAAGCTCTTAAAAGGCAGAGGAAGAAACCGCTGTTTGCGCGCGCGCGAGGAAAGCGAGAAATAACAGCAAAACAAATGGTACAGCTAATGAGGACAATTAAATTAGTTATGTTCAAGGAGATGAGATTGCAACCCCCTCCCCGATCCGCTACTACTCGTTGGCAACTGCTGCTCGCTAATTCATGGCAACTGATTGCTGCCTCTATGCAAATCTTTGTTTAAATCATTTAACTAATTACATGACGGGATCCTCGCCTAAGGTGACATCATTCGCAGCAATAAGCCCCCACTTGGAGTGTGGCAACAATAAGATTTCTGGTATTAACAGCCAACCGGCACCACACATTAAACAGGCTCAAATCTCCCAGTTCAGTACTTAGCCCCCTCAAATCGACCCCTGCGATCTCAGTTGCTTTATCTAACAGAAGAAGGGGGCACAGGGAGAAAACTTCGAAAATCAACCAAACGTCGTGCGTAAGAGGATCTAATGAAGTCAATAGTTAACATTCAGCGCCACGCCATTCATTTCCCTTTAAAATGCAATGATAATTAGATGGGTCATAAAATGCTCTTCTTTTCATTATGACTGATGAAATGCATTAAAGCTGACGGGGTATTACCTGACAGTAATTAGGTTTTGTCATGAATTAAATTATTTGAAAGCAGGCTATCTCCCCAATCATGAAATTTACAGAGAGGTTTTTTAAAAAAAATTCTGTGCTACAAGGGTGAGGAGGAAAAACAGTTTTCCCCACTCTCTTTACAATCATGCATTATTCACACTTCAGGGGGAGTTTGGGGAAGAAAAACAAAAAATTGGTGCACACGAAGAAAGAGGCCGGACCCTTAAGGCTCTGATGTGATCAGCGTCAGTGACTGGCGACAATTAAATCCAAGTGCCCGAGAGGTGATGTCGTGAGCACGAGGTGGAATGTAATCATTCCATGCTTGCACTTGGCAAAAAAAGGGGGTGGGGGAGAGGACACACAATTAACTCACAGTAAGCCCCAATTTCACCACATCAATGCTTCTTGCGCTCCCATCTCAATTCCCCCCAAAAGGTTAATAATAGAAAAAAATAAAATACACATTTTGAGTTTCGACCGCAGCCACTCTACATAGCGCTTAGACAGATAATGTCAGTCCTCCCTGGATGGATCCCTTTGTAGCATACACAGGCAGAAGGCCACGGCTTCCATGATGGAGGAGAGGGCGGCTTTCCGGGCCGTGCCTAACCGGGGGACAGCAGCTCCAGAGCCTGGAGGACGGCAGGAATTTAGCGTGCCTGGCATCCTGCACTACATCCAGCACGAGTGGGCGCGCTTTGAGGCTGAGAAATGTCGTTGGGAGACGGAACGGGCAAAGTTGCAGGTAAGAGTAGGGCAGGTATAGCCTGGGGGGAGGGGTGGTAGACCCAAAAGCTCCCCTGCAAACTACAATCATGGGTGCGATGGGCTGGGAGCAGAGTCGCCGTTTCCCCATTCGGGGTATGCGTTGGCGGACCTTGGCCGACCGCAGAGCAGCTGGCACCTCCCAGAGTTATATGCAGCCAATGTGGTACTTAAGCAAGTTGGCATGGAGATTCGGAGGCCCTTGGGGCTTGCTTTATAGAGTCCTTGCGTTAACACCTTAAGGTATGGAAGAGAGGGAATAGGATCTCATCCATCCAAATAGAAGTTGTGCCCGCCCTTCAACCCACCCCCTCATGGTGAAACGGGGTTGACAGCACGACTCCATCCACTCTGTCACTGCTTGTGTAGGGTTTGCACAGCAGCAGACATACCCATCAACGACATTAACTATAGTTGTTGTCGTTACCAGGGATCCTTCTGCACTGTCAGAAAGAGAAGAGGCTGATGCGCTTTAGCATTGATGGATCGTAGTCCGCACATCCAAAGAATGCTATGGGAGTAGAGTGGTATTTATATCTTGGTAAAATGTGAGCTAAGTCCTCTAGCATAGAAAAATGCTGGCGATATGAGATGTTGCGGAGGTATCCTTACATGTAGTGCCGCCCCCCCCTGTAAACTAAATACTCAGTGCGTGCTGTGATATGTGGCGACCAGCACCACCCAAATGTGTGGCATGGTAGGAGAAACTTCAGTCTTTTGTGTACATTCTTGGGGGTCTGAGAAGTGTATATGGATCGGAAAAACTCCGTTTTGTATGAGATGTACTTACCCCTGCTCCCCCTAATAAAAACATGTTGCTTGTAGCATCTATGCAGGTAGTGCGTTCGTATGTGCATCCATTTTTCAGGTAGAGCAAAATATAAATGCATTGCACTCGAACATTCAGAGAAGTTTTCAGTTAGTCAGAATAATGTCTTTATTCTCAAAAATGTCTTCTGTGATATGAAGGTTGGGTTGAATCGCTGCAGTTAATATCTACTGCATGTGTTTAGGTCCACACAGGCATAACGTTCGAAGTACAAATGTTACGTTAAAACAAGTGGTGATAGAATTGTTGATTGAGTCACACTCAGGGTATTCTGCTAATTTATTTTTTCAGAAGGGTTTCTAAAAATAACATTTTATATGTTTGTTTTTACATGTTATTGAATATTGGACATGACCAAAAAAAATAATTATTTCGGGGTAGAATTAGTACGGTTTTAGGGTCTGAGTAATGGATGGTGTTTGGATTAGTATTGTGGTTAGGACTGAAGTTCGGGTCGCAGTTCATGATAATGTTTACAATGTAACCATGAGCCACAGAAGGTTAAATTTCGCCTGTTTTATCTTTCCGTGTTTATTTCTTATTGTGAACAGTGTAACTCACAGCAATGTTTCTGGTTAGTGCTTTCCTTTTTATAAAATGGACACTTAAAGCCCAGAGACGTGTTTGGTACAGATGAAGGTAGATAAGTGAGTAGTAGAAGGCGAACGTATACCTACGATGCGTGTTATTTTTAGAGGAACTCGTACAGGAACTTATCGTCCGATTGTACTTTGTGTCTGTGTTTCTGTCCATCAGGTGTCTGCCATCCGTCTCTAGTATTCATGTTGAACGGGAAGTGGCAGGGAAAGAATGGGGGAGGGGCGGCAGTTTTTGGCTGAGAAGGTGCGTTGTAGACACAAACCAGAAACCTTCCAACTCACTCTCTCTCACTACATAACTCTCTCTACCTCACTACTCCACTATATCTCTCTCACTATCTCACAACTTCTCTCTTAAAACACCACTACCTCACTCTCTCACTACCTCATTCTCTAGCTCACAACTTCACTCTCTCTCTATCTCACTACCTCACTCTTTCTATCTCACTTTCACTCTCTTTCACTACCTCTCTCTCACTACCTCACAACATCCCTCTCCCTCACTACCTCACTCTCTCACTACCTCACTCTCTCTCTATTTCTATACCTCTCTCTCTGTCTCTATCGCACTACCTCACTTGCTCTATGCTAATGCAAAAAGGTATCACATATGCAAAAAAAAGCTAATGCCATTATTTAGGGATACAAAAAAGATAAAAAAATAATTAGCAATACCAATAGCTCTACCTATAATATTGCCGAGACCATTGCATTGTAAATGCTTGTTGCATGCTGCGGTGCAACTCTCGCGCCCTTCTAAACCTACACATTTCACTGATTCGTAAGTGGCCCCTAAAAGGGTGGCTGTTGACATCCCCGGTGGTGCTAGGGCTTGTGTGCAGGGGTTGGTGACCCAGAAGTGACATGGAAATGAGTCGAACAGTGACACCCGTTTCGATATTTACAAACCTTTGCACTTCCTTCTCAGGCGAGTCTGCACTTTCTAAGCTCCCGCCTGAATGTGTCAGGTGTAAGCAGTGCTTTAAATAGGCAGATACTGTCGTGCACTTTAGTTTTAGAATGCAGTGCATATAAATGGAAGAGTACTGGCACTTCCTGACACATCGTGACTTATCCTTTGCGCCCCTTTAATTGTGTTATAATTGCCTGTGATGCTCGCATGCAGCTTTTCTGTGAATAGTTTGAGCTGTGGCTGCATGTAGCACTTTCAGTGTTTGCATCCAGGCACGCAGTTGAGTTTTTAAGTGCTGCTTGTGGGATACCTATGTGCACATATCTTGCATACATGCAATGTATGTGCTGTTACTTTAAAGCTGCACATGCATGATATACATGCACCAGGCCTGTGTGTGCCTTACTTTATCTATCACCCTGTTACCTGGATACTGCTGGCGGGCTTGCAAACCGAGCCAGCGTGGAGCTCTGGAACTCACAGCGACCTGAATATCTTCTGTCCTGAAATGTTACAATCATGAACTCTCACCGATGCCACAAGCAATCTTCAAACGGTGACTGACTGCATCCCGCCTTTGTTTCCAGTGAAATATAAAGTAAGACATTTAGTGACAGTCTGGTTTTCAGGGCCGGAATCCATCAATCAGGAGGCAAGTGCTGGCCAGACTACTTTTATAGCGCCAGGAGCTGCTTTGCACTCCATATGCAGCATTCTTGATCACATTTGATTTAATCCGTTTGAGATAGAAGGTTTTGAGATCTGCGTTGGAGAGGAGACAGAAGGGGTCCTGGTTAACCTCTGCAGGCAGAGACTTCGTGTCCCAAATAAATTTAGCTGTCCGCGGCCGCAACCGTCGGGCCTCCAGTGCCGCGCGGCCGCACCCCCACCCCCCCCCCCCCCCCCTAGCTACGCCACTCGGTTTTCCTACTTGTAATGCCTTGCAAACCTCAAACTTTAGCTAAAAACACACATTTACCTCACATTTCTGTTAAAGAAATTCTAGAAGCTTTGGGCATCCACACATTCCCTACCACCTAGCATTCCCACACTTGTCCTAAAAAAACGATGTCCTGCTAGTGTCGCTGGGCGTCGCGACTGCGTCATGAAACGCCTCAAAACAAGACGTGAAGACATCCCATTTCACTAATCAAACCCTTTTTTAACCCCTTCGATGCTGATGACGCGCTCAGCTCGTCATGCAGTACACTGGTCGTGTGCTTATGACGAGCTGAGCTCGTCATGCAGCATGGGGATCAGTATATTTCAGCACCCAGCGGGAATTGCCTTAGCAGCCAAGGTGTTAAAGAATTGGATAGATGGGGAGTTTAAGCCTTGGTAAGGGTAACCTGCCAATCCACATGTTTCTGCGCTTCTTGAAATTAGACACCAAGGGGCTTCCGGGGAGGGGTGGTTGGGTGACTAGCATGCATCCCATTACATAAAAACAAACGTTTCCTCACACTTCTGTGAGAAAAATTCCAGAAGCTGGAGGGATGCATACAATTCCTATTACACAGCATTCCCACACTTATCCCAGTATAAATGGTAACCCACTTTGTGCCTGAGCCTAGCCCAAGTGTCACTAAACACCCCAAACAGGACGTGGAGAGATTACATTTCAGCTTTCAAAACTATTCCTTTTTTTGACGATGTGGGTAGCTGAGGAATTTCAGCCTTGGTTCGTACGCAATCTAAGGAAACCTACCAAAGCCAAACAGGAGGTGACTTTCATGGATCCCACAATGTTTTCTTATCGCTAAGGCCTTGCACACCTAAATCTTTGGCTAAAGCACATATTTCCCTCAAATTTCTGCGAGAGAACCTCCCACAAGCTGGAATCCACAAAAATTCCTGACACCCAAAGTTCCCGCACTTGTCATAATAAAACCAGTACCCCACTTGTGTAGTTGGACCACAAAACAAAATGCCCCAAAACACGATGGGAAAATATCTAGTTCAAGTTTCAAGTTTATTTATTTATGATCTTGGACCTCCAAAGAGATCCACATAAAAATAAAATTTACAATTACAAAGCATTAAAATATGATATACAAATACCCTAAGTGTTATAACACATCAAGTAAAACCAAATTTAGTAATCATAACCTTCATATAAATGTTTTAATACATATCTAAAACACACTTAAAAAAGTTAGAAATCCTATGACAAAACATTTCATTTGGTGGTTCATAAATGGAATCTGTTAGTGCAGAGGCTAGTAGAATAGATAATTGTAACAGATTTGCATCATCCATTTACGCCGATACAGTAATAGGGCGGGGCAGATAAATAACACATGATTAACATCCTGGATAGAGTTATTACACAGATTACAAACCGGAGAAGAACCATACCATTTAGATAGTATGTTGTTTAAAGGGAGTGTACCCTGCCTCAATAATAACCAAAACTGGTGCACTCCATGGGGCAGGTTCCAAGAGATATAAGCCTGTACTTTATTTATCACACAGGAGTCAATGGCCGCGTGGGAGCCTCTCTTTAGAATACGGGCTTCCCTATCCCTGGTGAAACTTAATTTCCAGGTGGCCTGCTTCAAAGTGGCCTTTAATTAATATGGCGATAGGGTGAAAAGTACAGATTCATCTAGTTGTAGCAAGTCAACCGCAGTTCTAAAATTTGTAACAATTAATGACTGCTCATTTAAGCTTCCTAATAATTCTTCCAGATAAAAAATCTTAGTGCACCAAGATCACCCTTTAACAGGCTTCTAACCCATCGCACTATCCCTGCGAGACCCTGTACCCAGCTACTTCTCAGACCAAATTCCAATCTTAGTGCATCCACGGGGCAAGGAGAGTTGACTGTGGCTAGGCTCCTTAAAATGTTGCCTTCTGTTGTATTTAAAAAGCCCCATTTTCCTATGTCAAGTAGTTCAATACCATACAACAGGGAAACAGGAATTTTAGCACGAAATACCTTTAATAAAAGTGCAAAATGTCTTTTGCCAGTTGATCTGTAGAGGGAGCCCAAGCTTTTCCCCTGTGTAATAGCTTTATAAATATTATTCTCTATATGGGCTTTATCACTTAGGTTGCCGCACACCGTTTTTCCCAAGAAAACATATCATTTTACAAGTTTCAGTTTTTGGCCACCTACAGACCAAACAAAATTCCCATACTTCAACTTTTTTCTTCTGTGCGTGCACATTATTTTGCTTTTAGCTACATTTATCTTTAAATAGTAGGCCTCTGCATATTCGTGTAGCACCTACAGACGACTATTTAATCCCCTCGGCGTCAGATCCAATATTAATATGTCGTCAGCATAAAATAAGCAAGCAATCGGTTTTCCCCACAGTAATGCAGCAATGCCCTCACTTTGAGACAAGGCATGGGGGAGGTCAGATAAATAAGAATAGTAGAGGAGCCAATAAACATCCTTGTTTTAGGCCATTTACAGTAGGGATAGTTTGGGAGAGACCTCTTTCCCCTCTGCACTAAGTGTCTGTATGGAGAGCACGGACTAACTCCAAGAGGATACCCAGGTCCGACAGTTTTCTCCACAGCAAGAGACGATCTACTTTATCAAATGCTGTGTAGAAGTCTATAAACGCTGTGTACACTCTTCCTCCTCTATTTTAACATATGTTTCGTTTATTACCTGTAGCGCCGTTAGGTTATCGAAAGTTCCATGCTTTGTCCTACTCCCGGTTTGTTCAAAATGTAAGATTTTACCCGCATCCACCAGTCATTCATTTGGATCAAGAGGCATTTAGCAAAAACTTTACCCACTGCATCTAAAAGTGCAATTCGATGGTAGTTATGTGGCGCATCTCGGTCTCCCTTCTTGAACAAGGGGACTAATATACTCCCCTTCCAAGAAGAGTGGACCATTTTATTTGCGTAGCAATAATTGAACACCGTATAAAGGATTTTACTCCACATTGCACTATTTTGTTTTAAAACTGTAATTGGTAACTCTCCGCGCCCATCGCCCCGGAGGATCGCATCCCCTTGATCGCCATTTCAATATCTTTTTCAGATGGCGAGCCATACGATAAGGGGTCTTCCTTTAGTGCGATACAGTCAAGTGCGGTTGCATTACTTGCATATAAGTCCTGAATAAAGCTATCCCATTTATGCTCCACAATGGCAACTGGGAGTGGCCGTGATCTAGCTCCACATCCCTCCCCAATAAGAGACCAATACGTTCTTACTTGGCCTTTAAACAATGCTTCTCTCAGTTTAATCCAGATCCTCTCTTTTCTTAGCTTAACCTTTTCCCTAGTCCTCCTCCTCTTTAATAGTAATATTACATGATATCTATCAGAGGAGTAGTTCAAGTACTGTTCTCTAATTAATTTGTTTATTTCAAGATTAAATAGCTGGAGCGGTCTGGGGACTACTTTAGTACTTTTTCTTTGATTCGACTTCATTGCAATATCTATCGCCTTAATCATAAATGCATTAAAACTGGCAATTTCTGTTCCATTCCAGTTAGACAAGTTCTCTACAGTGACCTCTAAGACACTATCCAGGCCCAAGATGGCTTTGGTATCTCAATGATATTTCCCTTATTTCTTAGCAAAACTAACAGATTCACCGTTTAGTGCCCATGGATCGTTCAAGAGTAAATTTAGATTTAGATTTACGGTAAGAGTTAGTACTTTGTGGTCACTGTAGCAAGAATTGGATACCTTAAGATCTTTCAATAAGAAGAAGGAGGTACTTCCCACTACCACATAGTCTAAGATAAATCTCTGCTATAAGATTTACAAGGAAAAGTCGCTGGTGTATCTGAAGGCAATCTTCCATTTGCTATATTACCATCAACCTTCATTAATTCATCAAGGAGCATTTTCCCTCTCTTATTCGTCCTAATATTTTGCAGAAAGAGCGCTTGTGTGATCTGTAGAGATTCTTCTTTTTCCTTATTTCGGAATCTGTCGAAAGTAGAATTAGAGATTTTACAATTCAGATCCCCTACCAAGACTATATGAGGGGGGAGTTCTACGTGACATGCATCTGGTGGAATATAAGCATTTATCAATGTCAGTGGTGTACATCTTACATTATACTCAGGATTATACAATGTTATTGCCACTAAAAGATTACTAGGATCTTTATAGTAATCATAATTCCATGTTATCTTATTTGACAGTAAACAGGCCACCCCTCCCTTTGCAAGTCTTCTCCTGGATGGAATTGCTTTACAGTCTAAAGTAAAATAATCCATGCATAATAGTTCCTCTATACACCAGGTCTCATGAATACAAATCAAGTTTGCATCTAGTGCACATACGTATTGTAACTTCTCCCTACTATTCTTTATTCCTACAGCATTCCATGATATTATTTTTAATTAATTGCTAAAAGGATGGCTTTAAGGAAGTTTATTATTGGATCTGCTCGATAGAACACCAGGTAACCAGTTCCTTTGTGGACTCTCTACTTTGGAGTTCCATTCAAAGGAAAATGGGGTGCAATCTTTGGATTTCACTTGTCTGCCATTTTTTGTAATACAGATTTTTAATTCCCCTCTTTCATGCGGACGATCTCCACTTCATGAATCTAAGTGTGTTGCCGCAAAGACCTATTGTTGAGGGCTCTATTTCAGGGTTTCTCAGAAAATGATAAGACATCAATCCCCCTACTTTGTAGGCTTCTGACCATTGTAATATAAGGTTTGCAATAATTTTGGAATTAAACCTTACCCTCGATTTATAGCCAACTTCTGTTTTTAAGATGGAGACTAAACTTATATCACTACTTTGAATAAGTTTCAAGCTTTCAATCTCCAAGAGACATTTAAGAAGCGAAGTCCTATTTAATATTAAATCCGGATCAAAGAGAGGAATGAAATCTAACTGGAGTGTATCTGTACTTTCCAAGATGCGTTCAACATCAGTTCTCAGGCTTACTTCTCATTTTTACGATGTCAGAGAAAAGGACAGCCAAGGGATTAAATACTGATGCAAGGAGGTTAACAGGCCTCGACTGCCCCACTGTTATAAGTGATGGAGACCCCTCTGTTGCAATATTATCAAAAACTGTTGTGGGTATGCAATATTCGAGGGGGGATTCATAGGCCATCATTGGTTCTATTTCTGGATCTTTAATCTCTGGGTTCCCAAGATCAGCTTCGTCTTTCTGGTTCATATCTTGTGATGCATTTTGTGGCTTCTGGGAGGAAGATTCCTTACTAACTGAGGCCTCAATGTTTTCTTTAAAGCGAATTCTGCTTTGCTTCTTTTTTGAGAATCTTCGTATTGATTTAATCTTTTTCCCTCTATTTGGGGGGGCAGAGCTTGCCGAGACTGGAGATGGCGGCGCTTTGAGCGAACTCTTCCGAGGTGCCCCATAAATCAGACACATCCTGCTCTGAAAAGTGCGCTTTGACCTACCAGATGAAGTGCTAACTGGTAATGGTAGCTGCGCCACCGAAAATAACTTGTTCCCAAGAGAAGCAGCGCTTTGGCTCGGAAGAAACTGGTAGACGCGCGGATGAGGCCTCCAACGTGCAACGGCTGACTGGACACCGGCCTCGAGTAAAGAGTGAGGTCGCGACGCAGGGCACGTCCTCAGACTGAGGTGGGGCCTGGGTTCAGGGCAGAAGAATGTGGTCGCGCCTGGTGCAGAAGATAGCCCCGGAATGCCCCAAACCCACTAGTGGAGACTGGTATACGGCAAATATGCATGTATAACCTGCCCTGGGACCCGGGTTGCAGACACCACCCCGGAGAGCCGCTACCACAGCGTAGTGCCCGCACTGCAAGTCGCAGGTCAATAGAGAGGCCCAGGGCATGGCACTCACAGTGTACGGAAGAGAGAGCTGCGACACACGAACACACGGAGGGGCAGAGGAGGCACTGTGCAACTGCTCCGACGCTTACCTTGCAGTGGGCCCCGAGAGGCGTGGGCGAGGATGTAAGGGCCGCGCTGCTAAACCGGAGGTGATCAGATAACTGAGAGCAAATGCGGGACCGGTTGCTTCTGGGAGGAGGGAATTACCGGACCCCCGCCACTTATCTGCAAGTTTTTGGTGACACAGAGGGACCTGGGAGTTTTGACCCCAGCCCACTTGACGACCAGAGCGGCGCGGGAGAAATCGCCCACTCCGCGGTGCATGAAACATTAATCCCAGCCACAGCTGAGTGCGACATTGAGAAGTTTTGGTAAAAAGACACCCGAACATCGCACAAGGGTGACTCATGGACAAAGTTTTGATCACCTGAAGGGAACTGAGGGTTGCACAAATTTGTATATTGCTGCATTGCTTTTGGGATTTGGCGGAAGCGACGCGGAGGAAGAAAGCAACAAGCGTACGATCTGGTGTCCTGTTGGGCCTGTGTTAGGCCACAGCTGGTCACAGGTGGGAAATAATATACTGGCGCACAGGCTGTAGAAAAGGCTTATGAAGTGAGACGCCGGAGGCATTGCCACACTGAGAAGTGTTTCTGGTGGCTCTGTGCCTAGTTGGCACTGACCTGTCTGCTGGACACGCAGAACGCTACTATAAACGACTCAACGCACCGGAAAGCGAAACTCAGAACAAAAAGCAGAGCCTACGTTTGCCACAGCTTCTACAGTCATCATGGGCAAACCCGATAAAAATCAGCCAAAAATAACCTTCGATAAATCCAAGAGACCGCCAGACCCACCCATGGAAGATCGGCAGATGCCACCGACCACGGCGACATCTACTACTGCTGCCTCCATGGAAGATGTCCAGTTGATGTTCGTTTCAATACAAACTACACTGGCAAATATTGACGGTAAAATCGATTTGCTGACGGACAGAGTAGATCGAATGTCTGAGAAACTGGACCGCCACACAGAGAGGATTGACATGGCTGAGCGGAGACTCTCAGACGTAGAAGACGCCAGTAATCAAGCAGCCACAAAACAAACCAGGATGGAGAAGCAGCTGATGACGCTCGTAGCCAAAGCAGAAGATTTAGAAGCTAGGTCGAGAAGGAGTAACATCCGCTTAATGGGCATAGCAGAAACAATGAACACTGGCCCTATGGAGAAATACGTGGAACAGCTCTTAATAACGCTACTGGGCAGAGACATATTCTCGTAAGTCTTCATAATAGAAAGGGCACATAGATCCCTGGCCCCTAAGCTTTCGCTGGGCACCAGGCCGAGGCCTATAATTGCCAAATTGCTAAACTACAGGGATAGCGACACTGCGCTCCGCAAAGCATGGGAACTGGGCACTCTACGGCATGAGGGTATGAAAATAGCCCTGTATCCGAACTTCACACAAACTGTCCAAGAGGCGAGGAAGAAATTTGGTCCGGCAAAACAGAAACTTTGCGAACTACAAATTGCCTACGCAATGCTGTATCCAGCCAGACTCAAAATCACAGATTAAGGATTGACAAGGATATTCAATGAACACAAAGACGTCATGAAATATCTACAACTGAGGAAACCCCCGGGAGCGAGAAGAAGATCGCCGAGGGACAGATTGCTTGACCGTGACACTATGTCTGATGTAGAATGATATCAAGTGCATTGGTAACAGATGACTAAGAACTCACTTGTACGGATGGGACTACGTTGTTTCACTGCGACCTGTGATTGGGGAACTGGGCTGTCAGCAGGTATTTGATCGCGCCCTGAGTACAACACAGCATTGCGGCGCAGCATGAAGAGGCCAAGCCAGCGCAATCTTGCTGGACTGAAGCAGGTGACGTGCATGTGTCACGCAGATAAGTAGAATGGACAGATACGATATTATAATAAGGTTCTGACTCATATGCTGTGGAACTGGTATTTTTTTTTTTTTAAGAGAACAAGGGGAACCCAATAAATGGCCTGGGACCATGGGTATCAAGTATTTCAAGGAGAACAAGTGGTCCCTACTATTAACAGAATAATTTTAGCAAAATAGTATATAGACCACAATGGGCTGCTATATAGTGCAAAAAATCCCTTGTCCAGCCGGGCAGGGAATGTTTATTCAGGTAATAGTTTGTCTTAATGTATGAATAAAACAAGTAACCAAAGACATAAAGGTTACTGTAAGGCACAGTCCTGTGCCATACATGAAGGAAGAAGTGAAAGAGGACAGTGAGTGCAAACAAAATCAGGCAAACAAAGTGAGCTAACAGGCCACTGACACAAATTGCGATTAACAGTGTGTCCTGGAGTGAATCAACCATACGCTAATACAATAAATTCACAATATGGGACACTCTTAAAGCAGTCGACGGACGTTTCGATCCCAAGCTCAATTATAGGGGGATCATCTTCAGGACTTTCGTAATCAAAACTTTTGCCTGAATATAACCTTTTAACATAAAACCGCCAGAATTGTATCTATTAATGGGGGTTTTTTCTGTTGGATGTCTTCAATAGTTAAGGCGATAGCATGACATCCATGTTTAAAAATTGGATTCCGAGCTGGGCTTCAAATAAATGCAGCAAGGATGAAGTTCTGGTTGTGGCGCCAATTTTTGTCGGGTCTGGTTGGACTTTGAATCTATCCACTCGGGACTTGTAATGGTTGTCCCCACGTTTTTGCGCTTTAAAAAGATTTTCTGCACAAAAATTACTTCTATAAGCATGTCTGTGCTGATGTATGGTAGGTATTATCTAAAGCCCTCATTCGGTATATTCTGATCTCCGTTTTCAATTAAGGAGTTTTGATCTAAATTTAGCTGCAGTGGAGGCAGTTCCTACTGCAATTCGATAATCAGCGCTGGTAGTCTTCGTTAGGGCCAGAAAATTAAAGGTCCGCTAGAGGTACCGGTAACTTTTCAAGCACCGATGGCGCGTTGTGCTCAGCAGGATTGGAACTGGTAGACACTTTTCAGTTAGCCAGCTTGGTTATAACGTTGGAAATGTTTGATATACTATGGTTTATTGTTTGCTAAAAAGCGCAATGATGTGTTGATAAATGGCACCCCCTTTTTGAGGGATCTCATGACGGGTTAGGTCTTGGCAGCTCCCGCCCACTTGTGAGTACCACACCTGTTTACATTTTCTGATATTTTCTGTGGTTAATGGGGGTAGAGGGGAGATGGGGATAGGTTTCAGTTACAAGGGAATGTCTTTGCTGAATGGAGGGCAGTGAAGTGGGAGGGGGAGGGGGGTAGGGTGGGAAAATAAAAAATCACCTAGCAGCGACAAGGATATAGCAAGCTTATTTTGTGTACTTGCAGGATGGCAAGATTATCAGGGGCGTATTCTGTTACATTATTATACTACATGGCGTCAGCTCTGAGATACAGTCGTAAAATGACCTCCATGACCTGGAATGTTAGAGGAGTACAAACCCCGCAGAAAATACGTTAAGTATTAGCTTACCTGGACAGACACAAGGTAGACGTGGCCCGTCAAAAACACAAAATGGGGTGCTACTGGTCTAAGTGGACTAGAAAGTGTCTGCTTTCTCATAAAGAATGTGTGTATAAACTAAAGAGTGAGGAGAGGGAGTGTAAGAAAACCCATCAGCTCACCCACTGGCGGAACTTCATCATGTGGGATTTTTAAAGTATAAACTGTTATCCACTAGGTTGCTCACTGTTGTTATCGTGAGTAAACTCTAGTAACTGACCCACCAGTGATAGAAAGCCAAAAAGTGGTGGTGTGGAGAGCTGAGGGAAGAAAAGTTGCAGTGCTCAAACAATGTTGACAAGGTTAAAAACAGAGTGTGGATAGTGTTTTCCGCAAATACTGCTATCCTGATGGAAAATTAACTGGTCAACATGTTTCAGCCAAAAAAAGGCTTTCTTCAGGACTTATAATAACAACACTACTGCAACAAGGTGTAACAAAAAGGTGTAGTGAGGACTACAGAACATGCACGAATGACCTACCATCTGACAGGATAATAAGTGGTAGCTTCGAGAGTCATGAATATAGAGTCACCTCTCCTAGAAAAGAAGCAGTGTATACAAACACATAATATAACATATGAAAGCAACAATTTGCGAAAAAGACATATAACAGTCAACGAGACATTGCTCATTCAGTGCTTTGTTATTTAATCACTCACCCAAAATTTTCTTGGGAGTGGCCTCACCTCACCTGGCTGGCACTCGCTCAGGTAATGAGGCCCGCTCTGGAGAAATGGATACAAGGAATACCTTTAGACGTGGCCTGTCTACAGGAAACACACCTTACAGAACGCAGAGAGGGCAGGATCGGACATAGATGGGCGACATTCCATGTAGCTTTCTCCTACTCTAATTATGCTCGGGAGTGATGACACTGATTAAACGCAACACCCCTTTCACACTCATTAACACTGTCAAAGATGATCAGGGTAGATATGTTATTTTGCAGGCTAACTTTGGTGGCACAACGCTCACAATTGTTACAGTGTATGGTCCGAATGTAGAAGACCCGTTTTTTAATGAGCATATCTGGGGAAAATATGTGACTTACGCCCGACGGCTATTCTATGGGGAGGGATATTTAACACTTGCTTGGACCCTGTTATCCTCGCATTCCTCAGGATTAGCGTGATGCTCAAATAATGCCACCTCTTGATCTATCCAAACCCCAAATGCTGTGATAGCTGTGGGTTCAGGAAGGATCAAACGAGGATGGGAAAGGAAGGGAACAGCGGGGAAGGAGATCTGAAATGACAAACAACAACATTTGAACCAATTCTTAATGTCTCAGTAGTATTTCCTATCCACCTGACCCAACCACCTTCGTACACTCTATATACACTATACCTGTAAAATAAATGAGACAGAACTGTATGAGTAGAAGATAAACCTCTTCGTAACCATCAAACCCTGGACGGATCAGAACTGCGCTACTTCTCACTGTAACACAAGAACAACAACCCTTACCCACTGTATATAACTCATCCAGAATATCTTACGAAAATGTACGGTTTGTACATACCCTTAATGTAATTGATCTAATTGATAGGTGAGATGTCCTGAACGATATAGTAGCCCAGAAATCCACTGAAGACTTTTGTAGAAAAGCAAAACAAAACACACGAATGGGTTAAATCACCCAACAAAATGAATGTAAAGTTACAGTACCTTGGTAATAGCACCAGATAATATTCCTGGCATATGTTCCAATTTCGAAATCTAAATGACTTCCTATGTTCATTTAATAGGCAGAAGTATTGTGTGTTGTACTTCACACACTCCTCTGCTTGTGAAGCGGAACAAGAATTCAGCCAACGGCAGACCCAATTACCCATCCGGGTATGGAGATCCCCGATAGTAGAGATATCATCCTCCGCATGAGCCGCTAGAATCGCGACTTGCCAACGGAGGGCAAACGTTGCAATATTAGACGAGTATGAGCCAATGCCAAAGAGGACTCGATATTCGTCCACCGCAATGAGCCGAGTTCCAAGGGCTCTTCCAACGGAGGGCAAACACTAAACAATCAAAACTGCTGCTGCCTCGTCTCACCATGTCGTCCTCTGCATGAGTCATCCGTGACTCGCCAACAGAGAACCAGCGCAGGAAAAGACCGGCTGAAATGCCCATCGAGTTTCTCTGAGTCTTTGCAAGATCCAAGGCAGGAAACTGACTGTAGGAAAACGGTTGACAGCACAAGATCCAGCAAGATATCCACAGGGGTCGAAAACTACCAGAATATCCGACAAGGAGTACAGGAAGTGAACTCCTATATATTTATTTATTTGTTGGTTTTATAAAGCGCAACAGCTACCCGCAAGGGTTTCCCGGCGCTAGAGAGGCAAAAGCACCTAAGCACAGGTAAAGATAAATCATTGGTTAAAGAGCCAGGTTTTGACGACTCGACAGAAACGAGCATGGCATTTCTCCACACGGATGTCCAAAGGGAGCGAGTTCCAGAGTCTGGGCCCTAAACTGGCAAAAGAGCTCCCACCAACTCTGGAAAGTCTGTACTTAGGAACAGAAAATACATTTTGCGTGGAAGAGCGGAGAGAGCGCAAAGGAGGATAGGTCTTAACAAGAGCCTGTAAGTACGAAGGGGCAACCCCAGCCTTGATCTTGTGCATGTAGCTCAATGCCTTGAACTTCATGCGGCTCTCGACTCTGAGCCAGTGGAGCTCGCAAAGGCGTTCAGAGATATGGTTGGTTTTCCGGCAACCGCAGAGAAGACGTGCGGGGGCATTTTGGACCAATTGAAGATGTAGTGTTACTGCCTTGGTAGACCCCAGGTACAGTATGTTACCGTAATCCAACCTGGAGGTCACCAAGGCGTTCACGACGGATTTCCGGGTATCAAGTGGCAGCATCCAAAAGATTTTTCTCAGCCAACGCAGGATGGTAAAACAGGTAGCTGCTACATTATTAGCTTGGCTTTTCATGGATAAGCCATTATCGATGATCACATCTAAATTGCGCACATGCTCTGACGGGGAATGAAGTTATCCCATCACAGCTGGCCAATGCCTGGAGCTCCAGAGATCAGGTTTATTCCCAAGGACCAAAACCTCGGTCTTGCCACCATTGAGCTTGAGTAGATTGAGGTTCATCCATTCAGATATTTCACTGAGGCCGGCCTGCAAAGGGGATATCAAAGCTGGGTCCACTTTGGACAGAGAGAAGACGATTTGAGAATCATCAGCGTAGGTGTACAGTGTCAGTCTGGAACGTTGCGTAATGAATGCCAGAGGGGTAACATAAAGATTAAAAAGAAGGGGACTAAGGATCGAACCCTGGGGCACACCATAAGGTGAAGAATAGGTTTTAGATGTGGAAGAGTGTGAGAAAATTTGAAAAGTCCGGTCCGTCAGGAAAGATGTAAGCCAATCCAGGGCCTTCCCACCGATACCAATGGTCGCAAAGATCTATGGAGTATATCATGGGACACAGTGTCGAATGCTGCACTGAGATCAAGTAATATCAGTGCAACTGTGTCACCACGATTCAACAGAAAGCGAAGGTTTTCTGTTACACCAAGGAGAGTTGTCTCTGTGCAAAATCCGGGATGAAAACCGGACTGCGAGGAGTGTAACAAATTATTAGTAGCCACAAACTGGGACAAGTGCTGGTGAATGTGCTGTTCTAAAATTTTGGAGAAAGCTGGCAAAAGAGAAATAGGGCGGAAATTGGAAAGAACCTTAGGATCTGCAGTAGGCTTTTTCAGCAGAGGGGTAACCATGGCATGCTTCCAACAGCCAGGGACCACAGTAGTGCTGAGTGACTGGTTAAGTATAGTGCAAATCATAGAAAGCTGCGGGGTATATAATAAGCGCAAAGTAGGGACAGGCAGAGGATCACTAGGAGAGCCCGATTAGACTTTACACAAAATTTCACGAAGAGTAGAGGGGTGAAGATCAGGCCAGGACGTAAGGGAGGCAGAAGAGGGTGTCAAAGGAAGGGTAGAATCCTCAATGTTGCGGGATGCGGTGACAGTGATCTTACTCTCTCTTTGGGTGGTAATATCCTGATATATGTTATCAATTTTAGAGATGAAAAACTGAGCAAGTTCATCACACTTGCTATTCGACAAAGGCGGAAGCTTGGCTGTGGTCTCAGAGCCAGCAAGATTTCTAGCCACGTTAAAAAGTACTTTAGATTTGTTAACTGCTTCAGATATTACTTGAGAGGCAAAGTTAGCTCTAGTCAAGGCGCAGGCTTTGTGATAGCGTTTCAGCTCATTTTTGTACATCAGTCCTGCCGAAATGGAATAATCCCTTCTCCAGATGCGTTCCAGTTTTTTACATCGAGATTTATTTCTTTTTAAGGTCTCATTATACCAGGGGCAGGCGTTTTGTGAAGTTTCACCTTCTTAGAGACAGAGGGCAGGCAAGTGTCAATAGCTTCAAGGAGCCAGGAATTAACAGTACAGGCTGCTATATCCATGTCAACTGGATTAAGCAAACTGGTCGGTAGATGGGTGGTCAGGGCTTTATTAAAAGAGACAGTATCCAGCTTTTTCCAGTCTCTTGTGTTAATACTTACTGAGGCTCTACATTGAGGCATTGCTTCGGTGGCAGAAAAGGAGAATTTAATTAAATAATGGTCAGACCAGTGAACGGGCAAAGCCGGCGAGCAATGTAGGTTAGAAATGTTAAAAGAAAATGGGGTCAAGGAAGTGACCACCGCAATGGGTGGGGCCTTGATTATGCAAGGTAATGTTCATGGACGCTAGGTCAGCAATAACGTTGTTGCTGACACTATTCTTGAGGTCCTCCAGATGAACATTAAAATCCCCAACAATCAGATAATTGCTGGAGGCAGTGAGAACTGAAGCAATGTATTTGGAAAGATGTGTTGACCAGGCATTCACAGGGCCAGGAGGGCGGTATATCAATAGGCCCGTAAGGGTGATCATGGGATGGAGAGCTAGCTTAAAACATGCTGCCTCACAGTTGCCTAACGTGACAGGGTCAAGTTGGCATTGAAACGTATCCCTAAATATAATTGCGATACCACCCCCAATTTTCTTAGCTCGATCAATTCTAACCATAGCATAACTGGCCGGTAAAGCTTCCGCTATATCAGGACCAGAGCTTTCATGCAACCACGTTTCGGTAAGAAATAGTGCATCAGGCATGTCATCAGTGAGAAGATCAAAAATCTCGCGTTTATGCTTTTGTAAAGAACGACGGTTCAAACTAATGAATGAGAAATGGGAAATGCCTGAAATAGAGGCCCGGCGAGCAAAACGATTGCACAGCTGCGGGACATCCAGAGAAAAGGTGCAACAAGGGCAAACTTGGGGAAATTGATCCAACATGTTAAATGCAGTAACAGTGTGTTCTCGTCTGGGTCATAATGCATTTAGAAGCTCAGCGCTGTAAATGAGCCTAGGCAACGTAGTTTGACCAGGGATTATGGACCCTGGACCCGTGAGGGCGCGGACGGGCGAAGACCGGCACGCCTTTGGCGCGCCTTCGGCACGCCATCGACCCGCCCGCTGCGCCCGCCTGCTGCGCGGACGGGAAATGCCAGACATTTATACCGAAACAGGAAAAGGGCGGGAGGGTCAAATGAACTAGACCACAACCCAGTACCTCTAGCAATATGGCGGCTTACCCCCCGAGTGACCCGCGGCAGCTCCTAATCGGCTGCGCGGGAGGCCACAGATGGCACACAGTGCAAGGTAAATGCGATTCGAGCAAGTGAGCAGCTAAATATGAATTTTTAAAAGATTTAAAAGAAAGTAACTCGTTGTCCTGCTTTCCCAGCTTTCCGCCTCAGGAAAGTGCAAAAGTGCATGTGCCTAACAGCGCGAGAAGGAAGCAGCGCAGTTTAAATACCTGAGAAGGCGGGAGGGTCATATGGACTAGACCGCAACCCAGTACCACTAGCAATATGGCGGCTTACCCCCCGTGTGACCCGCAGCAGCTCCTAATCGGCTGCGCAGGAGGCCACAGATGACACACAGTGCAAGGTAAATGCAATTTGAGCAAGTGAGCAGCTAAATGTGAATTTTTAAAAGATTTAAAAGAAAGTAACTCGTTGTCCTGCTTTCCCGGCTTTCCGCCTCAGGAAAGTACAAAAGTGCATAGAAACGCCCCTAAGCATGACACTGCTAAGACTTCTGGGAATTGTAGTCTTAGTTCATTCCTCAATGAATGCTAATCCTAAAGGCACTCTCCTGTAACTTAACAGTACATCCCCCCTCACCGAAGGCGCCGCAAGGGGCCAGGACGCATAGGATACCTCTTGTGGAACAAGGACACCAACCGAGGCACATGAACACCCGATGCAGGCTCCCAGGTGTTTTCTTCAGGGCCATATCCTTTCCACGCAACCAGATAACGAAGGCCATGCCCCTGCCATCTTGAGTCCAGGATCCTCTCCACCTCATACTCTAGCCCATCCTGCACCAGAAATGGCGGTGGTAGCCTCTTTACAGTAGAGAAGGAAGGTTTCAGAAGGGATACATGGAACACCTGATGGATCCTCAGGTGTTTGGGGAGCCTTAGTCTCACAGCCACTGGATTAACGCATCTTTCTATACTGTACGGACCAATGTAGAGAGGGTTAAACACACTGTGCTTCCGAAACCTGATGTTTCTGGTTGTTAACCACACATAATCCCCCACTTGATACAAAGGACCTATGCGTCTGTGCTTATCAGCGGTACGCTTGTATGCCTCCTTGGAAGCCTTAAGATTGGTTTGCGCTCTTACCAATGTTTCCTTAATGTGAGACACCCTCTTTGCAGCCTCCGGGACTTTCTCCCCTTGTATCGGATGGAGAAAGGGAAGGAAACGTGAATGGCGCCCATAAGTGTAGTAAAAGGGAGACACCTGCGTGGCACTATGTGTAGCATTGTTATATGCCACTTCAGCAAGCCACAAGTAGTCCACCCAATCGTCTTTGCCATGATCCACATAACACCTCAAAAACTGCTTTAGGGTCTGGTTGAGATGCTCTGTTTGCCCATCCTTTTGGGGGTGGAAACTGGTGGACAAAGCCGTCTTGATATGCAGCGAGGAACACCATGCCTTCCAAAACTGTGCAGTAAACTGAGAACCCCTATCGGATACGATTACTGAAGGCAATCCATGGAGTCGAACAATGTACACCATCAGTAAACGTGCTAGTTGCCCAGCTGTGGGCACTTGCGGACATGCAATAAAATGTCCCATCTTAGTCAGGTAGTCAATCACTACGAGAATCGCTGTACACCCCTGGTCTTTAGGCAGGCCCACCACGAAATCCAAAGATATCCGCTCCCACGGAACGGAGGGAGTGGATAGAGGTTATAAGAGCCCCCCAGGACGCCTATTATCAGCTTTCACAGTCGCACAGACCTCACAACGCGATATCCATTCCTTAACGTCAGTTCTCAGCGAGGGCCACCAGCATCTCCGATTTATGTTTTCCACCGTCTTCTCCACACCCAGATGACTGGCACTAGGAGAGCAATGACACCACCGGTACACCTGTTTCCTAAGGGGCACCGCAGGGACCAAAAGCCGTCGCTTGTTCACTGGGAAACCATCTCTCACCTGCCATTCCTTATGTCCCTGCACCCAGGTCCTCCAATAGAAAGTGTTCACACCCTTAAGAATGCCCTTCAGGAAGGCATCGGACTGAATAACACACACCATCTTGGCGGGATTTATGATAGCCTTTTCTGCGTCAGACACAGAAGCCCTTTTTTACCACAGTATAAGCAGAGCCCATGTTTACGGTGCAACTCTTTCTCAGTGGTAGTCAAAGCTGCTCTTACAGCCCCTATATCCATAGGTTCAGCACTAGAGGCAGGGCTGTTATCAATGGGTTCGAATGCCCATACGAAGGGATTGTTCTTCCCTTCAGTTTAGGATCTCCTTTGCGCTCTCTTAATCTATGATCCAAACGCAGTACTAAATTAATCAGATCCTCACAAGTAGCTGGTTGGGGATCAATCTGCGCTATAATATCCTTCATGTCCTCATGCAGACCTTGATGGAACAAGGAGGCTTGTTTAGCCTCAGGCCACTTGGTTTCAGTAACCAGCCTCCTAAAAGAATTTAGATATGTCAATATATCTTGATTCCCCTGTCTAAGCTCCAACAGCTCTCTAGCTGCAGTGTAGGAATCCACCCTACAATCAAATACCTTAATGAAAACATCCCTGAACGCCTCCCAATCGTGTATGATAGGGTCATCTCTTTGAATCAACGATACCGCCCATTGAGCTGCATCTCCCGCCAAGTAGGAGATCAGGAATGCAACCTTAGCCTGATTGGTGGGGAAAGATCGAGGTTTACACGAGAAATGCAGCATTACCTGCGTGAGAAACACCTGGACCGAGCCAGCATCCTCCTTAAAACTGGAGGTAATCAGCTCTGACTTTACCAGTACTAGAGCAGCTAACACATCATCAAGAGTGGCGATTTTAACACCAGCTGACCTGGAGGATATGATATCGTGGGTCGGATATTCTGTTATCCTCGCATTCCTCAGCATCAGCGTGATGCTCAAATAATGCCACCTCTTGATCTATCCAAACCCCGAATGCTGTGATAGCCGTGGGTTCAGGAAGGATCAAACGAGGGCGGGAAAGGAAGGTAACAGCGGGGCTGCCATTTAGTTTCATTCCTTCATCACACTCCACTTTTTCAGTTATCCTCCGCAGCTTGCTCAGCGCCATGATGCTCCCCTGGGATCGAACGTTCGCGCTTTACAAATGCACATAAATATCAAATATCTGAAATGACAAATAACAATATTTGAACCAATTCTTAATGTCTCAGTAGTATTTCCTATCCATCTGACCCAACCACCTTCGTACACTCTATATACACTATACCTGTAAAATAAATGAGACAGAACTGTATGAGTAGAAGATAAACCTCTTCGTAACCATCAAACCCTGGATGGATCAGAACTGCCCTACTTCTCACTCTAACACAAGAAAAACAACCCTTACCCACTGTATATAACTCATTCAGAATATCTTACGAAAATGTAAGGTTTGTACATACCCTTAATGTAATTGATTTAATTGATAGGTGAGATGTCCTGAACGATATAGTATCCCAGAAATCCGCTGAAGACTTTTGTAGAAAAGCAAAACAAAACACACGAATGGGTTAAATCACCCAACAATATGAATGTAAAGTTACAATACCTTGGTAATAGCACCAGATAATATTCCTGTCATATGTTCCAATTTCGAAATCTAAATGACTTCCTATGTTCCGTTAATAGGCAGAAGTATTGTGTGTTGTACTTCACACACTCCTCTGCTTGTGAAGCGGAACAAGAATTCAGCCAACGGCAGACCCAATTATGCAGCCGGGTATGGAGATCCCCGATAGTAGAGATATCGTCCTCCGCATGAGCCGCTAGAATCGCGACACGCCAACAGAGGGCAAACGTTGCAATATTAGACGAGTATGAGCCAATGCCAAAGAGGACTCGATATTCGTCCACCGCAATGAGCTGAGTTCCAAGGGCTCTTCCAACGGAGGGCAAACACTAAGTAATCAAAACCGCTGCTCCCTCGTCTCATCAAGTTGTCCTCTGTATGAGTCATCCGTGACTCGCCAACAGAGGACCAGCGCAGTAAAAGACCGGCTGAAATGCCGATCGAGTTTCTCAGAGTCTTTGCAAGATCCAAGGCAGGAAACTGACCGTAGGAAAACGGTTGACAGCACAAGATCCAGCAAGATATCCACAAGGGTCGAAAACTACCAGAATATCCGACAAGGAGTACAGGAAGTGTACTCCTATATAGAAATGCCCCTAAGCATGACGCTGCTAAGACTTCTGGGAATTGTAGTCTTAGTTCATTCCTCAATGAATGCTAATCCTAAAGGAGCTCTCCTGTAACTTAACAGACCTGACCCTGGACAGATTGTCCGGCAATGACAAATACGGTAGATGTTCAGCTAAATCTCTGAGGGAAGGTATGGAGGAGTGGTCCTTGATAGATGTGTGGAGGCTAAGACATCCCCGGGTAAAAGAGGGCACTTGCACCTCTCTGACACAAAAATCTTGGTCCAGACTTGACTACTGGTTGACAACACAAGAGGTTAGCACGTGGGTAACATTTGTGGAACACTTACCTAAAACGTTGTCGGATCACGCCCCTGTGCTTATGGAACTAGCCATCCCCACACATACACCAAGACAATTTACATGGAGATTGAACCCCTCCGCGCTTATAGATCAGATATTCTGCAGCGAGCTCCGCAAAGCAATAGAGGATTTCTTTCAGCTTAACAATGGCTCTGTGAAAAGTTCAAATACACTTTGGGAGGCCTCTAAGGTCACTATTAGGGAACACTGCATCAGCAAGCATGCCGGAATACTTAGAGATATCCAGCGACAATTAGAAACGACAGAAAGGGACATACAACGACTGGAAGTAGAATGCTCAAACAAATTAGATGCTTCACTCCTGGCAGATACCAGGCAAAAAACGAACTCGTTTAATGAGTTTGCCGAC
Organism: Lissotriton vulgaris; assembly: GCF_964263255.1. Classification (NCBI taxonomy): domain Eukaryota; kingdom Metazoa; phylum Chordata; class Amphibia; order Caudata; family Salamandridae; genus Lissotriton; species Lissotriton vulgaris. Next base: position 1,141,329,454 of record NC_141685.1, on the reverse strand, counting down.
ACTCAAATTAAATACTTAGCACGCAAATATACCGCTAGAAATTACGGGGAAGGGGGCGGACTGGGTAGAGCCTTTACGTACAAAATTAAACCAGCAAACTAACTGCTCATAAAACACAAATTATAGACGACATTAACATGCCACTGTATGACACTCCATCCATACTGGACAATTTCCTGTCCTACTATTCGAGTCTATATACCACACAGTCCGAGACTTCCCAACCAGAAATATATAACTACTTAAACGATATAGGCTTAGCATGGCTATCTGATATGCATCGAGAGTACTTCAGTCATCACATCACGGAAGACGAATTTAAAGAGGCAATTAATTCACTTCCAAATAACAAGGCACATGGCCTGGATGACCTTCTAGGCGAATTTTATAAAGAATATAGAGACCTCCTTGTGCCTCACCTAGCAGAAATGTACGAGGAGGCTTTTGAGGAAGGTGTCCTTCCGCTGTCCTTACGCGAAGGCCTATTGATAGCACTCCCAAAACCTGGAAAAGACCTGACAAAATGCGAGTCGTATCGCCCACTGTCGCTCATAAACATAGATGTATAAATTCCGGACAAAATAATAGCTAATCGGATACAACCTTTATTGAGATCCTTGGTCTTACCAGATCAGGCTGGCTTTGTACCTACTAGATCCACAACACAAAACATTCGTAACATATTCGCAATGTACCATGGTCTGGAACCGGAAGTACCTGCAACGGCCGCCTTATTAGATGCAGCAAAAGCCTTCAACTCAGTGGAGTGAGAGTTTATGTTTGCAGTCCTGACCAAAATGGGGTTTCCACCACCTTTCCTAAGATGGATCTCATCACTATATACTGAACACAGGGCCAGAATACGAATAAATGGCGTTACATCTCAGCCTATAACGACAAGCCACGGGACAATCACCAATTTATTCGCACTGACGCTGGAACCATTGGCCTGTAAAATTAGACAGAAACACCCGGAAGCAGCCCTACAATTCACTCTTCGACCTATAGGAATTTCATTATATGCAGATGATATGGTGATTTATACTAGACACCCAACCGTTAATTTAAATCCACTAATAAGAGAATATATCCAATATGAGCGGTACTCCGGGCTCCGAATACATTGGGATAAATTGGTAGTAATACCACTCACACTGGAGACACCATAACCAACTTTAGATTATCCCCTACAATGGAATACTGACCCGGTAAAGTACCTGGGAATTTGGATACATCGTGACCCAGACATAGTAATTAGGGAAAATTACTGGAGGGCTATGACCAAACTTGAAAGAACAAGTGGATAAATGGATTAGATTGCCCCTATCACTAGCTGATAAAATTGCACTACAGAAAATGATAGTCCTACCTAGATTCTTATATTTATTCTGGAACATTCCTATATGGCTCACAACAAGCGTTTTTTGCTAAGCTACGGTCTATACTCCAATGTCTTACGTGGGCTGGGAAGCAGACCAGAGTCAGCTGGAAAACATTAACAAAACCGTACTATCAAGGGGGGTTTGGTGCTCCAGACCTCCAATTGTATTAATACTGTGCACAAGCCCACCATGCACACTATTGGATACAACCTCACGCATACATCCCACATATCGCAGTAGAAAAGGACAGCATTCTTCCAGGGCTGTTGACAGGCTTTCTATCGAATCCAGTTGCCTATAATCCTAGAGATACTATACAAACGGTTCATTGCACATCCAGGGCATGGTATACATTAGCGCACCGGGCCCAAAAACTTCCCGTATACGCCCAAGCGCTACCATTGGCAAATCATCCCAAACTTTCGGTCACACAAGAAAAGAAAATGAGGACAGTACTAGTGAAAATGGGGCTTTTAACCTTAGGTCAGATGTTTTCACACAATCGATTCATATCGCGGAATTACCCATTCCTATGCGCACATCAAACGCTACTAAAAGTGTTCGCATACCTACAATCACGCTCAGCGGTCAGGGAATTGTACGCGCCATTCCCGGAGGAACCCACACAACTGATTGCTTTACAGATCCTTTTAACTGCACCCACACGCCAACACCTGGTGACACGCCTGTACAATGCTTCACAACACGAACAGAATTTGAGTCCTGACTTGTCACTCCAGAGATGGGAAAAAGCAAATAGCGAAACAATTACTGAGGAGGACTGGAACTATAGCTGTGACCAATTACATTTACTCATGTCCAATTGCAATTTACACATAATTCATTTTAAGTTTCTCCATCAGACGTACTACACACAGGTCAACTTGTATAAATATGGCTTAAAAGCTGATGACACATGTGTGAGATGTAAAGCGCCTAACGATGATTTTCTGCACATGGCGTGGTCATGTTCTCATCTACAAAAGTACTGGCAGGAAGTTACAACTGCACTATCGGCTATGCTCACTGAGCAAATCCCGATCGCACCATTGGTATGCTTGCTGGGTGTTCATAAACCTAAAATATCCAAGAGGCGGAAACTATTTGCTGTGGCACTAGTACTTGCAAAGAGACAGATAGCGGTGAAGTGGGGCAGTAAAAGACCGTCCAGATTCAAATACTGGGTACCCGACATGACATATTGTAAAGAGACACTAGGGGCGTATGCAGAAGACATGCCCCAGGCATCCAGACCGAGGGACTTATGGCAGCAGCTAATGGAATACCTACAGGCGATGCAGGCTGACCCTTGACTACAGGAACAAAGATGTCGTGTTGTGTATGGAGAGGAGGGCACGAAGGTGAAACGGAAATTGTCTGTTCAACTTAACTTGAGGTCTCAAATATTTTCACAGGAAATTCTGACGGAGCCCTCCGGGCTGGTAGTTTTTATGATGTTGCTACTGCGATGTACGCCTCTGATTATATTATTTATATTTCTTCTATCAGAATTACTGTAAGTGTATAACAGGATGTGGCACATGTCATGTGGACAATAAATGTAGGATGTGAGTTGTTGCTGCTTGGTGGAAAAATAAAATAATAAAAAACCTTTTTCCCTCTATTCTTTTCATTTTTCCCATTTCTCCCATTTTTTCCAAGTGTAAAGCTCCTAAAGCATCTTCTTTCTCATCACTTAACTGGGTTTTAATAATAGGGAATACTTCCTTGTCTATCCTTTTTGCTGAGTCCGCCGAGTCTTTTACTTCTTGAGCTAAATCATAGTCAACCTGTATAGATTTTGATAAAGGTTCAGAGGTCTTCTCTAACATCTCCACATTGTTTATTTGCTTATCAGTTTGGGGATTGCCATTGTGAGCAGTTTAGGTTAGGTGACTATTAGCATTCTCAAGTATATTCTCCAGAGCCTCTTCTGCCTTTGCTTCCGTTTCTACTTGTTTAGTATCAGCTTTTGAACTAACCTCCTTCTCCTGATGACTTTTTAACAATACCTTTAATATTTGAGTTACAGTTTCCAATACACAGTCTGAACCTCCTTCTAATTTTTCAAGTAGCGTTAGAATAGAGGATAATAGATGTTCTAGGGATACTAGTGAGTCCCAGACTAATATATCCTTCTTGATTATTTGACTGGGTTGGGTATCGTTGATATTTAGCTCAGGGCTCATAGAGGAGTGTGAATGCAAAAGAGAATAATTTGATTTATTTGATGGAGTACTGCTGAATAATTTTAGTCCTATAGGAACTGTTATTGCTGGAGTATTTGCTAATTCTATAATCTTGCTAGTATCACAAGAAATATACCTCCTGCAGAGTTCTAAATCTAGATCTGGGAGAGTAAAATCTCTATTTTGGACATCCTCTACTGGATAGGGACCAATGGGCTCTTCTATGATTCTGTGGGAAGTTCTGTGAAGAATTAAGTCTACTGTTTTGAGAGTAGGTCCAAAGGATACCTGGGGGACCAGAGAGCCGATTAGATCCCCAGGGCACCGTACTGGATGCCTCTTGGATTCGTGGGATTCTCCTCCTCCACATTTACTACCAGTAGTATGTGATTCCACAACCTAAATCATATCAGGGACATTAATAACAATATTTACCAATTCAACATCATTTCTGTTCCCACTCACATTTTCTCCTCCGTTCCCAATAGTTACGGTATTTGATCCCACCTGAGGATTTTTTTCCTTTCCCATTTCCCATAGACTAAATAGTTGACTTTTTCTTTTCGACAGCATGCCGGAGACATCCGTGTTTCGTAAGGGATTTGATTTTGTTTTTGCACAGGTCCTACCCACCAGTAATCATCCTGACCTTAGTTTTTTTGCTGTCATTGTATTTAAGCGTTGTGCAAAAAGGGTGCACTAAAAACAAATATAACAGAGATATCAAGGGATAAAGGATAAAACGTTACACCATCATTAATCAAAAATGACTATAAAGTGACTATAAATATGAATATAAATATAACTAAAAAAACTGGTAAACAAATAACAAAAAATAAGGCAATTTACAAATAGAGTTCCAGAATCATTAATCACCAGAATATATGACAGAGGGGCAGGAGGGATAGGAGACAAAAAGGCACTGCGAAAAGACACTGCGGTAATCTGTATGCAAGTAAATTTTCCTTTCCTTTCAACAGTATTCAAACAGTGTTTCCCCTGAGAGGTGCTAGCTGCCACTAGTTACTAGTCACAGTCCACTACTGCTATTAACTTTTTCTGGGCACAAATTACAGAGTATAGATAATGTGAGGTAATCACAAAGTTCATGAAGTGACCATAGGTGACATAAGGAGGCAAAAAGCGTCTAGTTGCTTTGGCCTCAGATACCAGGCCTACAGGTCTCAGGTCATCCTCCGTTCAAATAGGAGTTCTTTCACCGCTGACGCAAGATGTAGCCCAACTTTTTCAAGACTTCCAACATTTTGGCCAGTAATATGGCCAACAGTATGGCTCCTGCGGCACAGTTTATGTCTCTGCCACGTCTCTTCGCTCGGTCAGGTTACTGTATGCACCGACCAGGCACCGACCAGGCAGCTCAGGCAGCTCAGGGGGTCGTGCTCAGCAAAAACCCAGCGAAACCCAGCAAACCCAACAGGCTAATGGTAAAGGCCAGCAGGAACCGCAACTCAAGGATCTCCGCTGTTTTCTGCAGTTGCAGTGGCTCCTTGTAATAAGAAAAGAGTCGTGGAAGCTCACCGCGCAACTCCTTACTCCTTACAGCTCCACCTTTGCCAACTGCAATTTTTTTCCAGGCAACTTTTCAGGCATCAAAAACCAGGTAATATCCTCTGAAACTCCGGAACTTAACTCCCCAGCCTCAGCCTCAGGGAAGCACACGGTTCAGTAGGCCCGCCACAACACAGTTCAGTAGGCCCGCAGGCAGCTGAGCTGCTGCTGCTGAGCTGGGCCGTCCGCCGTGCTAGGCTAGCTTGGCCAGGCTAAGTTGGGAAGAGGCAAGAACCAATGCAAAAACCGGAATGAAACCCGAATCCAAAGCAGGTTTTTTTGTGGGGGGAGGGCCTCAACTGCGGAACCCCAACTATATCATCTACGAGGGGTGACGGTATTGCACTGGGGGACTGTTGATTCACCTACAGCTCGGATCCTCAGCTCGGCTCAGCTCCTCTTGCCGTCGCACAGGCAGCATGCAGGCAGTATAACCCCCATGAAGCCCTGCCTGGTTTCAAAAATACTGGGCTTCGTGCTCACGCGGCTCCCGCGGCTCAGAGCTCAGACCCGATTTAGTCCTCACTCGCTCGCTCTCGTCCGCTGCCGCGCTGCTCTGCTCTCTGCACTGTTCGCACTGCCCACTGCTCCCTAACTTTCATTGATAGGGGACAATTTTAGGGAAGAGATAACTAAAATAATCAAACACAGACTAGGAGAGAAACTAGGCCCGGGCACCAAAATAAGATTGGCTAAAATAATCAAATTCAGACTCGGACAGAAACTAGACCTGGGTACCAAATGAGAGTGGTCCCCGATTATCAAATCAGATAGCTAAAAAAGTGGGCTGTTTTGAACTTGTAAAGCCAATATTTTTCCAGTTGTAGTTGGAGAACCTTTACGGCTGAAGTCATTACCTGTGAAAATCTGACTGCAGACTGTGAAATTCCCACCCAAGTGATGACCAGTGAGTGGGACCTTTTTGGTTCGATATTCTAGAAAAATCAAATCTTTTGCTGGCTTTGGGTAAATGTGCCCCTACAATGTGATCATGGTTATTTGTGTTCTTTTCAGAGCAAATATATGGTCCTACATAGGCCACTGGAATGTTTTGAAAAAGTGCCAGTTTTTTGTATACGTAAACGGATTTGTGTATGGTGAATGAGTTAGTAAACACATCATGTGAGTTGAAAGCTTTACTTATTGTTTCTCCAGCAAGTTTTTGCGTGTTGTAAAAGAAACCCTTTTTCTGTTATTTCGCAATCATTTTTGGGTAACCTAGTTGTTTAAGCCTAACAATCAATCCATTTGAATGTTCACAAATTCTTCGTTGGCCGATCAGTACCTTCTGATCTGTACAAATTGACTGAAAGGTAGTGTGTTTTTCAAGTTCCTGAGTGGAAGATTGTATAATGCAACAACATGCTCTTACTAATGGGTTTTTTGTACAGTGTTGCATCCAAGCTTCTATCCTGAGACTATCAATAAGTCCACAAAAAATTTCAACACTGTTGGAATTGATTCTGAATTTGATGTGTGGTGACCTAATATTGATCCAATAGAAGGATTCTCCAAACTCTTCTTAGTTACCATTCTAAATACAGAAAATGTAACCACCTATCGATATGGTAAACAAAAGTATTGTTGTTGTAAATCCATCCCTCCTCGGATTTTGACATATATATAATGGCGGTTCCAGTGCAAAGCAGCAACCCAATGCTACCCATTTCACCTAAAGATAGAAATCTTCATTAAAGTTAAAAAAATCTTCTCCATAGAAGTTGTAGCTAAAACAATGTTGAAACTTGTGGACGCCCAGTGAGGTCTAGGATGCTAGTTCAAATAAAATTCCCAAATCTCTATCACCTCCTTCTGGGGATATTTGTGTCTAGAGATTCCACATCTAGGGTGTTTAATATCTGATGATCTTCATAAACAAATGGCTCCTTCAATCTGACTCTTGTCAGTGGTGTCACATACATATGATCTGACTGTAGACACAAAGATGTCAAAGTATTTAAAAATTGGATCAGGGAGAGACCAAACCTCAAAAAATGCGATGTCTGGGGGGATGTTCCAAATTTTATGTACTTCAAGGAAGAGGTAAGGCTTTGGTTTGTTATGCAAAAATCATGTTTCTTTTCATTAAGTCTACCTGTCCCCCAACCTTCAACAAGTTTGAATGTAAGTTGCTCTTGAATCATTCTGGTTGGGTTTTCATCTAACTTAATTTAATGTTGTTAGTTTGATGTGTATCTAAATCCTGCATCAATGTATGGTATCCTGTCTTGTCCTCCATTGTCCACTGTCTTAATTTGGATATCCTGATTAGTTTGTAAATCCACTCAAGCCCTTGATTTGTGTTCCTGTATTGCTTTGTTGACAATAACTCCTCTAGGCTTCCATCTTCGCTACTTGCATCATTACTGTTTTTTTCAAAGGAAATAATCTAAGGTGGAATGGCTTGTGAAAGTCGTATACAAGTGGACTTGATCTTCTCTTGTTTTTCCTCTTCCCTTGTTGGGGCCTGTCCCCAAAAAAGGCTGATTGTCTTCAGGTCTTACTTGTCTTAGACAGATAATATGCTTACTTGTGGCTGCTCCACACTGGTTTCAGAGGATTAGGTATCTGAGAAGGCGGTGAATCTTGGCTTTGGGCCTTTACTTATGCATGTTTCACAGACCATGGGGTTTTAAGAGCCTACTGCCAGCTGTGCAAGGTGGCAAGTGTAATGCTGCACACTGAAACAGATGGGAAAATCAAATGCAGGGGTATTGGGGAGCCAATCAATCAAGAGTGTAGAGCATTGACAGGGGCATGGGTGCAACAGAACCAGGGGGCATTCAGGATGGTATGGATTTGGTGTGCTGTAAGAGATAAGATTGTGGTACAACCATGGACAAATGTATATAGGATTCCAACCTGCAAATGAAATGAATGCCTGAGTTCCATGGCAATCTGGAACAGACCTATTTGTGACACCAAGCATGGAAAAAAGAGCTGTAAAAGAACTGAAGAGCATTATGGGCGTATACATATAGGCTGTCTGGCACTGAAAGAGACAGGTGATTCAGACCAAGGGGCACGCAGTGGGGCCGCATCCATGGCCGAGGCAGGCCGTAAGCATCCACAAAGGTGTGGCGGGGTTGCAAGAACTGAGCATAGGCCAGATCGGGGTAGATATGGTTTTATTTTTTCTAAAACACGTTTGTGTCTACTTGTGAGTCTCTAGTTTGCAAAAGTAGCGGGATACGTCGTGGTGGTAGGTCCGGGTGTCCTTGGGAACTCTGCTAGGCTTAGCTGTCAGGACTCCTAGGCTCTGGACTCCACAGGGTGTATGCCTCGTCAGGTAGAGTAGTAGGCAGCGTGTAATAAGGAGAGAAAAAGTAAGTGTCAGGACCCTTGTCCTACTACCATGTAAGGGACCGGGCGTGAGGGAAAAACATAAGACTTGTGCTTGCAGTGACACTCAGCTCCACACAAAATTAGGGGTGGTGAAGTAGTGCTCGTGTTGGTGAACGATTAGGGTTTTTGAAGTGGTGGGGGTCGGAGGCTTCTTACTATCGGGGATTACGCTCTCTCCTTCCCACCCGCCCTGAGAACGTGTCCCGTACCTGTTCTAGCCACGCTCCTCCTGGGGCGTGGCACGGCGGCTCGTGGTACCGTTGGCCTCCTGGCTCCGTCGGGACTGCACCGGGACCTGCTCCTCGTGCTTCTCCTGTGTTTCCTTCCACTCCTCAGATCGCTTCAAACTCTCTCTCACTTGTCTCCTTCTCTCCTCCGGTGTCGGCGCACACTGAATCTCCCGGAGTCTCTGACCTTAACGCCTGGAAAGCGCTGACGTCGTCAGGGTTAGGAGTCTCGTCAGGAAGGAATCCCCAGTTAAAGGAGCTGCTCCTCTGATTGTCGTCTGTATAGTGCAATAAAGTGTTGTTCTTGGGCATCCACTCTTCCTTCTGAAAGGGGACAAGAGGTGTAGAAAGAGGTACAGAAGACCACCAGTCGCCCTGTTCCTCTAGATTAGATTCCTGCCTGGTGACCCCAACCCGTCACAAAAGGTTACCCCCAACGGATGAGGCCCACACAGGTTGGTTATGCTGTCCATTTTATTTGAAAAGCTACAACTGGAACAGAACAGTCCTTTAGAGCCTGTTGCATAGGCCAAAGCGTTTCGGGACTGCCGCCCTTCTTCCGAAGCCAATTCAGTAAACAAATAAAACAGATAGCATAACTAACCTGTGTGGCCTCATCCGTTGGGGGTAACCTTTGTTTGTGGATGTTTACGGCGTGCCGCGGCGGTGGATGCGGCCCTGCTGCGTTTGAGCAGACCCCGTGGATACCAAAATGGCATTCAGGATATGGGGACAGGCGCTGCATTTGAAAGCTTATAAGCGTCAGCTGAAGTTTTGAGCAACCTACCGTGGTTTTTAGGTCTCGCCTAGCAATGCAGTGCCATGCGCTCCTCACGTAGGCAAGATCTATTGTTGCAGACTTGCTTTGCGATGCAGGACAGGATAGGTGCATGCGCCCAGAAGACAGGACATGTGGACGCGTACCGCTGAAGACGTTAGCATAAAACAGCAGGAGTACAAGGACAGGAGATGTTCACGTGCGTAGGGCTCAGCTCGCTCCCTCTCTCCCTCCCTCCCTGTCTGCACGCACGCAGGATAGGAGATATGCATGCGCGCACAACACTGACAGCTTATTTAAAATGCGCCTCGGTGTGCTCCTGTTGCCACCTCCCTCGGGCCAAGCCTCGTTATTCAGTGTACGCGCTCGCACAATTCCAACATCTTTTTCTTTTTGGGATCCATTTCACAGGGGAGCAAATAAACAGAAGGTGGAAAGTGAAGGTAATACCTGTTTATCGGAAACACAGATTTGTATCCTTCAAACATTTATATTAATGTAAAATGTAAGGTTGTATCCTACCTTCTCAGATTTAAACCGGTGACTGCAGGCTGCACACGTATTGCTGCTTCCGGTAAATTAACCTAAAGAGCTGTAGTTGTTTCTTCCATGCTTCAAAGCCAGGGTTGCTGAGATGCAATGTGCCCGGAGATGTTCACGTGCGTAGGGCTCGGCTCGATCGCTCACTCCCTCTCTCCCTCCCTGTCTGCTCGCACGCAGGACAGGAGATATGCACGCATGCTTGCACAACGCCGACAGCTTATTTAAAATGCGCCTTGCGTGCTACTGTTGCCACCTCCCTTGGGCCAAGCCTCGTTATTCAGTGTGCGCGCTCTCGCATTATCTTGTTTTGTCGTATCATTAAACAAGATAGACGGGATGTAGCAAGAAAACAGACTTTGCGAGAGGCTCTGTGGATCCTTGGGGTTTCCTCTTAACATGCTTGTCTTCACAGAGGACAGCTTGTGAAGCACAGCAGCAGGGCAATGTCTGCTGTCCTGGGAGGGACTGGAATCCCCCCTTCGAACTGAGCCCGACAGTTATCAGGCCTGGGCTTAAATAAACGTTACTGTCCATTCAGTGGTCCATCGCCCTCAGAGTTGGCTTGCTCCATCCATCACCGGAACCTTTTCAAAGTGACTGTGATGACAACGTGTGATCATTAACCAGTAATGGCGCGCTGTGCGCGAGAATGGGCACATCAAGCATAGTTTTATTTGAAAAGCTTCAACTGGAACAGAACAGTTCTTAAGAGCCTGTTGCATAGACCGACGCGTTTCGGGCTGCTTCCCTTCTTCAGAGGCCAATTCAGTTTGTTGAGCTGGCACAACAAAGCACTTACATATTTTCATCGATACCGCCCCCAGTGAGTGTGGCTGCTACGCACGGCCTTGTGGTATCTGAAGTGCTTTCAAAAATTATTCCTCAAGTGAAGTGTCCAACAAAAACTGCTGGTGTCCAATATAAACGAGCATTTGCAATGCACCAGGTCTCGCATTTACGCGAGTTTATTTGAAAAGCTTCAACTGGAACAGAACAGTTCTTAAGAGCCTGTTGCATAGACCGACGCGTTTCGGGCTGCTTCCCTTCTTCAGAGGCCAATTCAGTTTGTTGAGCTGGCACAACAAAGCACTTACATATTTTCATCGATACCGCCCCCAGTGAGTGTGGCTGCTACGCACGGCCTTGTGATATTTGTTTTCATAATTACCAACCTTCTCAAATAGGTAAACACAGAAGAAAAACGGTGGCCATGCCTCACGCATGTGTCACGCTCATTAATCATGACGTGTTTTTTCCTTTCATTCATGCTATACATTATTTTTTATCACAGTCGAAATTGGGTAGTTACCTGGTGACATTTTGATTTCACCTCCTGTCGCTCGTGCGATCTGCCTCTGGTTAGACAGGGAGGAATTCCTGTGACTTAATTCAATTAAGTCCTGGGTTGTGAGTCAGTATGCTTGTAAATACTATTGTTCTGGTCGTATCAGTTTTAATGATTCTCAGTGCCTCCTTACATGATCTTATGCCCAAAAGAATGCACAGGGGTTTGATCCACTTTCTTCTCGCCTTCTCATAGGCCAAACAGAAGAAAATGATATGCTGGTCATTCTCCTTATGGTTTCCCTGGCACATAGAGCAGATTTCACTAATTCTTTGATCATCTCCGGCACTCCTGGACCAGCATGCCAAGGTTGAATTGGTCACAAGATTGCCATACCTTAGTTTCATAAATAGTGTTTTGGCTAAGGGGGGCTCTACTTCATCAAGGAAGCTCTCGAAACTAGGCTCATCCTTAAAGGTCAAGAAATTGTTTGTTAACATACCACCTCTACTTTCGCTGGTCGTCATGCTTTGAACAAAACTCCAAAAAGCGAGCATCACCAGATTTTTTGAGTTATGTGGTAAGAATTACGGGTTATCCCAGAACTGCGGCAGACCTATTTTAGTGAACCATAGTCGAACGTGTTTTAGCCATATGTTTGATTTTAGTTAAGCATGGGCGAATTTTGCGAATTCGCGATTCGCGAATTTGCGTATTCACGAATTCGCAATCCGCAAAATCCGCAAACTTTCGCAAATTTGCGGATTTTTTCTTGTGTTCGCAAGGGTTTCTGCCAGTTTGCAAGGGTTTTTTACCAGTTCGCAAACGCGAACTTACTTGTCGGGTCGCAACGGTCACAACCATGTTTTTTCTACATCTGGTTCATCACAGCACCCTCTGTTTCACCACTGCCACCCTCTGGTTCACCCATGCCACCCTCTGGTACATCACTGCCACCCTCTGGTTCATCACTGTAGATTATGGGGGGAAAAGCACACCTGCCCTGCCTCAACTGACATGAATTAATTTGGGGCTGATTAATGTGTCACTGAATTTGAGCTGGCACCTGCTTCCTTAGCTGTAAGTGCTTCCTGATTAATGATGAGCTTGAACTTTTGCACCTGCTAAGTGCTTTCAGTTTTGCAAAATTCGTTAGCACACCTGCCCTGCCTCAACTGACATGAATGAATTAGGGGTTGATTAATGTGTCACTGAATTTGAACTTCCAGTCTGGCACCTGCTTCCTTATCTGTAATTGCTTTCTGGTGCAGTGTAATTTTTTTAACAGGACCTTTGTGGCATACTTGTAGCTATTCTCTGAGCCTGCTGTGAGGGTCAGAGCAGGGTCATAGAATAGTTGCAAGGAGGCAACTGAACTCTGGAGGGGCCCCTCAGGAAGCACTACAGGGAATGGTTACTAATGATATTTGATATTTGGGGGGTATTTTTAGAGCGCAGCGTTCGCTCCGAAGGGAGCATCTTGGCGCTAGGAATCCTGTGAGAGCTAGTCCAAGAGGTCTAGATGGCTGCTTTGGTGTAATCATCGGGGAGAGTGAAGATCCAGGTTTTAAGAAGCTTTCTAAAAGGTTTTTCCTGGGTCAGTTGTCTGAGGTTTTTAGGCAGTTTATTCCAGGCTTTCGCGGCAAGGAAGCTGAGGGTTTTCCCGCCCTTGGTTTTCAAATTGTATTTAGAGGGGAGGATGAGATTGTTGTGGGTAGAGCGAAGATGACGACTAGGGGTGTAGTGGGGAAAACGCCTGGTGAGGTATTTAGGGCCTGTTTTATTGTAGGCCCGGAAGGCTATAATCAGGATTTTAAAAAGAATTCTCTTGTGAAGGGGTAGCCAATGAAGGGAACGAAGCGCAACAGAGATGGAAGATTTGCGGGGCAGTCCCAGGACTAAACGTGCAGCTGTGTGTAGTACGCTCTGTAGTTTCAGGATCGTGCTCTTTTTAGCCCCTGCTAAAAAGCCCCTGCTCTTTTTAGCCCCTGCTATGATGAGCTTGAACCTTTGCACCTGCTGAGTGCTTTCAGTTTTGCAGATATCATTTTTCTGCAATTTCGCTGGATTCGCGGGCCGCGAATTTGCGCGAGATCGAATTCGGAAGCCGCGAATTTGTGCGAATATGCGATTTGTTTTTTTTGCGGCATGTTAGTTCGCGTGGTTTTTTGCGTTTTTGCAAGCCGCTGGTAGCGCAACAACGCGAAGTTACCCTAGCGGTCGTACATGGACGCGGCCATCTTGTTTGCGTTACGTATTTCCGTTTCCGGGCGCTATGTCTAATCTCGCAAAGTGTGCGGGTCGCTAGTACAAGTTTGCATGTGATCGCAGGGGAAATCTCGCGCGAACTTACCCAGGCGGCCGTGAACGGGCGCGGCCATCTTGTTTTTCATTCATTGCTATGGTTCTGGGCATGCTTTCTGTATCCTCTCTCAATCTCTGCCATCCTTTGCTTGTTTTAAGTTTTTTGTAATCTATTTTACTTATTATCTATCCCTCTATTATTCTAGCTCTATATCTTTGTGTTTTCTGCTACTTTTTGTTAATTTTAAACGACTTTTTTTTAACTCTTTTCTTTTCTTCTTCCCTATTCTATTTCTTATTTATTATTTACCTTCCTTTCTGCCCAGACCATGGTGAAGGGAGCCAGGAAGCAGCCCGAAAAGGGGAAGGGTCCCGCACCCCATGCCCGGCTCCCGTGCTGGTGTTTGAGGGGGGAGCTAGTGATGCCACGGGATATCTTTAGCGCGGAGGAGGTGGCCGCACTAGTGTTCTATGTCCAGCGCCGCCTCCCCAGGACCATCACGGCAGGCGGCAAGATCGCAAGCGGCTACGGGCTCCGGGAGCGCAGGAAGCGGTGGGAGAAGGTGTGCCGGGCCATGTATTCTCACTCTCGGGTCCGGCGCACCTACAACCAGGCCACCCACCGTTGGACTGATCCCCTGGACCGGGAATGCGACCTGCTCGACCTGCTCGGCGTCGAGATCCCCGGGCTTGGTGAGTAGTAGTAGCTATTTCATCACTACTCTGTTTTCTCCTGCTCTGTGTGTTATTATATTGAAAATTTTTGTTTTTTACCATGAGCAATAATGCTGCAGATTACATTGTAGGTAAATTATATTTCAAAATCTTCTGTGCATTTCAGGTGCACTGCTCTCCTTCTCATTAGCGTTGCTACTATGCTTATTTGTTTTCGATTTTGTGTTCATTTCATTGGCCTGAGAAATTATGTATGAGTGTAGTTTACAGAACTGCGTAATGCTAGACACTAAGGGGCAGATTTGCAATTACCGGCGCATCCCTGCAAAGTAGCAGGGATGCGCCAGTAATTGTGCGCCACGCCACCACCACCCATGGTGCGCCGTATTTACAATGTGGCGCACCATGGGCCCAAAACGTCACCGAAGCGTTACGCATCTGGGCCGTAAAGGCGGCGCATTGCTGGAGTTGCGTCGCAACAATGGTGCAGCTCCAGCAATGCTCTGGGGTGCCCTATCTCCCCAATGCTGCGTCAAGCCGTAAGACTGCTTCAAGCAGGCGCAGGGTTTGAGTGACGCATCATTGTCCTAAAAGTGACTGATTGAAATCTTGTAGATTTCCCTCAGCCAGGAACGCCCTCCCTTGCGCCGGAACGCCCCCTGATGGCGCAGGGCTTTACAACCTGATGCATCTCCCATATGCGTCACGTTGTTAATATATGCCGCACCATGGCGCCTCTTTTGTTCTGCCGCTGCGTCACAAAAGTCACGCAACAACGGAGCAAAATAGCCGCAAGGGGCTTGTAAATCTGCCCCTACAGACAAGTCCAGTCCTTCCTTTGTACACCTGCCAATAAGAAGAAATAGTGGTGGTGGATTGATAGTTTGAGTATTTTAATGACTGGTTAATGTAGTAGGAAACTTTTTAGTGTTGTCACTGATCTGCAATCACGATGGAGTTTGTCTGTCACTTCGCGTACTGCGGACTGCTGCCTTAGTAGTTTGTTTAGTGAGTTACATAACTTTCCAAGTCGACGGTCCGCAAATCAAGCAATACTAATATCGTAGTAGACCACATGAGATAGGTCAATATATCCTGTGGAATAGTTGTCTATTTGCTATTTCGCCAAAATATTTTGCTGTTGTTCTTTTGAAATGTTTGATTTGGTTGACAACAATCATCCATGTTTTCGGGTCTTTCTTTCTTTCATGTTGTACATCAGCTCCCCCCAGGGGCAAGAGGACAGAGGAGGAGGTGGTATCGGCTGCTGCTGCTATAGAAGGCCAAGATCGGTCAGGCGAGGGCTCCTTTTCTGGCCCCGGTAAGTTTTAATTTTAATATAGAGTACCTATTTTTTCCTAGCGTTCCTCATTCGATTTTTTCTAAATCGTCTTTGATCTTCTTGGAGACTGTATCTAAATTCTTATCCTGCCTCTACTATGACTCCCTGTGGCATTACTAGATTATTCTTATTAGTCTGTCTGTGTAGCTAACTAAGATTGCACATTTGGCAAAAGGTGTTAAACGAAACTCCCATTCTAGTCAGCAATAGCTCTATGCACTGAGTGCAGTCCTCTGGGATTGTCCATAATGTCTTTACAAGTCTTCTAAATGTTTATGCTTTGACAATTCTCATCAATAAAATGTGAATGACCACCAAGAAAGAATAAGATACTACTTTACTTTTGGTTTGGATAGGAGGACAATCCATACTACTACTGTTGCATGGACAAATCTGCACAAACAGAACTATGGACACTAAATAGTGCATTGTTTATCAACTATATTAGGCGCAGGTAGACTTTCCACATACGTCAGTGATATCAGACTTTGAAGAACCCCCAATCTTCTTACTGACTAGATAGTGTGGCAGAGTCATTTAGCTCCCGAATTCATTGATGATTGATCCCCAATGATGATTATCCAACGCAGGACAAGAGTACGGAGTCAGAGTTCAGAAGTGTCAGAGGCACGGACTCATGCTTGCAAATTGCAAAACCTT
This sequence comes from Lissotriton vulgaris, assembly GCF_964263255.1. NCBI lineage: Eukaryota > Metazoa > Chordata > Amphibia > Caudata > Salamandridae > Lissotriton > Lissotriton vulgaris. Next base: position 1,141,313,155 of record NC_141685.1, on the reverse strand, counting down.
TTGCTCAGTCACTCTTGACCAAAATCCACAGAGTCTATTTAAGTTTTAAAGCTTAACATTTATTAAAATCAAGCTTGTCATAAAACATAAACGGTTGATTAAAAATGGAAAAGTGCTTAGTGATTTATTTCACACATTTATTTTGGGCGAGCCGAGCCCTCACCTGGTCTGAACTTTAATTTTTCTTTTTGGTGCTGAATCGTTGGTCACTCCGTCCTAGTGATGATGATCTGATCTTGCTCTTGTTCTTAGAAGTGAAGCTTCAGTCTGTTATGAGAAAAATGGTGCGTGTTAAAAAGCAAGCATTCATCAGTTGTGCCAAAAAGTGCAGCAAGACAACGCCCTTCCCTGTAAAAAGGGACATTTTTACTTTAGAGTAGACAGTCACAAATTATTAGATTGGTTTCTATATTCACATTTCTTCATTCCTAGACAAAATACTAGTGAGTGGTGTATGTCTATGACATCTAACATTCTTAAATGTACTTTGTAGGTGGAACATCTGGTGCCGGGGCCAGCGCAGAGGTGGAGGAGGACACTTCTGGGGAGGAGGCGGTGCAAGTGCCGGAGGAAACTGCTGTGAGGGTTGCCACGGTAGTGGCGGGCAGTGGTAAGCTCTTATATTCCTTACTTATTGAGATTGCAGACTGCAAAGTGTGCTCTCTGCACGGGTGTAGTATATATGTTCTACAGTTAAGTTACTATACTGTTAAGAAGACTTTCAAATGTAGAACAAAGTTTTTATCAACCAGGTAGTAGCCTCCTCTAAATTTACTTCAACTCAGCTGTGATTTTTTTTTCGAGAATCCAAATCAGATCTGAGATGAACTTGATGGATGGGATGAACGAAAAGCAAAAGAAGGGTGTAAGTAAGTGTGGAAGGACGAGCAAGTTAAAAGTAATGATGACTGACAAAGAAGAATGATACGTGTTTGATTGGTGCCCGAGGTGGGTGGGAAGGAATATGATGCATGGCTGGGTGAAGGATGAAGCAAGGATGGGTGGAAGGAGAACAGCCTGGGTGGGTGAAACAGAAACTGTATGTGTGCGCAATATATCCTTTGGTTGAAATTCAACTGCAAGTCAAGCATGGATGTATGGCTTGCGGTTTCCCAAATAAAATGAAAAGGTTGTTTTCCCGTGAGAAAACTGAAGGTTTGTCCAGATGAGAGACATGAAGAAGAATGATTGACATATAGTTTGAATGGATGGATGCCTAGATCGGTTCGGTTCAAAAACTTTATTTCGATTTCATGTAGAAACCATAAAAGTATACATAGACAATTTTAAAAAGACATTAGAATTAATCAACCATAAAATCACAATACATGTTTACCAAGATCCATCAATATCTGTTTCTAATTACCAAAGCTGATCTAATAAAGTTTAAAACGGCATTACAAATACGTGCAGTTGACAAGGATGGATGCCTAGATCATGGTACTATCTGACTCTTAGATAGCATATGTGTATCTAGAGAGAGTAGACGGTCACTGGATGAACTAAGTGTTACTTTGAAGAGCATGTAACACTGCACCCGCACGTCCGTCCCAGTGTAGGAAAGGCAAGGAAAAAAAGTTTTAATTTTGTCCGAATACTACCATGAATAGTAGCAGTAGTTTGTATTGCAAGCACAGCATATATCCGGCTATTACGTTGGCCACTCACTACCTCTGTTAATAAGTTTAGTAGAACTCGGTCATTCATGTGTGGATGTATCACTGTTTACTCAATAAAAAGCAAAGCACCTAAAGTCATCCCATCTGTAAGCAAATACATACCATGTGCAGTGATAGATAATCAGATTATTTATCTTCTTCATTTTCCTTTTCTAGTATTCATTGGCACTGTAGGGTGAAAGTTAAATTAATTAAGCAGAAGCCCTTATAACAGAGTATTCTCAGTGACCCGTAATAGAAAAGTAAGAGCATCACAACCTGCATGTACTGGACTGGTACAGTAACGCAAGTCTGTCTCACTCATCATGGCGGGCGTCTGTTTTTCTCGGGTGCAAGATGACTGCGCTGGCATTATGCCGGCTTGCAGAAGTTAACGTACCAATTTTGATAAACAAGAGAGAAGAAAAAGAATAAGACTGGTGTACTGTCGTAGTCGACTCTAATGGAGTGAGTCCTTAGTGCTCGTAGAATTGATTCCTTAAACTCCCACTAATGTTAGAGCAAGGATGAAGAAGTGGGAGGTTAGATAGATACTGGCCACAATAGTTATGTACTGCGCTTGCAAGTTGCTAGTTGTACTGTGGCACAACTTTCTGCTGAATCATTTTGTGTTAATCTTAAAGAGCATTGGTTACAGACTATGTCTTTATTTCTTCATAGATGCTCCTTCCAAACCAACACGGAAGGAGCTGGCTAAAAGGGCCCGGCAACGGAGGCTGGAGGCGACTGTCGCCGAATATCGGCACCGGTGGCCCAGGAGGAGGGGGACACGCAGTCGACCACAACATCGGCCGGGACAGCTGCATCCTCCTCCGCACTCCTTGGCTCACCCAGTCAGCGCAGCAGGTCTCCAGCGGTACGGAGCCGGGGTACCGCAGCCACCCGCCACCGCCGAGCAGCAAAAAAATCAGCTGCCCCCCACAGCAGTACCAAAAAAAGGTTGCACCGCCTTTCACTCAGAGTGTCCTACCTCGAGCAGGAGCTGTTGAACACCAAAACCCTGCTCGAGACCCTCCGCAAGGAGCATGCCGACCTGGCCCAAAAAGTGAACAGCAGCCAGCAGTAGGAGGAGACTGTCCCTTGCCCCTTTTTTAAAGACTTCTGGGGGTGGGAATTGGGAGTTGGTTTTTTTTTACTTTTCACGGACATTCGTTGGGGTTAGGGAGTGGGGGTGGGTTGGGTCTTGCGGGAGATTATTTATGTTAGGGATATAAATATACTTTAAACTTTATTTTAGCATATGTGTTTTTTGCTGCTTTTGAGGCTGGTGGGTGGGGGTTTAACAGTAAGTTTGTTTTCCTGAAACTTAAGTGGCATCTTGAAGTTGTGTAAGTAATTGCCCAAATGTTTTCAAAACTAAGTGCCTCTCACAGAGTAAGTGAATGCAATAGTCCTAGGACTTTACTAGTACTACCGCCAGTCTCTCGTCTCTCCTAATACTCCATTATACTACCTCCCCCCAAACGCTTATCTTACCTGTAATTTGTGTTTGGAAATAGGGCTAGGCACAGGGCTGGCTGCACGGGAAATGGCGATTAAGGTTGGCAATCCTGGGCGGATGAAATGTCATAATTGCGGTGGTACTAGTGGTGTTACACAGTGGCAGTTGCAGCATATGAAAAAAAAGAAAATGAAACCTTGTTTGTCCTTACCGTAGCATTACACGGTACGATAGAGAATATAGCAGGTGACAGTTCACTAGAACAGTGCCACAATGTAGCCTAACAAATGGTAAAGTATTGAAAGTATAACTACTACTTGCGTTGAATTTCTTTGACATTGGCTACTACTACAAGAAATAGTACTGAAGGTGAAGGACACAGCAACGTAATCATTTGCCACGTCTAGGAGGAGGAGGTTCTTGATGATCAATCAAGTTGATGGCGCACATGAATATCTGCTTTCATTTGCCAATAGTCATGGGTCTGTGTCAAGCTGAGTAAGAATATATCCTCGGATTCCTTCACCAGCCTGTTGCTATGACCTTATCCTCCCCAGCAAGTGTGTGGAATTATTGCTGTCATTTAGTCACACATCAATCAAAACCACACAGCTCTGGGGAAGAGGGTCAGGGTTTGGAAAATGGATGGGAATGGGGTTTTTTTGGAAAGTTTTGTTGAGAGAAGAAAAAAAAAAGCACAGCATGGACAAACAATAATTGAAGATAAACAAATCTTTGGGTACAAAGCTATCCATAAATCTTTTAAGTGACATAAAGGAAGTGCATGCACTACTGCATGCATGGTTACTGAAAAGTAAGTAGTACTTTCGACAACCGTGAATGAAAGAATGCGACAGTACAGGGCTGCAGTAATAATTATGCGTTTTCGCTTGCCTATCTCTGCACTCAGAGAAACACTTCGTACATTAAATTAGGTTTGAAAAATAGCAGAATTAAAAGCTATACAATGGCTGTAGGGATGAATTTAGAAGCAGAGATCAAAGAAATGCAGAGTCACACTCATAGAAGTTCACCGCAATAACATTACTTAAAAGAATTAGAAAAGAATGGATACTGTATCTGTATGTTGTTGTAGTTGCCCTGTTGAATTTGGGAAGTTGCATGCATCCAACCATTCCTCTTATTAGCGGGACTCCTCCATTCCATCTGACGCTCCGTCCATCAATGTTGGTGACCAGAAGACACCCTGTCCACTGCCTGCCTGGCGGATGCTGAATTGCGGCTCGCTAATGTGAAGCCAGACTTCATCCTTTTTTTCCCATTGCACAGGCTGAAACCCGGCCAGTAATTATTGATGGAAAAACAGGAAGTGATATTAGAACACCCCTGACAAATAAATAAAAGGTATGTATGCTATGTTGTGCAAAAAGTCACACTTTGAGTTTCCTAATAGACAGTACAATATTTTTGAAAGTGCGTACTCTGTCTGAGTCTCCTTTTGAAGGATAAATAAGTATGGGCGAATTAATTTAGCGGATCTTTCCCCTCAAGCTAGGTGTACTGTAAATTGTGTTTTAGAACAAAATTAGACCTTCCCAGCAGTGCTCCCAGACCCTTACTAAACCCAAAAAGAAGAGGTCAAAGAGAGCACAATCCTAAAACACATGTACACTAGAGACCAATAGGTCATATAGTATCCACAATACTTAAGTTGTATGTATCCTGTACTTTCTATTTCAGGACAAGACAAAAGAGCAAATAAAGTTCATGTTCATGTTTTCATTTTCTTTATTTTGAGATCCATAAAGTTAGAGTAGATAAAAACACCCAGTCACAAAAATGTAGAAGACCCCCAATCAGATCTCAAAAAACGAGGCCTAGTAGAAAATGGTGACAAAACGTACTTTGAAAGTAAAGTAGGCCCAAATCCCCCCTTACCCACCATGGATTGTATTCAAACTACTTGCAAGCAAGCAAAAGTATCCATACCCAGCATTGCTCCAAGACTCGCAAACCCCCCCACAAACACCAGGAACCCCCGCAAACAGCCCCCCGAAAACAGTACAGTGGGCGAAATCTCAGAAAATGCAAAAACTTTTTCCCCAGGGATTGTCTCCAAAACACTTTCTTTCGGGTATTAGACCTTCCCAGCAATGGCCCCAGAACTGTCATCCCGGGCGAAAACAAGTTTAACACCCCCAACAAGCCAAAAGGCAAAACCCGGGTGTGAGAAGTTGGCCTGATATATAATGTTCACTATTCTAGTGAGCACTTTGTATCAGTCCAAACAACCCTTATTGATGATTGGTTGTAAGTCAACCGTAGACCAGCTATCCTAGTAGCATGGACAAGAGCAGTCTTTAGGCTAGACTCTAGAGGGCGTGTTAAGCCAGCTGTTATACCATCACATATACCCCTTGAACACCAAGTGAAAGGACACCACACAAGTTGTTATGAAAATAAAAGGATATTTATTTAGAACACAACAACCCTGGACTCTTTATGAGGACAGGGTGCTAAGCACAATACAAAGCTCTTACGAAAATACTTCAAGTTGCACAATTTACACAAATGCCCGAGGGGCACGAAAAACCATATACTCTAAAAGTGGAATGCGAAATTACTAGCAGGTAAATACTACTCTAATAGGCTTTAGGATCGCTAGGACTTGACTACTGAACCTTCAGATTACTAGCAGGAGGCCTAGGGAGATCGGGTGCAGAGTGTGCACTCTCACGCTGGATGCGGGACAAAGTCTATGGATGCTAAATTTCGTAAAGTTAGTGTTATCGGACGAATCCGACTAGGTAGAGCTGAAACGAAAAAGGATCTGGACCTTTGGATAGTTAAGCTATGCTGGAGCACCAAAATGCTCAGGTTACCTAGCCCAGGGGCTGCGGCTGCATAGGTCTGAAAAGACGTCGGGAATCCTCGTTGCAGTCTATGGAGCCTGAAAGAAGAAGTTGATGGCAGGCGACCAGTGAAGAGATTCGGAGGGATCCAAGCCTGGATCGATGATGGAGGATACCTGTAAGCAGAGGGGACCAAGTTCTGAATCACTAGCCAGTGATTAGATAGGCACCAGGATGGCACCGGATGGAGTCACCTCGACCAGGTGAGTGGGCGACGCTGGGCTCTGCAGTCTCTCGGACCAGGAGGCGTTCTCGGCAACCAGGATGGAGGTGCAAGCTGTCCCATGAAGGTATCTGCTGTCGACGTCGCTGGACCCAGGATTGGGGCAACAAGTCTTGGCAATTGCAAGCCCACGCGGTGGACTTAAAATGGCGTCTGGAGTGGACCAGGAGGGTCCGGGGTGCTCCTCTGTTGGAGGGGAGCAAGGGCCAGTCTGGAGCAACCAGACCAGCGGTGTTGTCGTCGTGGTGCGTCGTCAAGAGGGTCACAAGCCAGCAGGCAAGTAGACGGACAACGCGGTGAGCAGGAAAGAGCAGAAGGGCCCCACGCAGATCTGGTGGATGCTGGGGGGCTGGACTTCGGTGCTGGAGCTGCTCAGGGTTAGGGCTTCTCGAACCCCAAAGCACTCACTCGAGGATCCCTCGGCGGTCGTGCTGGATAAGCATCGTGCAGTTCTGAAGATGGCCGGTCCCTCGAGGTCTCGTCATAGCCACGGATCTCAGCTGGGCTGATGATGTAGGTAGAGGTCAGAGGTGCCAGGGAAGCCGGGTCTCGTTGTGCTGGTCAGTCAGATTCCGGAGGAAGGACGCGCAGCAAACCGCAGTGTTCTTAGATGGTGCCTGCGGGTGCAGGGTGACTACTCCTTAGTCACAAGGGAGAAATCTTGAGAAGAAGTCTTGAGTTCCTTTCGTAGAAAGTAGTTTCAGGATTCAAAGATGATCTAATTTGGAAGGGGGCCCGCTCCTATCTTTATACTAGGAAAAGGGGCTGGCACGCGACTAGGTCCTGCCCATAGGTGGGACCAAGAAGGGGGGTGGTTACACCCCTCTCCCATGCCGGACTTTCCCCAGGTCAGGGGCTGGTGTGCCCCTGGAACTGGTTCTAGCCGGCCTATGCATAGTGAGCACCGGGGTGCCACTTGCAGTCACCTTCCTCTAAAGCCCTGCCTACCCAGGATACACAAAACCCTGTCTGGGATGGTGCTAGCACCGCCCCTGACAGGAAACCCTTTGTCCAAGCCTCCCTCGCTGGAAGGACTCCCAGCAGCAGGAGGTCAGACTTGTGTCTGTGGTGGCAGCATCCATTTTGTGATGCTGAGGCTTGAGTTAACTTTAACCGGGGTTCACAGTTACATACATGCTGTGTCCCTCTAGAAGGGTGGAATGCTAACCCCGTCGCCAGAACTGGCGAGGGGTTAGTATTCCAATTCGTATGACACCTTACTCGACATGTTTTGATAAAGCGATACCAGAGTTGGCATATAATCGCGAGGATTATAATGCACTTAAGAGTATATGGTATGCGTTATCATGGAACAGCTATTAGGACTTGGTTCCGCAACCTGCAAACGGGCTCAGCTCATGCCAGAGCACCATCTCACATAATTCCAAGCACTCTGCCTTCAGGATTGTCAAGGCCTGCCATAGGAGTGACTGATAGGAATCTATGTGCCCATTTTAGGGTTAGATATAGGTATACTATATCTAAAGCAAAGGGTGAGTACACCACCTTGCCCCAGCTGTCGTGCAGCCAGTTGTGTCAGATTTAGATGGCCAGCCAGGGGTGGCATAATACATGCTGCAGCCCCTGGTAGGCCCTGGGTACACCTATGCCCTGAGTTACAGGGTCTGATAAGGTGGCCCAGTACCAATTGGTAAATGCACCTAAGGTACACGTGTCAATTTAGTGAGAGAACAGCTAGGCTGTGGGTCTGATTAGCAGGCCCACAGCCAGGGAAGTCGTAAACCAGTGAAGCAAAAAGCAAAAATCTGGTGTGATCATAGGATTGCAGACCCTACTCTCCTACATGACCCCCCCCCCCAAACTTTGGGACAATAAACTAACCTTGACCAGGTGAGTCTTCTTGCTCTAAGTGGAAATACCTGGAAAGCCCATCTGCATTGCCATGATCAGTGCCAGGTCTATGCTCCACTGTAAAATCCATCCCCTGTAGGGAAATGGACCACCTAAGCAGTTTGGGGTTTTCACCCTTCATCTGATTTAGCCACAAGAGGGGCTTATGGTCGGTCTGAATCTTGAAATGAGTGCCAAACAAGTATGGCCTCAGTTTCTTCAGGGCCCAAACCACAGCAAAGGCCTCCCTCTCAATAGCTGACCAATTTTTCTCTCTGGGGGTCAGCCTTCTGCTTATAAAAGCAATGGGCTGGTCATGACCATCAAAATTCAGCTGAACAGCTCCCACACCCAACTCAGAAGCATCTGTTTGGACAATGAATGGTTTGGAGTAGTCTGGACTCTTTAGGATAGGTGCTGTCGACATGGCCTGCTTTAGGTCATCGAATGCTTTTTGACAGCCTGCTGTCCACTGAACTTTCTTTGGCATCTTTTTGCTTGTCAATTCATTAAGTTGAGTCACAATTGATCCATAATTTCTGACAAATTTCCTGTAATAACCAGTCAGGCCAAAGAAAGCTCGAACCTGAGTCTGGGTGGTTGGAGGAGCCCAGTCTTTGATGGACTGTATCTTGCTCTCCAGTGGCTGAACCTGGCCTCCACCTACAAGGTGGCCCAGGTATACAACCTGTGTCTGCCCTATCTGGCACTTTGTGGCCTTGATAGTGAGGCCTGCTGCTTGCAGTGCTTCTAACACTTTCCTCAGGTGGACCAGGTGATCCTCCCAGGTGGAACTAAAGACAGCTATATCATCAAGATATGCTGCACAGAAGTCATCCAGCCCAGTGAGAACTTGATTCACCAGCCTTTGGAAGGTGGCAGGTGCATTTTTCAAACCAAAGGGCATTACCACAAATTGATAATGCCCACCAGGGGTAGAAAATGCTGTCTTGGGCTTGGCATCCTCAGCTAACCTGAGACGCGGCAGGGTCTTGAGCTCAAATGTCCAGGGACTCTATAATTCTCGCTTCGGTGCCTGCTCTAATCATGGGTTCTCACTCTGCAACTCTGGGCATTAAGCTTGCTTAATCTCCACAATGGCCCCCTGCGGCGGGATGCCTGGCTTTCACCTTGGGGATGCCCTGTAGGGGCTATCTCTCAGGGAAAAAAGCCAGGACGGGTTCCCAAGGCAAGCGCCAGGAAACCTCCGGGTAGCTGTGCGCTCAATAAATGCAATAATAATAATAATTTGCCAATACCCAGCTGTTAGGTCAAATGTGCTTAAGTAGTTGGCAGAAGCCAATCTATCTATAAGTTCATCTGCCCTTGGTATTGGGTGGGCATCAGTCTTAGTGACTGCATTGAGGCCTCTGTAGTCTACGCAAAACCTCATCTCTTTCTTACCACCCTGGGTGTGAGGCTTTGGCACCAGCACTACTGGACTAGCCCAAGGGCTATCTGAGGGCTCAATGACTCCCAGCTCCAACATTTTCTGCACTTCTGTCTTAATGCAGTCTCTAACATGATCAGGCTGCCTGTAGATTTTACTCTTGACTGGCAGGCTGTCACCAGTGTCAACCTCATGGGTACACCAATTGGTTTGACTGGGTGTCAGAGAGAACATATGTCTGAAGGATTGAAGAACTTGTTTGCAATCCTTCTGTTGATGGTCAGAGAGGCTGCCACAAAAGACAACACCATCTACTGATCCATCATCATGATTCTGACTGAGCAGGTCTGGGAGAGGGTCACTCTCCTCCTCCTGTCCCTCATCTGTGGCCATGAGCAAGCTCATGTCCTTCCTGTCAACATATGCTGTGAGCCTATTCACATGGAGCACCCTGTGGGGGCTCCTGGGAGTTCCAAGGTCCACCAGGTAGGTGACCTCTCCCTTTTGCTCAAGGATTGTGTGGGGCCCAGACCATTTGTCTTTGAGTGCTGCTGGGGCCACTGGCTCCAACACCCACACCTTCTATCCAAGCTTGTACACAGTCAGGACAGCCTTTTGGTCATGCCAAGCTTTTTGGAGTTCTTGGCTTGCCTCAAGGTTTTTAGAAGCCTTTTCCATATACTCAGCCATCCTGGAGCATAGACCAAGTACATAGTCCACTATGTTGGTTGCAGGCTTTTTGAGAGGTCTCTCCCATCCTTCCTTCACCAAACATAGGGGTCCTCCCACAGGATGCCCATACAGAAGTTCAAAAGGGCTGAAGCCAACCCCCTTCTGTGGGACCTCTCTGTAAGCAAACAAAAGGCAGGGTATCAGGACATCCCATCTATGCCTGAGCTTTTCAGGTAGTCCATGAATCATCCCTTTTAGGGTCCTGTTGAACCTTTCAACAAGCCCATTGCATTGTGGAAGATAGGGTGTGGTGATTCCTTCCACATAGCAGTCAAATATCCTGACATGAAGTTTGCACCTCTGTCAGAGACAACCTCCTTAGGGAAGCCCTAGTTGGAGAACACTCCAACTAGGGCTCTTGCCACAACAGGTGCTGTAGTGGTCCTAAGGGGAATAGCTTCAGGATACCTGGTGGCATGGTCCACCACCACCAGTATAAACTTGTGCCCTGATGCTGTCTGGGGTTCCATTGGACCAACAATGTCAATCCCCACTCTTTCAAAGGGAACTCCCACCACTGGCATTGCTATAAGGGGGGCCTTTGTTGTGCCACCTGACTTACCACTGGCTTGGCAAGTGACACAGGAGCGACAAAACTCCTTGGTATCTTCATTCATGTGAGGCCAGTGAAAGTGTGAGACAATCCTGTCCCAAGTCTTATTCTGGCCTAAGTGTCCTGCAAGGGGAATCTCATGGGCCAAGATGAGAAGGAAACCTCTCAGAGACAAGGGGATGACCAGCCTCCTGGTTGCACCAGGTTTGGGGTCTCTTGACTCAGAGTACAGGAGTCCATCTTCCCAGTATACCCTGTGGGCACCTGTGGCGTTCCCTGCAGCCTCAGCAGCAGCCTGCTGTCTGAGGGGTTCAAGGGAAGGGCAGTCTAACTGTGCCTTCCCCAGGTCTTCTCTGGAGGGTCCCCCTGAACCCAGAAACTCAACCTGATCAGGTTCAAGTTCTTTAGGCTCAGTTTCCCTCAGCTCTTTGAGGTCAGGCTCCTCTGGGACTTGATCCACAACCTGGGGCAAGGGGGAGGGCAATGCCTTAACCCTACTGCTCTTCTTCTTGGAAGGTGTCTGGTCCATTGTTCCAGGATCCAGCACCTGTTCAGGGGGTCATCTTCTGGCCTGTGACCTAGTCACAGCAAGCACATGTGCTGGCAAGCCTAACATTTCCATGTGAGTCCTCTGCTCCACTTCTGACCATAGGGATGACTCCAAATCATTGCCCAACAAACATTCAACTGGGAGGTCTAAACTAACCACAACTTTCTTTTGGCCACTTACCCCTCCCCAGGAGAAATCAACAATTGCCATACTATGGTGGGTAGTGACATTGCTGGCATTGGTCACTAGGTAGTCTGTACCTAGCATGATCTGTCCAGGGTCCACAAGGTTAGGTGTCACCATTGTGACACTGGCACAAGTGTCCCTGTAGGCCTGAGCCATCTTTCCATTGATAAAAGGTGTCTGTCTGTATTTGCCCAAAGTATTGGGACTGGCAGCAGGGGATATATCCACATCCCCTGTACAGACAAGGACAGCCTGAGTGAGTGTGCCAACTAAGTTGTCATACCCCTCAGAACCCAAGGTTAACCCAACTAATCCCTTGGGAGGTGCACTACCACTACTGGCTGTACTAGGGGGTGCAGTGTCCTTAGGGGCTGTAGTGGTAGGAGTTTGCCCTCCTTTCTTGGTGCACTCACTAAACCAGTGAGTTTTACTTTTACAGTATTGGCACCACCTTTTAGACTGGCCTTCTTGAGTCTTCTTTTTCTGCTGTGAAGCCTGACCCCCACCCTCTTTGGTTTGTTGGGGGCCTGTCGAAGACTTCTGGTCATTTTGCTCATTCTTAGTATTACCCTTCTGGTCTGCTTTCTTCTGACCACCCTGGTTCTGGCCCTGGTTCTGCTTAACCCTTGTTCTGACCCATCTGTCTGCCTTCTTTCCCAATTCTTGGGGAGAGGTCAGATCTGAGTCAACAAGGTGCTGATGCAACAACTGGTTCTGACAATTGTTTAAAATCTGTTCCCTCATGATCAGATTGTACAATCCTGTGTAATCAGTAACCTTACTGCCCAGCAACCAGCCCTCCAAAGCCTTAATGGCACAATCCACAAAATCAGACCAATCCTGAGACTGATTTTTCTGGGTATCCTTGAACAGCAACCTGTACTGCTCAGTGGTTACGCCAAACCCATCTATCAGTGTATTTTTCAGGACTTGGTAATTGTTAGCATCCTCAGCTCTAGTAGTGAGGACCTTATCTCTATCTTTGCCTTCAAAGGAGAGCCACAAGACAGCTGCCCACTGACTCTGGGGGACGCACTGGACAGTGCAGGCCCTCTCCAAAGCAGTTATCCATTTGTGGATATCATCCCCTTGTTTAAAGGGGGGCACTATCTTACTCAGGTGTCTAGTGTCTAAACTCTTGTCCTTTTCTCTAGGTAAAATGCTGCCACCAGTGGGATCTACCCCACTCAATTTCTGCTCTCTAGCAAAGGCAAGTCTCTCTTTGGCCAGGGCAAGTTCTTCCCTTTCAATCCTCAGATTGACTTCCCTCATCTTGGCCTCATGCTCTCTCCTCTGAGGGGATGTCATCCCTCTGTGAGAAGAGGTCTGAGAGCCATTGGTTCTAATGGATCTGTTAGAGCCTCTGGATAGAGACCTAACTTGTCCATTACCAATGTTAAGCCTGCCTGAGAGTGGTCCTGGGGGTCCCCCAAATCCATTCTCATGCCTACTTAAATTGGTCCTGGTGAGTCTACTGACTTCTACCTGACCCTTGTCTGCCTCATCCCCTGACAACTACTGATCCTCTTCCTCCCCTTCACTAACTGCTGCATGGAGGTTGAGGTCAGCGTCCCCAAGGGTTCCCTCTAAGGGGGGCATGCTCCCATCTGGATGAGAAGGATCTGTGTTAGCAGTCCTCCTAGCATCATAAGTCTCTAAGAGACCAATCAGAAAGGGGATTGTAGGGTTAGAACCCTGTTTTAGCTTCCTGGATGTACAGATTTGTCTCATCTCCTGGAAGCTAAGAGCAGCATATCTGGAAGTGACCTGTGGAGGGTCAACTGACACAAGGGGGGTCTCTGAGTTCCCTCCTTTGTCTGACATGCTTCTAGTGTGGTGTAAGTGATGCACTTACCTACACTATTTGTTTGCCTACTGATCCCTTGCTAAGAGTTGTAGTCAGGGTGTGCTAGGCCCTGTTGAACTACAACAGCTGGTTCAGTAGAACTCAGAGTATTCTAAGCTAAGTTATATGTACCTGGGTACTTATGTGATCTTTCAAATGATATTCTTAGAATACGTGTGGTAAAACAACAGCAAGCTCAAATCCCAACCGCTGCTCACCAATGTGAGAAGCTGGCCTGATATATAATGTTCACTATTCTAGTGAGCACTTTGTATCAGTCCAAACAACCCTTATTGATGATTGGTTGTAAGTCAACCGTAGACCACCTATCCTTAGGCTAGACTCTAGAGGGCGTGTTAAGCCAGCTGTTATACCATCACATATACCCCTTGAACACCAAGTGAAAGGACACCACACAAGTTGTTATGAAAATAAAAGGATATTTATTTAGAACACAACAACCCTGGACTCTTTATGAGGACAGGGTGCTAAGCACAATACAAAGCTATTACGAAAATACTTCAAGTTGCACAATTTACACAAATGCCCGAGGGGCACGAAAAACCATATACTCTAAAAGTGGAATGCGAAATTACTAGCAGGTAAGTACTACTCTAATAGGCTTTAGGATCGCTAGGACTTGACTACTGAACCTTCAGATTACTAGCAGGAGGCCTAGGGAGATCGGGTGCAGAGTGTGCACTCTCACGCTGGATGCGGGACAAAGTCTATGGATGCTAGATTTCGTAAAGTTAGTGTTATCAGACGAATCCGACTAGGTAGAGATGAAACGAAAAAGGATCTGGACCTTTGGATAGTTAAGCTATGCTGGAGCACCGAAATGCTCAGGTTACCTAGCCCAGGGGCTGCGGCTGCATAGGTCTGAAAAGACGTCGTGAATCCTCGTTGCAGTCTATGGAGCCTGAAAGAAGAAGTTGCTGGCAGGCGACCAGTGAAGAGATTCGGAGGGATTCAAGCCTGGATCGATGATGGAGGATACCTGTAAGCAGAGGGGACCAAGTTCTGAATCACTAGCCAGTGATTAGATGGGCACCAGGATGGCACCGGATGGAGTCACCTCGACCAGGTGAGCGGGCGACGCTGGGCTCTGCAGTCTCTCGGACCAGGAGGCATTGTCGGCGACCAGGATGGAGGTGCGAGCTGTCCCACAAAGGTATCTGCTGTCGATGTCGCTGGACCCAGGATTGGGGCAATAAGTCTTGGCAATTGCAAGCCCACGCGGTGGACTTAAAATGGCGTCTGGAGTGGACCAGGAGGGTCCGGGGTGCTCCTCTGTTGGAGGGGAGAAAGGGCCAGTCTGGAGCAACCAGACCAGCGGTCTTGTCGTCATGGTGCGTCGTCAAGAGGGCCAGAAGCCTGCAGGCAAGTAGCCAGACAACGCGGTGAGCAGCAAAGAGCAGAAGGGCCCCACGCAGATCTGGTAGATGCTGGGGGGCTGGACTTCGGTGCTGGAGCTGCTCAGGGTTAGGGCTTCTCGAACCCCAAAGCACTCACTCGAGGATCCCTCGGCGGTCGTGCTGGATAAGCGTCGTGCAGTTCTGAAGATGGCCGGTCCCTCGAGGTCTCGTCACACCCACGGATCTCAGCTGGGCTGATGATGTAGGTAGAGGTCAGAGGTGCCAGGGAAGCTGGGTCTCTTCGTGCTGGTCGGTCGGATTCCGGAGGAAGGACGTGCAGCAAACCGCAGTGTTCTTAGATGGTGCCTGCGGGTGCAGGGTGACTACTCCTTAGTCACAAGGGAGAAATCTTGAGAAGAAGTCTTGAGTTCCTTTCGTAGAAAGTAGTTTCAGGATTCAAAGATGATCTAATTTGGAAGGGGGCCCGCTCCTATCTTTATACTAGGAAAAGGGGCTGGCACGCGACTAGGTCCTGCCCATGGGTGGGACCAGGAAGGGGGGTGGTTACACCCCTCTCCCATGCTGGACTTTCCCCAGGTCAGGGGCTGGTGTGCCCCTGGAACTGGTTATAGTAGGCCTATGCATAGTGAGCACCGGGGTGCCACTTGCAGTCACCTTCCTCTAAAGCCCTGCCTACCCAGGATACACAAAACCCTGTCTGGGATGGTGCTAGCACCGCCCCTGAGAGGAAACCCTTTGTCCAAGCCTCCCTCGCTGGAAGGACTCCCAGCAGCAGGAGGTCAGACTTGTGTCTGTGGTGGCAGCATCCATTTTGTGATGCTGAGGCTCGAGTTAACTTTAACCGGGGTTCACAGTTACATACATGTCGTGTCCCTCTAGAAGGGTGGAATGCTAACCCCGTCGCCAGAACTGGCGAGGGGTTAGTATTCCAATTCGTATGACACCTTACTCGACATGTTTTGATAAAGCGATACCAGAGTTGGCATATAACCGCGAGGATTATAATACACTTAAGAGTATATGGTACGCGTTATCATGGAACAGCTATTAGGACTTGGTTCCGCAAGCTGCAAACAGGCTCAGCTCATGCCAGAGCACCATCTCACATAATTCCAAGCACTCTGCCTTCAGGATTGTCAAGGCCTGCCATAGGAGTGACTGATAGGAATCTATGTGTCCATTTTAGGGTTAGATATAGGTATACTATATCTAAAGCAAAGGGTGAGTACACCACCTTGCCCCAGCTGTCGTGCAGCCAGTTATGTCAGATTTAGATGGCCAGCCAGGGGTGGCATAATACATGCTGCAGCCCCTGGTAGGCCCTGGGTACACCTATGCCCTGAGTTACAGGGTCTGATAAGGTGGCCCAGTACCAATTGGTAAATGCACCTAAGGTACACGTGTCAATTTAGTGAGAGAACAGCTAGGCTGTGGGTCTGATTAGCAGGCCCACAGCCAGGGAAGTCATAAACCAGTGAAGCAAAAAGCAAAAATCTGGGGTGATCATAGGATTGCAGACCCTACTCTCCTACACCGGGAAAAGCCACACTTAGAAAACTTTGGGCCTACCTGGAATTCAGTCCAAATGCGATCAGCAGCTAGGTCCCAACTCCCCTTTTCCCCCATGGATTTCCTGTTAAACAAATGCAATCAACATTAGACTGTGCCAGCAGTGCTCCCAGACCCCAAAACCCACCCACAAAAACCTGGAAGCCCCCCAAACAACACCCCAAAGACAGGCAAGTGAGCAAAAACGCAAAAACTTTTTCACCATGGATTTGGTGCAAAACACTTGATTCCGATATTAGACCTTCCGAGCTATGCCCCCAGACCCCTGTAGCCACCCGCAAAAAAGCAGAACACCCCCAAACAGCCAAAAAGCAAAAATGGCCTACCTTCAATTCTGTCCAAATGCGCTGTGCAGCTAGGCCCTAACTCCCCTTTTCCACCATGGATTTCCTGTAAAACAAATGCAATCATCATTAGACTGTGCCAGCAGTGCTCCCAGACCCCAAAACCCACCCACAAAAACCTGGAAGCCCCCCAAACAGCACCCCAAAGACAGGCAAGTGAGCAAAAACGCAAAATCTTTTACACCATGCATTTGGTGCAAAACACTTGATTCCGATATTAGACCTTCCGAGCTATGCCCCCAGACCCCTGCAGCCACCCGCAAAAAAGCAGAACACCCCCAAACAGGCAAAAAGCAAAAATGGGCCTACCTTCAATTCTGTCCAAATGCGCTGTGCAGCTAGGCCCTAACTCCCCTTTTTCACCATGGATTTCCTGAAAAACAAATGCAATCAACATTAGAATGTGCCAGCAGTGCTCCCAGACCCCAAAACCCACCCACAAAAACCTGGAACCCCCCAAACAGCACCCCAAAGACAGGCAAGTGAGCAAAACCGCAAAAACTTTTTCACCATGGATTTGGTCCAAAACACTTGATTCCGATATTAGACCTTCTGAGCTATGCCCCCAGACCCCTGCAGCCACCCGCAAAAAAGCAGAACACCCCCAAACAGCCAAAAAGCAAAAATTGGCCTACCTTCAATTCTGTCCAAATGCGCTGTGCAGCTAGGCCCTAACTACCCTTTTCCACCATGGATTTCCTGAAAAACAAATGCAATCAACATTAGACTGTGCCAGCAGTGCTCCCAGACCCCAAAACCCACCCACAAAAACCTGGAACCCCCCCAAACAGCACCCCAAAGACAGGCAAGTGAGCAAAAACGCAAAATCTTTTTCTGCTCCGATTTTCTCCAAACCACTTTTACCCGGTATTAGACCTTCACAGCAATGCCCCAGACCCTCACCCGCAAAGAAGTAGAACACCCCCACAAGTGCAGAGTCTTCCTTCATTGGGCGTAATTCAGCCATCTGCTTTGAGGGAAATAGGAGTCTGGAGGAGGAGGATAGAGGAGCATGTTCTTGTGAACTTGTGAACCTGAGGAATGCAGACTGCGGCACCTTCAAATCAATAAGCAAATAATTGAAGACAGTTCTGCTGATGGGCTTGTTTTTGTGATTAGGTGATTAAAGTTTTTATTTATATAGATTTTGCAAAAAAAAGAAAGACAGACACACAGGAATAAAAGTGAATTTGGACGAAAAATAAAGTTAGTGATTCATTGACTCATTTTCAGGGCTCGGTGTCAGGGAAGAAGAGCTCGTCCTCAAACTCTGCTAATTCAGACGGAAGTAGGTCAGTTAACAGAGAAGAACTTCCCTCATCGAAGTTTGTGTACTCCTCGTCTTCTTCCTGTGTGCATTCTCGTATTTGTAATCTGGTGGTATGAAGCGCTGATTCATCTTGATCATTGTTAACCTCTCCACATTTTTGGGCGAGAGGCGAGTCCTTTTGGAAGTTACAATGCCACCAGCAGCACTGAAAACACGTTCAGAAGACACTCTTGCGAGTGGGCAAGACAAGTAATTTATAGCCAGGTTGGTGATCTCTGGCCACACATCTCTTTTCCCATGCCAATACGCCAATGGGTCATGATGAACATAGACCTCTGTTGAGTCATTCAGATAGGCCTGCACCATTGACTCAAGGTTCTCCAGGGTTACTCCACTTTGCTTACTTTTTTCTGGGACCGTTTTAGAAGCAAACCCAAGCTGAGTTAGCCAATCCTCTTCTTCACACAATATTACTGTTGTGTCTGGTGCAGATGATACGGTTGCTGGTGTCGTTAACGGCTGCGAGGGAAAATCACTCACTTCTGCCACAGCCACAGATGCAGAAGTGGATTTTTTTTTACTCCGGATGGCCTGCTAATGCTGATGTACTGCCTTTTCCTTCAATTTCCTGCCGTTCTCTTTCAAACCGAGTGGCTGACACAGCTAACCAATGTTTGTACTTTGTAACATCTGCGTCATCAAAAGGAAAGAATACTCTGCCTGCCACTGCCTTTTTGTACCGTGGATCTAGAATAGTAGCAGAAATGTAAGGCTGTTCTGTGTGGATCTTTTCAAGACGTTCATCGCGAAGTAGGCGCTGTAATAGCTTCTCCGCCAACTCAAATGCTTCTTGCTTTCCATCTTTTTGAAACGTAGAAGACACCGCCTTCAGTTGGTGCTCTAGCATGCGCAACAATGGGATAGGTTTTCCCAAATTACAGTCCTCCCTGCTGACTGCACGCGTGAAGACCTCAAAAGGACGAAGCCTGTCTGTCAGGCTTTTAACTAGCTGCCATTGCTCCACCTGTATCCTCAGGTCAATCATAGGTGTACCCAGTGTAGAGAAATACTGATCGACTACCGCATACTGCTCATACAGACGCTCAAGCATGTAGAAGGTTAAGTTCCAACGTGTTACCACCTCCTGGATGAGTGCTTTCACTGGTACTTTACGTTCATATTGAGGGCACCTCAGCTGCTTCCGGGCCTTAAAAGAATGGTTGAAATGTGTGCACATTCTTCGGCAGGTAGTCAGTAACTCGTAGACTGGACTTTCTTCACTCAAGAATTTTTTAACAACCAGGTTTATACAGTGCGCCAAACACGGCACTCTGAAATAGTTACCCTTATCCATGGCCTTAACTACATTGGCGCCATTATCCGTGGAAACATAACCAATCATGCGTTTTCTTGGGGACAGCCATTGAAAGACCTTTGTGTTAAACTCATGCAAAATGTTTTCTCCTGTATGATTTTTCTCCATGGCAAACATGACTAGTGTTGCATGTTTCCGAGCAGCTTTATAAACTTTGTCCGAGTCAACACCTGCGTTTAGCTTTGCTGCAACCCCTGAAAAAGAGACCCAGTATGCAGCGATGCACATGTAATCAATGGCTTGGCAACTGGTCCACATGTCTGTTGTCAGATGTATAGTGTGAACAGCACTCTTCTGCAAAGCTGCCCCAATCACCTCCAGCACATCTTCATGTAGTGCTGGAACCGCAACTCTGGCAAAATAGAACCGGCTAGGAACCTTCCATTTAGGGCAGAGCGTTGCCATCATTTCAAGAAAACCCACCCCTTCCACAAAAGAAAAAGGGAGAAGGTCCAGCGCTAGCATTTTAGCCAGCTTAGTGTTATACAGACGCACCGTTGGGTGGTTGCGTTCAAATGGCGCATCTGAAAACAATATGCTTCTAACGGTGATCTGGACTATTTTACGGGATGATGATGACTTCTTCGACCCAGTTACGCTCAGTGATGATGAACTTTTTCGCATTGGTGTCTCACTCTCTCCCACACTCTTAGTGTGGCTCATATATCTTGCAGGGGGTGTGCTGCTGACAGGGGTACTGGGTGTAACTGAAGAAATGTTTGTCGCTTCTTCCTCCTCGTCATCATCAGATGAAACATCAATGGATACAATTTGTTGACCTGCAATTCGGGCTGCCTTGATCTCCCTTGGGTGCGCATGCCATTTGACAGTGTGCTGTCTCTCAAGATGACCTCTCTGGCCTCCGGTACCATAGTTGGTACCAAGCTTACCATGACTAACTCGAACCTTACAAATAGTACAAATGGCTATGTTTTCCCTTGTTGGGCTAACACTAAAGAAGTCCCAAACTGCGGACTTCAAATGTCTGTGGGGGGCGGAGGCGGCGATACTGGGAATGCTAATGCCAGATGAAGTGGAGGATGTGTGTTGCCGAAATTTACTACGTTGTGCACTTACAGCACCACTAATTGAGGAAATGGAGTTTGAGGTGGATGGAGGTCCCTTCTGGTGAGAAAATATAGAAGCTGTAAGTGGTGGTGTACTAGTTAACTGCATTGGTGGTGGTCCCATTGACACGTCGCCAACATCACGCTCAGCAGCATTTCGGGATAGGGTAAAAATGTCTCTTTGCTGCATGCCCGCTGAGGCTGGAGTGACGTCTATGATGACTGTGTCGTCGTCGTGAGAGTCTTCATCAGCAGGAGTATACACCACTTCTTGTTCAGCGTCATCATCACACTCCATAACTATGAGACTTTCGGGGACCTTCCTTTTACGCTTAGCTACCTTTGTCAGATCATGGTGTGCCTCACTCTCAGACGGCGCTGGTGGTTCCCAATTTTCATCCATATCATCAGAAGGAAGGGGGCTTGAAGAAGATGTAGACACCATCCTTGATCTTTTCCTTGCTGGGGATCTGGAAGACAATGAATCATCAGGAGGAGTGGCTTCCTCAAATGATACCTCGGCTTGAATGTCAATTTCCTGATGTGCCCCTACTTCAGGAGGAACAACTATTGTGGGTACTTGTGCCGCTCCATGCACCTCTGCTTGCTCCTCTCCTTGAGCCGCCTCTCCTTCCACATGTACTTGGGCTTGTCGTTGTTGCGGCTGTGGTTGTTGAACACTCGTCAGATGAGTTACAACAACCTGTGTTGATTGAGGGATGCTGCTACTTTCTTGCGATGAGCCAACATCACTGGTCGATGGTGATTGAACAACTATACTGGCTGCCTCTGCAGCACTCAAGGGCTTGGACCTAGGTTGGCGTGGTGGTGGTGGCACTGAGCCCAATGGAGCGGAGGTGCTGCTCCCAGCTTGGTCCCCAGCAGACCCCGCTGCTGCTGCAGGCGTACTTTTTTCCCAAAAAATGCGGCGGTCGACACACCAGTCTCCTTGGTAAGTGGCGCAACTTGCTTCTTCTGCTCCTTACTGGCAACTTTCTTGCTAGAGGAGCTACGGGCAACTTTTTTTGGGGCCATCTTCTTCAGATGTCAGAACAGCAGGCCGCAGTTGCACAAGTTGCAGAGTTGTCTGTGGCCACACGTGACGTTGTGCTGCATACACCGCAACAGGACTTGTTCCTGGCACTGATGAGGAACGATGAGGCTGATGAATCGTCTTTCTGCACCTAAAAGCAAACGAAGCCAGAGGAACATCAGTAAAATAAATGTTGCATAGGTAGCGCTTCAATTAATAGTTTGCAAGTAAGCTTTTTTATTATACCCACCCCCCCAAAATGAAAAGACCAATAAAATGCACCACTGACAGAGTACCCCTGGGCATAATGGATGAAAGCATGGCAGACTGGGTGCAGGCCTATGGCACAACAAAGCACACTGCCTGGCTTCAAAATGGCCCCTAGACCCCCGCCCACATGGCCAGGCCCTGCCTGGACCAGGCCTCAAAATGGCCCCCACCCACATGGACAGGCCCCAACACCACCCCAAAAAATCGAAAAACACACAAAAATCACCACAATCCAATGCCATCCATGCCCTCAATGATGTTTAAATTCAAGACATCCCACAGAAAGACTAGGCCCATGCACCACTCAGTACCCCTGGGCATTATGGTTGAAAGCAAGGCAAACTGGGTGCAGGCCTGAGCACACTGCCTGGCTTCAAAATGGCCCCTTGACCCCCACCCACATGGCTAGGCCCTGCCTGGACCAGGCCTCAAAATGGTCCCCACCCACATGGACAGGCCCCAACACCACCCCCAAAAATCGAAAAACACATAAAAATCAACACAATCCAATGCCATCCATGCCCTCAATGATGTTTACATTCAAGACACCCCACAGAAAGACTAGGCCCATGCACCACTGAGTAACCCTGGGCAGAATGGATGAAAGCAAGGCACATTGGATGCAGGCCTACGGCACAAAGCACACTGCCTGGCTTCAAAATGGCCCCTTGACCCCCACCACATGGCCAGGCCCTGCCTGCATCAGGCATCAAAATGGCCCCACCCACATGGACAGGCCCCAACACCACCCCCAAAAAACGAAAAACACATAAAAATCACCACAATCCAATGCCACCCATGCCCTTAATGTTTACATTCAAGACACCCCACAGAAAGACTAGGCCCATGCACCACTGAGTACCCCTGGGCATAATGGATGAAAGCATGGCAGACTGGGTGCAGGCCTATGGCACAACAAAGCACACTGCCTGGCTTCAAAATGGCCCCTAGACCACCACCACATGGCCAGGCCCTGCCTGTACCAGTCCTCAAAATGACCCCCACCCACATGGCCATGCCCCATCAACACCCCAAAAAATCGAAAAACACACAAAAATCACCACAATCCAATGCCATCCATGCCTTCCATGATGTTTACATTAAAGACACCCCACAGAAAGACTCGGTCCATGCACCACTGAGTACCCCTGGGCATAATGGATGAAAGCATGGCAGACTGGGTGCAGGCCTATGGCACAACAAAGCACACTGCCTGGCTTCAAAATGACCCCTAGACCCCCACCCACATGGCCAGGCCCTGCCTGGACCAGGCCTCAGAATGGCCCCCACCCACATGGTCAGGCCCCAACAACAGCCAAAAAATCGAAAAACACACAAAAATCACCACAATCCAATGCCATCCATGCCCTCCATGATGTTTACATTAAAGAGACCCCACAGAAAGACTCAGTCCATGCACCACTGAGTACCCCTGGGCAAAAGGCCCCAACAACAGCCAAAAAATTGAAAAACACACAAAAATCACCACAATCCAATGCCATCCATGCCTTCCATGATGTATACATTAAAGAGACCCCACAGAAAGACTCAGTCCATGCACCACTGAGTACTCCTGGGCAAAAGGCCCCAACAACAGCCAAAAAATCGAAAAAACACACAAAAATCACCCCAATCCAATGCCATCCATGCCCTAAATGATGTTAAAATTCAACAAAACAGGTCCATCATGCACCCATAACTAACCTTGGTCCTACTGTATACTGTGGCTACCCACAATATATTTTATTTAATGTTCTGAAAAAGTTCCAACATTATAGTTGCAGCAACTGTAATGCCCCAAACAAACAACATCAACTTACTTGTGAAATTTCTAATCCAAAAGTGATCCAAAGAAAGTCAAAAAGGCCTCAAATCCAAATATCCAGCAGCATCCACAAAAAGTAATCCTTCCAGGTCAAGATCCAAATCAAAGTGACCAGGACATGAACAAAGCACTGGGAGGAGCCTGCTGGACAGGAACAGGAAGTTGGAGACTGTGGGGCACTTCCTTCCTCCCACCCCCCCCCCCCCCCCCAAATGGACTCCTTGCAAAAAAAGTGCAGGCAAATGTCAACCTGAGGAGTTATTCTGATAAAAATCATCATTTTCAGAAGGTTTATGCTGCCTGCTGGTGGATTTCTTGTGCAGAATTGCAAATTTTGCAATTTCGCGAGTGCGAGATTGTTGCTGCCCGCCGCATCTACGAGTTCGCAATTGTTTACTCCCGCGATACGTGATCAAGAGCCTTTATGACGTACTTGCAATGACAAACTCTCACTGTGCAATGTGGCGAGCCGCGATAACGTAATCGCGGCCGACAAACTCCCGCGGGATCACGCAGCAAGATCCAAAATGGCGCAGCACATGCAAACATGGAGAAAATTAACTCTTCAAACACTGAATGACGGTAAGTGAACGCCGCGCGCAGCAATATTGTATTTGTCAAGCGCGCCCAAGCAAAAAAATCCGCTGCGTGCGAATTTGCGAATTGTCGGCAAATTTGCGAGAATTCGCGGATTGCGAATTTGCCGAAAATCCACAAATTCCACGAGCGGAACGGATTTTACGCTCATACTTCATTTTAGTACATCGAGGTGCATTACTTCTTTTAGCCCATTCCTATAGTCCAATAGTTCTGGTGTTAGCCAAAGTCTCACCCAAAACATTAGGGGTCGTAGGATGGTGTGGTGATCTGTTCTTTTAGCATTTAAATCCAACAGTAATGGTATTAAAGGAGTGTCTTTGGGAGCCCTTACAAGACTTCTCAAGAATTTATTCTCACTGTTTGAGAAAGCATTCTTGGTCATCAGCCCCCAAATGTCCGCGCCATACAATGCTGCGGATTGAACCTTGATTTTAAATATCTCCAACGATGGTGAGACAGCTTTACAGGTACTTGCACCATGCTTTTTTAGGATCGGTACAAAATTTTGTGTAAATGTTAGCTTACTCTTCTCTATTTGGGGCTTCCACATGAATTAAGAATCAATGCAAGCCCCCAGATAAGAGAAGTTTTGGACCGATTCTAATTTCTGGCCATTTAATATTAGGCAACCTTTTTGCAATTTATAGGGATTAAGAGCCATACATTTGGTTTTCTTTGTGTTTATTTCCAATCCCTTTTGGGTACAATAGCCATAGAACGAATGGAGGAGTGCCTGTAGGCCTCTATTAGTTTGGGAGATTAAGATGGTGTCATCCGCGAATAGTAGCGCAGATACCTTCTCCCCGTTCAATTTGAGGGAATCATTATTGCAGCCAGCCAAATGGGTAGGAATATCGTTCACGAACAATGAGAATAAGGTAGGGGCCAGCACGCAGCCCTGACGGACCCCGCACTCTCTTGGTATGTTCTGGGATAATTCCCCATTTGGGCCCCATCTCACTTTCGCAAAGTTTTTTACATGTAACTCAATTATCTGGTGCAACAAACAACTAGGTAGCCCCATCTTATGAAGGGACTTCCATAGAACATCTCGTGGCACATGGTCAAACGCCGCTCTAAGATCTACAAAGGCGACGTAGAGATGTCCTTTTCTAATGTGGACATACTTCCAGTAGAGGCAGCAAAGTCTAAAGACTTGATCTGCAGTGCTCACTTTGTTCCTAAAGCCTGCTTGGAACTTAGTGAGAACGGAATTATCTTCCATCCACACATTTACCCGAGCTAAAATGTGCCTAGAATAGATTTTTGGGAGAATGTCCATTAGGCTGATTGGGTGATAGTTTGAAGGATCTGACCTATCGCCCTTTTTAAATATTAACACAATCTGTGCTCCCCGCCAACTTTCTGGGAAGTCGGCACCAGATGCCAGTAAATTACACAAATAATTGATGTATGGTGCCCAAACATTTAGGTCGTGTTTATAGAGGTCACCAGGGACTTTATATAATCCCGGTGCTTTGCCATTTTTTACAGCATTAATGGCCGTTTCTGTTTCCTCTATGGTAAATTCCAATTTAGCACTGGAAGGAATATACCATAAAACATATCTTCACAGCTGGAGTTTAAGGCCTCATATTTTTTATATAGGGTGGTAAAATGGGTGACCCACGTGTGTTAATCAAGGTAAACATCCTTGACCACTCTTCCTATGTGACTCCCATTTGCCACTAGTCTCCAGAACCCTATGTTATCTTTTGCTTTTGCGGCTGTCAACAGGTCAGCCCAACTATCTTCCTCCCAAGCTTTTCTTGCCACCACCTGGGTATGCTTATATTCTTCAGTGCTAATCGAACATCATTTGGTGGCTTTGTTTTTAATGCCAGGAGAAGACGCTCTTTGGACTGCCGGCAGGTCTTGCCATACCATGGCTTGCTATGGGACAGATTATTTAATTTTTCATGTTTTTTTTTTGGCATTTTGGTAACCAAAGGTTGTAAAGACCTAAAAAACTCATTGTGTAATTTGATAAAGTTATCGGGGTTATCGGCCTCCACAGGAGATTTTGCAAAAGCGGAGAAATTCTTGTCAAATAATAAGTAGATTTCTGCAAGATTTTCACCGCGCTCAAGTAAATGGGACCATTTCAAGGCACGCCTGTTGTTACTAACCAAAATTTCGTCACAAGAACCACTTTGGTAGTCTGTTGAGTTGACACTGCCAACCCCATTGATTATACGAGAATCAAATAATAAGTCCAATGAGCGATGGTCACTCTCTAATCTGTCTTTGACCTCCAGATCGATCATGTACTGCCAAATATCCAAAGACGCCATTATAAAATCCAAATTACTCTTTGAGTTATTTCTTGCTAAAGTAGGTCTTTTAGATACATCCGAAGGAAGACGTCCGTTGCAAGCCCTCAGGGCGTGTTCCGCAGATAACTTCGTTATTTGGACAGCCAGAACTGAACAATGGACAGGGACAATATTATCCAACACAGGAATATTATTTGCTCGATCTTCCTCGTCAAAGACGTCACCCAAACCTAGGATTGGTTCATAGCTGCAGTTCAAATCCCCTGCTAATATTACACTTTCTTTGTCAACCATTCTATTTAAAAAAGACTCCAATTTAACCAAAGTCAACGATTCTTTAGATAGCGGGGTAAGTCTATTGTAAACATTAATTAAATATATCACCTTCCCTTCACACGTGGTAATTTGTAATGTCAATATATCCATCGAACTTGTATCCAGAACTTCTACCTGTATCTTAAGGGTTACATTTACCCATGTGACTAGACCACCAGAGGGCTTACCTCTTGCTGAGGGGGTTGCACTGATCCCAAAGGATTTGTAGCCCACTCTATGCGGCGTACTAAGCACCCATGTCTCCTGGAGAAGGCAAAATGCGCTCGAATCGATGTAATTTGCCCAATCAGGGTCACTCAAGTTCTTTGTTAGTCCTGCAATGTTCCATGATATTAGTTTAACCGCATCGCTGCGGCTGTAATTTTTACACCACGCGGCTTTTTTCAAAAAGCCGCGTTAGATGACGAGCTCAGCTCGTCATCCGCACACGCCCCCTGTGGCTGATGACGAGCTGAGCTCGTCATCAGCATCGAAGGGGTTAAGATTTTGTTCATGACTATTGCTAAAAGACCTTTGCTCCTGGATTGGTGTAACATCGTTTACACTTAAACTTCCTGTGCATGGAATGCCTAAAGGGTCCTTATCATTAGAGGTATTGGTACACTCACCCATTCTAGTGTCACAATTGACAGATACACAATGGTGCGCTAGGTCCTTTGGTGTTGTGTCCCCCCCAAATACATTCTTCCCCCAATTTCCCTTCACCATTAGAATCACTCAAAGCTCCTTTTTCCCCATCTGAGACAAGGATAATGGGATTAATAACGACATACTCATCTACCTCAACCATTATTCCCCCAGAATCATATGTGAGCTTGGGGCTTGATGTACATTTCTCTCCTTTACTGCTGTCTTTGCTGCTCATGGTCGGCCTCAGTCAGTCTACTGCTTCTAAACAACTGAATCTATTGGATGTTGGTACCCCCTCCCCATCCGCTATGGTAGCCTAGGCCCCTATCATTGATCCCACCCCAGGCATGGTGTTTAACCCTAGACCAGCTACCACCGTTATCATAACCCTTGGTTGGTGGGTAAAAGAACGCAAGTGGTCTAGTTTCGATAGCTGTCATATCATCTTGGGAGCTCCATGAGCAGATGAAATGCGACATTTGGGGGTCTTCAAAATTTATGACTACACAGTCCCCAGAGGATATTTTCCTAGTATGTCCTATCCACGGAACTCTCCGTACCATCAAGATGTTGCTCTTTATGTGTGGGGGCAAGGGCCTATTAACATTAAGCCAATGGCATACTTTGTTTTTAAGTGCCCAAAAGGTTTCCTCACTGTGTGTACCTAACTCTGGTACCCCCGTCAAAACAACTATATATGGGCTGGCTTCTGGTGGTAACTTAATAGGGCCACCCTTCAGTGTCCCCCCATTCGATGCTCATTTAGACTATGCTGGACGGGCTTATTACCAGTAGTGCCTATTTTAGAGGGATTTTTATCAATTTGTGGTAATGCCCTTTTGTTTGAAGAATGCACCTGCCACTTTCCAAAGGTTGGTGAATCAAGTCCTTGCTGGGTTGGATGACTTTTGTGCAGCATATCTAGATGATATTGCTGTCTTCAGCTCCACCTGGAAGGATCACCTGATCCACCTGAAGAAAGTTCTGGAGGCCCTGCAAAAGGCAGGCCTGACTATCAAGGCTACCAAGTGCCAGATAGGGCAGAGCAAGGTTCTGTACCTGGGCCACCTAGTAGGTTGGGGTCAGGTTCAACCATTGGAGAGCAAGATCCAGACCATACAGGACTGGGCTCCTCCAATTACCCAGACACAAGTCAGAGCCTTCTTGGGCCTGACCGAGTATTACAGGAAATTTGTGAAGAACTATGGGTCCATTGTGACACCATTGAATGATCTGACATCCAAGAAGATGCCAAAAAAGGTTCAGTCGACAGTTAGCTGTCAAAAGGCATTTGATGACCTAAAGAAGGCCATGTGCTCTGCACCTATCCTGAAGAGTCCTGAATACTCCAACGAGTTCATTGTCCAAACAGATGCTTCTGAGTTGGAGGTGGGAGCTGTGCTTTCACAACTTAATGCAGATGGTCAAGCCCAGCCCATTGCTTTCATTAGCAGAAGGCTGACCCCTAGAGAGAAACGTTGGTCAGCCATTGAGCGGGGGGCTTTTGCTGTGGTTTGGGCCTTGAAGAAGTTGAGACCATACTTGTTTAGCACTCACTTCCTAATACAGACAGACCATAAGCCCTCTTGCGGCTAAATCAGATGAAGGGTGAGAATCCCAAACTGCTCAGGTGGTCCATTTCCCTACAGGGGATGGACTTTACAGTGGAACACAGACCAGGGACTGACCATGGCAATTCAGATGTCAGATGGTCTCTCCAGGTATTTCCACTTAGAACATGAAGACTTATCTGGTCAAGGTTAAGTTTAATGTCCCTGCGTTTGGCGGGGGGGGTTATGTAGGAGAGTAGGGTCTGCTTTCCTATGGTCACCCCAGATTTTTGCTTTTTGCTTCACTGGTTTTCGACATAATGTGGCTGTGGGCCTGCTAATCAGACCCACAGCCTGCTGTTCTCTCTCTAAATTCACATACATGTACTTTAGGTACATCACCAATTTGGTATTGGACACATTATCAGCCCCTGTACAGTGTACTATAGGTACCCAGGGCATAGGTGCATCCAAGGCCTACCAGGGGCTGCAGCATATCTTTTGCCACCCCTGGCTGGCCATTCAAATAGACACAACTGTCTGATCACTCAGCTGGGGCAAGGTGGTGTAATCACCCCTTGCTTAGATATAATATACCTATATCTAAACCTATATCTGGACACATATATACCTATAAGTCACTCCTATGCCAGGCCTTAACAATCCTGGAGGCAGAGTGCTTGGTTTTATGTGAGATGGTGCTCTAGCATGAGCTGAGCCAGTCTGCAGCTGTCGGGACCAACTCCCTTAGCTGTTCCGGGATATTGCCATACCATATGCTCTTAAGTGCATTAAAATCCTTGTGGTTACTTGCTAACTTAGGTTTGGCTTTATCAAAACATGTCGTGTAAGGTGTCATACGCTTTGGAATACTACCCCCTCGCCAGTCCTGGTGACGGGGGTAGCGTTCCACCCTTCTAGAGAGAGAAGACATGTTACTTTGCTTAAACGCGGTTAAATCTAACCAAAGCCCCAGCATCATAAAATGGATGCTGCTGCCACAGACACAAGTCTGGCCTCCTGCTGCTGACCGAAACTCCGGCAGGAGAGGCCTGGACAAAAGGTATCCTGTCACAGGGAGGTGTTACACCACCCCAGACAGGAGATAGTGGATTGTAGCAGGGAGGGTTGAATGAAACTAGACACTGCCTGGGGAGCACAAGGCTTCCCATGCATAGTCCAGTTCAAACCGGTGCTGGGACACTCCAGTCCCAGCTCTGGCGCAAAACTAGACAAAGGGAAAGGGGTGTAACCACCCACTTCCTGGGTCCCACCCATAGGAGGGACCTAGCAGGTAATCCAGCCCCTTGCTTTGGAATAAAGGTAGGAGCTGTGCCCAGGAGCATTAGATTATCCTGAACAAAACTTTGATACAGAACTCTGGACCCTTCGACATCCTATTCGACCTGGAAGACTGAAGAATCTCCCTTGTGGTCAAGGAGTGACCACCCTGTGCAAACAGGCACCATCCAGCGCCCATTGGTTTGCTTTGTTGCAGTTCCTGCCAGAACTCGAGCAACAGAGATCAACAAGACCCAGCTTCCCTGACTTCTAACAGCCCGATCCACAGTCCCACCTAATCTGAGACCCGTGGAGGTGACGTGAGGAGTGGAGCCGGCCATCTTGAAAAGACTGCAAAGTGCTGACCGTGCAGCTCCTGAGGCACCCTCGAAGCTGTGCATTGGGGTTTGAGAAGCCCCAGCCCCGAGCAGCTTCTGCATTGAAGATCTCCCCTCCACACTCATCGAGTGCTGTGTGGGGCCCTTTTGCATTTTCCTTATCGACGCGTTGGTCCGGTCGCTTGCCATTGGCTAGTGGCCCCAGAACCGACAAACCTTTAAATTTACACTGTTAATCTGGTTGCTCCAGACTGGCCCTCGCTCCCCTGAAAAGGAGCCACCGCTCTGACCTTGCTGGTCCAAGTAAGAAGCGATCTTCAACTCCTGCGTGGGTTGCACTTGCTAAGGCTTGTTAACTCCGATCCGGAAACCGACACCGCCGACAGCGAGAGCCTTCGTGGGACAGCTTGTGCTCCACTCCTGGTCATTGTCGATACCCCAGAACCCACGTGGCAGCGGAGACAAGCTTCATGACAACCACCTGATTGTGCCCGACAAGGCCTGGTTCCTTCCTGGTTCCATCCTGGTCACTGGCTAGTGACCCAGACTCTGTCCCCTCTGCTTCCAGGTACTCTACATCTTCAATCCACCCTTGGATCCAACCGGACTCTTCTCTCCTGGCCGCCTGCAGCATCTTCATCTCCAGGCTCCGTAGATCTCCACGACAAAACCCGACACACTTTGGCACCTATGCACCCGCTTCCTGTGGGTGAGGTAACGACCTAACACCGATGCTCCTGTAGTGGTTTACACCTCTAGTGTCCTAGTTTAAAGTGGGGTAATTCTTTTCCAGTCGAAAGACTTCCAAAACAGTAACTCGATAACTTTTACGCGCCATTGACTTTGCATTAGTGTATGCTTGTGCTTTAGGCACTGCACCCGTGTCCCGCGAGCCTCCCCCGACTTCATCACTGTTAGTCCTGAGTAGTCCCAGCGATTCACAATGCCCTAGGCCTTACCATTGTTCGAGGGGTGGTACTTATACCACTATTTTAGTATATGGTTTGAGTGGCCACCGGGCCTATCCAAAATTGTGCAACTTTTGAATGTTTAACTGTGCTTTTGTTTAAACGCTTGTGCCTCTGCACTCATAAAGAGTACAGAAGATTATTCTAGTAATAAATACATTTATATTTATAATATATAACTTGTGTGGTGTCCTTTCATTTGATATTGCAAGATTGCATATGGTAAAACAGCTGGCTTCACATGCCCTCTTGAGTTAAGCCTAAGACTGCTTAGTCCATGCTACCCCTAGGGTAGCTTGTTTATAAGGTTGACTTTACAACCACCACCATAAGGGATTGTTTGGACTGATACAAGGTGCCCACAGAACTGTGGACATCATACATCAGGCCAACTTCTCACAACAGACATTTGAGGTGAACAAACTACTAGCAGTGAGCAGACATCAACAAAGGGGTGTGGCACTTTTCATCCAATGAAATGGTGGCAGGGTGAATTTAAACGGGTGAAAAGGTCTCCAGAGACATTGATGGCATCTGAGGAAGGCCGAACTGCGGCTGAAATGCATTATGCGTAATCATCAAATCAAATAAAGTGCTTCCGCCAGATTCCCTGCTGTAGCCTCTGCTTCTTGTTGGAGGAGGTGGTGTGATATATATATATATATATATATATATATATATATATATATATATATATATATATATATATATATATAGATATATGTATATATATATATATATATATATATATATATATATATATATATATATATATATATATATATATATATATATATATATATATATATATATTGTAAAACCAAAGTTTCCCTGCGCGGTTGCGGCTCGCCTCAGCTTGCGCCAGGAACACAATGCACGGACCAGTTTTCTGCGATGCTCAAATTTTCTTTATTCACTTGCCGGCTTCCTCATGACGTTTCGGCACTCAGGTGCCTCGCTTACATGACAGCGAACTTTGGTGAGAATGATTAATTTAAAGTGCAAGTGCTGTGTTGTGATTGGGCTCTCACATATAGAGCTAGAAAACAGCCTCAATTTGTAATCCTTGTCTAATACCATGCGATCAAGATCCTTTAGTAAAATACACAATAATACTCAGTAAAATACATCATTAATACATAAAAGGAATATCGCACATCTAATTTGATAAAAGTGTTGATAACAACAATTATCTTTTAGAATGGTTGCTTAATAATTGTTAAATACATTATTCACAATCAATTCGACCACCTTAGTATAGATTGGTCAAACCTTTCCTAAGAAGACAACCATATAAGAGTTCAGGCTTCCACATTGTTCAAACAAAAGTATCGTTATGCCCCTATGTTCAAAAAAGTGCAATGTGCATAAAATTCATATGATAACCACACACAACCATCTAAAAACCCCTCTCCAAACCGCTGACTGAACCCAGTCAGTGAGTTGGAGTGGAAGACCATCACACATTGATTAGTTAAATACAAGTCAATTATTTACACAAAAATCCAATAATCCAATAAGGCATAGATCAAATATCCCGTTAGGTGGAAATAATTCCACAAATAGTTTAAATAGACATCATCCATAGATCAAACATACGATTCAAATATTGTGTAGATAGTCATTGTTTCGCTTGAATCCAAAAGTCAATGCTCATAGTAGAGGTTGTTAAGATATTGCAGCCAATAATTTAAGAAGATTCATCATATACTTAACTGAGTTTCATATTTTTCATATTTTTCATTCTTGTATATTAACAGTACTGTAGAGGAAGGGAAATAAGATCCTATTATTAGTATATTAGTATATTTGAATGACCCGGATCTATTACGAACATGGATTAAGAGTTACAGAACAACCATGTTCAGTATCAAATGTCCAAAAATACTCTCAAAGATATTAAAACCACAATTTACAGTTCGTAAAATCAATGACCAATAAGGAAATAAATAAGGTAGTAAAAACCATTATATATACAACATTCCTATTGATTAATAACAACGTAGTGTTTTATATAAATAACTGATACTCGGGTCCTAATATTGCTATTATTGAAACTTATTAAATATAGTATATCTGATGTCCTTCTCTTTCTAATGCAGACAAGTATAGAGGTCTTCTGTTACATTCAATCCGTTGGGCTGTTTACTATTGAGCTGTAAAATATATCTGGTCTCTAGCTTTCTGAGATTGGCCTCTCTGTCGCCTCCTCTCCTGCTCGGCATAATCGAATCCACCACAAAATATTTAAGATCTTTGTTGTTGCTATTGTGGTGGGACCTAAAATGGCGCGCCACAGGATAAGTATTATCCTGTGACGTGATGGCCCTCAAGTGCTGCAGGATTCTCTTGTGGATAGGGAGTTTCGTACTGCCCACATATTGCAGTGGGCAGGGACAATCCAAGATGTATATAGCAAACTCCGTTTTGCACGTTAATGTCTTAGTGATTTTATGCTCTCTGTGACTGAACCCATCCTGATAACTCATACGGTTCACCCCATGCGTGCAAGCCTTGCATGACTTGCACTTGTGGAAACCTCCTCTTGTGTGATACCACAATGTTTTTGTGAGTACCTCAGGTCCAGTTTCTACCAATCTGTTCCTCATGCTGGGTGCCCTACTCTATGTTATCGAGGCTCGCTTGGGCAATTTATGCCCAATGATATTATCCTTCAGAACTATGGGCCAATTCTTGTTAATAATTTTTCTCACCTCTTGATGTTGAGAAGAAAAACCCGTGATAATTCTGAAGGTTTCAGCCATGGGATTACTTACAGGGTCTGTTACTACTGCACTTGGTTCTGTAGTTGATGGAGAGTTATATTTTGCTAGCAAAAGTAGGCGATCTAGGTTTTTAGTTTTTTAGATAGCTTCATCAATGACTTTTTGTGAATAGCCCCGTTCACGGAATCTAATGGAGCTGGCTTGCTGCGCTTCTACTAAATCCTTCTCTGTACTACATAGTCTGCGAAGTCGCAGCATTTCACCATATGGTATACTCATGATGATGTGGCGAGGGTGTGCACTGTCAGCATGGAGTGTTGTATTGCCAGCTGTTCGTTTGCGATGCAACTTAGATTCAAGCTTGTTGTTTTGTATGTATACTAAGGTATCCAAAAAAGTGACCTGTTGCTGACTTAGTTCCCCTGTGAATTGTATATTGAGAATATTGTCATTGAGACGATCTATAAATCCCAAAGCTTCCTCCTTGCTCCCCCTCCACACCACAAATAGATCATCAATAAAACTATGCCAACTAATGACATGATCCCTCATTTCCTGCTCAAAGTGTGTATGGAGGACCAGTTCCTCCCAAGCTCCCATGTGCAAACATGCAAAGCTTGGAGAGAAACTGGCCCCCATAGCCACTCCTTGTAATTGTCTATATAGTAGATTGCTGAACATGAAAACATTGTGTTCAAGGCAGAACTGAAGCATTTGAATCAACATTCTGTTATGTTCATAAAAAGCAGAATCTCTTCTCTCTAAGTAATACTGTATTGCTGCAATACCATCTGCATGGCGAATACTAGTATAGAGAGATGTAACATTGAGCGCTATTAGCCAATCTCCCTCTCGTACCTGTATGTTGGCAAGTTTGGATAAGAAGTCCCCCGTATCCTTAACGTAAGAGTCCAGGCCTTTTACGTAATTTTGGAGAAAATAATCGATGTATATGGACGTTCTTTCCAATAGACTACCCCTGGCCGAGATGATAGGTCTGCCAGGGGGATTGTTCCTGTCTTTATGAACTTTGGGGATGAAGTACATAGATGGTATTACTGGAAAATCCGTTTTCAGGTAGTTATATTCCGGTTCAGCCAAGAGTTTCGCCACTTTCCATTTCAACAACAACTTGTGGTATTCATGTTGCATGTTTTTAACTTCATCACCTTTTAGTTTTTAGGTTTTGCCTAGCCAATGCGTACGAAGTACGCATGCACTAGGAAAAACTTAATGATATCTGTATGTGGGGACTGGAACGTCCCCAGTCTCCCATTGGCTAGCTCCATAAATGAAGGCTAGCCATTGGGAGACGGCTCTGTCCGTCAATCCCGGACCAGATTCGGGGGCGTTCCCGAGAATTTTTGGCTTTTCGGTACGTCATGCGGCGGTGGGCGGGGTTTGTTGTCCAGGTTTGTTTTGGTCATTCTGCGGCCGGCCGCCGCTGGAGGAAGTCCAGGTGAGTGCTTGTTTTTGCTTCCCGCCGTCCATTCCCGCCCCCCCTTCCCCTGTCCGTGTGCTACAAAACCTTTCCGACCATTCTGCCTTCCCGCAGTCCATTCCCGCCCCCACCCCCTCCCGCTGTCCGTGTGCTACAAAACCTTTCCGACCATTCCCGCCCCCCCCTCCCTCCCGCTGTCCGTGTGCTACAAAACCTTTACGACCATTCTGCCTTCCCGCCGTCCATTCCCGCCCCCCCCTCCCGCTGTCCGTGTGCTACAAAACCTTTCCGACCATTCTTTCGTTTCAAGTCGATTCCCTCGATCCAGGTGTTGCACATGAAATTGTCTCCTTTGCTGGTTATCGGTCTGAAGTTATAAATGGCCATTAAACCTACTTTATCTGATGTTCTAGCTGTAAACATGCTGTGCAGTATCGTACTTTGCACCAGACTGCAAACTTGTGTGTGTGTCACTGATGAATTTGTTTTCTGTGACACCGACTTAGATGCTTGCAGAGATAGTCCTAGCGCCACTCATCCCTCCACGCTGGCACTCATCACAATGTCAAGAGAAGAGCCCTTAACGTGGTTGTAGGTGGTAGGCAGGAAATGAGAATGTAGGAGGGTCAAAGGGCTAGTAGAGGGTATGTGGGGGCCGGAGGTGTCTCAATTCTGTGCCAACAATCAACACGCTCTACAATATCAAATGTATAGCCTGTGTTGCCACTCTTAACAAAAAGACGTAACGGAAATTAAGTCCGAAGTAGAACTTGTACGATTTCTCCTTTGTCAGCCCACGGTAGTAGCAGTGGCGTCACTTGGGGGGTGCGGACTGCACCGGGTGACACCAGCACATGGGGTGACACCAATACGCTGTGTTGTCCAATGTCCAACTTTACAGCCTCGCCTCTGCCAGGTGTACCGAGGCTTTAACAGCGAGCAGCTGGACCACGTGTACCAGAATGCACCTGTGATATGTGAAGCTGTTGCTGCCTCAGAGGTCCTGGTGCTGGGCAACAGAGGAGGGAAGATAGACAGACGCAACGTGGACTCCTACTGAGCCTAGAGCAACGTGGGACGGGGCACAGGAGGACAGACAGACAGAGGGCTGACCTCTTACTGAATCTCCCCAGCACGGAGGAGAAGCCGGCCCGGCGGCCAGTAACGCCCCAGTGAAGCTCAGCAGGCAGAGAGAGGGGTAAGACGGCGATCCGCAGGGGTCAAAACTCCTGCTGGCGCTAAGAGCAGCCGGGGTAGGGCAGGCGGGTGAAGCGCGGACAGACTGATGCAGTCAACTGAACTCCCTCCACGCACTGGAATTTACCGGAGCATCTGTGCCTAGTCGAGCTCCCTCTGCTGCTCCAGGAAGAGCAGGTGAGTGTCTGTTGTTACTGCTGAGGTGTGTAATGTTCTGCTGAGTGTCTGTGATCCTGTCTTGAACCCTACGCAGCCTCCTTTACTCCGTACAGTATCAGGAACACAAGGGTGTAATTATGGTAGTATGCTGACGTTTGTGAATAACCGGTTGCTACTGATTTCGGCAGCCTTGAGGTGCTTGGATGATACTAAGGTGGGTGTAGTGTTGGTACATACATAGCAGAATCCAAGCAGGGTCCTGCATGAGGGCTGGCAGTAGTACAGTGCGAAGATGGGTGGGTGTGATGGAACATCAGATGCATTCGCTACAATCTGCGTTTGCATCAATATTTTCTTAAGGTCGGTCCTGGCAGTGTGTGTTTTGAGTACTTGGGGAGAGGGGGCGTAATCTCCTAACGCATGTGACCCCGCCCTGGTTAATTTGTAAAGCAAAGTGTGTGGAGAGAAGATGGCCACGTGTGTCTCTTGGGCTGCTGCGTCCAGTTGGCAGAGGGGGTGGGGGAGATCCCCCTGCCTTCAACTCACGCTTAATGCCTCCTCAACACAACCAAGTGCGTCTAAAGAGGCGACAAGTGTGTGCATGCGGGTTAGATGCCCACTATTATATGCGGCGGTGCCAGTGAACCTTTTTAGCCTGTAGCATTTTCGCATTTTTTTAAATATTGACACAGTGCGATGTTAAAAGCGAAACTACAAGTCCCAACATGCAAAGTTCTGTTGACTAACATATCAGGATTGACGAAAGTTATCACGCATGGACACTTTTTGACTGTGTTTCCTTCTGTCTTCCTTTGGGTCATTATAGTCCCTCTTTTCTCTAAAACTCATACATTTAAGGAATAAAAGCTCAAAGAGGGTGGAGAAGTCCGAATCGTTGAAACCTGGCTTTAGACACATGGAAGCAAACGACCCGGGAGGCAAGAAAATTAGGCAGGAAAGCTCTTACAGAAATGCTAAAATAAACATTTAGCAAATATTTTCCCAGTACTTGTATACATACGCCATTAATGTACTTTCTCTGTATGCTTGAAGACAACCGCACACTGAGCCATTTCTTCTAAACTCTGTAAAATAAGTGTAACTTTCTGTGATTGAAACAAATAACGTTTTGTCTAATGGAATTATCCCTTTCCAAGTTCCGCAGCAGCCCAATTTTGGAGGAAAGATCTATATTACAAAAATGTATGCAGCGGGGTCAATGCGCCTCGAGTGAAGGAAACAGGAAATCCTCATGTGAGGCTGGGCTGCTGATTATTTTTCTGCAGCACGAATACTGTTGAGTCCTTCCGTGGCGCTTGCAATGTTAGTCAACTTAATTGAATTTGAAGTTTAACGAACTATAAAACTGGCCATACATACAGTTTGCTGCTCTTTAGAATTGTATTACGTAAAGCAAGTACCTTTGATCAGATATGCAAGAGTAGCATGTTTACGGAATTATTAACTTTTTGTTCGGGTGATATATTTTCATAACCTGACAATTTATATTTTACTTTGGAGGACATTGTGTAAACGTTCTATTTTTCTCTGGTGAAGGATTTTGTGCATTTTTAAAACTCAAATGAGGCCGAACAAATTATGATAATTCTCGCCTTTAGTACTCTTTAAAGGAAAACTTCGGCATAATAATCCAATCTGTGCATTTTAAGATAATACATCTTCAGCTGCTGTGTTTTTACCGGCGCCCGGTTGAATTTTTAGGTAAATTGACAAAAGGAATGTAACGCCCATATCCTGTTGAAAAAGGCGCAATACATTAAGGAACTGGTTGCTACCGATTTTGCGTTCTTCACGCACCCTGCAGTATGTGAATATAAATTAATCACACCATTGTATTTGGGCCCCCTCCTGTCCCCATACGTTTTTTTACATTTGCAATGCAGTGGGTGTGCCCTCGACCACCTAGGGTATTTTCTTTATCAAGAAGTTGCCTCTTTCCTTTGTTGTGCCGAAATGGTTGTGTTTGGAGGTCCATTAGCTGGGAAAATGGGAGAGCGCTTCTGCCGGTTTGTACTTAGCATGAAACAGCCTTATCTTTGGGGCAAGCAAGATTGCATCATAGTCCTCCACAGGCCGACTTTAGCCTGGGTCCCATACCCCGGCACTGATGGATTCTCAAAAGTTATAATATGCAGGAAAACATATAATGACATTTCCTAGGAGGAAGCAAATATTGGTTAGGCACGTACACCTGAAAACATTGAAAACATATGGTTAATCCCTATCTATCATATTTACCTAGATCAGGGTTCGGGAAGAACTTCAGACATGGGAACGCTCAAGTATGGGGACCAGATTCCGGGAAGGGTACGTCTACACGGGACACCACCTGGGACTGCTACTGGGACAGGACAGGGGGGCTCTGTGTGGGTGTGGGTGGGGGGGCTCTGTGTGGGGGGGGGGGGGTCTCTGTGTGGCTGTATGTGTGGGGGGCTCGGTGTGGCTGTGTGTGTAGGAGGGGAACTGTGTGTGTGGGGGGGGGCTCTCTGTGGGTGTTTGTGTGTGGCATTTGCGAGAGATTAAGCTATTGGCATTGTAAATGACAATGCCATTTATTTATGTTAAAAAAACATAAATAAAAATGTCAAGAGCAATGCCAATAGCTCTAACTTTAACAAAGGCAAAACCATTGCATTGTAAATGTTTGTTTATAATGTTCCCTGTTGTTCAACTGTTGGAATGCCTCTTTGTCATATTCAGTTTTGCTTAGAAGTACAATGTTTCCACCCTTATCACTAGGGCGGACAATAATGTTATTGTTGGCCTTGAGCTTTTGTACCAAGGATTCATAGTCAAATATTCGTTGGTCATATCTGTATTTTGCTTTACTGATTCTTCCATGTAGCTCCTTCAAATCACTTACAATGTTCTCGTGAAATACGTCAATTGAGTCCCTTGGCATTATTGGACAAAAAGTTGAAGGAGGCTTGAAAGGAGTAAGTGGCTTAGTACTTATTGACACCATAGGAGCTGCGAGAGATTGTGATATTGCCTCCGATATATGGCTTTCACTGATTTCCATATTCATGCTGTCATTACCCTCGTTGGTCCATAATATGTTTAGTTCCTGAGTTAACGAGGGGTTTGCCTGTACTGTATTCTCAATCTCCATTTCATTGCATGATATTTTTTCAGTTTCAATTTGCGAGTGGCTTTGTAAAAGTCGGTGCGAGTGGCAGCTTAGTTCAAATTGGTTCTTGGAGCATATGATAGCCCCAACCTCAAGATGTTCTCCTCTTTGGTTGTTAGGGTCATAGTAGTGAGGTTGATAATTGTCTGTTGAGTGTGGCTGTTTATTTCTTCTGCCACTGGCCCCTGCCCTTCCTTTTCGGCTGACCGTTGCTTGCCTGACCCTACCCGCGCCCTCGCCCTGCGCCTCCTCCTGCGGACATAGTTTTTCCACTTTCTCGGTAGTATTTTCTCGTCCCGGGTCTCAGAGATTGGAGGCGTTCCTCGCATAAAAAACTGATCTCTTCACCTGGAGATGGTTTTTTGCCAGCATTACCCGCTCTCGATTGCCTTTGTTCAGAATCGGTATCACTTCCAGGACCTAAGCTGAAATCGGATACCCCAGATTCTTCAGTATTGGGTTGCATTTGTTTATAATTTCGTCTGCCCTGTTTTTTTGCTTGAGTATTTCCAATAGCTCCGCCAGCGGCCTTGCGGATGCCATCATATTTTCTTGAGAAAGTGAAAATCTGCCCTAGGTCATAGTCCTGCCTATCTCTGGCAAATTTGTAAGTCTTTCTCGTTATGATCTTTTCCTCCTCCTTTCTCAATCGGGCATTCATTTCCGCCAGAAGCTTAGTTCTTTCATCTTGTACCCAAGGTTTCCAATTCCTCATATAAAACTGCTATTTCATCCAGGAGTTTGGTTCGATCAATCTCAGCTTATTTAATCAGTATCAATACCAGACGCCTCGAAGCCTCTAAATTACTGTCTGCCCACTCTCGCATCTGCTCCGGATTAGGGTTTTCGTATGTGGGTAATGTTAAAATCCTTAGCCCCCTCGGTATCCGGTTTACCTTGATGTATTTTTGAAGGGACTTTGCTTCCCACCATTTACTTTGTTCCTGGCAGAATTTTTTCTCCAGGATTTTGATCTTGCCATTGAGTGTGTCAGTCTTTGGTCCTCCTTGTGGGTTCAAAGTGTTATGTGCGTTGGTGTTGACACTAGGGGGTTCTTCCGAGAACATGGTCGTAGCTCTCGCCTCCTTATCCCTCACACTGTCAGCCGACATGTTAGTTAAGCGATTGATTTATGTGGACAATACGGTAAATGTAAATTGTAACCAATATAATGTCTTGCCACTTTACCGCGTTGCTTTCCACCACGAAGTCCGATGAATTACTACTCCGGGGTTACAGTGTTTAGCTCAGTTCCGACGCCTCTCAGTGCAACTGCAGGCGCGGTTCTTGCGAGGTGACAACTACTTCCGGTTCGACTCACTCGGTGTTCGGGGGTCAAACGTCTTCCTCCTCCCAGAGAACACAAAGGCCGAATATATATATATATACACACACACACCCTCCTTTCTCAATCGGGCATTCATTTCCGCCAGAAGCTTAGTTCTTTCATCTTGTACCCAAGGTTTCCAATTCCTCATATAAAACTGCTATTTCATCCAGGAGTTTGGTTCGATCAATCTCGGCGTATTTAATCAGTATCAATACCAGACGCCTCGAAGCCTCTAAATTACTGTCTGCCCACTCTCGCATCAGCTCCGGATTAGGGTTTTCGTATGTGGGTAATGTTAAAATCCTTAGCCCCCTCGGTATCCGGTTTACCTTGATGTATTTTTGAAGGGACTTTGCTTCCCACCATTTACTTTGTTCCTCGCAGGATTTTTTCTCCAGGATTTTGATCTTGCCATTGAGTGTGTCAGTGTTTGGTCCTCCTTGTGGGTTCAAAGTGTTATGTGCGTTGGTGTTGACACTAGGGGGTTCTTCCGAGAACATGGTCGTAGCTCTCGCCTCCCTATCCCTCACGCTGTCAGCCGACATGTTAGTTAAGCAATTGATTTATGTGGACAATACGGTAAATGTAAATTGTAACAAATATAACGTCTTGCCACTTTACCGCGTTGCTTTCCACTACGAAGTCCGATGAATTACTACTCCGGGGTTACAGTGTTTAGCTCGGTTCCGACGCCTCTCAGTGCAACTGCCGGCGCGGTTCTTGCGAGGTCACAACTACTTCCGGTTCGACTCACTCGGTGTTCGGGGGTCAAACGTCTTCCTCCTCCCAGAGAACACAAACGCCGAATATATATATATATATATATACACACACACACACACATACATACACATATATTGAATTCTGAAAGACATTGGCGTACTAGGCCCTACAGTTGTGTGGGGGGCAGGGACATCTGTGAAACAATAATACCAACGCACCTCGACTGACCCATGGCCTCACAACCAAAACCAAGCTGAAGCTACTTGGGATCCCAAACACTGGAGGGAGATCACATTGTGGAGGTCTACAACACTGAGGAGGTACCTCTCGGGGAAAATAATGTTGCTGAGATCAGATAGTACTGAGGTGGTAATGCTAAGACAAGTTGCCAGCATGTGGGGACTCTAAAGCTCTGGAAAAAATATTTTTGGAAGTAGCTCACCTGACTAAAGGTCTCTAGCACGGAGTAAGCGCTTGAGGAAGAAACTGACACTATTTGGTATCCTATTTATTTATTTATTTTATTTGCAGGTTTGTATCCCGCTGGCTTCGACTCCCGGGGGAGTATCTCCGCGCCTTTGACTTCTACCACATTGGTTTCAGGGAAGAGCTAGTATAGCAGCTTTCTAATGATTGAATAGGAATGTTTTCAGCATTTTTCTAAAAGGAAGGTGATCTGCACATAACCTGAGAGTATTAGGGAGACTGTTCCAAAGGGAGGGTCCTGCTACTGAAAGGGCTTTACTTCCGTGTCTGGCCTTCTTTGCTCTAGGTACACAGAGAAGGCCTTGTTCGCTCGACCTGAGTGACCAAGAGGGTTTATAGGGAACAAATTTGGTGGACAGGTATGCAGGACCCCTTCCGTTGAGGCTTTTATGTATGGTGCAGCATACCTTGAACTTGGCCCTCTGTTTGACAGATAACCAGTGAAGTTTTGTCAATAGGGGTTTTGAAGGCGTGCGAGGAGGGGCGTTCAGGACCAGGCGGGCAGCCGTATTCTGGACCACCTGAAGTCTTTTCATGACTCCCTCGTTGGCAGATAGTAGCAGACCATTGCAATAGTCTAGTCGACTCATGACTAGAGCTTGTACCAACATCCTCCTAGTTGCATCTGGTAAAAGGGGGAACATTTTACGCAGCATGCCAATTACATGGAAGCAGGCTCCCACCACCTGGTTGCCAGGAGTCCAGAGTAGTTTTACCTCACCAAACAACATGACTTCTGTCTTTCCAACGTTACACTGCAGGTAGTTGGAGGACATCCAGTGTGCCACTGCTTTCATGCCCTGGGAGAAGGAGTTCCTAACCTCGGGAGTAAATGTCTTAAAAGGAAAGAGGAGTTGCGTATCATCTGCGTAGGATATCGGGACGCATCCGTACGCTCTCATGATGTTAGCCAGGGATGCCACATATATGTTAAAAAGCTTG
The DNA here is from genome assembly GCF_964263255.1 of Lissotriton vulgaris. NCBI lineage: Eukaryota > Metazoa > Chordata > Amphibia > Caudata > Salamandridae > Lissotriton > Lissotriton vulgaris. The sequence goes on along the minus strand of NC_141685.1, from coordinate 1,141,269,565 downwards.
GGGCTCAAGCATGAGCCCTGTGGCACCCCCTTGGAGATTTCAACTTCCTCTGACCGATATGCACCCATGGTTACTTGCTGGGTGCGGTTTGTTAGGAAGCTCCTCAACCATGCCAGGGCTTCGTGCTTCAGGCCGATGTTAGCTAACCTGGCAGTAAGGATGGAGTGGGATACGGTGTTAAATGCCGCAGACAGATCCAGTAGTACCAGGATTACGGAGAAGCCCCTATCCTGGTACATGTGTAGATCGTCTGCGACTGACATCAGGGCGGTCTCAGTGCTGTGTTTAGGCCTAAAGCCTGATTGTGATAGGTCTAACACTCCAGCGGATAAATATAACTAGACAGGTTTTTGTTTACATATTTTTCAATGATTTTACCTAGAAAGGGAAGCAGAGATATCGGTCTGAGGTTGGCTAGTTCATTCCAGGGGATAGTGGTGTTCTTCCTGAGCGGCTTAACCAGTGCCTTTTTCCATCCTTGTGGAACCTGCCCAGTACTTAGCGAGAGGTTTATCAGCCTCTGGATAATAGGTCCCAGATCCGTTGCCAGTGTGGGCATAACACGTGCAGGGATAATGTCCGTCGGGCAACCACTCTTTATCTGGGAGGTGAGTGCTAATACTTCCTCAATCTGAATAGGGGGAAATGCAGAGAGGGAATGCATGGAAGGGGGTAGTATTTCAGTGTTTAAAATAGGATCATTGTCATTCTTACTGGTATGATTTGAGTGTATGATTTTGTCGTAGATAGCATCAATTTTTTGGGTAAAAAATTGGGAAATATTGTCGCATAATTGCTGTGAGGCCACTTCCGGACTTTCGCAGGCTATGGGTTTTGTGAAAGTCTGTACGATCTGATATAATGCTTTGGGGTTGTTACCAGCAGCCAGGAGCTGCGATGCTATGTGGTTTTTCCGTGCCAGGCGAATATCTTTATGGTATGCTGTCAGGGACCTTTTATATTTTTGTTTGTCACTGTCTTGACGGGAAGCCCTCCATTTCTTTTCTAATGTTCTTGTGGCTTGTTTGAGCGATCTGAGGTCTTCCGAAAACCAGATTTCCTGTTTGTGTCCAGGTCTCGGTTTAAAAGTTTTTAGTGGAATGATCCCATCTATGGTTTTAAGTAGCGTCTCTTCATAGTCGCGTAAGGCGTTTTCAATGCTCTCACTCGCGGCAGATGTGGGCGCTACAAACTTTTTATTGAAGTCTTGCTGGGTCAGTTTATGCCATGGTCTTCTTTTACTAGATAGGGCGATATGTCCCAGGTCATGTGGAGTAGGAGTAGGGGTATAGAATTCAATGATGTAATGGTCTGTCCATTCTACCTGGTAGGGAGGTGTACACTCAATCTTTAGGGAGTTGGTTAGAATTAAGTCTAGCGTGTGTCCTGCCTTATAGCCTGCCTTAGACCCAGTGAGTTGAGGTCTGCCATAAATGTCTGTACCTCGGAGCTATTGTCTAACTCACTATGGACATTAAAATCACCTAGTAGTAGGAAATTAGAGTTGTCATATATATGGGGTGCCAGTGCTTCCATCAGTGCTACAGATATATTGGAGCATGGACCAGGGGGGCGATATATTAACGCTCCCTTTCTGCTCATTTTAGATGAGAAATAAATTTTAAAAATCATCAGTTCTAATTCAGGGGTGCACATCTCATCCAGCACTGTGACATTCATTTCCTGCTTATGGACAATCGCTATCCCACCTCCAATTTTCGTGGGGCGATCCAACCTAACGATCTTGTAGCCCTTTGGGATTCCCAATGTTATGACAGGGACTAGATGAGGTTTCAGCCATGTTTCCGTCAAGAAGCACAGGTCAGGTTCCTCGGAGGAAATCAGATCCCATACTTCGATGGCGTGTTTAGGCAATGATCTAATGTTCCACAACAGGTTTTTGTTTTTCAGGGAGGTATTGGTGGTCTTTTTAGTTATAGAGGTTAAATTGTGAGGCAGAATGCCGTTTCCGAGTGTGCATCATTTAGGGAAGGGTTTAGGGGTGTATCTAGGCCCAGCGGGGGCCTCAAATTGAGTTTTACAGTGGCGACATGTGAATGGACCCTCTAGACTGTTCTCCACCCTGTTAGAACATTCCATAGGTAGGTGGTATAGGATATTTAGTAGTACCAGTGATGAATACGTTAGTCGTGAGTCTGGGAGTATCGCCATAGCTTCCGGCCCACGGCCACGTCCTGTCGCGGACGGGCACAGACGGGCAGGTCTTTGGCTTGTCTTCGGCGCTGGCTACGGCGCCCCACTGCGCACAGCGGTTGCGCGCTAGGGCCGACGAGGGCTATATAGCCCTGTGAAGTGGAGAGCTGGAGCGCTAACCGCTCGCCTCCCTGGGCGTGTCTTGCTCTTGCCTGCCCCGCCCTCCGCTCAACGGTATAGGCTACCGAGTCGGACCGGGGCGGGCAGACTTGAGTAATGGGCAAGACAGCCGAGGATACCGTCGGAGCCCCTCTGAGCCCTGTCAGGCGCTGGTACTTCAGCAAATTACACACAAAGGTTTAAAATTATTAAATCAATTTTAAAACGATCAATCCGGGTAGGTGCAGGGTTTTTAAAATTTGACATTCAATTTTAAAATACGAAGGGTGCGGGGTCAGTGCAGGGACAGTTCAAATTATTAAATCAATTTCAATCACCCAGGGGGGCGATATATTAACGCTCCCTTTCTGCTCATTTTAGATGAGAAATTAATTTTAAAAATCATCAGTTCTAATTCAGGGGTGCACATCTCATCCAGCACTGTGACATTCATTTCCTGCTTATGGACAATCGCTATCCCACCTCCAATTTTCGTGGGGCGATCCAACCTAACGATCTTGTAGCCCGTTGGGATTCCCAATGTTATGACAGGGACTAGATGAGGTTTCAGCCATGTTTCCGTCAAGAAGCACAGGTCAGGTTCCTCAGAGGAAATCAGATCCCATACTTCGATGGCGTGTTTAGGCAATGATCTAATGTTCCACAACAGGTTTTTGTTTTTCAGGGAGGTATTGGTGGTCTTTTTAGTTATAGAGGTTAAATTGTGAGGCAGAATGCCGTTTCCGAGTGTGCAACATTTAGGGAAGGGTTTAGGGGTGTATCTAGGCCCAGCGGGGGCCTCAAATTGAGTTTTACAGTGGCGACATGTGAATGGACCCTCTAGACTGTTCTCCACCCTGTTAGAACATTCCATAGGTAGGTGGTATAGGATATTTAGTAGTACCAGTGATGAATACGTTAGTCGTGAGTCTGGGAGTATCGCTATAGCTTCCGGCCCACGGCCACGTCCTGTCGCGGACGGGCACAGACGGGCAGGTCTTTGGCTTGTCTTCGGCGCTGGCTACGGCGCCCCACTGCGCGCAGCGGTTGCGCGCTAGGGCCGACGAGGGCTATATAGCCCTGTGAAGTGGAGAGCTGGAGCGCTAACCGCTCGCCTCCCTGGGCGTGTCTTGCTCTTGCCTGCCCCGCCCTCCGCTCAACGGTATAGGCTACCGAGTCGGACCGGGGCGGGCAGACTTGAGTAATGGGCAAGACAGCCGAGGATACCGTCGGAGCCCATCTGAGCCCTGTCAGGCGCTGGTACTTCAGCAAATTACACACAAAGGTTTAAAATTATTAAATCAATTTTAAAACGATCAATCCGGGTAGGTGCAGGGTTTTTAAAATTTGACATTCCATTTTAAAATACGAAGGGTGCGGGGTCAGTGCAGGGACAGTTCAAATTATTAAATCAATTTCAATCACTCTGCAGCAGCGCTTCCGCATCAACAATTAGGTAGGCGCTGTAATGGCTGCCCTTTTCTGGCTCTTTTGAGAGGGAGAATGATGGAGAGTGACTCCAGCCTATCATCCCCATAGCATAGGGATTAGGACTATAGACAGGGCCCCTGTCTTACATATATTAGGGCATTTTCGTGTCACTTTCCTTAATGTAGGGCTTATGAATTCAAGTTAGGGGATAGATATATAAGTATTAGTCATGATTTGCCCATTTGCTAACATGCTAGGATATTTTCCATGGAGTTACGCATATTGTGGGCCCCGTAGGCCTTAAACGAGACAGACTCCATTTTGCTTTCTGCCCGGTAGCTCGAGAAGGCTTTCTAGGTGAAGTGTAATGTTTAGTTTTAAGCTGTTGTTCGCTTGGAGAGAACCGGCTCAGGCTGGCCCTTATCGAAGGAATGTATTTTTCTCCACTCCGAAGACACAAATTCAGGCCGGCCGGCTGGGAACGTGTCCTTGGTACGGGGAGGTACAAGAATTTGGTGGGCGGCAGGTTACTGGCCGTAGCTTTCCATGAAGGAACGGGCTTTGATATTAGCAAAGGTGTTAGTCAGTTTGTCAGTTAGTCCGTAGGCGGCATCTAGCCGTTAGCATCTCTGCCATTAATTATCTCATGGCGGACAGTCGCCATCTTTGAAGTCCGAGAAAGATTTAAGACCGAAACTCTCTGAGAAAGACTGAAGGAGAATTAGCGCGGAGCGCACTGACACAGAGAGAGAGAGAGACGGTAGTTAATAACCAGCAAGGTTCCGGTGCCCTGGAGGGAAGCAGACGAGGTTGAGCCTAGCGGTGCAGACGTGTACTTGTGACGGCTGGGGTGTGACTGCAAGGCGAGCCAGGACACAGAGACGAGAAGGGAACCTAGATGACTGCCGAGTCCAGACTTCATATTAACCAGGTGACCTCCGTCCTTTTCCCAAATAGCGTGCACTCTAATCTTTACCTTTTCTTTGCAGAAATTATGTTGCATAGTAATGTGATTTGTATCTATTGTCAATAAATATCCTAATTCTTATAGAATTATCGTGTGCCTCGTGTTCCTGTTCAATCTCGGTAAATGCAACTTCTAGTCGAGAGTTGTTTATGTGAACGGATGTGAAATCCCGATCAGGTAAATGGTGATCGAACAAAGAGGGAGTGAGTGGACCTTTGATGCCAAGAATAGGAGGTACATTATATAATTTGGGAACCGTATCAAAAGTCATTATTATAGTTTTATCCCGAGTAGGTAACTGAGACATTATCCTGATGACTGTTCATAGGAATGTGGTCATCGTTGATATGCGGCGTTAGTGAGAGCGTTGGGTGGGAGACCAGCGTATATACCCACAAGATTGTGGCTTGAATAAGTGAGAGCGCCAGGAAGGAGACTGGCGTGTAGGTTTGCCGGATTGCGAACCGTTTGGAAAAGGGAGCATTGGGTTCTGCAGGCCCATGTGTAGACGCACCAGATTGTGTGTCATATCTGCCCTAGGGTAGAACGGTCTGGGTCGGGGTGGCCGCGAGACCAACTGATGTGAATAAGATATTGTAGAAAATCTATACATGTGTATTGTCATTCCCCATCCTTAGGTGCGACCTGTATATATATCTGTATATCTATCCATTGTGAATACGATCTGAGGAGGGAAGGTGAGTACGTTTTGGCTGGGTCATAGGGGCCCCTGGGGGCTGATCTCATCTAAGCAGAAAATCCAGCCATAACAGGCGCCAAGCGGGGTCGGGAGATGCTGCCACCGTCGTCCCTTACCGCACAAACAAGGCACAGACAGACTGAACTTTCTGAGATAGGATCCTATTACACTGAGTAGAGGCTTCCAGAAGAAGCTGACACTCCTAGATTATGGAAGTGCCAAGAAGGCTAGGTGAAATCAGAAGATCACACTGCTGGAGGCCTCTAGCACCTAAGAATGCACTGCTCAAACTGATGAACCCTCCAAGTTGGTATGAAAGGCTGCTAGCTACCAAGTTTTGTTACAATTCACACCCTGCACTCTCATGCCAGCCACCAGGCTGCCTACATGTAGAATTCTCCAGGTTCAAATAAGCTTCCTGACCTTCTACTATACTCACATGTTGATTTAGGAACCTAGATGCTATTCGGAAATTCCAGTCCATTCCCGATCCATGCTGGGTTTTGTGGGTAGTCTGCTTATGCTAAAAACTCCAATACCTGGAATTCTCTGCTCATTGCTTCATCTCCACCCCCAAGGCCAAGGATGGGTGGAGGAATTCAGTAAACATGTGGCTGGTAGGTGCTCACCTGCTCACCCCTGAGGCATGTGATCATAGTGAGCTCTTTTAAGCCCCAGTTCCAGCATTGGTAATTGTAACAGTGTTCATGTTTGAATGGCCCCTTGATGTCTGAGTTACAGAAGTTTAGTTAATCTTTGTTCTTTAAACTAGCACTTTCTACACTGCTACCTTGATTCCTGAGAATTAGGTAATCCTTGTTCTTTGAACAGGCACTTCCTGCAGTGCTTACTTGATTTCTGAACCAGCACTATTTTGTGTATCCTCAAACTTTCACTCCTTCTTAATTTACATTTTTCCCAATGCCTGCGTTCTTTCTTTTAGCCCTAGTTCTAGTTTCTAGTTAGCTTCCTTTCTATTCCTGCTGTTTTAGCTTCCAGCTAACTTGTGCGCTTTGTTACTTGCTTTCTGCCAAGCGTGCTCATTGTTCACAATTTTTTCCCATCAAGCACTCCTCCTTGCTAGTTCGTTGTCTATTGTGGTTGTATATTTAATTCTACACCCTTGCTGTTACCGCCTTGCGTGTCCCTGTTTAATCACCAGGGTTCTTGGGCACGAATGACAAACTGGGGGGAGTTTCCTGTCCTCCGTGAATATTATCTTTGAGTTACTTTCATAACATCACCACAAGTATCAGCTCCACAGGCCCTGCTTTGCATGTATATGCTACATGTGGGTATTTGCAGTCAGTATCTGTAACATCAATTGGAGGTGAGTAAATTACTGTCCCTCAGTGTTACTGTGTGGAGCTCCTGAGTGCTTTACCTCACATTCCCTTCATTGTTAATGTATGTGTATATATATATATATATATATATATATATAGATATAGATATATATATATATATTACCTACTGGCGGTTGCCAGTAGGTAGCTATAGTTAGGACCTATTTTCCATAGGAAATCGGCAACATTCTATTTGCAATACCTTTGCCGCCGGTTGACGAATCTTCGTGAAATTTTTAAAACTTGTGGGGCACTCCGGTCCTCTCCTATCCTGAAAGTTTGGGGGTGACTCGTCAAGCGAGAGCCGAGAAAAAAGGGGGGTCCCAAAACATGTTTTCCCCATGCAAATTCCAATAAGAACCTTTAGTCCCAGCCACAGCCCGAACTGCTCAATGGAATTACACCAAATTTGGCTAAGAGGTAGTCCTTGGTTCACACTCGTTCCTTTTTCTTAAATGGTGTAAATCTGTTCAGTAGTTTTTTAGATATTAAAGGAAAAAAAAAAATATATATATATATATATACTAGCAGCCCACCCCGGCGTTGCCCGGGGCAGCATCGCAGCAGGAGAGGTGCAGCAGACCAGCCGTTTTGTTCTTTCTGGACGCTTCTGCCCACGCTTTGTTTTCCCTGACGTCCCGACTTTGTGGAAAAGGCTTTCTGAGCACTCAGTGTTCATGGCCCCCGCTCGTCGTAGGTCCTGGCTGCTTCTGCCCACGCTTTGTTTCCCCCGACGTCCCGACTTTGTGGAAAAGGCTTTCTGAGCACTCAATGTTCATGGCCCCCTGCCCGTTGTAGGTCCTGGCCGCTTCTGCCCACGCTTTGTTTCTCCCGACGTCCTGACTTTGTGGAAAAGGATTTCTGAGCACTCAGTGTTCATGGCCCCCGCCCGTCGTCGTAGGTCCTGGCCGCTTCTGCCCACGCTTTGTTTCCCCGACGTCCCGACTTTGAGGAAAATGCTTTTTGAGCACTCAGTGGTGCGCACCCGCTCCTCCCCGCGCTGCTGAGTTTACCGCTCCACTGCTCCTCCGCTTCTCGCCGCTCCTCACTGCTTGTCCGCTCACCGCTCCTCCCCGCCTGTCCGTAGCTCCTCCCCGCGCTCATGTCGGCCGCTCTTCCTCTTGCTGCTGAACGCCGCTCCTCCCCGCGCTCCCGATGTCATCACGCACGTTGCGGCCGGCGCTACTTCCAAGGGACTACTTTTTTTTATTCGTAAATTTTTTAAAGAATGTATATTTTTTATTTTTATATAGCCTATGTCCTTCTGCTTGCCCTGACGTTTTCAAAGATGTCTTGGGTGTTTGGATTGGTGGTGTACTTTTCTAGTTTACCTGGCTCAAAGGACACAGTTCTCTCTTTATAATAATAGTATAGAGTATAGATATCTGGGCGGAGCCTAACAACACATCTCATCGTGAGATCTGATTGGCTGTCAGCACTTCATCCAAAAAGTGTTGGCAGCCATCTTGGGACCAATATACATGATAGCACCTCATTAAAAAGCATTGCAGTTAATAAAAGGTTTTAAGACTTTAGTTACATTATAAATCATTTGTTGATGGTACCATACTCATTTTAGGAATTGTGGTGTGTTCTAAGGTGATTTTACCATGTGAAAAAGCCTTCTGCTGGGATATCATGAATTATGTTTGAGAGAAAACAATTTTCTCATGCTTTTCCCGGAGAGGTTTGGAAGGTGATCTATAAGCTAAACTGAGAGCATATTTTCTGTAAATTCACATTATCTTTCTCAGTCATGTGAGAATGAAGTCTTACATTCTCAATAAAACATGTACATCCAACAAGGGCAGAGACTGTCAGTTGATTCCTTTGTGTTCCACTTCAGCTTTCCAGAGTGTTCTAAAGAACAACTAGAGCGCTAACAGTCTTACTTATGACAAAAGTATGGCACACCTGAAGCCATCTTGATTGGAATAAAGTGGTAACACTTACAACATTTAATTTGCAAGGGAACAAAATGAAGGGCTTCATTTTGACATAGAAATTATGATTAGTGCTGCAGAAAGAAAACTTAGGGCACATTTTGACTTCTCAAATCCTCTTATATTTCATTAAAAAATTCTAACATGCAGACTGAAACATTCATGCACTTTGAATACCAGCAGCAGACTTCCCTGGTGAGCAGTAGCTTTACTACAGTGATCTATTGAGCAACTAGAGTGCTAACATTCAGAATTGATGGCAAATGTGTGACACATCTGAATGCCTTCTTGATGGAACCAAAGTTAAAAACTGAAAGTATTTCCTACTGAGGAGACTGTAGTAAAAGAGGCAATTAGGAAACTTCATAACAAATAAGTCTCCCAAGATGGCCACCAGAGACAAAAGAGCCCAAATGTAGCCCAAATATCACCCGGATGTAGCCCAAGTATAGCCCAATGACAGAATGTCCCAGAGTGTTCTAAAGAAAAACTAGAGCGCTAACAGTCTTACTTATGACAAAAGTATGGAACACCTGAAGCCATCTTGATTGGAATAAAGTGGTAACACTTAAAACATTTCATTTGCAAAGGAACAAAATGAGGGGGTTCATTTGGCCATAGAAATTATGATTTGTGCTACAGAAAGAAAAATTAGGGCACATTTTTGAGTGACTTCTCAAATCCTCTTCTATTTCATTAAAACAAATTCTGACATGCAGACTGGAACATGCGCTTTGAATACCAGCAGCAGACTTCCCTGGTGAGCGGTAGCTTTACTACACTGATCTAATGAGCAACTAGAGTGCTAACATTCTGAATTCATGGTAAATGTGTGACACATCTGAATGCCTTCTTGATGGAATCAAAGGAAAAAACTGAAAGTATTTCCTACTGAGACTGTAGTAAATGAGGAAATTAGGAAACTTCATAACAAATAAGTCTCCCAAGATGGCCACCAGAGAAAAAAGAGCCCAAATGTAGCACAAATATCACCAAGATGTAGCCCAAGTATAGCTCAATGACAGAATGTCCCAGAGTGTTCTAAAGAACAACTAGAGCGCTAACAGTCTTACTTATGACAAAAGTATGGAACACCTGAAGCCATCTTGATTGGAATAAAGTGGTAACAGTTAAAACATTTAATTTGCAAAGGAACAAAATGAGGGGGTTCATTTTGCCATATAAATTATGATTAGTGCTGCAGAAAGACAAATTAGGGCACATTTGACTTCTCAGATCCTCTTCTATTTCATTAAAAAATTCTGACATGCAGACTGAAACATGCACTTTGAATACCAACAGCAGACTTCCCTGGTGAGCAGTAGCTTTACTACAGTGATCTAATGAGCAACTAGAGTGTTAACATTCAGAATTTATGGCAAACGTGTGACACATCTGAATGTCTTCTTGACCAAAATAAAAAACTGAAAGTTTTTCCTACTGTGGAGACTGCAGTAAATGAGGAAATTAGGAAACTTCATAACAAATAAGTCTCCCAAGATGGCCACTAGAGACAAAAGAGCCCAAATGTAGCACATATGTCACCCAGATGTAGCCCAAGTGTAGCCCAATTACAGAATGTCCCAAGGAGTTCTAAAGAACAACTAGAGGTCTAACAGTCTTACTTATGACAAATGTATGGCACACCTGAAGCCAGCTTGATTGGAATAAAGTGGTAACACTTAAAACATTTAATTTGCAAAGGAACCAAATGAGGGGGTACATTTTGCCATAGAAATTACGATTTCTGCTGCAGAAAGAAAAATGAGGGATCATTTTGAGTAACTTCTCAAATCCTCTTCTATTTCATTCAAACAAATTCTGACATGCAGACTGAAACATGCACTTTGAATACCAGCAGCAGACTTCCCTGGTGAGCAGTAGCTTTACTACAGTGATCTATTGAGCAACTAGAGTGCTAACATTCTGAATTCATGGTAAATGTGTGACACATTGGAATGCCTTCTTGATGGAATCAAAGTAAAAAAACTGAAAGTATTTCCTACTGTGAAGACTGTAGTAAATGAGGAAATTAGGAAACTTCATAACAAACAAGTCGCACAAGATGGCCACCAGAGACAAAAGAGACCAAAGGTAGCACAAATATCACCCAGATGTAGCCCAAGTATAGCCCATCGACAGAATGTCTCAGAGTGTTCTAAATAACAACTAGAGCATTAACGGTGTTACTTATGACAAAGGTATGCCACACCTGAAGCCACCTTGATTGGAATAAAGTGGTAACACTTAAAACATTTAATTTGCAAAGGAACAAGATGAGGGGGTTCATTTTGCCATAGAAACTATGATTAGTCCTGCAGAAAGAAAAATTAGGGCACATTTTGACTTCTAAAAAAACTCTTCTATTTCATTAAAAAAATTCTGAAATGCAGACTGAAACAAGCACTTTGAATACCAGCAGCAGACTTCCCTGGTGATCAGTAGCTTTACTACAGTGATCTAATGAGCAACTAGAGTACTAACATTCAGAAATCACGGCAAATGTGTGACATATCTGAATGCCTTCTTGATGGAACCAAAGTAAAAAAAACTGAAAGTATTTCCTACTGAGGAGACTGTAGTAAATGAGGAAATTATGAAACTTCATTACAAATAAGTCTCCCAGACCTGGGTCCCGTGCTCTCCATGCCACTGGAGTCTAGCGTCACGTACCGTAATGCGCATGTGTTGCGAATGCGCCGGAGCAGAAGTCGCGGATTGGTCGCATGCCAATCGCGTACATCACATAATATTAAATGTATATGATGTAACTGAAAAACACGCAGCTGTCCCACACCGTACGTGGATCCTTCACGACTTTTCTAAAATGGCGGCTAGAATCCACTCACACACCATGATGTGTACGCTTTGGGTGCGCGGCTCAGAAAAAAATCTGGAATTTTTTTTTCAAGTAAATAATATAAATATATTAAAAGAAAAAAATTAAACAAAAAAATTAAACAATATTTCAGTTTGATTTTTTTGTTGTTGCAATTTTCAGAAAAATATATAATGTTATTTAAAGAATAAAATATTTATAAATAAACAGTTAAAAATCTAGAAAATCAGTTAATAAAAAATAGGTATAACTACTATTACACTTAAAAATTTGCATTTAAAACACTTTAAAACCTATGGTTTTTCCAGTGAATTTCAGAGAGGTTATAGTGAGAAATCAGCATTTAAAAAACCTTAGAAATTCACAGAAAAAAAAACATAGGTTTCAGGGGTGTTATAGTTAGCTGGACATTTCACTCGTACAAAACCATAGAAATTTGTCTGTTATAGTTAGTTCTGCTAACTATAATTTGCGCGCCCGCAATGCACTGCTGATGATGTCACATATTACATCATTCATGACATGGTCAGTGACATCACTGATGACATCTCAAATGACATCACTGATGACATCATCCATGTACCAATCTGATACACCTCATCATGCACTAGTATAACCTTTCATCACTCACTGTAAAATACAGAGAACCATATTTGAAACCATTGACACACCAATACCAGTTACTACATACCCACTCCCTGATTCCTAAGTCTACACACACAACTACCCATTCAACAACAGAATCACTTATACATGCAGTCACTAATTAATAGAACACTATCAAATGCACTCATACACATATATAGACATTGACACATCAGCAGTCATCTTAGTCAGTTATGCAGTCATCCTACTCACTCATGAAAAAAATGAATCACACTTACATTTACTCACACAATTATACACACAACACCTCATTTATTCAAACACATAGTAACTCATAGTTAATATGTTAAAAAATCCCCATTACAATTATACACTCATTCTTATAGTTACTCTCACAATCACTGACTCTTACATATACTTATTTATATACACCAACTCTCACATACAATGCCTTTTATTTTTTTACTTTGTTGAAGGTGTACAACTAAAACATATATTCGCTAACCAACACACAAATAAATACACTCAGTCACCCAAACAATTGTTTCCACATGCACATGTCAATCAACTATTCACATATCTATGCATAGAGTTACACACACCCCATGCAACCACACACAAACTCAGTGTCCCGTACAAATACTCACCCAACTAATCAATAACTAATATACACACTCGTGTAATTAGTGACCAACTGAGGCAGCATGTTATACAACAACAGAGACAGTGATGCACACATTCACATAGATTAGTTACTAATCCATGTATTAAGTGAGACACTTTTAATTACTAACTTAAACAGACAGTCAGACAGCTACTAAATCCTCCATCCAGACCGTTATATATCCACTCAATCTTCAATACAGATTGGTATATATATATAATACATATTCAAATTTCAAACTAAACCACATTCACTGAATGATGTTATCAGTGATGTCATCAGTGATGTAATTTGAGATATCAGTGATGTCATCAGTGATGTCACTGACCATGTCATGAATGATGTAATATGTGACATCATCAGCAGTGTACTGCGGGCGCGCGAATTATAGTTAGCAGAACTAACTGTAACGGAGGAATTTCTATGGTTCTGTATGAGTGAAATGTCCAGCTAAGTATAACACCCCTGAAACCTATGTTTTTTTCAGTGAATTTCTAAGGTTTTTTTACATGCTGATTTCTAACTATAACGTCTCTGAAACCTATTATTTTTTCAGTGAATTTCAAAGCTTTTTTAAATGCTAATTTCTAACGATAATGTCTCCGAAACCCATGGTTTTTTCTGTGAATATATATCAATATATATATATATATATATATATATAATATATATATACATATATTTCCACCACAAGGCTCAAATGCAGGACCCCTGGCGATTCTGTGCCTTGGTGCAAAGACTCCAGCAGAGCCACGCTGTGAAATAATGCACCAAAAGTGTCCTTCACAAAACTTTTTTAATAAATCTGCAGCTTCCAGTCTTCAAAGGAAATACCAAATTTCCTTTGAAGACTTGAAGCTGCTGATTAATTAAAAGAACCTTTGGGCAACACTCTTTCCTGTGAGTGCAGACTATTATTTCCTCGTGAAGGAAACTTTTGGTGCAATATATATATATATATATGTGAGCAAGGACGCATGTCCGAAACGCGTCTGATGACTGGCACCACCACCTCCATTTCATGGAATAAATGATTCTCAAATTGAAGACTGGCTTGCGGTGATTATTTCTTGGAGTCTGTGTACCTGTACGCTGGCTGACGGCTGCAGCCGGCGACTCGTTGGAGTTATATATATATATATATATATATATATATATATATATATACATACATATATATATGCCGCCATGCACATCAGTTCTGGGTGTTAGTCTAAATGCCAAAATACCAATTGAGCTATTGCCCAGAGTCACATGATGCTGAGCTGCCGCCGGGGATTGAACCATGAGCCCCGCCCACCGGAGTGAGCGGCTTTGGCCGCTGTGCTACACTTCACATTATGTTATGATATAGATGTTTTCTTCTCTCAAGCCGTGCTTACTGCTATCCCACAGCCTTTTACACTTAGTGCACTAGTTGGTAACATTTTGGAAATTCAAGAATGATAGCTTCTTATCGGACACCCTATCAATGTTATGTAAAGCACAGAGCAATTGCAAAACAGAAAGTTTAAAAACAAAATCCAACCATCAATGCATATTACAGAGCCAAATATTGGTGTACCCTGAGTCTTCAATTTGCGTTTTCCAAAGATTTCTCTTTGGTTTGCAATTGGTGGTCGATATGTGCATCCATGCTAGGTTAAACACAGAAATATTTGTAGTTTATAAAATGAACGTTCATTTTTCTGTGACATCTTGCACCCAGGACTTCCCAAATGCTCACTTCACAGCCTGTGCTCGAATATATGATTATACCACGATTTCAATTACCACGCATGGCTTTACCACGAGAATTTTACATCGCAAGTGGCTTTACCACGCTGGTATTTACAACGTAGGATTTTACTACGCGTAGAAACGTCTTACCTGCACATCTTTCTCTACGAGCCCTTACTTCCATCCTCCATAGAAACAAGCGTCAAAACACGTATACCAAAATAAAAAAAGGACTGCTTTTTTGACGTACACGGCACGTCTTTGGGGGAGGCTCTTTCCTTTTTCTTCTAAAATTATGTTCGTTTTTTTTTTTAAAGTAACCTGCTTGTTATTTTTTTGGGGGGAGACCCCCCCAGCCCCCCTCCGAGCCCCCCCCCTCTGTCCCCCCAAGCCCACGCAGAACGACTTGAAGGAATACCACGTCTCCCCCCCCCAGCCCGTGGTAAAGACGTCGTGGAAGGCACCCTCGTTGTAAAGACGTTTGCGTGGTAAGTGTCACGTGGTAAACGTTAGTAGTGGTAATGCCTTCGTGGTAAATGATGTTTCCCCCTGTGCTCGCCCACTATGGATGAACACAAGCACTATACCCTGTGCCATCTGTCTGTCCTCGGACACTTCTGAGAAAGGGGCCTTGCAAATGCAGGAGCCTGGATGCTCTGTGTTACTGCAGCCAAAAGAGATCCTTTGAAACCCTGTACCTTGTTTCTCACGTCCCTTACACCTACTCTAAAATCCTGGAGGGGTTAAATACCGCACATCCCTTCAGTTCCTATGCCCATGACTTGAGCATTTTTCACAGAAGTATAGATTTGCCACATTATCCATCATCTGCTGTATAATCTGCAGATTTTGACCCACAAAACATTTTTTCTAGCTCAAATTGTTCAGAAGTTACTAAAAACACTGCTACAAATGTTGCCGCACAGTGGAAGGCCCTTTGCAAAAGTTTACTGGTCACCTTTCTGTTGCTTTTTGCTATATTTGGATGTTAAACTGGTACCAAGGAGGTGCAACCAATCCCCAGACACTGTTAACAAGTGTAAACAAGAATTTGCAATGCTATAGGTCTCGCATTTACGCGAGTTTAGGCTATTGGCATTGTAAATGACAATGCCTTTTATTTATGTTTTGGTTTTTAAAACCTAAATAAAAGGCATTGTCATTTACACTGCTAATAGCTTAAACTCTTGCAAATGCGAGACCTATTGCATTCCAAATGCTTGTTTGTAAAAGCGGCATATGCTGCGCTTTCACTTTAATGGCGGCCACGCCCTTTTCTTTAGACGACCCGTATCTAAAGGGAAGGTGTGCTGCCGCCATTAAAGTAAAAGCGCGGTAAGGGACACTTTTACTTTAAAGCATTAGTTAAGCTGCATAGCACATGCAGAAGTGCAGCTCTTTGCGGGGAGCATTTTTGAAAGATAAAGCACAGCATCCACGATCGGGAGCCATGCTGTCATGAAAACTGATCAATGCACTCCTTGAGGGCTCACCGGTACCAAGTTCTTGGAAAGGGGCAGAGGTGATCCCTATCTATAAGAAAGGGGCCAGGGAGAGCCCTGCCAACTACCGCCCAATTAGTCTTACTGACGCTGGTCAGAAGGTGGTTGGCAGGGTTCTACTGGAGAGAATCTTTTTGTGGGCAGAAGAGAATAACAACATATCACAATACCAGGCGGGGGTCAGGCCATGTACGAGTACAATCGACCAGGCTTTAAGGCTGGTGCTACTGCACTGGAAGGTCATAACCATTGGCAAAGGCGGCCTCTATCTCGCATTCATAGATTTGAAGACCGCCTTTGACCTGGTTCCCCGCGAGCGTCTTTGGTCGGGCTTGCGGGATATGGGGCTCCCACTCCCTATTCTGAACCTTTTAGTCCGCATGCATGAAGGGAACTATGCATTCATCAGGTGGGGCTCCCAGGCTCAGAAAACAGACAAGATCCCTGTAAATAGAGGAGTCCGCCAGGGATGCGTCCTGGCCCCTACCCTCTTTACTCTGTTTGTAAATGGGGTGGTCTCCTTCCTGTCTGAAATTAATGCCGATGCCCCCGTCCTGGCAGGTATTAAGGTACCAACACCACTCTTCGTGGATGATACGCTGCTGGTATCGAAAACTCCAGCAGGCTTACAGAAGCTCCTTGATCGTTTCTGCCTGTTCTGTAACATGAGGGGCCTAGTTATTAATACCACCAAAACGAAGCTCCTCTACTTTAATCCAAGCAGGGTTGCCAAATCTACCCTTACGCTCAACGGGGAGCCCCTGGAGCGTGTTAAAGTCTTTGATTATTTGGGGATCAGAATTGCGGATAATCTTAAATGGCAGTCGAACATTGAAAAAATGGCTTCAAGCCATAAGCGGGTTACGGGTCTCATAGGGAGAGAACATCGAGCTTCAACCTCTAGACCTAGTGCCCCTGCCTTGGAGATCTATACTGCAAAGGCAATAGGCTTCAATAACGTTGATGCCCTCATGACAGCAGAAAACAAGTTTTTCAGAGAGCTTGTTTCACTTCCATGGGGAACCCCTACCAAACCCCTCCTAAGCGACTTGGGCCGACGCTCAATTAAGGATGTGATTGTCTTACGCCCCCTTTTATTATGGGGTCGCCTTTCGCGCACCCCAGAGTTATCCAGCTATACCGATGGCCTAAAGGAAGTATTGAACCTTCAGGGGTCTTATAAGATCGCCTGGCTAGCTAACATCAAAAGACTTCTTTCGGGCATTGGCCTTAATTCTGCATGGGAGTCAGGGGCCCCGACGTCCAAAATGACAATCAAGAGCCTATACTGGGCATGGGTCGAAAATCAAGCTCACAGAGATCCCAACCAGGGCAGGCTGACTGAAGAGTTTTGTCAGCATAAGACAGTGCCTCGCCTTGAGCCCTACCTGGATTTTATCCAGAAACCCAAAGACAGGGCCCTCTTTATCCATTTCAGAATGGGAACTCTTCCAGTTCATGAACGTACCCATAAGTGGAAACCTCCTAATCAAACTTCTGCCGATTGCCCAATCTGCACTGGGATAGTTGAAACTATTTCACACTTGTTCTTTGTATGTACAGCATATTCCAAACCGAGGGAAAAATGGTTAAGACCTGTTTGTCGACTGCTAGACACAAGGAACCATTCAACCGCCCTTAGAATTCTTCAAGCCGAGGCAAACACTACGCTAGCCTGTGGGGTGGCCCAATACCTAAGCTGGGCCTGGCTGATAAGACTAGAAGCCCTACAATGATTTTGATTCCTCAGTATAGTTGCTAGTGGCCCTAGTTTTTATTTTAGCGAATGAATTTAAACGATGTTTGTCACACAGAAACTTTATTCAAAGCTGATTTATGGTTTAATATCCTTTTTTAACTATTGTATTGCATAATTGATTGTTACTTTTAAACTCTTTTACTGTTTGAAGGACATGTACTTTTTAAATATGATGTGCTTTTTAAGATATTTTATATCGAAATAAAGCTTTGTTGAACTGAACTGAACTGAACTGAAAACAGAGTGGGTTAGGGAGAGCCTGCCTTGCCTGTAAAAGCAGCTAGATTAAAGAAATTAAAGAAAATAGGGCTCACAGACTGTAGCTAAAACAGACTGTGTAACAACACAATTAAATAAGCCAGTCCTCATGTGAGGTTATAAATACAGACATGGTTTACTAAGGCGGGACTAACTAATCAGTAGCAACCATGTAGGAAGGACAGTAGCAGGAGCCAATTGAAAAGATGGGCAGAGAGTGGGCAGAGCTTTAAGTCCATACCTGAATACAGCAGGCCTCGCAGAGCAGCGCATACGCTGCCCAGGCTCGACCTAAACATTTTATAATAATGATGAAATACTACCACAAAATGTGCCAAATGACACCACATAATTTGCCTTTTCTTACCACATAATTTACTCAGCCCTGACACATAATTGCCCTTTCCCTGCCGCATAAATTCCACTGGCCTTGATTATAGACAAGTGATGTGTAATCGTCTCGCATTCCCCCTGAAATGGACTTCAAAGCGCCTCTTGCCGGGAGACTATGATCCCCCGGATGCAAGGTTGTTCCCCGTCTGATTGCCCAGCAGAAGGGACTGGACAGCTGGTTTAGGGCCACGTAGTTTTCCAGCACCTCACGCAGTAACAATCCCCGGAGTGTAGAGAGAACAATGCCCACCGAAGCCCGGGCATGCCGGGCATAGCATGCCTCCTGAGAATATCCTATGGGGGGATGGGGAACAATGTGCACCGCCCCCCCCCCCCCCCCCCCCCCCCCCACACACACACACAGCTCTCTAAATGAATCTCTGAAGGGTTCATTGGCTGTGACGTCACGCTGTCTGGCATATTTAACCAGGGAGTGGGATGGTAAACCCGGAGAGCCCACACTGCTGCAGGTGCCCCTATCGACTCGCGTCACCCAGCTCGCACGCGGCACTATGCCACCAAAGAAGGAGCTGCCCGTCAAGAAGCCCCTGGGGAAACCCGCTGCCAAACCCAAGGCGGCCGAACCGGCGCCAGCAGCGAAACCCAAAGCTCCAGTACCGCCCCCGATCCCGAGGCAGGAACAACCCAAGGAGCCCAAGCTCGACCTTTCGAAGGTGGTGGTAAGTGAGAGCGGCCCCCTCAGCCCTGGGCGGGAACTGTCGAAGCTCAAAGACGAGGTTAATACAGCACCTGCCCTACGCATGATAAAGGGATTCTAGTCAAACAAAATGAGGCCACGAATGACCACATTCCCCAGTAAACGTCCCCTCTTTCTGCGCGCATTCTTTTCAAGAACTGTGCACGTTTCTGTTAAGATTTCCACCCACTTTTCCAATATAATTTGCACACCTTTACTTTTTTTTTTAAATCGCGCCGCTTCACACTTCTCTTTAAAGCTCTTTCTGCAGCCTGAATGAATTTGAGCCGACGGTTACACCTGAACTGACAGAATAAAACCCGCATTCTGTGGCGACCAACCCCGTCCGTGACGTAATACTGCAGGCATTCAAACGATACATATTTGCAGCAGAAGATATCAATAATGCTACACATGTGTGGCAGAACTCTTGGATTTTATTGCACTGGGTAAAAAACGATGCATCAAAAATGCACGTTATGCATGAAGACCACCAAAGCTTAACAATATTACAATATTCACACCCCATGTGCACTTGATACTAGCTGCTGTCCAGACCTGTAGTGGAAAGTAGGTTCTGTGAATTTAAATCACCTGCATGATAATATTTGCTTCCTAGAAGCAGCGCAAAATGACTACTAAAAGACTGAGCGAAAAGCATTCGAAAAGGAATTAATCGAGGATTCGTGGTGCAAAAATGAGGAGTAATCCACGTTTAAAATTGGTGAAAATTTACCCCAACTACTCGCCCACACTCATAGGCCTGAGCGCAGTTGTTCTAGAACAATTTGCGGCCATCAGTGCTGCATCACTGAAGTCATAGGGATTGGGAAAAAGCATCACACAAACAACAAGTGCAGCAGATGCATTCAGCAAGAGAGTGGTATGCGTGTAGTGTGTAGCTGGTGGTGCAATTTGGAGCACACTTGCAAATATATTATTAAATCATCCTGCAGTTCTACGCCATCATTTTTCAACAGCACATTTCCCATTGAAATGGCCATTACGTTTGCACAGGCACGTTTTACTGACACAACTATACAGCACGCAAATTAAAATGTACGGAAATTGGGTTTCAGCGAATATTTCATTTGTGCATCACCAAGGAAAATGTCTAGCTTTGTTTTCATCCAATTAAAATCCCTCCTTCCATCATATTTCAGAATTACAAAAAATGTGCTTCATTTGTGCTTTCCTAACTGCTGATATATTGTGAAATATTTGTTTAGTTCATTTACAAGTATTTATATTTTGTTGATTGACAGCAAGATTGTCATAGTTCACTTTAGAAAATTCTCTCACTTTGCAATCAGAGAAAAAAAAACAAATACCAATCTCTCTTTTAAAAGAATAGGCATCAATTTATCAAAAGAGGGCGCTTGACATTGGACCTCTTTGAACACAGGAAATGTTACGAGATCATTACAAGAATTGAAGGTCTCTTTATTGCTCATTCATCTTCTAAACTCCAGCATTGTTAATTTGTACAAATGTTGTTATTAAGGCACCCAATTCTGAACCACCCTTCTTTCTTTACTAACTAGATAACACCTTCATACCAGAGGTGTTGTAAAGGACAAACTTGTGAAACAGTTTCTTATCCAGATACGGAAAGAACACAGGCCTCAATGGGTGGGTTGCCTCCTCAGTCCTGGGTAACAGCTGAAAACCTGTCAGGGGAACAAGGGCCAGGTAACTCCTCAACCCCCCCCCCCCCCCCCCCACCCCACCTCTGAACTGGGCTCTTAGCAACGTGATCGGCGATAAAGTGACATTGTTTCAAATGCTGCTCATGATAGCACCTCTTGGGGGTTACTGGCTTTTGGTTTTGAGTGAGCTTTTGGGTGATGTCTTGGAAGAGTTGCCCTACTTTCAGGTCCGAAAACAAGATAGCAAGCAACGCATCTGAGTGGTAACCTTGCCTGCGTCCCCTGACTGGGCAGAAAGCACAGTATAGGCTTCGAGTTTTTCAGCATATTTAAAGTACCAGTAAAACAGTCCAGCTGGTTGCGGCAGCGGTTGTGGGATCACTGGGAGGAGGAAGGGTCGAAGGTCCCAGTCCCACTGTCAACAATAATGCAAAGTTGCTCGAGGAGCCTGTGCCTATCTGTAGCTCTCAGCTACAGCCTTCCCATCTGTCTTTGCCTCTGTCTGTCTGTCTGTCTGAGAATAGCAGACTGGTGATGGATGCTTGGATTGATCTCAGCCACAGTTCATTACTTAGCGCAGCATTTCTGTTCATTCATTCTATGCTCACTCTGGAACTACAGATACGGTTCAACCATCGGCACATCAAGCTTGCGTCATCTGCGCATAGCCATAGTACTGAATTGTCTTTCCTTTCACCCTTACTTATAATCAGATAAAGTATCTTTCCTGCTGTGAGAAACCATTATGAACATCTGGGAACAGGGGGATTTCCATAACTATGCAACTGTCGGTTCCCATGCACTAAAATGTTAGCAGTGTACTGTTTTGCAGCAGGTCTGGGATACCACATGCAGGAAAAACAAGCACTGGCAAAGTCAATAAGTTAGGGTGTAATGTGCTAATGCTCAGCAGGAGTGGGTAGAAAGCACATTAGTTGTAACATAGTCCCTCTTTCATGAAGCTCAATGCAAACACTCGATCAGGGGCAAATGATCCACCCAATGAGCCAACAGCATATACTGTGCCAGGCAGAGTCTAGATGCGACTGAGTGTGTTGGGACAGAAAAGTCCCTTGCATGGTGATGGACATGGACATGCACCTGTGCCCTCAGTACCCTAACTGTAATGATGTCTGGATCCCTGATGCTGATTTTTGCTGTCATGGGTGATCAAGGATAACTTATGGGTTTAAAAGCACCTGCTGCAGAGTTCCTTGTGTGTCCAGTAGTTTTCAGGCAACAATAAAAATAACTTGGGTGATTAATGTTCCTGCTGGAAATAGATTGTAGGTTTGTGTAGTGACAGTTTTATCTCATAACTATCACTTACAAACATCTATCTGAGCAGAAAATAACAAAAACTACCTGGATTTCCGGAGAACTGGCGGGAAAAATCTTAAAAGAAGAAAGGCAACTAAAAGCATGGGGGATTCGAATAAAACCGCATCCCAACCCCGGCTATTCCAAACCATTACTCCGCAATTTTCAAGAATACGCTAACTCAACCCAGAACAAAGATCGACTTGATGCACCCAAAAAATCCATACTGAGAGGAGCCCGTGGAAGCTCAGCCGAAAGAAAGGCCAGAGATCCCCCTCTGCTAAGAAACAAAGGAGACCCGGATCCAAAACAAGAATGGGATTGGGTAGCAAAAACAATCAATATCAGACAGACCGGGCCATGACAGTCCGAAGATCGAATTAGAAATGCCTCAAAAACAAAGCCGCCGCAAAAACTGTGTTCTTGGAACATAAACGGGCTAGGTGCAAAAACTACAGATAAAGACCTATTGTTATACTTCCAGCAGTATGACCTAATTCTATTACAAGAAACCTGGTTGGCAGAGCCGTTCCATCTTCAGGGCTTCAAAACATACCATCTCCCAGCCAGGAGAACTTCAAAATTCGGACATCAGAAAGGAGGCCTAACTACATACACCTCGATAAAAACAATAAATACTGCAAAAGAACTGCTGAATAAAAACACATCTGGAACGAAAAATGGAATCACTGCAGTCCAGCTGGAAATATTAACCCCGGGATCTAACAGACAAGAGTTAATCCTGGTCAATACCTATCTGCACCTGAAAGGGAAAAAAAACGGCGCAAAATCCCTGGTGTTAGAACTGTCCAAAATAATAACGGAAGTTGAAACTCCGAACCTTATTGTATCGGGAGACTTTAATATGTTCCTTTCAAAGACCAAAGGAAAGAATCATCCAACAGAGATCACTTGCATGTAAGGGGGATCCCTTCATTGGAAGAGTGCCCATGGGGTAAACAAAGAAATTTATCAAAAAGCCTACTAGAGGATCTAACAAATCTGGGCCTGATTTCGATAAATGGGCAATCACCGGGGGACCGACCCCAAGCAGCTACTTTCCACAACTCCAACTCCAACTCAGCGATCGATTACACCTTCTTATCTTATTCACTTTTCACATCGGTACACGATTTTAAAATCGGCACATCTGATTGCAGCGATCACCTCCCGCAAGAATTGACACTGAGGGAAATGCCGTAGTGGAGAGAAAAAACCGTGACATAAAGCAATCTATATCAGCGAGGGTATTAGGTTCGGGTGATGGGTGGGTCAAACGTCTAATAAGTGTCCAACGAAGTCTTAACAATCTGCCAAGAAATTCTCTGGGTGGAATCACTCCGTATGAACTTTTGTTTGGTGCAAGAATGATAATCGAAGACCTCGATTGTCAGACTTCAGTGGTGGAACAAAAAGCTTTTGATATCAAAGATGGTTTGGCTGTTTTACAGGACTTGAATGAAACAAGAAGAAGTCTAAGTAACACAAAGCTAAAGCCAACGGCCACTGAAGAGAAACCACCTGTCCCAGCAAGACCTGTCTGGATTCCAAAGATTGGGGATCTGGTCAGAGAAAAGATCGCAGTGAAGAAGGAATTTGGGCCTTCCTACAGAAAAGAAGTACCTGTCTTAGCTATCAGCGGAACAAGATCAGTAGTACTACCGCCCCTTGCTGGTAAAAAGGAGAACCGAGTTGTATCAATCGACCTGGTAAAACCACAACCATGTGGCCAATAATAAGTATTAGGCCCAGTGGACTCCCAAGAAGTAGCAGAAGACCAAATCTTGCTACAATCCAAGAGGTTCAAACTGAGAAACTAATCACATTTGATAAACCTGCAGTAAATAAAAAAGCACTATGCAACAAAGCAATGGAACTTGTGCCTCTTGAAACCCAAATTGCAACAGTTCGTCAAGAAACGCCTGTCTACAATGATGTAGCCTCGGACTATGCTAATATGATAAAGGAAGAAGCGACTACAAAGATTAATAACAATTGTGATGCCATCCAAACAATTGACAGAACTGCATCTGGCTACTTCATCGATTTTGATGACTTTTCTAATGATCCAAGTGAACATGAAGACAAGCCAGCAAACAAAACTTTCAAAAACAAAATTACAGAACTCTTTCATCAACTTGGAGAAACATATTTGATTTCACTGTGGATTGAACTGTGGATTGTGTTAGGTGTACTTTTCCTCCTGCTCTGGCTCATCTTAGTTTTAAGCTTGGGAAGAATGATTGATGGAAAATACAGTACAATGGACACAGCAAGTCAGAACATCAACTTAGTTCTAAAACCTCACAGATCCTCTCACATTGAAAAAAGAGAACTATCATCAGTGAACATCACCTACAGTTCGGTTTCCAGGAGGGATTGGGCACTGTAGAACAGGCCCTTAATCTGACATTGCTCATGGGCAAATATGCTTGGCCAAAGGCGGTAACCTTTACCTGGTCTATGTGGACCTAAGCTCCGCATTTGACTGCGTAATCCATTCCAAGTTGTGGGAGATCTTGAGTAACTTGGGCGTAGATCCTGCACTCCTGAAATTTCTTCGAGAGCTATACTCGGATGCAAAAGCTTGCGTGAGGTATGGCATCAATGGAGAGCTTTCGGAATCATTTGGCATTGCAAAAGGCGTCAGACAGGGGTGCGTCCTTGCTCCATTTTTATTTAATATCTATACAAACGGATTGGAACAAGCGATGCTGGTAGATAACAAAGACCTCCCCTGCATAAACACCCGGCCAATCCCTGCATTACTATATGCTGACGATTCCGTCATTTTAGCAAGAACACCTAATCAGCTCCAGCTCCAACTGGACAAGTACTGCCAATACATGCTCTCTCTTGGACTAAAAGTAAATAAATCCAAGACTTTTGTTATGCATATTGGCAAGAAAGCCCAGAAATGCAAACCTCTTTATATCGAAAACACTAGGTTAGAAACTGCTAAAACATATCCTTATTTAGGGATCCTTATCGATAATCATTGTAAACAATAAATTGGTAACAAGGATAAGGGGCGCACAGCTATGATTATGGCAATGTTAGGGTTCAGGAATAATGACAGCGACTGCTACTAGGCAGAAAAGGAAGGTTACCAAACTTCCTTAAGTATCCTGGACTAGTCCAAGATGTAAACTAATTCTAGATTCCTACCGAGCAATCTTACAACTTCGTATATTCAGAAGAAGTCACAATGTGATATTTACATCAGAAAATTATTGTTAGAACACTGGTATAAGAGCAAAAGTCCCAATTCTCATCCAGTAAGCATGCAGACACCCGAATCTTGAGATACGTTTGGTCCAAGTTTATTCCAAGTTTCAAAGATCATTCCAAATCGTCCTTGATTCAATCAAAAAGTCTATTCAATTCCAAAGTTCATTCCAATTATTCCACAAAGTTCAAAGAACATCCACTGCAGCCAACACGTGTTTCGTTGGGCATTTATCTCATGCCAACCAACTTCCTCAGGGCTAAACAGTGAGCCAGTATTCTCCAATCTCAAGATCCTTTCAGCAAAATTTTGTGCAAAGACTTTACTATATCAATATCTCGGTATGTAATCGTCTAAGTCTCTGGTCCCGTAATGTCCGTTTATTTCACGTATTTTACTCTCGGGTCTATAACCCGGCTCCGGTTTCGGCGAGTATCTCCGCCTGTCACCTAGTTACTAGTGACAGGCGGAGATACTCGCCGAAACCGGAGCCGGGTTATAGACCCGAGAGTAAAATACGTGAAATAAACGGACATTACGGGACCAGAGACTTAGACGATTACATACCGAGATATTGATATAGTAAAGTCTTTGCACAAAATTTTGCTGAAAGGATCTTGAGATTGGAGAATACTGGCTCACTGTTTAGCCCTGAGGAAGTTGGTTGGCATGAGATAAATGCCCAACGAAACACGTGTTGGCTGCAGTGGATGTTCTTTGAACTTTGTGGAATAATTGGAATGAACTTTGGAATTGAATAGACTTTTTGATTGAATCAAGGACGATTTGGAATGATCTTTGAAACTTGGAATAAACTTGGACCAAACGTATCTCAAGATTCGGGTGTCTGCATGCTTACTGGATGAGAATTGGGACTTTTGCTCTTATACCAGTGTTCTAACAATAATTTTCTGATGTAAATATCACATTGTGACTTCTTCTGAATATACGAAGTTGTAAGATTGCTCGGTAGGAATCTAGAATTAGTTCTTATCGATAATCATTTGTCCTGGAAACCTGCCACCTCCAGCAAGAAATTGCAGTTTCAGCGCACAACATCGGCGTTGACTTCTTTTTCAAGGATGCTGGGCAAGCCCGCCCCTGCCGTGATTCTGAAAATCTACCAAGCCAAATGTTTGAGTGTGGCTACTTATGGAGTGGGTGTATGGGGCTACACGCCCGCTACTGAGCTTCAAATAATCGAAAACGATTTCTTGAAATATATATTAGCCCTCCCCCGAAGTGCTCCTAACTACGGTACCCATATTGAGCTCGGTTGGGAGTATCTATCCGACACCATTAGATACCAACCGATCCTCCTTTGGCATCGTATATGGACTCAGGAGCAATGTCTCCTTACTAGGTCACTAATAACTGATTGCCTTACATTGACCTACTGGAAAAAAATTCCCTGGCTATTATATGTTTTTAAATTT
Source organism: Lissotriton vulgaris (assembly GCF_964263255.1). Taxonomy (NCBI): domain Eukaryota; kingdom Metazoa; phylum Chordata; class Amphibia; order Caudata; family Salamandridae; genus Lissotriton; species Lissotriton vulgaris. Next base: position 1,141,242,794 of record NC_141685.1, on the reverse strand, counting down.
CTGAATGATCTGAATTGTCCAGCATTTTTCACTGACCCTGTCTCATTAACGGCTATACCAAGAAAAACCCTGAAGAATCTGTGTGTCGCCCATTTAAGAGACCTACGTATGTGTTCTGAAATTGGCAAACAATCAAACACTCATTTAATGACGATACAATCCTCCTATGGCATACAACCTTATCTGTCTTTTTACCTGTCAAATTATGATAGATATGTTTTAACTAGATTTCGGTTTGATTCATTTTACCGTCTTGTTTCGTTCCCTGAGCCCTCTGATTGGTCACGTGAACTAGCTAGTTGTCCTTGTGATGGCTGTTCTTCCCAGTCTACCTTGCATGTAACTTTATTTTGTAGCTTTTACGAGACCCCGCGTAAACGCTGGCTGGTCCCACTTCTCCGACAATCAGGTCTGAGAAGATGCAGACCTGCTCTTTTGGCACTTCAGTTCTTAGATACCCCGTTTGTTGCCAAATCTGTAGCTGGCTTCCTTGAGGCATGTCTGAAAATTCATTCTCAACTATTGGTTAGTGCATCGTAAGACTTTATTCTGATCATGTGAACAACTTGTTATTTTATTGCTGTACAGTGTGACATTGTATAGACGATTTTAATGATTAACTCATAGTTTTATGTATCTTCCAGTCAATAATGCTCAAATAAAAACTTTTTATAAATTGCTGTAAATATTTTTCTATAATGTACTTTTATGATTGAAAATTCAATCGAAATAAAGTTTCTTTTGACTTTGACATCAGTGAACATCACAGCCATTCCTATACCTGGTGGTGTAGCATGGGACAACACTGATTACAAAATCTATGGCCCGGTTGAACTCTTGAAATATCCACATCAGTTCAAGATTTCTTGAAGTGACTTTGTAGCACCTAGTACTTTCTCTGATGATTGGGACTTTGAAAATATTAATAATATGATGTCAGATTTAGAAATGTCAGCAAAATTTACAGAACATGATTATTTACAAGGTTCATCGAGTTATGAAGAAATGTATTGCTTTAATCATTTTGGGCATCATTATTTGCATAAATCTGCTAATCCTAGAAATGTTTTCAGTTATAATCAATGGGAACATTGTCCAACTCCGCCAAAAAGCAGTCCAAAAACATTTTATGAGAAATTCCCATACTTCTCAGGATTTAATATCACTGATCCAGAAAAGTTTTATTTTAAAATTATAAATAAGACTGGAATAAAAAACATGTTGACAAACACTAAACTGATTTATTCTGAAAAATTTTATGAAAAAAATGTCTCCATTTGGTTTTGAATTTTGGAAAAACAACATTAAGACAAAAACTGTCTGGGTGGGGTACAAAAGAATGGCAGGTACAATGTTTAGAATCATTATTCAGAGCCTGCATGATCCCAGAACAAATAATGTTCCTGAATGACACCATTCAACAAACAACCTGTCTTGGTCTAGCCAAGATAAAAGACTTAAACAAACCGTCTATACCAAAACCCATACCTGATAGTAATAGCACTGTAGAAGTGGAGATAGACGTATCCCATATTTTAAAACAAAATAGAACAAATCCTGATTGGAACAAATGGTTGATCTGGCCCACAGACACTAGTAACTGTCAAGATAGATTCCTGAACAAAGTACAGGGGTTCAAACAGAATAGGCCAGACCCAAGATATTCCCAGAGACAACATCCAGGGATAATTACAACATATAGTGTAGGAAAACTATGCCTCGAATGGCTACAGAAATCCACACTACCTGAAATTAAGCAACACTTAACTTTACTTAAAGAAGGTGCTGACTTGCGAGATTTCTTACTGGGACCTCGCAAACAGCGTCAAAAACGTTTCATATACACCGGTATATACACAGCTTACAATGAAGCTTGGAAAATAACACAAATTGAAACTGCAGAAAAAATACGAGAAATTGATTGTATTAATTTAGAAAAATCACTTTCTGTAGTGGACAATGGGTTAACGACTCTGTCCTCCAGAATGTATTCACTGGACAGCATTGTATCATCTACTATTGATATAATAGAACAGGATATGCTAATGTTACAACATGGCCAGTCCCAATTACGTTCTATTGTACAGTTAGGCTGGACGTTACGAAATTTGCGTTCAGGCAACGTGCCATGGCGTCTAATCAACACAACGTCATTATTTTTTATCTATAACCTTACTGATAAACAAATCTCTTTGGCACAAAGAGGGGCAGACTATACGGTGCTGAGCATTGAAAAACTTGAAAAATTACCATTGACAATGTCACAACGACCGGTCATTAAGTGGATAATCCATGGCACCATTACAATCCCGATAACAACTTTTCAGTTTCAATATTGCCAAAAGTATAATCCAGCAGGCCTGTATGAAAGGTTGGGTAAAGGATACATCAAGTCAACCTGGAATTTGCCTTATACACATAGATATTGGAGTGGGGGCAAGAAAGAGGTATTCCTTAGTGGTAACAACTGTAAACAACCAGTGGTAAAGGAGTCACGGCCTGCGGCCGTGAAAAAGTGAAGTGAACGAGCGCACACTGGGGAAGCCTGGAACTCGAGCGACCATATGGAGAGGGAGGGGGGTGGATAGCCTGCTGGGAGAAGGGCTGCCTTTGATGTGGTGTCGCGACCATATGGAGAGGGAGGGGGGTGCCTGGTTGGGGCTCAGATTTGCATGCAGCCACTGGAGAAGCCTGTTGATGGGGACTGGGAGGAAGGGTGACAAGATGCAGGCCCTGCAGTGAATAATTATGGGAGGTGAGATGCTGGCCTGAGGCAGAGCACACCATATGGAGAGGGAGGGGGGTGGGCCGAGTGCAGGAGAAATGCTGCTGGCAGGGGGAAGGCTCGGGCAAGCTCGTGCATGAGGAGCTTGTCAGGTGATTCTATTCTCGTGAACTCTTGGGAATCCGGCTTGAAGAGAGCCAATCAGCTGCCTGAAGATTTTGAGCTATTGGCATTGTAAATGATAATGCCTTTTATTTATGTGTTTAAAAAAAACATCAATAACAAAATGCATTGTCATTTATAATACCAATAGGTCAAACGTTCAAAAATGTAAGATCTATTGCATTGCAAATGTTTGTTCTTGCAGGGTTCAAGGTACATAGATCTGAGACACATTGCACAGTTGTGTCGGGAGGAGCAGGAACTTATGTGTGTAAGGGAGAGCACATGGCTGTGTGAGGAGGAGCTGGGACTCGCAGGGAGTTATAAAGTTCACACAGTTGTTTGAGGAGGATCAGGGCCTCACAGGGTGTGAGGAAGATCACACAGTTGTTTGAGGAGGAGCAGGGCCTCATAGGGAGTGAGGAAGATCACAAAGTTGTTTGAGGAGAAGCCAGGCGTTTTAGGGAGTAAGGAAGATCACGCAGTTGTTTGAGAAGGAGCCGGGCCTTCTAAAGAGTGAGGAAGATCAGATAGTTGTGTGAGGAGGAGTAGGGTCTCATAGGGAGGGAGGAGCAGGGCCAGGAAAAAACAATTCCATGATACATTTATGGACACCTAAAATTAAGGCACGCTGACGGAAGAACATGCAGCTTGTCTTTTGCCCGATTGGTCCGTGATAAATGCTAACAAAAGCTTATGCCCCAGGCCAGTTGTGCATATGTTTATTTGCCAGACAAGAGGAGGGTTTAGTGCATCCTTAGTGAGGTAATTAAAACAAGCTGGAGACCGGTGACTGATTGGAAGGGATGGGAGAAGGGAGGGAGAGCAGAGAGAGTGGGGTGGAGGGGCGAGGAAAGAGACAAAACAATGAAAGCATTACCAGCGCGGCGCTTGTGTACGAGCGCCGTGCTGGAGACCGGTGACTGATTGGAAGGGATGGGAGAAGGGAGGGAGAGCAGAGTGGTGGGGTGGAGGGGCGAGGAAAGAGACAAAACAATGAAAGCATTACCAGCGCGGCGCTTGTGTACGGGCGCCGTGCTGATAGAGCTCATACCTAAAGTTTTCCCCAGAGACCAGTGCAAGTCCACGCCCGGGGCAGCTGTGAGATGCAGGCACACACAGCAGTGCCCCCTGCTTTGAGGCAGCATCACAGCCCCCCCTCTGGTCTGCCTGCCGGCTCTGCTGTGAGGCAGTTGCGGATGGAGACATTTCACTGATTGGGAAGAAGGGTGTAGAGGACCCTGGAAAAGACAACAGTGAAAGCAAAACCAGCGCTGCGCTCATGAAACGGGCGCCGCGCTGATAAAATATGTATGTATGCCCACTTTTGTTAAACAAGGGGCTGAAACGCATTTGTTTTGAGCACCAAACAGTATTCAATTGCACAGACTGCTCGCTACAGCCATGTTGAAAACACCCCGCCCTGTAACGTCCGGCGCTGCGCTGATACAAGTAAAATTGCGTGAAGCGTGTGAAAGTTGAATTAATTAAAAATAACATCCCGCGAAGCGTGTGCTCCGAACATTCCCTACATGTTTTAACAAGCTGTGGTAAAGGAGTCACAATGCGGGCGTGAAAAAGTGAAGTGAAAGAGAGCCTGCTGGTGGGGACTGGGATGAAGGGTGACAAGACGCAGGCCCTGCAGTGAATAATTATGGGAGGTGAGATGCTGGCCTGAGGCAGAGCGCACCATATGGAGAGGGAGGGGGGTGGGCCGAGTGCAGGAGAAATGCTGCTGGCAGGGGGAAGGCTCGGGCAAGCTCGTGCATGAGGAGCTTGTCACGTGATTCTATTCTCGTGAACTCTTGGGAATCCGGCTTGCAGAGAGCCAATCAGCTGCCTGAATAGAGCCTTTGGGGAAAGAAGCAGATCAGCGACATAAGTGCTCACCCCTGTTTTCTATTTCTGCAAAATAGAAAAGGGGCGAGCCCTAAAAATCACTAAGCGGTACACTTCTGTGTCAAGGAATTAACTTGAATGGAGCCTGCGAAGGTTCATCAAATAACCTTTCATGTCACCTGCACGGCACCCCTGCTACACAGATAGAGCCTTTTTTCAGACAGCTTTCCAACGGCAGCTACGTTCTAATAAGTGACCACAGCTGTTGTGGCATGGTGCCAGGAAAAGCCTATCTCGTAAGCGTTACTTCCATGGTCACTTGTTGTATGCAAGTATTGTATCCAAACAGCAAACCGGACATGGAGGCGGCGATATGGCCTTCTTTGAATATCTCTTCAATTCGAATTGATACTTTAAGCAGAATGAAGTCTATTCTTTTACAAACAACTGTGCCTTTAACCTCGTCTAGAGAAACGTATGATCTGAAAGTTGCAAGGACACGAGCAGAGATACATGCATTATTATCAACAAATTGTCCCATACATTTTGTAGAAATGTTAAGTCAAATCTTAAACATGTCAAATACCAGTGGCATCGCACATATATTTAAGACAATTTTTTCGGGACTGCTACCACCCTTTGAAGCAGTTCTTGGCATCTTCCCGAACTTCGTACATTCTGTGTTCAGCGGCTGCCTCTCATCTTGGGACTCATAGCAGGAATCTTATTTTTGTTCCTTCTGCTCCGATATGGCAAGTCAAGTCACAGACAAAACTCAGACTACAATGGAAGACACGATCCTAGCAAAGCAATACCGAGAACGGATCACTAAAGTCCTCGGCTTGGCTCGGCTAAGAGATCTGAATACTACCTGGTTTCTTTCATTCAGACCAATCTGGCAAGATTGCATCTTACCTGTTCTATGATGCCTGCTTTGTGGAGAAGAATGCGTGTTAGACGACTGTCTCACACTCCCATCAGTAGTACCTATGGATGTCGATACTTTGCTTGGTTCGTTGACGGCTCATGCTACGTGTTGTCCCCAGCGGCTACCCATTCTGATGACGGCATTCGTTGAGACCTCACCATTACGATTAGGTGGCGGTGAGGTACGAGATGAAAGCGGCACACAGGTACAATCTTCCGTGACCATTGCTGATCTAAACACTGATGATGGCAATGCTTCACACATATGCACTATTTCTACTTTTTTGGACCTGGCCCAACTTTCACCTACTGTTGTAGACGATTTTTTTACCAGCCTATCTGAATTAATGTTCTCTCCTAACAACGAGAATAACTTTTGAAATAGCGAGCACACAACGTTCCCTGAACTCTGAATTCGGCCTTCAGTTTTGATAAACAGAACTTCTAAAAAACATTGGAACTATTTTTCTTCCCAGAAACGAAATTATTTTTCCCTAGTTCCCAAAATATTTACCTTTTTTTTTTGGCACATGATACTCTGCTTAAAGTAGAACTATTCTTAGAGAACAAGATTTCTAATTTTAAAATCTCTAGAGACAATATTTTGATTTAGCCTCTAGATTTAGCCTCTAGCACATGTACAGTCTTGTATAACTATGTGATGAAATGGTCTCGACCTTCTCTTCTGTATTAAGAGCCATTTCATAAATGTACATTTCGTGATTCATTCAGTCAACATTCTAAAATGTACAAAAATATGCATTATCTGAATGACAACACTGCTTACTAAAAGCGTACAGTATTATACTCATTTTTCGTGTATATACCATTTCAAATGCTATATATGTATTTCGGGCTGGGATGGAAAACACATGCATCGTTATATGTTTAGTATTGCTTAGTATTTAGTAATGATGGACATTATAAGTGGAGTGGGTGTTGTGAATGTATCTAGGACCCTAATTAAGACATCCCGATTTATGCCCTTATGTGGTTATAACAAATCAAATCCTTATAAAGGCATAAGAATCATATCCATATTAAGTCATAGCCAATGCAGTCCAAATACGGCAAGGCTACTCCCATAGACTCCTAGAAAGCAAAACGCGTTCTTAAACAAACCAAGCCGCCAGCAGCCCGAGAATTCCCCCTGCTTCTGTTTTGATTTGTCCTATAACTCCTGGAGTCCTGAATAAACTGCCAGTTCTTAGTGACGTCTTATGTCCAACCTTACGTCAAACTCGGCACATTCCAGGTATAAATATACCAACATCTGCCTTAAGCAACACACGGTGGTTTGGAGCAGATCGGCTATCTACTTGCCCGACGCCCTGCTGATGCGAGTGCCGAAGGAAGCCGACCCTCCCTGCTGACGCACTGAGAGAGACGCTGTCTTTTCTCCTGCCGAGAAATCCAGCTCCAGTGTTTCCCTGACACCCTCGCGGGTTGCTGGGAGATCGGGTCCTGAGAGAGAGATACAACACCTCCTTCATTCTATGCCCAAGGTACAGAGCTGATTAGACCCACAGAGAATTCTTGATTCAGATTTTTGGCAAAAAACTGTAACTCATCTACTCCTTCCCTGTACTAGGCTTAAGTTAGGTACACTGGGGTAGGCGTATCTTAGAAACACCAGTTGAGTACGTTTAGTCATCATTTTATTGTTGTATGTATTTTATCCATTTTAAGTATCTTATGGCTTAGAAACCATATAAATGCTTTTACAGTATTATTTCATAATACTCCTTTTACTGTACGCACTTTACTTTATGACAAGTATTGCAAATGTGGCAATTCATTTCTCTTGCATGAGAAAGAAGACTGCTCAATAAATAACCCTTTTATTGAAAACGCCTGTCTCTCTATTTCTCTGCATTTCTGGTAAAACGAAGCATGCACGATTGACTGAGTAAAATAGCTATCTATTGTTTCAGTGACTCCTTGTTCTGGAGGGAGCAAAGTTGTCATGTTTATGCGGTTGTCAGAAGCTAATCCCTTCTTGTCTATTCAGGAAAGCTAAACACCTTCTTGTTTACTCGAGAAAGTTTCTAGTGACCTAGCTGGCACACACAATTAAGTCTAACATATTCAATGGAGACCTAGTCGACCTCAGTCCTACGTCTAAACTATCGTTTATGTTATTCCAATGCGCAGAGCCTATTGGGAATATAGGAACTACACTACACCCTTCTTCAAGCCCTGAAGAAAAGACCGAGAGACAGGGATTCTGTTGCCAGCTTGAGGAAGACATACAAATTGGCTATTGCCAATCGTAAACAAGAAATTAAAGATGAGGTGTGGAACAATCTGAAGTTCTACAGGATAGTAGTACATTTTGGACAACTATTAACCATCCTTTTTTCTCGGGGCAAGAGAATTCAACACTGGATTGTGTCATCCCAGATGATCGATGGCTCTCACACTTTAGTGAGATTTATGGTAATGAGTGCCTTGCTTCCCTGGAAGATGACAATATTTTCAAACAGTCCTTGCCTCCCCTAACTTTTGAAGTGGTTGAGGTAGAAAGAGCAATCCTGGAAATGTCTAAAAACAAAGCCCCAGGCCCGGACGGGGTCCCAGCGGACCTATATGGCAACTTTCCTAAATTCTGGGCTAAGATTCTAACTAATGTTTATAATGCCTCAAGCTTAAATGGGTTCCCTGCATTATGGGCTACTTCCATTATAATCCAAGTTTTTAAAAAGGGGCAGAGAGGGGACCCTTCCTGCTATAAACCAATCTCTTTGATAGAGTCAGCAGTAAAAATCCTGGGTAGAGTCATCTTGTATAAACTTAGGGATTAGTTAGATAGCAGAGGGGTCCTCTCTAACCTTCAATATGGCTTCAGGGAGAAGAGAAGCACCCTAGATCAATTCCTGAATCTACAGCTCCTGATAAGTAAATACACTCTGGCCAAAGATGGGTCTCTTTATATTGGTTTTATGGACCTTTCCTCAGCCTTTGATCTGGTTAATCGGGCAAAACTTTGGTCAATCCTGTTGAATATAGGCATTGACCCACCTTTGGTTAAATTTTTAGCTGTTTTACATCAGGGTCTTTTAGCGTCAGTCAGGGTTACACGGGATGGTAGATGCACCAGTCAGTTTAGTTTGAAGAGGGGCGTCAGGCAGGGATGTATCCTGGCCCCCCTCCTTTTTACCTTATATATCAATGCCCTGGAAAAGTCCCTAGGGGGGGCCTCCCTGGATGTACCGCGTATAGGAGATTCAGTAATCCAGGTTCTCCTATACGCGGATGACGCTGTTTTATTGGCCCGTACTGGCCTTGGTCTCCAGAGGCTGTTGGACTCCTTTGGGGATTTCATGGGGTCTCTGGACCTGAAAGTTAATAGCAAAAAGTCACATGTCATGGTGGTTGGTAAACGCTGTAGTAATTCGAAGTTAAAATCCTTTTTTTGTAATGGGACTGAGGTAACTAAGGTGCCTGTTTTTACATATCTTGGGGTCATCGTCAATGGGAGAGGTACCTGGGGACCCCAACAGAAGCTCAAAAGTAACGCTGTAGCCAGGTCTACCTCAGCACTCCTGGGTTTTGCTAAGCGGCTGGGGGCAAGACCGATGGAGGCACTCATGAAAATGTATAAATCTAAATGCTTGGCTATAGCCACGTATGGCGCCTCTCTATTGGGCTACACATCCCAGGAGAAGATCCAAGTTGCAGAAAACAAGTTTTTAAGACCTCTTCTAGCAGTACCCCTGTCTACCCCAACATTTTCATTACATACGGAACTAGGGTTGGGATATGTCATGGATCAATTGAAAGTTGCCCCACTGATCTGTTGGATAAAGACTTGGTTAAATCAAGAAATTACATTGAACCATCTGATCATAGGTGATTGTGTATCTATGGGTAAGGCTAACAGGGTGCCCTGGCTTGTGTACGTAAGATCAATGTTCACAAAACTCGGGCGCCTCGAGATTTACACATCACTGGACTGCATTAAAAGGGAGGATATAAGCTGGACAAAGACTAGTTTTTTAAATATGCTAACATTGGAACGTGAGGAGCAGGAGTTAAAGAAACCATGTGCAAAAGCCAATGATGTGTTATTAACTACTCCCTCACTTGAGCCGTATTTAAAAATTGTAACTAGACCTTTTCATCGCCAGCTTTTAATCAGATTTCGAATTAACTTTATTCATTTAACCCTTGGCGTTTTCCCTACTTAGGGCAAACCTGAAAATTGTAACCCATGCAGTTGCGATAATTTTTCTATACAAGACACAATGCACTTTGTTATGTTTTGTGAGTACTACTCGGACATTCGGAAAAAATGTTTAGTACCGATTTTAAGAGAGGCGGGCTTTCTACAAGTTAGGCCCACTCGTACTTATCTTCAGATGTTAAGTAGAACTCGCAACATTTTTTGTGTTGCTAGGTTTCTGGTGGTTGCTGTTCGGAACAATGCTAAAAGATTAGCCGTCCATAATACCCCTGTCTGATTTTTATCTGTTTTTAAAAAAAACGTAATTATGGGCCCTCATTGTGTATTGCATAGTGATTGTAATTATTGATTGTATATAAATTATATGAAAGGTTTTTATATTGTCTTTTATGATTTTAAGTAATCAAATAAAGTGTTTTGACTGACTGACTGAGCTTCAAAGACGGGTACCACATTTTATGTGGTTGATGTGTTTGCTGGAGAGTTTTCTATTTAATCTGCAGGTCAGGGGTTTGAATCATGGTGCCACAATGATATTCAAAGACCACATTTATTTAATTCCTTGGCTCCCAGGACTATCAAGCTGATAAACGCCGCTCTTCAACTGGATCATTTCCTGCTACCTCAAGCACACACTAATTACCACTTAAGGCAAACTGAAAACAACAAAGAACTGGTAAAATTCTCCTCCCGTTTTTTAATTCCTAAGCAAAATCTTGGAGGATGACTTACACGCCAACTCTGTGAACACATCCAATTAAACAATATACCACCAGTCGGGTTCAGTCTTCTCAGAAGAACGGAATCTGCTCTAGCAGACATCTGAGAAGTTTAGGCGTTTCTTCCTATCAGCACTACTCTTCATTATCTGTGGGATGCCCTAGGAGATGTCATCTCACCATTGTAACGACTGTACTTGACGGTAGTAGTCCTTCCTTTATTACATATTATTCCATGTGTTCTGCATATGTTATTCTTTGATTATCACAGCTGTGCTTGCGATAAACTTGATGTTCTTTGACTTTTAGCCCGTGACAGTGTACACGTCAGGTGTGTTCTGAAAGTGACTGTTTGTCAGTCACAGTCGGAAAGGCACTGGACTCGGGGGCTCCTGCTTCTGGAATAAAAGTAGATGAAAATTATTTCTTCTTGCCCGAGCCTACTTATTGGTGATTATGCCTCACTTTCAACCATTCAAGCTGCAATTGTAAATATATACAGCTGACACAGAGGCCCACGTACAGCGGGGACCGACCATGAACATCCGACGAAAACCACCTATTTCATGAGGCACATCCAGGGTTTGAGGAAATACAACTGCCTGTGCTAGAATGGAGATAGTAGAAAATTGAAGATGCTAGCCCTCCACCACTTATCTCACAACTTTTGTGAATACAAACAGACAATTGTTTTGTTTGTATGGGCGAGTTTATTTAACCCTTTTCCTAATTTTTTTTGTCTTATTTATAGAAACGTTTTAGGTGAGAAAAGGCACAGAAATACAAACATTTACATTATTTACAGCTCACACGCATACATCTTTCATACCACTATTGCAACTAACATATATACAAGTAATCGACATATTTTATACACACTATATATACAAGCTTCTTTATGAGGAAGAATTTCAATTTTTAAACCACAAATAATGATTCTCTGTGGAGAGTCAAGTTGTTACGACGCCCAACAAGGGTCAAACAACAAAAAGGCAACAAGAAAATAAATTGCAAATTCAGTGGTTGAAAATAGTAAATCAATTATAACACAAATGTTAACTCAAGGATGCCTAATTTGCTGTTTTTTGCCAACGCGTTTCGAATCTGAGTCTGATCCCAGATTCTCCTCAGGGCTCTTTAAATGAAGATTCTGTAAAAAAGAGAGGAAGATTGCTTTAGCCACTGTACATCTAACTATTTTGTTCCCCTAGGCGGAGAGATTGTTAAGATTTTTACCTCAAAAATGGAAGGCGCGGTCCCGCGATGCCATTTTCAGGTGAGGGCTTTAGTTTAAGAAGAGGTTCTGTTAAAGAAATTATGGTGGTTAACCAACCATCCAGAGACACACAGGATTTAACGGCTTCAAACCTTCAAAGCATAAAGGTCCTACCTTTAAATGTGGAAAGTGAGGTCGCTAATATTTCTTTTTGGCGCTGTGTTTATTTCGCTGTTCAGGCAGAGCTGCTGCAGCCTAGAACATGTAAACAAGAGCGGCACTGAGTATATGTGGGGTTTTAAATTAACAGTGACAAAGTGTGCGGCGGGTGGGGGTTGAATCATACCTGGTGACTGTTTTTCGAGCAGGAGACTCGCTGCTTCGCCAGCCCGTAGCTCCTTCGTTTTCGCGCAGGCGGCGAGCCGGGACCAAAGCAAAATGTTCCCAACAGTTGGTGTGATTCACGCTGGTTTCTGGGGGGATATCGGGATAAACATTTAGCGCTGGGGCGCACAAGCTGGCTCATCTAGATACCACGTATTAGAGCTTGGGTACTGACCTTCTTCGCCAACTCTATGGAGATAGTGGCATGCATTCTACCCCAAAGCAAAACACATACTTGTGGTTATGGTTCGATTCAAACCTTTGGCTACCACAGAAGCCTATGCTTGCCATGAACAGCAGCAACTTTCAGCTCATCTTATTGAGCAAGGTTCTCCCACTCAGCCAGTTGTAACTTACCAGGGTGCTGGTATTGTCTGGATCACTGCAATATATGTGGGATAAACAATCGCGACCTCGTGGGATAAACGTCGGAGCACAGAGACAGAAATAATGTGCCATCCTAGAAGGGGCACTACGAGACAGCAGAGCCATCACTGTGACGTCACGGAACAGCAGCTGAGAATGTGACATCACAGGGACTTTTACCAAGCTCGTAGTGTGCCTTTCGTCTTACCTGCTGCTGCCATTGGGGGCTACGACATCGCCGCACCTCCTGCTGTGCCGTTTCCCGGATTGTTGGTCAGGACGAGGGGGAACAAGGAGAAGTACTGCAACTCCCAGCAGCCTTTGTTGGCGCCCTCTGACGCCGTCATACGACAGCGCCAGGAGGCGCTAAAAAGCATCTAGAGCTTCCCGCAGCGCGGGATGCTCGCGGGCGTGCCCGGGCACTGCCCGGGCAAAGCCTGGGCCAAGGGCGGGCCCATCCGCGCCTGTCGTAGCCAGGAGGAGGCAGGGCTGGCCCACCCCTTTTTAAACAGCTAATTGGCACCTACAAGGACCTGCTTAGTGACTGTGAATTTAGCTAAATTTGTGTTCATTCATTCCATATTCTTTGGAAACCAGGATTTGGGATAAAAGTTTAAAATGAGTAAGACCATTCATAAGGGAGTAATTGGGACACTATATGCCTTTCTGCTGAGAGCAGAATCTGTACTTATCAAAGAGATTGAGCTTACCCAAAGGAGATTGTCTCTAGATCCTCGTAGAGCACCTGCTGGGGCTCCATTAGCATGTCCTCAGGAGGGTTTGGGCTCATTTTCAGACTTACTGCAGCAATTATCCTCTGGGTCACCTCTAACACCGATAGCTGTTCTTTCCACCCCAGTTAGAGATCCTACCCCCACTACTCTATCCCCTGATAAGATGCTAACACATCAGCAGCGCCAAACCCAGGCCAAGAAGGCGGAGGGTGTGGTTACAGCACCTTCTAAAAAAAGGGATGCAGGTGGGTTACCCCTTACTTTATCAGGCCAGTAAAGTGGCAAAAACTAAAGGGGCCACCCGTGGTAAGAAAGGCCGTGATCAAGAGGCTGCAACACCAAAGGTCTCCAGTCCGATATCTATTAGCTCCCTGGCCAGTTTTAATCAGAAGCCACAAAATATGGAGGACAGGCTTTAAGTCAAACTTGAAGAAAAACCACAGGCAATGTTTGAGCCCCTAGTATCAAAACTTATAGACATTGCTCAAAGATTGACTAATATTGAGCACCAACTATCCCTGCCAAAATGTAATCCTATTAGTGGCCCTATTGTTTCTAATGAAGTGCTTGTTTCTGTACCAACTCTTCCCGCCAGTGACATGGTTATGGTCACCATATTGTCCCAGAAGCACCCCCTCAAACATTGGGTAACTTATTAGACTCAGAAGCAATCGCTCCACATAGGAGGGAAGTACTCAGAGGTACTGCTAGAAGGGTACCACAGTGAGGTGTGTATAGCCATACTTGTAATGAATTTCTCAATCTACACCCCCCCCCCCCGAGGCCACGCCCTATACTTGTACTCACGAATGTACCTCACTTACAATCTGGCACTGAGGAAAACTGGGTTTTACTTAGGAACAAGGACCTCCATTTAATAAATGCCAAAACAGGGCTGGGAGGTTATCTATTTGGGGGTTTTAAAATGACACGCAGGATCGCGTGGATAGGGAAATCGAAGAAAATAAGCAGAGGCGATTGTGTGGTGGTGAATTTTGGGTCCCCCCATCTAGTCAAAATGATCCTTGATAGGGCTGGATCAAGGCATTTGAGTAGGGAAGGTATCAATATCCTACCCTTAGGGTTTTTTTTTACCAAGCCACACCGCTGTCGACAATGGCAAGGGCTGATTGTAATATTGGAACACATGCTCAGGGAATGTACGAGTACCCTGTCCCAAATTTTAATAGATTTGAATCCTTCACTAATCTGGAGGATAAAGATTGACTGGGTCCTCCGATCTTGATCGGAAAGACCCTACTTCAAAGGGATGAGCAAGGTAGGGGCAATCGAGTGTCGTACATTCGTAGTTTGGGTACATCTCTAACCCCCGGGGCACGTGATAATGTTACGGTTCATCCGTGTAACTCCACTGATAATGTTCCAGCCTTCCACTTGTCAAAGTACGGACAAGGCCCCCAAATAAGTGTTCCGAGGGAGTCTAGCACTTTTTTAAAAATAGCTTCTTGGAATATTGGCTTGTAAGCAAAGTAGCTTCTACCGAATGGACCTCATTTATAGAGGACCAGGATATAATATTTTTCCAAGAAACCTGGGCAGTGGACCAGGTCTTTTGTGAGGGATACGTCAATTTCTCTAAGCTAGCTGTACAGGGTGAAAGGGGTAGACCTAAGGGGGCTTGACAATGTGGGTCAGGCAGCTCCACCACTTCAAGCTTGAGGAGATTGCTATTGACTCTCTGGACATTCTCCTTGTTAAGTTATCACAGGGCAATTCCCCGGATGTTTTACTCAATAATGTTTACTCTAGGGGTCAGCAAGGCAGGAAGGCGCCAGATATTGTAGGCCTTCTAGATGTTTTTTTAAAGGATCACAGAGGCAATAGTAACATCATAATTAATGGGGACTTTAATTGCACATATGAACCACTTGATTGTGAGGATATGAATTTTAGTGTGGAGGAGGATGACCAGTGGTCAATCCCACCTCTGGAACTTCCGCCCATAAAAAAGTGGACCAGAGCAGCACTCCAATTAAAAGCATTCTGTCTGGAACATGGGTTGAGAGCAGCAAATGGTCGCACGAAGTCTGATATACTAGGGATGCCAAAATATAGTAGTGGGCATCGCTTTAGTCGCATAGACTACTTTATTATAAATAAGGAATTTTGGCCTAAATTGTTAGATATGATGGTGAAAGCCCGGCCTGAAAGTGACCATAATCCTCTTTTAGTTTCTATGCGGGCTATAGAACCAAACCATGTCGAAGAGTTGCAACACTGTCCAGATTTTGTTGAAGGTCATTTGTCAAATGATACAAGACGTCTTAAATGGGCCAAGGTTGCACTCAACCCCAAGAAGCTGCTAGATATGAGAAACCTAGTAGCTAATACTATAGTTACTCTTCAGACAGACGCTGAATTGGGGGTACACTGGGATAGAGCTGGCCAGACACATGAGCATCTTTTTAATCAACGGAAAAGTTTTTTTATTATGAAAAATAAAAAAGGCCCCGTATCATCCAACGCCAAGGCTGCAGTTTGGTATAATTCCAACTGTCGCCCGGCCAATAGAACTTTGGCAGCTGCAATTAGGAATAAAGAACAGGTCTCAATAAGGGAGAAGAGGCAGGCATATAAGGCAGAAAAATCCCAGGCAAAAAGAGACTGGGATGAAGCTCATTGGGCTGAACTACTTAATGCATGCTCTGGGAGGGATATGACGAGATTCTGGCATCTGGTGAAATGGGGGAGTGGGGACCCTAGAAATGTTCCCACAAACCACGTGGAACCAGGTCAGTGGGTCCACCACTTCAAATGTCAATTTGCTAATGATTCAGGAGCTCAAGACACCTTTGTAGTGCCATCTTCCTCCCCTTCCCTCTGCATCACTAAAAAGGAAGTAGAATCCGCTATTCTCCAGGTCCCTAAAGGTAGGGCTCCAGGTCTTGACTGCATTCCTGCAGACCTTTTTCTGCAAGACCTGGATTCCTGGGCAACATATATTCAACTATTAATGAATGCTATCGATAAGGGAGCGGTGATCCCCAGTTCCTGGGCAGGTGCAGCAATCCTTCCCATCTTCAAAAAGGGGGATCGCTCCCTACCAGGAAATTACAGGCCTATAAGCCTGATTGATTGCATTCAGAAGGTAGTGGCAAAGTGGTTTTAGGTAGAATGCAGGCATGGATGGAGGAATGTCATATCCTCTCAGACTTACAAGCAGGATTTCGACGATGTATCAGTACAGTGGACCAGGTTTTAAGGTTTATTCTCATATACTGGGGCACTGTTACCCTGGGGAGAGGCTCTATCTATGCAGCTTTCGTGGACCTTAGGTCAGCTTTTGACCTAGTTCCATGTTCTAAGCTGTGGCACAGTCTCTTAAAGTTGGGTATGCTGCCATTGGCTATCCTGGCTTTTGTTGTCAAACTGCATACGGATAATTATGCCCAGGTTAGGTGGGATAAGGCAGGCCGTACCACCGAAAAGTTTTCGGTTGAGAAAGGTGTAAGGCAGGGGTGTGTACTCACACCCACCCTTTTTTCAATATATATAAATGGGGTTTTGAAATACTTTGAAAACTTCCCCACAGATGCCCCAAGTCTAGCTGGGCTAAAGATCCCTCTCCTAATGGTCGCCAATGACACTCTCATTCTTTCCAAAACGAGACAGGGCCTCCAACGTGCCCTGTCAAGATTTGAGGTGTTCTGTGCGGATCATGACCTCGTTGTCAATGTTGACAAAACAAGGTTTATGGTCATTCAGAACTCTAACAAATACATCAGTGAAGTTAGGATGCAGGAAAGTGTTCTTGAGCAAACAGTGATTTTCTCATATCTAGGGGTAACCATAGACAAAAAAATGAGCTGGAAGCCGCAAATAGACTGTCTCACGGTGAGACATGCTCAACTCTCGGGTGTGTTGCTTAGGGAGCACAAATGCTCCTATACCAAACCCATAGCTCCAGTATTGCAGATCTATAACTCCAAAATTGGTGCTTCAATCCTCTATGGTTCAGAGTTGTGGGCGTATGCAAAACTGGATTCCTTAGTGGTGGGCCAAAATAAATTCTTAAGATCGTTAATGGGCCTGCCACAATCTACCCCACTGATCCCCCTTTATTTGGATTTGGGGTGTCATTATATTAGGGATGTAGCCCGTTATAGATGAGTATTATAATGGAGGAGACTCTGGGTGACTCCCGAGTTAGCCAACTATGCCCTGGCTGTGTTGGAAATTCGGGATATGGATGTAACTAATAAAATTGAGTGGTTTCGGAGTGTAAAAAATATTCTCTGTGAATTGGGACTGAGTCAGCTGTGGACTTCCCCTGTGGGAAGTACGTTTCCCAGTAAAACAGAGTTAAAGGCAGCTTACTGGCACATGATATATTTCCAGAAGTTTTCAGCTTCCAGTAGTCTTACCCTGTCCAGCACCTTCCTTGAAATTAAATTCGAACCAAAATATGAACAGTACTGGGATCTAATCACATCGACACATGATTGAAAATGATTCCACCAGTTTAGAGTGGGGACATTACCCACTAAATATTTTACTTCAAAGTGGTCTAATTGGCATGCAAATAATAGTAACTGTCCTTTTTGCCCTGATAGGGCTGAATCTTTGGCCCACATTTTGTTTGTATGCCCAGCATATAACAACCTGAGGCGATGCTGGTTGAAACCCCTGTGTTTATCTTTGGGGACTAGGGTATACAGTGAGGCTTTTAGATTACTTAAAACCGCAGTAGATGGCCCCACTGTGATTGCCACAGCCAAGCTCTTGGGCTGGGTGTGGGTGATTCAACATTAAGCTGAAGGCTTTGACTCGAAATGGAGAAGCTGCACCTCAGCCCTGACAGAACTCCTCTGGCTCCTTCTGGACGAAAAATAAACTTCAAACTATTTTTCGTTGTCTTGGAAGCCTTCAAGGAAAGAGGGAATGAATGCCAGTGCCCAAATACACCCTGGTCACTGCCTTCGAGCTGCTAATACTAAAATAACTGCTCATCCTAAAAAATACAGTTAATAAATCACAGTGCTTAGGCCTCAACTCTCAAACCCCAAACCCTGTACTGACAAACTCCAGCTAGAAAGAAAGCTCTGACGGCTTGCTGGTTCCAGGAGACATTTGACACCCTTCCTTTTCAACAGAGCGGTGCACAGAAACTCCAAAGTCACCTCAGCAGCCAACATCAGACGGCAGCGATTCGAGCCCTGCAACAGACGCCAACCATGTAAAAGACATGTTCAGATTCACAGGCGCGCGCTGCGGAGTGGCCAGACTGAGGCAAGATGGATAGTATACATACAATGATTTTAAAAAACGAAGAAGTAACAGACTTCAATGATCTCACGCCTGTAGCAGAGAGCCGTTCGTAGCCTGTCCGTGTCATGTTTAAATCCTGGTAGGATGGCTCAGTGAGTTACGCTTTTTACGCAACATCCGCAAAAGGCGTACGTACCAATCCCAGCAGGACTAGCTCAACATTTTTAATTCTTTTGAAGAGAATAAAATGAACATCTTTGAGTTGGGTCGTAATTAACCTGCATTATTGAACACCGTGGAACAATTATGTTGTGGTTGTTTGCTACAAACATGGTTACTACTAGTCTAAACATCGTGTAGCCTTCGGGTATGCGTGTGCTTTATACATTAAATACATTATGCATTCAGAAAACATGCTGCTTTGCTTCGGACCCTTAACTGAGACTCGTGTTTCCCACAACTGCTTGTTTTAGAAGTATTTATTTCCTACAGTATTCGTTTACTTTTAGAATAAACATCTTCATATGTGTACCCACCTCTAGGTATACCACTAAAAAGAATTGTGTTTGGGCAGGTGCCCTGTTTTATGAGAATTCTTTAGTTCGTAAATATAAAACCAACAGGAACCATATGTTGTTGAGTTGTTTTCCGTTGCTCCTGAGAATGTTCTCTGTTGATGTTTTATAATCAGTTGTTTTCTCTTTCAAAACACACTTACACATACTCAGAGAAACAACGCCGATTTGTTTTACTTATCTTTCATCCTTTGCTTGCAACTCAAAGGCTTCATGGCAGAAGCAGAGCAGGAATCAGGGTGCTGGACAAAAGAACCAGCAAGCCATGATTCCTAACGAGGAGCCAGACAGAGCAGCTGAGCCAGGTGAACCAGTGGCGGCTGGTGGAAATTGAAACTGGTGCGGCATAAGCAGAAGGAATCAACGTATGCGCGCGCAGCGAGCGAGCCCAACAGCAATAAGGGGGGTTCGGGGGAAGATTTTTTTTTTAATTGCCATCTTTTTGGTGCGATTTTCAGCACTATTTCTGTGATAAATGGACTAAAAATTCAGTTCTTCTGGGTATTCATAAAAGAAAACTCATACATTATTTCAGAGAATTTTTGGGTTGCTAAGCAAGTCTGACTTCTAAAGGGGGCTAGGGTACTGAGCAAGACTGCTTTGGCTCTACCCCTACCAATAGAAAACAATAGTTAGCGATGTGAACATGTTCAATGGGCAAACCTGGGGTCTAGGGAGAGTTCCTTTCCTGAGAAAAAAATGTAAAAAAGATTGACAAATGGTGCATTTTAAAGCAAATGAATGAGGTCATGGCCACGCTGTAGCTGCTGTGGGTAAGAGCCTATCCGGAGCTGACGCCTAGCCTGAGAAGTGACACACTCTCCCGCCAGCCTCTATCAGGCGTTTACCCAGTGCCCACTGAGCTGGCCCCCCTTCCCTCTGCCAGCAGCTGTCATGACCTACACGCTGCAATCCCACAAGGCCCAGAGGAGCCACTTCCAGCGTGCCATTCTGGATGCCAGGCTAAAGCAATTAATAGAGTCATATTGTGCGCACTGACACAGGCAAGGTAAGCTCACTGAAGGCCGGTGGAGGCTCTAGGTGCTGGCTAGCCGCGAAGAGCCGCACCTTAGTAAGAGAAGGGGAAATTTGATAGCAGGAGGCATAATGTGGGAGAATTAAGGAGGTTGTGGAACAGAGAATCAGACTGGGGAGGGGTCAGGAGAACTGAAAGGCCCTGACAACTTGCAGCTCTAGGCCGGTTTCAGCATAGACTGGGTCACCTAACTACACGGGCCACCGTAAAATGAACAAGTGCTTTACGCCCACCCCCTCGCCGCCTTCCACCGATGAGGTGACCACTTTGGTATGGCCAGGGACTACCTAACACCCCCCTCCCTTATCAAACCTTATTAATAGACATGAGAGGAATTTCTTTGGAAGCAGGGGTTGTACAACCCCCGGCCGTATTTATTAAACATAAAAAAATGATTAAATAAACAATATTTACATGAGTTCGCAGAAAACATTTTCAAGACATTGATTACAATTGATAAATACAGATTTCAGATGCTAACCTTAGTATAATTCTAGTACAAAGGTATTTCCTATCTGAATCTAACATATCATCCATAATCATACAGCATTTACTTTTCTGGGTATCCTATTTGGGCCTACGGCAAGGTCACTAACTGGTGTCAGATCCTTATCAATTAACCACACCCTCCAGTTGAAGTGTGCATGCACAGAGGGCCCGTTTACCCTGAGTGTACTCCCCCTCCCAGTTACCCCCGTACGCTCTATTAACTCTATGAAAGGGGGCCCTTGCATTTCTGCGCTGTTTACTGGCGTCATTGTGCACGTGTGGGGTGGCCAACCAGCCTAGAGAAAGCGTGACTCCCCTTCCCCCACACCCATCTAGCCAACTGGCTGTAACTGCCCCTGGAGTTCTAGGGGAGACCACTTGTCCCTCCCCTTGGGCGACCCCATTCAAGAATGGCACCGCCCTCTAAGGACCTTAAATTTACTGCTCACCAATCATGACCTTACCGCCAGCGTAGTTGACCGACTATCTGGCCCCCCCAAACTTCCTCACTGAAAGGTCATGCCCCGTCTTGAAAACTTCCCAACCAAGCAACTATATTTTCTAACAGGATTTCATTCCCTACCCTAGTCAGGTGGACCTCGTCTTTTAATAAGCACGGCTCTCCCCTGATATACCTGTGTGCGATTGTTTGTAGCTGAATAGACCTGAACAATTTGTCTTTTTTATTTATGATGCTTCTTACTGAGTGATTCAACGCTTTTACAGAATCTCCCCTCTCCATTTAAATCTGGGTACAATCTGAGACTATACTATGGTGCACCCCTGGCATGTCTTAGCTAACCAACCCACTTCTGAGATTATGGCTTCCCCAAAATCTCCGTGACGACACCCCTGAACTGACTAAGGCAGAGCCCCCCTTTTCCATGAAAAGACACCCTAAAACCGGCCTGTTCAACTCTGTGTTTGTAATTTCCTGAAAGAAAAACTTCATTCAAACGTCTTACATATGAGTGGCCAATGACCCAAACAACATGTTGTCCTGCTTCCTGTGGGCGTGCCCGTCCTTGTATTGGATCTTGCTGCTGGTGCGCCGCCGCCAGTTTCCCACCTGTGTGACAAGTTTGAGAAACTGTAAATGCAAGCAGAGATGGGACATGCATCAGTACAAGTGTGAAGTGCCCCACGCACAGCATGTGTAGCCGCACATAGTGCTTATAACAATTGGAGGACCATCTCCCAATCCTTTTTACATTGCTGCTGTGCAGACCTAGAGCTGTTGCTTCAGTGGCAGCCCCTATTCTGAACGAGTGCATTCCAAAACACCTAGGATCCAAACCTGCCCTGTTTGTTGCCATCTCCATAACCCTTTTAAACTGGAACCTGGTCAGCGGGGTCCCATCTGCATGTATTAGCAATGCTCCCTCCACTGTACTTTTCCTCTATCGCAGGAATGTTTGTAGCTGAGTCACGGGGCAGCGAGTATTATCATATGCGCTGTGGAGTACTATCCCCTTGCCCCAGGCTTCCTGATCTGTTTTGGACTTTTTACAGATATTAGTAACGTGTCTCCTTGCACTTTTGCATGTTCAAGCTGCAGCCCTCCTTGCACATCCTGTTTATTTTGCACCACCAGCTCCCCTATCCTAAAGGCTCCATAAAAGGCCAGTGAAAAGGCGGCTATGAACAGCAAAGCCTCCCATGTTGAGCTGCAGATGCCATCCAGAGCTGCCAGTAGAGATGTTAGTAGTTCTATCCTAATTGGGCATCTTGTGTCTGGTGCTGCTCCCTGGAGGCATCTCCACCCTTTTAGGGCCTTCCTAACAATGAAACTATTGGTAGGGTCCCCCTGCCCTTAATTTGCGTGAAGAAGGACATTGCGGCCACATGTCATCTGGCTGCCGCCACTGAGCGCCCTTCTTTATTCAAAGTATCTAAATACTGCAGGAGTGCCCCTGTGTCATGCCAGCTTTCAACCCAATTTTTTCCCCAAAAAGCGCAGTAAGCCCAAAACGCCCCTTCATAAGCTTTCCTGGTCCTGGGAGCTAGGCTAGCTGCCACGAGGTTCTGTAGTTGGGGGCACCAATCCGCCAAAGTACTTCTGGGTAGAATGTCGGGGTTGCCTCCGCAGAGGGTAGATGTTCCCTGAAACCTGCATCAGCAGCATTATTCAAGACTCCCGGGATGTGTTTAGCCTTAAACTGTATATTCAATTTCATACATAACAACATTATCTCCTTCAACAGGCGGAGGATCATTTTACACCGTGCAACCTGCTGGTTGATGCATTCTACCAGCGTCATGTTGTCTGACCAGAAAATCACAGATTGATTACGCAGATGTTGAGGCCAAACAGTGAGTGCCATCCAGATGGGAAAGAGTTCCAGGAAACCAATGTTGGCTGTCACACCATTCTCCACCCACCATGCCAGCCAATGTTGCGCCACCCACTCATTCCCAAGTTTGGCACCAAATCCCACACTGCCCGCAACATCAGTCCATAAACCTAACTCCGCAGAAGTAGTGGGAGGACCGGGCCACACCACCCTGCTGTTGAAACCCTCCAGAAATGCTATCCAATTACGCTTGTCCTGGCGAACCTCAAACGACAGTCTTGTGTAATGGTGTTTTTCTTGGAGACCTGTCATGGCCTGTGAGATGGAGTGGGAGAATGGTTGTGCCGTAGCTATGACTCTCAGCGCAAAGTTCAACTGACCCACTGTCTGTTGTAGCTGATGTAAGGTTACCTTATCTTTTGCCAGGCATTGTTGTAATGCTGTCTTAAATTTCTCAATTTTTTCCATAAGTAACCGGAAACACCCCTGTACTGATTCTAACTCGATGCCCAGGAATTCTATTGTGGTCGCTGAACCCACTGTCTTCCCAGCCGCCAGGGGAACCCCAAAGGTCCGCATGAGCACGCAAAATTCCTTCAATGCCCAAGCACACTCCCGGGAACCCGCTGACCCCAGAAAAAGGAAATCGTCCAGATAATGCATGACATATTGGTGCCCTGTCACCTGTCTAAAAACCATTCCAAAAATGAACTGAATTTTGCAAAGTAAGCGCAGGAAACAGAGCATTCCATGGGCATGCACATATCCATGTAGAATTTGTCTTGAAATTTAAAACCCAGAAGGTGGTAATCTAGAGGATGGACTGGCAGCAAACGAAAAGCAGACTCAATATCTGATTTGGCTAGCAAGGCCCCGGGGCCCAGACCCCTTAGCATATCTACTGCCTGGTCAAAGGAAGCATATTTAACACTACAGATTTCCTCACTGATGGCGTCATTCAATGAATTGCCTCTAGGTTGCTGACAGATTATAAATCAACCTGAACTCCCCCTCCTCTTTCTTGGGGACCACTCCAAGGAGTGAGCAAACAAAATTGTGTACAGGGATGTGATCAAAAGGACCAGCCCAGGTGAAACTCTTTTGCAATTTTTGTTGCAGCCACCCCAGGATTGGTCCTTACAGAAAGCTGATTTTTGCAATCTAGTGTCCCTATGTAATCAAATGCAGGAATCCTAAAGCCATACAGAAACCCTTCTTGTAATGTCCTAGCCGTGGCATGATCTGGGTGGTAAACAGACATAATATCGAGTCCAAAATATCGTTTGGACAAAATATCGAGTAAAAAATATAGACTAGCCAAAATATCGACCAGACATAATATCGACTACAAAAATATCGAGTAATATCGATATTAATAGCCTAAATATCGATTCAAAAATATAGACTAGACATAATATTGACTAGATAGAATATAGACAAAAAAAATCGAAAATAAGGTAGTTCTTAATAATTTTTAATAATTGTGTAATATAAATCTGTAGCAGGTTGTGGGTTTATAGGGGAATAGGGTGGGAAGTAATTTAATTATAATTCAATAATTATGTAAATTATTATTATTTGTTAATTAATTGGTAAATAATTAAAATATAATTGGTAAAAAATAATAAATAATTAATAATTAATTTTTAGTAAATTATTTTCTGTAGTGGGTTGTGGGTTTAAAGGGGAATAGGGTGGGAAGTAATTTTATTATAATTAATTAATTATGTAAATTAATAATAATTGTTAATTCATTATTAATAGGTAATTAATTAAAATATAATTGGTAATTAATTATAAATATTTAATTGATAAATAATTAATATTTAGTAAATTATATTCTGTAGCGGGTTGTGGGTTTATTGGGGGATAGGGTGGGAAGTAATTTAATAATAATTAAATAATTATGTTAATTAATATTAATTGTCAAATAATTATTAATTGGTAATTAATTAAAATATAATTGGTATTTAATGATAAATATTTAATTGATAAATAATTAATATTTAGTAATTTATTTTCTGTAGTGGGTTGTGAGTTTATAGGGGGATAGGGTGGGAAGTTATTTAATAATTAATTAATTATGTAAATTAATTAAAATTGTTAAGTGGGAATAGTAATTTTAAGCCTTACGCTATCCAATGTTTTCCCTACTGTTGCACCCACTGGAGTGGGAATAGTAATTTTTACCCCTACGCTATCCAACGCTTTCCATACTGTTGCACCCACTGGAGTGGGAATAGTAATTTTTACCCCTACGCTATCCAACGCTTTCCCTACTGTTGCTCCCACTGGAGTGGGAATAGTAATTTTAACACTTACGCTATCCAATGTTTTCCCTACTGTTGCACCCACTGGAGTGGGAATAGTAATTTTTACCCCTACGCTATCCAACGCTTTCCCTACTGTTGCACCCACTGGAGTGGGAATAGTAATTTTTACCCCTACGCTATCCAACGCTTTCCCTACTGTTGCACCCACTGGAGAGGGAATAGTAATTTTAACCCCTACGCTATCCAACGCTTTCACTACGGTTGCACCCACTGGAGTGGGAATAGTAATTTTTACCCCTACGCTATCCAACGCTTTCCCTACTGTTGCACCCACTGGAGTGGGAATAGTAATTTTAACCCTTACGCTATCCAATGTTTTCCCTACTGTTGCACCCACTGGAGTGGGAATAGTAATTTTTACCCCTAGGCTATCCAGCATTTTTCTACTGTTGAATTCACTATAGTTGTTACAATAAATTTTATCCAATTTGCTATGCTACGGTAAAAATATGATATATGTTTAGTTAATAATATGTATTTATATATATATATATATATTTATTCATTTATTTTTGTAATTTACATTAATTATTTATTAATATTACATTTATTTAATCATTTTAACTAAGTTTATATTAAATATATTTATTTTTATATATATTAGTTTTAACTTAATTTAAAGACATAAAAAAACGATATTTTGACAGTCTATATTATTTACAGTCGATATTTTAGAGTTGATATTTTTGTACTTACCTGTATAAAGATAGAAACTCGATATTTTGTCCCTCGATATTTTCTCATCGATATTTTTGCAAGTCGATATTAATGGGCTCGATATTATTTCAGTGATCCGATCTAGGTATTTGTTTAACCAAGGAGTCATAGCCGTAACGTCAATGGGTGAGTGTGTTACAAGTTGTGTCCTCTCCTCACTCCTGTTTCTTCTTTCGCATATATCCTGATTTTTTTTAGGCATTTTGATTCTGGGTGTGAAGGGTTAGCGCAGATAGAGCATGCATGCCTAAACTTACAGGTGCCTTGGGCGCTGGTGTATGTCCACCTATTAAAATCCCAACATATCCCATTCCGTCCCCCACTGCTCCCTGGACTAGGGGCCGTGGTTTGGGGTGGCCGAAAGGGCTGAGAACATTGAAATGTGTGACCCCTGTTGAAGTTTTGCACTGGGTTAGCAAGCTGCCCTGGCCCAAACTGATCCAACCATGCGATCGTGTCGACTCGGTCCAAGGAAAGTGATGGGTCAACTGCCCTATTCTTCCTGAAATTTCTGGCATATTCCTTCCACCCTATGCCCCCATATTTGTCATGAGACATAGTAATCCTGCTCTGGTAACAAGCCATCTCTGCTTGTATGTTAGGAGGACGCTCAGCTGTTATAGCCATAAATACTGAAAAAAGCCCTAAACCAGTTGCTCAAATTCTCCTCTACCATGAATTTCAACAATTCACTGCGCCATTCACTAGGAAGCATCCAATCTTTCTGTTTCCTTGAATAATCCATTTCCCTTTCGTCCACGAGCAGAGAGAACATAATCACGGAAGCAACAGACCATACTAATTCTTTCACTTCCCGTGTTACATGCCTGGCCAAATGCTCCCTTCCGGTGCGTGACTCACCCAAGCCCAGTAATGGTAATGTCACTTCCTTACCTATTGAAACAACTCCAGCTGGCTCCGTCAGCTTGTCCTTCCCATGGCTGCTCACTGGCACATCTTTGTCGTTTCCTACTAAAGGAACCCCCCCAGTCGGTTGCGGAAGAGATGGAATAGCTGGCCTCTCGCCTGGCGTCCCACTTGGTGTTGCAATGATCTTTGCTACCATCTTTTTTGCCTCCGCCAAGGGGTCCTCCCCTACCTCTTTTGCCCCCACTGAAGTTGGCAACATCCCTGCCCTACCTAACCAAGGGAGAACCGCCGCTATCTGCCCCTCAACTCTTTCCCTGAGGTCTGCAAGGCTCTGCCCTAGTTTATCAACCTTAGCCCATCTCCTATCTATAGTCATCATCGTGCGCATCATTGACTCCATCATGTGCTCCATGCAGGAACACTTTGCGCCACGCTTACTGGCCATAGCTCCTAAGTCCAAATTGCCGGGTCACTTATCAACTGATAAACAGTAACACCGTGAACACAATGTTATCTGCACTTAAGTGTTTTCTCTCCCTGAGAGCCTCCCCACAATATTTGCCTGGCCTGGAAACCTGTCCAGGTCCTTACCTGCACGCTGTTGGAGCCGCACCACACCAGCTAACCTGGGTGTTGGGCGAGTAATCTCAAGCCCGTGCGGTCCACAGAAGGAGTGAAATGCAGGCTGTCTGTGACCTCTGTGAGTGATGTCCTTGTGCCACCTCCGATGCACCAGTGCGGAGAGTCTTTTTTTAACTTGGATTCTGTAATTAGGACAAGTAGAATGTTATTTCTCTTGAAATGTCATCAAATAACAATTGTGTTTAATACAATTCCACACAGTATAGCGAAAGGTCCTTGATGTAAGTGTAATTGGAACAAGTTCCTCCACCAATGCACACTTGGCCCCCCAACAATCGCCTTAAAAAGGAACTTAGACCAAGCTCCCCACTGTTCTCTAAATGTTATCTTGATGGTAGCAAACCACTAAACCCTGTCTCTAAAACAGAGAGCCTACCAACACTCGACGACAAGAAAACCTCCGATGTACACGAGCCCCCACAGCCCCCGCGCTACCTCTAAAGTGGGAGAGCAGGAGAGAAAATTCCGTAGGAGGGACAAAAACAGGCGCACCGTGCTGCCTATCCTTGGTTTAAAACAGAGCGTATACCGTCCCCCTTAGGCGGCCAATTCAAATAACTGCTCTGTTCATGGGTTCTGTAACGTATCAAACACCCCCTGAGTACCGCTCGCTACCTGCTAGTTAAATGGGCCCGTACAAGAAAATTCCTGCTGGCACCCAGAGCTGGATCAGACCCCTTGCCTTCAGTAGTGAAGAGGCCTGCAAGATCACTGCAGTGGACACACTATTGTCTGCCGTTGGACTCAAACACTACGGAGAGCGGGACGAAGCTCTGTAGCACCGTAGCACAATGCGGGCCTGCCCACCCCGAGTACCTCAGAGAAACGCTGTGTGCGCCTCTCAATACCAACAACTCCTTATCTCTCCCGGCGTGACACGGTGTGATGCTAGTGTCCCGGTAGCAGTGAGGCTTCCTGACTCCGCCCATGCTTGCAATCACCGCGCAGCATTCACGCCGCCCGAATGCCGACCACGCCGCGAACCTGCAAAAGGAGAGAGAAAACAACAAAAGGAGGCGCAGCCGAACTCTCCCGCGCCGCAGTACCGCTCAGAGTCCTCTGAATTCTGGAACCACAGACCCTCGAGCCGTCCACCTGTAAAGAGAAAACAAAAAGAAAATAATTACAGCCTCTCTGGAGGCTGGATGCGGCAGGCTGTGGAGCGCGGAGTCAAAGAGGCAGACTCCCGTGCTCCTCAGCCTTTTAACCTTTCCTCGCCAGTCCGGTTCTAACTGGCCTGAACTTCGTTCTTTGGGTGAACCGGAAGTGATTCAAAGACCGGGGACCAACCACCTTTGAGGCGTGCCTGTCGTGTCATAGCTGTGCGACAGATCCGCCTCCGTGATCGAGGGAGGGGGGCCGGTGTGCCCGCCATACTTTTGGTGGGGGCGATGCCGACCCCGCATTTCTCTGACTGGCGATAATGTTCCTTGAGTGACAAAGGCAGACAGTGGAAGCCTCTGAGACAGGCAATTAAAGCCCATGAGAGACAGAGACATGCAGACGCAGCTGCAGTGACAGCAAATGACTGAGGTGGCTGCGGGCAGCGGGCGCGGGCGGGGGGGCAACGCCCCAAAGCCCCGAATGGACGCACCACCACTGAGTAAGACCCTTCTCAAGCCCTCTCCAGGCTTCTTGATTGGACTCGAAGCACAATCCTATCAGAAGCTGGGCAGTTCTGTGTGGCTCCTTGCCCTTTACTGCTTGTTAATAAAAGCAGCAACAGATATTTTTTCTGTTGTATGGTTGAAGAGCAGACTTGACGGGATTTTTTTTTACCTCCTGCACTCTACATATTGCATGAAAGCACAACAATTGAACACAAGCATGTTCATACTGCTGCACTCAGCTGGCATCTTAGGAAGAAGGTGTATTTAGCATGACACTTTTGGAGGCACATACATTGGCTTCCCGGGTTACTCAGAGGAGCAAATGTTTGAATATAGTGGAAAATAAATTAGGCCCTGACAAGCATTTCCCTTTTTCATTCTAGCGCTTCCTTATTCTTTAAAAAATTCTGTTCAGAGTTTACTGAGTGGAAAGGTTTTAAAAAAGAAACCACGCCATTTCCAAACACTTAAAACACTGAATTCAAAGTATAGTTTTGAGATAACAAGCTACTTGCCTGCTTTTCCCCCGGGATTTTGAGATTTGTTTTCACTTACTTTTTTTAAACAATACTTTACAGACAAACATTTTGAAAATGCTAACAGTTTGGTACTTACAATGTTAAGGTGAACCTATTGGCTTTGTCAGTGCTTCTTGTCTTTGTTGCTAGCTCTTGAGTACTCAAGCTAATTTGCTGGAAGAACTTGCCAGTCTCGTCAACGGAGGTGGCACTGGTTCGCCTCTCTTGTTTTTTTTTCCAGTGCTCCCGAGACCTATGGTTTGGGTGTGCACTTCGCTGACAGCAGCACCATGGGGTTTCACATCACCATCAATTGTTAAGAGTTGGAATTTGTGTGTGTGTGAGATGAGAGCACTTTCATGCGAATGTATGATGTTACAACACATACATTTATAATGCATGCCTTTATAATGCAGTTTTTACATTGCAACATCCTTTACAACGCATTCTTTTACATAGCATGCCATTACATCGCATTTTCAGAAACTACCTTTACAACGAATTACACTACATCGCATTATACCTTTACAATGCATACCATTACAAGGCATACCATTACATTGCATTTAAGGTAAGTGTTGGATAGTATAGGGGTAAAAATTACTATTCTAACTCCAGTGAGTGCAACCGTAGGGTAAGTGTCGGATAGGGTAAGCGTACTATGCATTGTAATGGTATGCGTTGTAATGACTTGCGATGTAATGCCTGCGTTGTAGTGACATGCAGTGTAATGACATGCATTGTAGTGACATGCAATGTAATGGCTGCGTTGTAATGGCATGCGATGTAAAGGATGCTGTGATGTAATGACTGCAATGTAAAGGTAGTGTGATGTAATAACTGCATTGTAAAGGTTGTTTCCCCATTCATGCACCACTGAGGATCCTTGTGGAGCACAGACAAGCCTATATGGATGCTAAGAGGTGCATGGCCGTTTGTGCGTGCCCAGATTTTCTATGCGCACTTCTCTGATGTTCTGTAGGTTTTCACCCCTATACCATTCCTCTTGACCCCGCTGGTTTATAACTCAGCCCTGGCCAGCCCCGAACCCCACCCATAAAAAAGAAGCCAGACCGATTTGCAAATGGGGCTGAGGTGCTTTACCCCACCTGCTGCAACACACCTGCTCATGTACTCTCGCAATTAGTTCCAAAGCAACAACATTCCATCCGCCTCGCGCGACATGGTGTTCTCAGTGTGAGTGAATGCGTGCTGACACCAGACCACGTCCACAATATTTCATTTCTTCTTCCTTGCTTGCTACCTTCACACAAAACCGTTTTTAGTTGCTCATAGCAGAAACCTCAGAGTGACTGTAGTGTGTACATAAGTTATGAGGTGTACACATGTTTTAGATAATTTCTTCCCTCACACACTGGCACCGTAATCATTATTGCGGACAAAGTGGGTGACCGTACTACCCAGGATTCAAGTAGTTTAAGTTGGAAAAATGTAGTTAACCTACCCCCAGAGGCGGCACCCCACGTAGTAATTTTAAGTGGTGTGCCTGAGCTTACCAACTCTGCACTAGAAACCTTTGATTCCCTAAAAAATAAAGTGATCAGTTGGTTGAACATCCACAGGCCCCTTCCCCCAAACATGAGAAGTGAACTGCTGATGGTTAGGAGGGTTACATGGGTGGGATGCACCACGAAGAAAATCAAAGGTGATTGCATCCTGGTAAACTTTAGGAATCCACAGATCGTTTCTCATATTTGCAATTGGCTGAATGGTTCGGGTAATACAACCATTCAACCGTTGCCATTGTCCTTTTTCTACCCACCTCCAAATACCCGATGCATCTAGGGATTGATGAAGGATGGACAAGGGTGGGAACAAGTTTTCAAGGCAGAAGGCACATGCCTATCTGTTATGATGCACCTACCCCTGGTGATTATTCGTATGGCAACAGGTATAGCTGCCTTGACCACGTAGATTGACCACAATGGGATGTAGGTCCAGGGGGAAGAGAAGGAGGGGTGGCCCAAATAAATCTCTGTAATAACCAGGAAATAGCCCAGGCTATCCCAGCTCCAGTGGTGACAGTGGCGGATATTCTTGATAATGGTCACCTTTCCCGAGAACACTCACTCCCTGGCCCAGCGAGCACCATCACTATCAATGAAGAACCCTCTATGCAACCTCCCGGCAGCCCCCCCAGCTCTTCTGTACTAAAAATCCTTTCCTGGAATGTAGCGGGCCTTTGTAACAAACTGGCCTGCCCTGACTGGGGATCATTTATAGACCTGAATGACATCTGTCTGTTCCAGGAAACATGGGCGCGGAAGGAGCAATTCCGTTTTGGATTGCCTCATTTTCAGTCCCCGCAAGGTGGGGGGGGGGGGGAGGCAGACCGTCGGGGAGGTTTAACAATCTGGATAGCAACCCATTTGGGTTGCAGTGCTAGAATTATGGACACAGCATCAGGGGACATGCAATGCGTGATTCTAGAGTGGCAGAATGGCTACAGACTCGCATTAGTCAATATCTATTCTAGACCTGTGAGTCTCAGCTCTCAAATGACGCAGGAAATTCACAGGTAAACAGGATGGGGACTAGGGCAAGGACAGGTGAGGGCAAAGGTTAGTAGCAGGAAAGAGGAGAGGAGTAGAGCGGGGAGGGGTAGGGGGTAGGTAGTTCGGTAAAAGTTCCAATGGATCTGCTGCGAGGCATTCAAAAAGCAGGTCCGTTTCTTCGCAGGCGCCATCTTGAAGTTAAAACGCCGGGTGAGAATTACGCCAGAAGTCTTGTGTTGCTATGACATGTAGGAACGGCCGCCATAGCGTCAGACGCTCCCGACCATTCGATGTCCGGGGACAAGAAAAATCCAAATAATGTCCGGGGACAGGTAAAATTTTTGCTAATAATTCTCATTAGTGCTAATTTAGAGTTGTGGGGAATAGGGAGTTTTTCTTGTTAACGAGCTAGTTCTTTCCATTCTGCTGGGCTATTGATCAGGGCTTGTGTGTATGGGGGATCACTGAAACAATATTGATGTCAACAATATCGAATCACAAAAATATCAAGAAAAAACATATAGAATACCAAAATATCGACCTCCTATCTCCAAACAGGTAAGTGCAAAAATATCGAATAAAAAATATCGAAGTAAAAAATATAGTTAGTCAAAACATCAAATTTTTTAAAATGCTTTACATTAATTAAAAATTTATGAAATAATAAATATAATTAACTTAAACATACTTAAAATTCCTTAATAACCTTAAAAATAATAAATAATTAATGTAAGTAAAAAAGAAATATACAAATTTATTTGTTAATACATATATATATATATAGAAGCTCCCAGTTGCACCGGCAATCCCAAGGCACTCACCAGCGGGTGCAGATTCCGCGCCGATACTCGCGGTCGATTATTCAGGCTCAAACCATTTCCATCAAGAAATGTAAAACGCACTCCGGGGGTAAGCGGCAAGATTTTATTTCAGCCCACAAACTTGTGTAACAGACACGTTTTGGACGCAAAGTCCTTCGTCAATGTTTACACATTGACGAAGGACTTTGCGTCCGAAACGTGTCTGTTACACAAGTATGTGGACTGAAATAAAATCTTGCCGCTTACCCCCGGAGTGCGTTTTACATTTCTTGATGGAAATGGTTTGAACATATATATATATAAACATAATATTAATAAAAAAATTACAATATTTTTACTGTAGGATAGCGGAAAGGGTAAAAATTACTATTCCCACTCCAGAGAGTGCAACAGTTGGGAAAGCGTTGGATAGCGTAGGGGTAAAAATTACTATTCCCACTCCAGAGAGTGCAACAGTAGGGAAAGCGTTGGATAGCATAGGGGTAAAAATTACTATTCCCACTCCAGAGAGTGCAACAGTAGGGAAAGCTTTGGGTAGCATAGGGGTACAAATTACTATTCCCACTCCAGAGAGTGCAACAGTAGAGAAAGCGTTAGATAGCGTAGGGGTGAAAATTACTATTCCCACTCCAGAGAGTGCAACAGTAGGGAAAGCGTTGGATAGCGTAGGGGTAAAAATTACTATTCAAATTCCAGATAGTGCAACAGTAGGGAAAGCGTTGGATAGCGTAGGTGTAAAAATTACTATTTCCACTCCAGAGAGTGCAACAGTAGGGAAAGCGTTGGATAGCGTAGGGGTAAAAATTACTATTCCAACTCCAGAGAGTGCAACAGCAGGGAAAGCGTTGGATAGCGGAAGTGTAAAAATTACTATTCCAACTCCAGAGAGTGCAACAGTAGGGAAAGCGTTGGATAGCGAAGGGGTAAAAATTACTATTCCCACTCCACAGAGAGCAACAGTAGGGAAAACGTTGGATAGCGAAGGGGTAAAAATTACTGTTCCCACTCCAGAGAGTGCAACAGTAGGGAAAGCGTTGGATAGCGTAGGTGTAAAAATTACTATTCCCACTCCAGAGAGTGCAACAGTAGGGAAAGCGTTGGATAGCGTAGGTGTAAAAATTACTAGTCCCACTCCAAGGAGTGGAACAGTAGGGAAAGCGTTGGATAGCGTAGGGGTAAAAATTACTATTCCAACTCCAGAGAGTGCAACAGAAGGGAAAGCGCTGGATAGCATAGGGGTAAAAATTACTATTTCAACTCCAGAGAGTGCAACAGGAGGGAAAGTAAATACTTCATATATAAATAAAAATAAATTAAATATTAATACCAATCACAAATTTATTCAAAGTAATTAACAATTTTATATAATATTATAATTATTCAATTAAAAATACAAATAAAAATTAATTATTAAAAAGTATTACCTAATAATACAAATTATTTACCAATTAACAATTAATTAATTAACAATTAAAAAATAATTAAAAATTTGAACAAAAAAACAATAAATAAATTAAAATATTTAATTAATTACAATTAAATTACTTCCCACCCTATTCCCCTACAAACCCACAACCCGCAACAGAAAATAAATTGATAAAATTAGCATAATTATCAATTAATCAATTAATTAAAATAAATTACCAATTATATTTTATTTAATTACCAATTAAATATTTTAATATCAATTAATTCGAAATAAATACCAATAAATAAATAAAAAAATGTAACTAATTATAATTAAATTACTTCCCACCCTATTCCCCTATAAACCCACAACCCGCTACAGAAAATAAATTAATAACATTAATATAATTATCAATTAATCAATTAATTATAATTAATTACCAATTATATTTTAATTAATTACCAATTAATAATTAATTAACAATTGATTCAAAATAAATACCAATAAATAAATTAACATATTTAATTAATTATAGTTAAATTACTTCCCACCCTATTCCCCTATAAACCCACAACCTGTTACACAATTATATTACACAAAAATAAAATAACATAACATTTATTAATTAAAATAAATTTGAAAATAAATATACACTTTTCACACATATACTAACATAAAAAATACCTTAAAAAATTAGATATTATTAAAAAAATAATATTAACTTACTTACCTCAAATTCGATATTTTTGTTGTCTATATTCTGTCCATTCTATATTTTTGTTGTCTATATTCTGTCCATTCTATAATTTTGTAGTCTATATTCTGTCCATTCGATATTTTGAATTCGATATTAATGCTATTCTATTCAATATTTTTGTTTTTTTCCCCCTGCGTCGTCGCTACCGTCAGCGCGTCAGTGACCTGACCCGCTTTCCTTTTTAGCCCACCTGAGACTCTGCAGCGGTGTATGGGGCATCTGACGGGATTAGCGCCGCGTTTAGTGCTTGGTGACACTCCCACTTCGACCTGTACTGTTGCGGAACACTACTCGCGCTACAGACTAGGTGTGAAATTATTGCGGTCATTCTCCTGATCCAGCGCACAAGAAACTGCAGTTGTTGGTCTTTTTTTTTCCCAAATCTGGGGCGGGTGGTTCTGTTCTACCGCCTGTGTGCTGTGCCTCGCCTCACTAATTACGCGCTATGCTGTGCATTAGATATCCCTGCTCTCGTCCTCCCCGGTTGGTCCCGCTTACTCCTCGCGAACTGCTGCATTTGGGGTTACGATCGTCTTAGTGCAGCATTGTGACCGCCATCTTGTTAAAGGTCCGCTACCGGCAGGATTGCTCTCCCCTGAGTGCGTCTCGCGTATGCCACTCATCGCCTCTGTGAAAGAAGGTCTTGGGACTTAGCTTCGCTGAGGATGTTGAGCTTGGCCGCTCAGCAGGGGCATTTGAGAGTTCCTGTCGGCATCTACAGCACAGCGTTATTATTAATGGCATCACTGCACTTACAGTGCCCAGGAATGGTCCTGGGTACTCTAGGAGCACAGGGCTCTAATCTGTGCCCACACCTCTGGCATAGGGCACCCAACTAGAGGGGTGACTGAAGTATGCCAGGGCAGTGGGTTCTGTGGGCATGGCCCACAGGGATGTGTGCCATGTCGACTCTGGTTTTAGTTCTGTACTTAGGTTCTCAGCCTGCAAAGGCAGTATGTGGGTGCCAGGGTACAGGGCCCCTGAGGGTGGCACAATAAGTGCTGCAGCCCTCAGGGGTCTTCTCTGGTCACCATGCTATGGGTACCTAGGGTACCAACTACTAGGGGCTGACAGGTGGCAATAGATGCCAATTGGGTTTTGTTTCAGTACCGTTTTAGGGAAGGAACACAGGCCCTGGGTACCTGATTGGCAGGAGCCCATGGCACACTCAGTCAAAGCACATCAGCAATTCAGAAAAAAGTGGGGGCATACCAAGGCAAGAAAGATGGCACTTTCTCACAGTTTCCCATCCCTGAGCCACGTGCCCCCGCGCCGCACCCTACCCCTGTTTTGCTTTCCCAGCCCTGTTTCCTCACACTTCCCTTAGTTTGTTCCAAAATCCTACGTTCCTACTCACAAGATGGACCCGATCCCATGGTCGAAGCCGGTTCCCCGCTCACGGTCCGCTCAATGTCAGCAGTCCTGGCCATAAAAACATTGCCCCTTACCACTCTACCTTATGATTGCCTGTTTGGCCACAAAAACACGTTCAATTGATCCTGGAGACCCACTTGCTGTAGTGTCACAAGTTCGATAAACGCAGTCAGAAAGAATTAACAGGTTACGCGTCATCCCTTTCGTGGCAACCCTCCATGACACATGGTAGGTAGTGCAATCGGAACAGGTGCAACAAATTCTTTCATCTTAGCTGGGATCCACCCAGCTCGAACCCGACCACTTACACCAGCCAGCAGGCTTTATATTGCCAGCCGCAAGCCGACCCTTATCTCACACGTGGGTAGTGGCCACAATCTTGCCCCGTGTTTTACCTGCACCTTAGTGTTGCCACAGACACCTTCCACTGTCGTGCTACCTCATCCCTGCAACACAACAAAATTAAAACAGCCCTTTAATTTGTGCTATGGGCACTATATCTACCCAACCGTCGCCAAGGCACCGCAGACAGCTGTCCCACTCACGGTCCGTGCGATCCGTGAACCGCGACCATTATCCTCTTGGTCACTTGCCAGTGACCAGGGGCTCGGTAGACGAATGTCCACCAATGTCAGGTGCTTCAGGTAAGAAGAGGTGAAGCTTGACTCTGCAGCCACGGGGACCAGGAGACGTCGACGATGAACAAAGTCCACAGGCGAGCTGTCCCACGAAGGATGTCAAGTGCAGGGGGGGGTCAGTGTCCGGATTGAACACCAACAAGCCTTGGCAACTGCAACCCACGCGGTCAGAGAGAAGATGCTTCGGTGAGGACCAGCAAGGTCCTTGGGACTCCCCAAGCGATGGAGAGTAAAGGCACGTCTGGAGCGACCAGGTAAGCCCATGGAAAGTTAAAGTTGCCTTCACAGGGACCCACAGGCCAACGGACCAGGGATCGCGAAGGGACCTCAAGATAAATCACAAAATACCAGCCCACGAAACACTCGTGGAGTGTAGGACGGTAATCCTCGGTGGAATCACTGCTCTTGGTCTGGACTACAAGTAGCCGAAAGCACAGCTTCAGGGGTCGCCGGAAAGCAAATGCTTCTGCAAATGGACACCGTGCCCAGGGGTTCGGGTTGCACGGTCCCCACGAGGGATACAGGTGTCAGGTTTCTGAGCACACTAGTCAACCTCAGGGACATTTGGAACCATACCTCCTGTATTGCAAAAATCTTCGGAGTCCTCAGGAGCTTTGGAGTTGCAAACCGGCCAGATGCATCTTTGGTACCTGCTTAGCACGGGACTAACTCCTTTACTCCAAGGGAGATTCTTCAGTCATCCAGCGTCGTGCAGATCGTCAAAGTGGTTTCTGTAGCAGAGTTTAGTCCAGATAATATCTAAAGTCCTTTAAAATGGAGTTCCAACTTTATACTCAAGGAAGGGGTGGGACAAACTCTGGGGACCCACTATGGAGGGTCAGGACAGAGGGGTGGCTACACCCATATCCTTTGTCCAGTTTCAAGCCAGAGCAGTGCTGTCATATTTCTCCCTCTAGGAGGGTGGAATCATACCTCCCAGTACCAGTTACTGGTGTGGAGGTATAATTTCAAGGTGTTTGACAGCAAACACAACAGTTTTCTGTGCAGCCGTTTTAAAGTTATCGTTTAATGCGAGGTTATAATGCACTTAAGAGTATATGGTATGGCTGCATGACAGAACAACCCCGGAGAATAGATTCTGAAGGCTGCAGAGGGGCCCTGCTCATGCATGGGCACCCTCTCACATAAAACCCAGCACCCTGCCTTCAAGATTGATAAAGCTAGAGGCCAGGCCCTCTCACTGATTGCGGGTGAAAAGAAAGATAGGAATAAGGCCGTCGTCGAAGCAGAAGTTGAGATAGCTCACCTTGAGGCGGGACTGGGGGAGGAGGTGACTTGTTCTAAACTGCATGTCTTGAAGCTCAAACAACTCGAGTATAGATCAATGGTCACGGATACTGCCAGACCCCTGAGTAGAGAGCAGCAGGGTAGGTTGTATGATGTCGGAGACAAGGTGGGGAAACTCATTGCCTAGTTAGACAAGAAGGATAGAGCGGAACGGGTCACCCCGGAAATTGT
This sequence comes from Lissotriton vulgaris, assembly GCF_964263255.1. NCBI lineage: Eukaryota > Metazoa > Chordata > Amphibia > Caudata > Salamandridae > Lissotriton > Lissotriton vulgaris. The sequence goes on along the minus strand of NC_141685.1, from coordinate 1,141,204,230 downwards.
GAATGCGGATGGTGTGCGACTCACAGACCCACAGAGCGTAGTGGACAGTTTTGCTGATTACTTTCAGACAGTGTACAGGTCGGTTTCGGATCTGCCGGAGGAGGATTCTCTCCTGCTTCTGCGGGATCTACGGTTACCATGCCTATCTAGCAAGGATCGTGACCTCATGGACGCTGTTTTTACGGCTGATGAGGTGGCTCTAGCGGTGCGTTCATTGAATGCAGGTACGGCGTGGGGACCCAATGGACTCCCGATTGAGCTTTACAAATTATGGCCAGATAAGATAGCGCCTCACCTGAAGGACATGTTTGTGGAAGCCCGGGAGGCGGGAGTGTTACCTTATGATCAGAGGATTGCCTCAATTGTGGTTATACACAAGGAGGGAAAACCAAAATTGAGCTGCGCCTCGTATAGGCCAATTTCATTGTTGAATGTGGAGCCTAAGATACTAGCTAAGCTCCTCGCTAATAGATTGATTAAAGTGATTGGCGAGCTGATACACCCGGATCAATCGGGCTTTATTCTGCATAGAAACACAGCCTTAAATCTGCGTAGGCTACATGGAGTAATAGCTAGGGCTCACACCCTACGAGAGCCGGCCATAATAAGACCCCCCAGGATATAGCGGCATGGATTTGCAAATTTAGCGGCACAAATATGGAAATTTAGCGGCACAAATATGGAAATTTAGCGGCATTTTTGCGGCACTTTATTTTACTCAGGTGAAGGCTGTTATCCCTTGGAAATGCAATCCTCCATTTGCTTTAGTATAGGTTCTGAGAAGCCCAACAAAGATGGCCTGGTAGCATCCAATAGGAAATGGCATTCCAGAAGCTACCTTAGTGAAATTAAATATTTGCCTAAGATCACACAATGTGCCATGTTACAGCAAGCTCGGAAAGCCAAGGTCAGACAGCCCAGGCCAGGGCACTTCGAATGTAAGCAGCTGGACAACTTCTGAAGGTCCCCCAACCAGGGCCGTTCTGAGTACGCAAACTAGCCCAGGCAATTATGTCTGATTGGCTGGGGGGTGAAGAATGGCTTGGATGTTTGGCCTGGCTTTCTAAGAGGGTTCTTTGTTCTGTAGTTGGATGATGAAGCAGTTCCTCCTACAGCTGGAACACTCTTCGGAGTAGCTGTTACGCTTTATAAATAGCTGATTGATTGATTGATTAACTATTTGAATGCCATGGATGTTGACTTAACATGCTCTGTTATCCGTCTGGTGCAACTGCCAGTGAGCTGTGACCAAAAATGCAGGAATGAAAACAATGCTTCCCTTGGATCATAAATACAGTGTGCTACTCTGATAAATTCAATCATCCATAGAATTTTGGAAAATCAATAAAAGTACAGAGTTTATCACAAATAGTCTAAAACAGCAGTCAGCTAAGCATGAACAGTTAGTTATATGTATTAGTTGCATCTCAACACAATAAACACAGCGAAATGTGCTCCACAGAGCCATTTGTGCCTATTGATATATACATGAAAGGAAATGTGCTATTGTACAAAGGCACTGCCTTTTGACAGTTCACAATTGAACCTACTATGCAACTCTGATGTGCACAAGGGCAAAACGGATTTCACAAAACATTCACAGGATTGTTTCTGGGAATCTGCACCTGGCACAGTTTTCTAGACATACCCTAGCAACATATTGTGCGAATTCCAAAAAACTGTAAACATCCATGCAAACGTCAGAAGCAACTACAAACATACACGGACACTTTTATCTGTGAACAGGGTCCTGAATGTACAATCCCGCCCTCTAAATAAAATGCGGAGCCAGGAGTCATGGAAGGCACTTCTTTATTTATTGCCTTTTGCCTTCTAACTGACTTCGTTGGGAAACCTTGAACTGACTTGCGAGATTTGGGATTTCCTTGCGACCTGCCTTGCCGGACCCGCTGCGCGGGTCCCGCTGCGTAGAGAGACTCCCTGTGGGGCATAGAGAGGGAGCCCTACTGCCAAGAACACCCTTTGGACACCGGCGGGGCTGCGAGCTGCCTAGCAGGGACTCCAGTGACCAGGAGTCCCTGCGTGCAACACCTGTGGCCGCTCTCCCTGCCGGCACCGCCCCTGACAAGCGGAGTCAAAACCCAGCGTCTCCCTTGACCAGCGGGAAACCTTGAACTGACTTGCGAGATTTGGGATTTCCTTGCTACCTGCAACGCCTTGCCGGACCCGCTGCGCGGGTCCCGCTGCGTAGAGAGACTCCCTGTGGGGCATAGAGAGGGAGCCCTACTGCCAAGAACACCATTTGGACACCGGCGGGGCTGCGAGCTGCCTAGCAGGGACTCCAGTGACCAGGAGTCCCTGCGTGCTGAGGAAATATAATTTTTGATCGAGTAGTGTTCCCCAGCGAGTACCCCACCGTCTCCATGTACTAGCTTGCAGTGCATGTGATTTCCCTCCTGTGTCTGCTACGAAGACGCAAATACATTTGCGTCCATCTTTAACATGTCCCCTTTCAGATCCGCCATGAACGGAATGTATATTCAGTTCCTATGTATGCTGTGCCACCGTCTTTGTGGTACACTTTTCACGTTTTTCAGCTCTGGCGAAGTAGGCCCAGATTATGCCATTGAGCTTTTTCTTCGAGTCCTCTCCTGCTTTCTGACTCCGAGGGCCTCAGCCCAGGCTACCTCTGTGCCAGTGGCCCCCACCTTACTCCTTGCGCGGCTCCGGCGCATAGCCTAACCTCTGCCTGCCAAGACTGTATTCAACCTTCGAATTATCTGCTCCACTCCTCGAAAACACATTCCTGTCTCGTAGCTCAAGTAAACATCCTTCCAGCTGCAGGAGCAGAGGGCCCGGCTCTCCTGTCTCCGTGCAAGTAATTCATAGACTCCGTTGCCATGGTAGGCCTATGCCCCCTCACCCTGCATGCCAACACGTAGACGCATACATGCAGACAGTATAGAGTAGTCTCCGCCCGAGAGACCTTTTCCCTTCCAGATACTACAGTTCCTTAAACACATGATATCAGACATGATTTGGGATTAGGTTGATCTGACATCTCAGACTTATGTCTACACTTGTAGTGCTAAGTGTCAAGTCCCCTTCACCCTCCAGTAACACGTCAGACTCACGTCAATCTGCTGCGCGCGCATCTCTGCCATGAATTTCTGCTGACATTGCAAGATTCTCTTATGTATCCACCCATTTTGTGACTTCATGATTAATGACGTTTCTAGTACACGCCTTCATGCACGCCCATTGTACCGCCTTTTTGATGACGTTTTCATGTTTTATCTCTTCTTTTCCAGTTGTTACGCCTACTACATGCTCATACATTGTAATGCATTGACTATATATATGTACTTCTGTAAACAATATGTTGTCTGTCTGCCCTTCCTGAACCTGTGTGGTGATGGAATGGTTATGCCACCTTGGCTCGAGCCAATAACCCAATTCCTTTTACAGGAATAAAACCCTTTTGAGTTAACCTCAATATCCCGGATTTTGCCTCTTATTTTTCTGAGTTATTCTTATTGATTATTGATAGCAAATTAAGTATAGGTAATCGATTTTACCACAGTTCTGGCGCCCGAACAGGGACCCCTCCCCCACCCCACGCGCCGGAGGTGCGTTGCAGGCCTAGCCCCCTGCCACAGCCGGACGGACAACTACGCGTACCCGCAGGATTTCCTGTATCTCCCTCAGGCCAACGGAGGTGACTGAGGCTGCGATCGACACCCAGACGAGGCGGTGAGGAGTGTGGAGGATCCCGACCTGAGCCTAGCTGAGAGAGCAAGATCCGAGGTATACAGAGGCCCACCAGATTCCGAAGTTCCGAAGTATCTACGTCGCGAGTCGAGTCCGAATCCAGTCCGAGCCCAGTCCAGTCCAGGGTTTCCGAGGCCTTCTGTTTCCGTGCTTCCTGGTGAGTACCGTTGCTAGGGACGCATCCTGACGTGCGCATTAGTTTGTGCCGGTCAAGTCGGGTTCGGGTACACGAGCCTGTTCTGCACTGTTTAGCAGTGTATCTGTACTGTATAGCAGTATATCTAGTTTGCACCCGCACAAGGTGTATCTGTGCCGTTTAGCGGTACATCCTGTTACATGTCATTGTACTCAATTAATGTGGTTCGTTCTTGAAATGTTTTAATGTGTCATTCAAATGTCGTGGTATGAGTGAATGTTCGATTTTCATTGTTGTGCTTAGACGTGTTTAATGTGTAGTGTGTTCATATCTAAGTAAGAACCAAGTAGCCAGATTTCAGAATGCCGTTGTTTTCCAAACTAAGACAAATAAAAACCCGTAAAGGGGTTCTAGAAGAAGCTGTTCCCGTTCCACCTAGGGACACTCCAGGGTACTTTATGTACCATAAGCACGGCCTAGATGCTGTTTTATTTCTCGACTTATGGGTAGATTACACTAAAGAACTGTCAGAGAATCAGAGATGGCCCGCTGCTGGGACATGGGATGCAGATTGCATCATGAGAGTAGAAGAAGCATTATGGAAAAAGAAAGCCAGACAGTCACAGAAAGATGCCATCGAGTTATGGCGTAAAGAGTCGCATAGACGCACAGAAAAAGCTCACAGATTAGAAGAAAAGAGTAAAGAGGAGTCTGACAAGGCCCGAGAAGACGCATTAGTTGAGGAAGGTATCAGAGTAAAATTAGAACAAGTAGACAGACAGCGAAATACACTTATGAATGGCATGTTCCCCATCCTGTCAAAAGGCCTGCCAAAGGCCTCTCCAGAAGTACCGAAGGGCCTACCACCCCATTGCTCCCGACTAAAACGTACCAGAGGACAGCAAAGGACGTTTTCCTTTCTTCCTACTTAGATGATGTTGCTCCCACCTATGTTAATACCCCATTGCCTGCGCCAGTGCCTGCGCCAAATGGTCAGAATCCCTATGCCCTTCCTCCCCGACAAGCTACTCCTCCCCGGAATCCTCCTCCTGATCTACCTCCCCCTACTTCCCTTGATACAGATCTGACTAACCCTTTCGGAGCCGGTGCCTCAGGAGGCGCGTCCGGAGGGGCAGGTTACCAGACTCCGCCACCGACCCATCGCCTGAGTCTTAGAGAAATAGCGCAACAGCGTACACCTAGAACAGATATTACATTTTATGGAGATCGTCTTGCAGATTGTAGATATGATCCAGTACCTGGTAAAAAGAACGACGTGGATATGTTACTTGCATCAGTACGTTTACGACGAGTCACGAACTTCCTAATGACACTACCTGAAATGACAGAACATATGGATCGAATATATAAGTTTGTGCAGACAGGAGTAGGGCCTGAAAGCATTATGGAGGCCATGGCTCATCAAAAAGTGGATACTAAAGCCAAGTTATTACGGTTTCTTATAAACTGTTTTATTCGAGAAGCAGATAGGCCGGGTGCGAACCCGGAAGATTTGAAAGCACTCCACAAATGGGGCCGACATATAGCCGATGGACAGCATGACAAAGAAGCTTGTATAGATAACATGTACCGAAGAATCAGAACTTCAATAACTAAGATGCACGAGAAAAGACAGGCCGCACTAGACATAGATGCAGATAAACAAGAATTCACAGTGGAGGAGGCAGAGGAAGACCCAGAGACACCAGCACAGTTGCCAGTTAGAGAAATGATAGCGTATGTAGGTAAAGGAAGACCGTTTAATAATTCGATGCGCCCAGTGCGCCCAGAATGTAAAAGAATATATCAGGAAGCCATGTGTAATCCTAGAACTCCCGAACACTTATTCCAAGCCACTGACAGAGTACTTCAAGAGCGCATGGGGTATCATGCACTTGACTCTATGGATGAACAAGAATTAGCCAGGTCAGCCGTGCAATGGGCTGACAACTCTGAGAAATATGGTGATGATGTATTAGCGCATACGTTCCTGAACTTGACACCGAGTGAACAGCGTTTGGCTGGTATGTACATGATACAGCATCTGCTCTTATTATATAAAAGCCAACATTCTGATCCAGGTCCCCTGCGCGATATACTAATAGAACTGGTCACGAACAGATGGAAAGGTCTAAGTACTGATCTAATTAAAGTAATTCTAGAACACCGTCACAAGTATAGTACATTCCTATGTCCACAGATCAATTCAGCACCCGTTATGGAGCGAAAAACCATGTATTATATGGATAGACAGAATCCGTTACGAGAAGTGCACCCCGTACAGAATGCAGACCACACGCTTAGACGCGTATTCGTGTATACACCTGTAACTAAAATTGAATTGTTGGAAATGAAGAAATTAGTACCCAGTCACGATAAAGACCCTGCAGGTTTTCACCGCGAAATCAAAGATATGTTACTAATGGGCGATTACACTTATCCCGACCTTATGAAAATACTGAAAGTACTACTACCTCCAGGCATATACGAGAAACTCAAAGAAAAAGAGTGGGAGGTGGGAGACGCAAAGATTGATTGGGCTGCATTACAAGATGAAGAGAATACCCGAGTGCCAGGCCTAGGGCTTGGAGACAAAGTTAAAGCGTTACCAGGTTTATTAGTGCAAGTGTTGCCACGTTTATTGAGTACGAAAAAGGAAGATTGGGGTGCTATTTCAGCATGCAAACAGAAACCTGATGAAGACACTAGTGATTTTTACACACGATTTGAGAAATGTTTTGGTATTAATAGCGGTCTGAAAGCAAGTAGCGAGTCATATCCACATCTTTTTGTTACGAAATTAGTCGAGAATTCCTTACCCCAGGTCAAGAATAGAGTACTGAAAGTAGAAAGTACTTGGCAAGCTAATACTCCTTCACAAATGTTACAAATGTTACAGTATCACCAGAATAGACTTAGAGAAGAACAAGAACATGAACAAAGACGTATGAAGGATACAAAAATGAAAATGTTAGTTGCTCAGTCAGCTCCCGCCGATGGTCAGAAAAAGGGTGCGAATCAATCTAGTAATTCATCAGTTCCTGTAAAGGGTGTATGTAATTATTGCAAACAGCCAGGTCATTATATAAACGATTGTGCAGTTCTGAAACACAATATCGCCACGGGTAAGACTAAAGAGAGACCGCGCCCTCCTAGACAAGATCAGACCTCACAACAGGTACCCCAGAATATACAACATATTGCACCCATGCCAGCATCTACACAGACCGTAGCGATACCCCAAAACAGCCCATTACTGCAACACAAACCACGACACAGCAAATGTATCAGTATGCACAGAACGATTACCCTGATTACCAACGATACACATGAAACAGCCTAGAGAGTGAATTCCGCTTGCCCCTTATTGAAGTTCCTGTAGATCAAGATGGTCCTTATGTACATAGTCAAGTATTAGGGAAAGACAGAAAGTTTCTCATTGACACAGGGGCAAGCAGAACCACGATAAGCCACAGTGAAGTACCAGGGGCACCCCTCTCAGGCTCACAGAACGTGTCCCTTGGGTTTTCAGGAAAACCCATTGTTAATGAAGTATCACAACCCCTCCCTCTTGCAGTAGGTCCTCTGACACGGACTACAGATTTATTGCTCACGAAGTCATGTCCAGAAAATCTATTAGGCATAAAAACACTGAAAGCTCTAGGAGCCATTATTTGTTGTTCTCCCGAGGGAGTACGATTGTTTTTGCGAGATTTCAAAGGCCATTATGTATCGAGAGATATGGATCCCCGGCTACAGAACGTCCCTGCACACTTGTGGGCACAGGGCCCCACTGATGTAGGTTGCATGCACATTACCCCATATCGAGTCACACTTAAGGCAGGAGTGGTATTACCACGAATCCGACAATACAAGTTACCCCCAGATGCTGTAGTGGCTTTACTGAGAATAATTGACGAGCTCATTGCACAAGGAGTGGTTGTAGAAACCGACTCCAATGTGTGTAATTCTCCTATCATTCCTGTTCTTAAACGTACTGACCCAAATGCTCCACCTGTTTATCGATTAATTATTGATCTGCGCGAATTGAATAAATGTATCGTACCGCAGTACCCTGTGGTCCCAGATATCTCTTCATTGCTGACTGCTATTGATTCAGAAGCGACGTTCTTTACTGTAATAGACCTCAAGAACGCCTTCTTCAGTGTCCCTATTGATCCAGAGAGCCAATATCTGTTCGGATTCAGTTTAAATGGACGATCTTTCAAATTTGCCCGTGCACCTCAAGGATTCACAGAAAGCCCCAGCATCTATAGTCAAGCATTGAAAAAACAACTTGATTGTATCCACATGCCAGTTCACACTGCTCTGCTTCAGTATGTCGATGATCTGCTGATCACCGCTCGAAGCGAACCCGAATGTGAAAATGCATCACTGATTGTTTTGAACTTCCTGGCCGACAAGGGACACAAGGTGTCTCCTTCGAAGCTGCAATTCTGTGTTCAGCAAGTTGTGTACCTGGGTCACTTGCTGTCCAAAGTGGGGAGACAGCTCACACCTGATCGCATTCAGTTAATTGTTAACATGTCGCCACCCAGAACGCAAAAGGAAGTGCGGGCTTTCATAGGCCTCACCTCATACTGTAGACAATGGATTCCCCAATATGCATTTCTAGCAAAGCCACTCATTCAGTTAACAACACAAGAGGCAGCGACTTCGTCTGTCCTCCCTTGGACTCAGGAACATACACAAGCTTTTGAAGACTTAAAGAAAGCCTTATGTCAAGCACCTGTCTTAGCAACACCATGTTACAGTAAGCCTTTTACACTTTTTGTCACAGAACGTGAGGGTACTGCCTTGTCAGTCCTCACTCAGGAACAAGCAGGTTCACACAAGCCTTGTGCTTACTTTTCTAGCACATTAGACCCAGTCGCACAAGCCCTTCCAGCATGTTTGAAATCAGTTGCAGCAACAGCTTTAGCAATCAGACAGAGTGATTCTATTGTGTTAGGACATCCATTGACAGTACAGGTTCCACATTCTGTGGAAGTTCTTTTAAATCGAACTCAGACCCAACACCTGACCATAGCAAGATTGACAGGTTACGAACTGACATTGTTTCAACCACACATCGAAATCAGACGCTGCAGCACATTAAATCCTGCCACGTTATTGCCAGTGAATGGAGTAGATCCATTAGCACATGATTGTATTGAAGTTATTACTATCACAACAAAACCCAGACAAGACTTGACAGATGTTCCGTTACCAGATCCAGACCTGACACTTTATGTGGATGGTTCATGTATGAGAACCAAGACAGGTGAATTAGTGGCAGCCTATGCTGTCACGACAGATACTGAAGTCATTGAAACCAATTGTATTGACACTTTGTCAGCCCAAGCCGCAGAGCTTATTGCTCTGACACAAGCATGTATTCAAGCCAGAAATAAGAAAGTCAACATATATACTGATTCACGTTATGCCTTCGGAGTCGTTCACGACTTTGGAGTCCTTTGGCGAGAAAGAGGTTACTTAACTTCTCACGGTGCCACCATCCAGCATGGTCCCCTCATTCAAGCTCTGCTAGACGCAATACATCTACCAACTGCAATCTCAATCATGAAATGTAAGGCACATACCAAGGTTACTGATGTCATTTCCCAGGGTAACGACCTGGCAGACCGAACAGCAAAGCAAACTGCTCAAAACCGAACTCATGTAACTGATCAGACACAAATAGCGGTACCAGCACACTGCATGTCAGTTAGGGATCCCGCACATGATGTAATTGACATACAATCACATGCAACACCAGATGAAATTAAGGAATGGACTAAACTAGGAGGGGTCCAAACAGACCAGGGATGGATGACAAAGGGAAAATCTACATGGTTTCTCCCTGATTCTATGGTACAAGTCATCATTAACACAATACATAGTCCCGCACACCTCGGAGAGAAGGCAATGCTAGACAGTATTCAACACATATGGTCCAATAAAAACTTACGGGCAGCAGCCAAACAGAAAGTGCGTACTTGCATGATTTGTGGTCAGTTCAATCCAGGTAAAAGCATCCCCGTAGAGCAAGGTGGATTTCAGCCTCCCGACCACCCTTTTGAAGTCCTCCAGATGGATTATATCCAGATGGAACGGTGTCGAGGATTCAAGTATGTCCTCGTAGTCGTGTGTGCTCTTTCCCGATGGATAGAGGCTTACCCAGTTCCCGATTATACTGCTCCGACCACTGCCAAACAGTTGGTTCGTGAATACTTCCCGCGGTATGGTTTGCCCCGTATCGTGTACTCAGATAATGGTCAGCCATTCTCATCCGAACTTGTGAAACATATTACACTTCTGTTAGGTTACCAGTGGAAGTTCCATTGTGTCCGGCATCCCGAGGCAGCAGGTCTCGTGGAGCGTCATAATCAAACACTGAAAATCCGACTTTCCAAGATCTGTAGAGATAAAGGTATAGACTGGATAGTTGCCTTGCCGGTCGCCCTCTTCTATATGAGGATGGTGGCCCATTCCCGTTCTGGGCTATCCCCGTATGAAGTGGTCTTTGGTAGGCCACCGAATATGTGGGGGACGCCTATTCCACGTAAAATAACTGATGTTGATTGTCTTATGCTGACAGATTACCTTGCCTCCTTGATGTCTGCACTACAATCTTGTCGTTCACAGGTAGCTGCAGCCTTTCCCGACAACACCGAGACGAAGCCCCATGAGGTGGTTCCTGGTGATTACGTTTACGTCAGGAATTTTGATCGGAAGAGCCCGCTGGAGCCCCGCTGGCAATCGCCGAAGTTGGTTCTGCTCACGACGAGGACAGCTGTTAAGATAGAGGGCAGGAAGGGATGGCTGCATTCCAGTCATATTAAAAAATTCTTTGGACTTCCTTCGGACTTGGACACTAAGCCCTGCCCTCCTCCACAAACTGATACGAAACTCCCTTTGGTTGAGAAAACTGCTTCAGAAAATTACAGACAAAAGTTACGATCTAGCAAGTCAGACAGTTTAATTGTTTAAGTCCTCCCCTAGGTGAATCGGTTAAATTAGTTTCTGACATGTATCCCCTAGATCGAGATAGAGAGACAGATAGACAAAGACAACATAAGAAAAAGGCGTATTGCAAATCACTTCGTAGTCGCTGTATAGTGACACTACTTGTTATGTTTTTTCTATGTTTGCTGGTTATCATTGCTGGTATTCTTCTACATATCTATTATCCTATATTCAAGCGTGCACAATCTGCTTATAATGCTACTGCTGAACATTCTTTTAGCGAATTACCGCCACATGAATTATCATATAGGCTTGCGCTGCGCAACAACACTTTCATTAGTATGTTACATCACTCCCATCAGGTTACAAATGCTACAAACTGTTGGATATGTGGTCGACTCCCTCCCTACCAAGAAAACAAGGGAGTTCTTCCCCTTTTTCCGTACCCGTTCACACACAATGGCACATGTGGCGCATGGTTTAAAATGCTCAATGCCCTAGTTTCTACTGCTGCTATTTATGAAGGTAACTGGGTTTGGGGAAACCTGAACTCAGCCTTGCTTAAGGTATGCTACCCTGACAAGGAGGGACTCCCCGTTAGTACTGGAACCGATCTAGAAAATGAAGTATATGGATTAGATAATTACACAGTCACTTTCATGATTTTATCTGTCGAATCTGAAGCTGCTCCTGTTCTACCTGCTATGGCAGTTTTGCCAGTTACTGGTGAACTATGTGTTCGCAAGAATGGTTCTGTACACGTAGGTCATAGTAAATGTACTACTGTAGTCGAATTCAGTGATCATGGTAGATCCACGTTTAGGGCTTTACGTCATTCCTATTTTGTTTGTGGCCATACTGCATATGTCCGTTTGCCTCTAGATTGGGATGGTACCTGTTACATTGCATTCCTTCTGCCACCTGTTTTCCTAGCCCCTCCTGACTATCATAGAAACACTAACCTGATTAAGCATCGTTATCAACGAGATCTCCCACTTGTCGATTATACTGAAACCACATGGGAACAATATACAGATTTCAATAAAGGTTTTTTCCCCTACTTAGGTACTGTTTCCAATAGTAAGCTAATCCGTAGATTAACCAGAACCCTCGAAGCAGTGGTGCTTGAGACCACTTCAGCCTTAGGTAACTTAACGGAGGAGCAGTCCGCTATGCGGGTTGTTGTTCTTCAAAATCGTCTTGTTATTGACGTCATCTTGGCAGATAGGGGTGGAGCTTGTAAGGTCATCGGGTCAAGCTGCTGTATTTTCATCCCTAATAACGCGCCAACCGTGTACAAAGCTATTACACGTCTCCATAAGATTGCAAGTTTAATTCATCAGACTCCAGGCACCTGGACTTGGTCCGGTTGGTTCTGGACAACGTTATCAGCCTGGGGGTGGAAGATCCTATCCCTCCTAGGTATTGGCTTTCTCGTAGTACTCAGTTGTTGCCTGTGTCTCCAATGTGGACCGGCAATTTGCGGCCTGTGTGCCACTTCATGTATTCCACGTTCAAGTTCCCATTCAAAACACGAGAAGCAAGAAGAGCAATTGATGTTAAGTGAACAGATTGATCAATTGATGAGAATCGATGTATCATGAAGGGTCCGTGGGGAACAAGGAGGGAATGAGGAAATATAATTTTTGATCGAGTAGTGTTCCCCAGCGAGTACCCCACCGTCTCCATGTACTAGCTTGCAGTGCATGTGATTTCCCTCCTGTGTCTGCTACGAAGACGCAAATACATTTGCGTCCATCTTTAACATGTCCCCTTTCAGATCCGCCATGAACGGAATGTATATTCAGTTCCTATGTATGCTGTGCCACCGTCTTTGTGGTACACTTTTCACGTTTTTCAGCTCTGGCGAAGTAGGCCCAGATTATGCCATTGAGCTTTTTCTTCGAGTCCTCTCCTGCTTTCTGACTCCGAGGGCCTCAGCCCAGGCTACCTCTGTGCCAGTGGCCCCCACCTTACTCCTTGCGCGGCTCCGGCGCATAGCCTAACCTCTGCCTGCCAAGACTGTATTCAACCTTCGAATTATCTGCTCCACTCCTCGAAAACACATTCCTGTCTCGTAGCTCAAGTAAACATCCTTCCAGCTGCAGGAGCAGAGGGCCCGGCTCTCCTGTCTCCGTGCAAGTAATTCATAGACTCCGTTGCCATGGTAGGCCTATGCCCCCTCACCCTGCATGCCAACACGTAGACGCATACATGCAGACAGTATAGAGTAGTCTCCGCCCGAGAGACCTTTTCCCTTCCAGATACTACAGTTCCTTAAACACATGATATCAGACATGATTTGGGATTAGGTTGATCTGACATCTCAGACTTATGTCTACACTTGTAGTGCTAAGTGTCAAGTCCCCTTCACCCTCCAGTAACACGTCAGACTCACGTCAATCTGCTGCGCGCGCATCTCTGCCATGAATTTCTGCTGACATTGCAAGATTCTCTTATGTATCCACCCATTTTGTGACTTCATGATTAATGACGTTTCTAGTACACGCCTTCATGCACGCCCATTGTACCGCCTTTTTGATGACGTTTTCATGTTTTATCTCTTCTTTTCCAGTTGTTACGCCTGCTACATGCTCATACATTGTAATGCATTGACTATATATATGTACTTCTGTAAACAATATGTTGTCTGTCTGCCCTTCCTGAACCTGTGTGGTGATGGAATGGTTATGCCACCTTGGCTCGAGCCAATAACCCAATTCCTTTTACAGGAATAAAACCCTTTTGAGTTAACCTCAATATCCCGGATTTTGCCTCTTATTTTTCTGAGTTATTCTTATTGATTATTGATAGCAAATTAAGTATAGGTAATCGATTTTACCACAGTGCAATACCTGTGGCCACTCTCCCTGCCGGCACCGCCCCTGACAAGCGGAGTCAAAACACAGCGTCTCCCTTGACCAGCGGGAAACCTTGAACTGACTTGCGAGATTTGGGATTTCCTTGCGACCTGCAACGCCTTGCCGGACCCGCTGCAAGGGTCCCGCTGCGTAGAGAGACTCCCTGTGGGCATAGAGAGGGAGCCCTACTGCCAAGAACACCCTTTGGACACCGGCGGGGCTGCGAGCTGCCTAGCAGGGACTCCAGTGACCAGGAGTCCCTGCATGCAACACCTGTGGCCGCTCTCCCTGCCGGCACCGCCCCTGACAAGCGGAGTCAAAACCCAGCGTCTCCCTTGACCAGCGGGAAACCTTGAACTGACTTGCGAGATTTGGGATTTCCTTGAGACCTGCAACGCCTTGCCGGACCCGCTGCGCGGGTACCGCTGCGTAGAGAGACTCCCTGTGGGGCATAGAGAGGGAGCCCTACTGCCAAGAACACCCTTTGGACACCGGCGGGGCTGCGAGCTGCCTAGCAGGGGCTCCAGTGACCAGGAGTCCCTGCGTGCAACACCTGTGGCCGCTCTCCCTGCCGGCACCGCCCCTGACAAGCGGAGTCAAAACCCAGCGTCTCCCTTGACCAGCGGGAAACCTTGAACTGACTTGCGAGATTTGGGATTTCCTTGCGACCTGCAACGCCTTGCCGGAACCGCTGCGCGGGTCCCGCTGCGTAGAGAGACTCCCTGTGGGGCATAGAGAGGGAGCCCTACTGCCAAGAACACCCTTTGGACACCGGCGGGCTGCGAGCTGCCTAGCAGGGACTCCAGTGACCAGGAGTCCCTGCGTGCAACACCTGTGGCCGCTCTCCCTGCCGGCACCGCCCCTGACAAGCGGAGTCAAAACCCAGCGTCTCCCTTGACCAGCGGGAAACCTTGAACTGACTTGCGAGATTTGGGATTTCCTTGCGACCTGCAACGCCTTGCCGGACACGCTGTGCGGGTACCGCTGCGTAGAGAGACTCCCTGTGGGGCATAGAGAGGGAGCCCTACTGCCAAGAACACCCTTTGGACACCGGCGGGGCTGCGAGCTGCCTAGCAGGGGCTCCAGTGACCAGGAGTCCCTGCGTGCAACACCTGTGGCCCTCTCCCTGCCGGCACCGCCCCTGACAAGCGGAGTCAAAACCCAGCGTCTCCCTTGACCAGCGGGAAACCTTGAACTGACTTGCGAGATTTGGGATTTCCTTGCGACCTGCAACGCCTTGCCGGACCCGCTGCGCGGGTCCCGCTGCGTAGAGAGACTCCCTGTGGGGCATAGAGAGGGAGCCCTACTGCCAAGAACACCCTTTGGACACCGGCGGGGCTGCGAGCTGCCTAGCAGGGACTCCAGTGACCAGGAGTCCCTGCGTGCAACACCTGTGGCCGCTCTCCCTGCCGGCACCGCCCCTGACAAGCGGAGTCAAAACCCAGCGTCTCCCTTGACCAGCGGGAAACCTTGAACTGACTTGCGAGATTTGGGATTTCCTTGCGACCTGCAACGCCTTGCCGGACCCGCTGTGCGGGTCCCGCTGCGTAGAGAGACTCCCTGTGGGGCATAGAGAGGGAGCCCTACTGCCAAGAACTCCCTTTGGACACCGGTGGGGCTGCGAGCTGCCTAGCAGGGACTCCAGTGGCCAGGAGTCCCTGCGTGCAACACCTGTGGCCGCTCTCCCTGCTGGCACCGCCCCCTGCCCTCCCCTATTTTACAGGGCGGAGCACCCGCTGCGCGGGAGCGACCGGGGCTAAGACCGGGTAAAGAGCGGGCCGTTCGAGGATGGAGAGGACTGGACTGGGCCATCCCTCTTGGTCCTAACCCTCGGACTCTCTAGTGACCATTCACCATGTCATCTCGTGAGTACAAAGAGAGGGCTGCCAAATCCAAATTGAAAAATGGTACCCTAGACGATTTTATTACTAGGACTCACTCAGCCATAGATACAGAGATTGCTAAAATGCAACGTCGAGTTTCCATTGAACTGGATGTTGCAAGGAGGCTGTCACAGGAGTTAGCTGCGGCAAAAAAATCTTCACTAGGGTCCATAGCTTTCGCAAAAACTCCTGACCGTTTAATTGGCCCACCTCTTCCCCTGATTGAAACAATGGCAGACATTCACCAGCCATCAGTACCCACTATATCCATACCGAAGGAGGATTCACCATCAGTATCCTCTAACTCTTTAAAAACGCCTATGGTTGGGTCAATAGGGGAAATGAAGGAGTGTAATAGAGGTTCACCGGAAATGGCGCTAAAAACAAAACCTATAGAGCAGATTGGGGGAATTTCTGACATTAAACAGCAAGGGCCATATACTAAAAGGAAGCGTAATAACCTAACAGCATATGCTAGGAAAAAGGCCAAGATTGCGAAGGCTCCGCTAGCCACTAAACCACCATCTCCGCCCCCAGTGATTAACACACAGCCTTCTGATTTGACACCAGAAGTTGATGTAGACTCGCTGGCGATAACTCACAATAACAATAATCTCGTAATAGAGAATGAAACTAGTGGGGTACCATTCTGCGTCATAAAAGGGAAAGATGTTGAATTTCTGACTGTGGTATGGGAAACACTTAAAAAGCTTTTAAATCCCTTTGAAGATAGATTATCACAGATAGGATCCCAGCTTTTAAACATGGAAAAAAGCTTTTCAAATTCAGGGAAAAAAAACATCCCATAAGGAAGATAAGGATCTCATGGCCAGTCTTGAGAAGCTTATAAAAAGTCTGCTGAATCCCCTGATGGAAAAAACTCAAATTATAAATCTAAAATTAGATCAATTGGAGTTTTTAACATCCAAGAACACCGCTCTACTGGAGAGCCTGGTAGGAAATAACAAACAACCCGTTACTACTGGTGGTCACACTAATAGTAATAGTAATAATACCAGTTTAGGAAAAAAGGGCCCCAAGAACAACCAGACACATTTACAGCAACCCAAACCTGCAACATCCACAGATCCTAACGGTATCACCCCTTGTATAGCACCAGCATCTTTAATTAAAATTAAGCAGGTGACTACAGCAGGCCCTAAATCTAGCAACTCTTTGGCGGTGACTAGACCGGTTAACACAGCCGCCCCGACCCTGCTTAACACTGAAGGGAAAGAAACTCCAGCTAGTAAACCTCTGGTCCCTAGTAAAACCCCCTTACAAGGTAAGCAGATTTATGTAAATATACCCCCGGAGTCTGCCCCTTATATGGCAATCCTGACAGGTGTTCCATTAATCCCAGAGAATAAATATGAGAAAAGCGAGGACCTCTTAAATAAAACTAAATTCTGGCTAAATACCAATAGGCCTTTAACTGAGGAAACACTACGAAAATCTTAAGTGTGCGGAGGGTCCCCTGGGTTGGGCCAAGTAAAAAAGACCTGGAGGGTGATTGCATCCTGATTAACTTCAGAGACAACTGGGTTAAGGATATCATTTGCAGTAAGGCGAGGTTTGGTAGGGTGGTGGATATTCAGTGTGTGGGTCTTGAATATTTTTATCCCAACCTCTATCAGACTACCCCAAACCAAAACCCCTATCATCGAGGTTATAGTACAAATGGCAAACATCACATGGGTTGGGCACACAACCTGAACATGAATCAAGGCTTGCAAAACTATTATACCCCTTGGCATGAGACAGTTCGCTTTATGGGGCCACCAAGTATGGGCAACTTCACACAAGTCCCTTATAACCCACAAAGACCAAGGTTCCAAGGCACAGATTATTCTGGTTGGTTCCCAAATAATAACAATAATATCCCACTGAGGAATCGCTTTGACCCTTTAATGGGTATGGATGGGGTAGACTGACTACCATCCGGGACTGAAGGCTTCGCACCTACTACCCTGAATGTGGGAAAGAATGAAGACTTAGGGACATGCACCAATGATGATGATTTAGTGCTGGTGACTCTTGAATGTGACAATGTGAATGCTGGACCTCCTCAGCCAGGGACTGCTGTCACGCCTTTGGGAAACATCTCCATGGGTTATGAAAGGAATAGGCCATTATTGCCTGAACAAAACACCTCCGATACAATAGACGCTTTGGGAAGCAACCATGGAACACAAGGGCCATCATCATTATTATTATCTTTACTATCTTGGAACATTTCCGGATTAACAAGCAGACTGGAAGATGAGGCATGGTTAGACTTTGTGGAAGCTCATGGAATCCTGTGTTTTCAGGAGACGTGGTCTAGGACCACTTGTGACATCGAGGGTTTTCAATCATTTACTGTTTCGGCTGTTCCATCTACATCGGGGAGGGCAAAAGGTGGAATAATGACAGCATTATCTACAAAACTACAGGAGCTTAAAACCTCGAAACTGGAGCTTAAAACCTCGAAACTGGTGGAGACAAACTGGTACCAAGTGCTGTTATTAGAACATCTCTTCCCAGACCCAGTGCTATTAATTAATTGGTATTATAATATCTTCAATGGACATGACATCTCGATAATCCAAAGTTTGGAGGATGCATTGGGTAAAGTACGCAGCAGGCACCCTTCATCGTCTCTCATTTGGGTTGGCGACTTCAACTGTACGTTGTGCAGTTTTGGAGGCTCGAATGTGTGTGGACTAGAGGACTCGAACGCCCAGCCTCTGACCCACTTTAGACATACACCCCAGGGGGATGCTTTGAATAATATTATTATCATAAATGATCTGCGTGTAGTAGACCCCTGGTCTGCCTCAGATACCCTGCATATACCAACCTTTCAGGGCACGAGGGGGGAGATGAGCACAATTGATTTTGTTTTGGTATCCAGCACCTTTTTCAAGTATGTCGATAAGTTGGAGGTGGTGGCGAATCCTGCAAGTGATCATAACCCTTTAATGCTGTTATTGTGTGTGCCAACAAAAGAATCACCAAGGATTTGGGAACAGACAATTAAGTATAATAAGAATCAGGGTGTCACATTGAAATGGGGGAAGGTAAATGTGACAAAACTGGAGGAAGACATTGTTGCTAACTGTCAAACGGAAATGGAATCATGTCTAGCCCCAGGATCTGACTCCCACCAGGTTATCGAAAGCTTTGAGAAGTTGTGTGGCCATGTAGCAAAGCACCTTAGAAAACCCAAGGGGAAGGGAGGCCAAAAGGCCTTTAGATGGTTTGACTCTGTGTGTTCTGCTACACACCGATCGTTAAAACTGGCTCTGCGCCAAAAAACAAGAAATAAAGAGCTTGTAAGGATTAGCAGAAAGGCTTATAGGGATGCTATTGCAAAAAGAAAGCAGGACCTAAAAGTCAGTGCCTGGGAAGATCTTGAAAAGGCTGCAGAACTAAAAGATAGTAGGCTCTTTTGGGAGGTCATAAATCGTCCCCTCTTTAAGAGCGACAATAAAGAATCTATAGTTATGCAGGTTACCGCTGATCAATGGGTTCAACATTTTAGTAAGATTTTTAACCCCAATTCCATCTCAATAATGGCAAGTACCGAAGGGACAGGGGATCTGGCTGCACCTCCCTCGGCTTTGACCCTCAGCTCATCACTTACACTGATTGAGATTGAGGAAGCCTTAGGGAAAGGAGCATCACTAAAAGCCCCAGGCCCAGATGCTGTCCCCCTGGACCTTTTTAAGTCCAATGTCAATCTGTGGGCACCTATCTTACTGAATGTCTTCAAGGGTGTTGTGGTTGGGCGTATCCCTGGCACATGGAAGGAGGCAACTGTAGTGCCGATTTTTAAGAAGGGCAATAGGTCTGATCCACGTTGCTACCGCCTGATTTCCTTAATGGATGCCTCATGCAAAATTCTGGGTGGGGTAATCTTGGCGAGATTAGAAAGCTGGGCAGATTCTACAGGATTCTTAGTTGACTCTCAGTATGGTTTTAGACGTGGAAAGGGGACAAACGAGCAGTGCCTTAACCTGGCACTAATTTTAGGCAAGTACATGAAGGCAAAAAAATCCTCTATACATCTTGCCTTCATGGACTTGACGAGTGCTTTTGACACTGTTTGCAGGCATAAGTTGTGGCGGATGATGGATGATATGGGCTTTGAGGAACCTTTAGTCACATTGCTTCGCAGGTTACATGCAGTAACAACTGTATCTATTAGATTTGGTTCTGGAGGGGAAATAACAAAACCAATACCTTCAACTGAAGGTGTGCGTCAAGGATGTATCCTGGCGCCTTTTCTCTTTTTGGTTTACACAAATGGATTAGAACAGTACCTACTAAATCAGGGTTGTGACTTCCCAAAAATCAATGGTAAAAGTATTCCCATGCTCTCTTATGAAGACGATACTGTCCTAATGACATTGACAGGAAATAGCATGCAAGTGTGTCTAGTTGCTTTCAATACATTCATGCTTGATCTCGATCTAAAGGTGAATTTTGAGAAATCTTTTGTAATGTCTTGTGGCCCAAAAGGGTCAACTATTAGGAAATTCGTGGTAAACAATCGCATAATTGGAAAAGTGGGAAACATTAATTACCTTGGTAACTTGTTTGACAGCAAACTAAGTTGGACGCCGGTGATGAAGGTTCGAGCCCAGAACATGACAAGGGCGATAGAGGGTATTTTTCGTTTCTGTAGCAAACTGGGGCAAAAACATATTATGCACCTCAGAACCCTTTACACTTCAAAATGTTTATCAGTAGCCACTTATGGGGCAGGGGTGTGGGGGAACGAAATGCCATCCGTGATACAGGTGGTGGAAAATAACTTTATAAAAGGGTCCTATCAGTTCCTAAAAGCTCCTCAAAAATTTTCTGCCTCAAAGAAATTGGTATGGCCAGTGTTTCTGATACAATTCGCTTGTCCCCTCTACTGCTATGGGGTAAAATTTGGCAATCTGAAGACCTGCAACTTACCAAAGACATTATCACCGATTGCATGGCTTTAGAAAACTCAAAACAGATTCCCTGGTTGTCTTATGTTTATAATATGCTGAATAAGATTGGACTGGGCTCCTATTTTGACAATCCGGGAAAAATCGAGGGAAACTATAAGGATGACATAAAAGCAAGGTATTGGAAATCACTGAACCCACCGTCTATAGTCAATGTTACTGACAATGCTATTGCCTATGCCTGTAAACCCCAACCTCAGTTTTATCTAACATTTACCCTTAATGTGCAATGGCGATTCCTACTAACAAGGTTTAGGCTGGAGATCCTGCACTTTTTGCTTGCATTCCCGAAACAAGGGGGTTGGTGTGAGAGGTTGCCCCCTTGTCCTTGTAATAATAGGGATAGACAAAGCACCCTACACCTGGTCCTTTTTTGCTCCTTATATAAGGAGCCAAGACTCTGGTTTATCAAACCAATCCTGAAGGGGAGGCAACCTTGCACTTATGAGGAAGGGTACGAATATCTGTCATCATTATCCTCTGTAGAAATCTGCTGTTCCATGTTAAATTTTATTAGAATCTCACTAAAGATTAGGAAGACCTATGGGTAGTACTACATGTATAGAACTTTTCCTGGTGAAAATCATGTCTTGTATATTCTTTTATGGTCATTATTATGTATTTTTTAATTCTGGAAACTGTGCTTTTAAACTAAAACTTTTCAATCCTATGAGGCATGATGAATTGTATGTTCAATACTTTTATGATTCATTTTATGTATCGAATAAAGTTTTTGAAACGAAACGACTTCGTTGCCCCACTTCCTGTGTATCCGCCTGCCCTGTCCCAACAGCGGGTCAGGCAGATACGATACAACACCTCCCCCCTTTGTACAAAACATTCTTACTGTCTTTAAAGTTTTTCAATGAGACGAACTGGTCGCTTGATGTGTCTTCGTGGACGGCGGGGCTGTTCCGACTCCGGTGTCTGCCGGTCTCTCACAACTTCGTGGCTGGCTGGGCTGAAATGATCTCGGTCACTGCTCTCACTCTGACTCAGGGAGTCGGCACTAAAGTCATGAGTTTGGGTTTCGTCACACTCCGGGGGCGTGCATCTCTTGAGGTGTGATATGTTTTGAGTTATTTGCTTGTGATCTGCCTCGGCTGTGATCATAGTCCCTTTCCGACTGGAGACTCGCAGGGGGTGAGCGAGGTATCGACTGTCCGCTTTCGTCGTGAGATCACGTCTGACCATCACCCAGTCTCCTTCCTGAATGTCTGCGTGTTTTGCATGTATCCGCTTATCAGCATATATTTTCATCTTCCATTTCTTGTCATGATCTAGTTTGACCAAGGTGTCGTGGTCAGTGGTCACGGCTCGAGATTGTGAGGCATTGTTCAAAGCAGGTAGCTTGGTGCGAGGAACTCATCCTAGCATTAGTGTGGCTGGGCATTGATTTGTGGTGCTGTGAGGTGTGGTGCGGTATGCCCGCAGTACCTCATTCAAGACCTGTTGTGTGTCACGGTGAGCGAGCTCAGCTTGTTGGATTGCCTTCTTGAGTGTCCCCATAAATTGCTCGACCATGCCGTTGGCTTGGGGCCATAACAGTGTTATCTGTTTGTGCTTGAAATTGAGGTGTGTTGCAAATTCAGCGAACTCGTGCCCGTTGAACGGTGGCCCATTGTCTGATTTTACTCTCATGGGGATGCCCCAGGCTGCAAAGGTTTCGTCAAGGATGGGTATCACTGATGTCGCTTTGGTGGAGGAAACTTGATGTGCCATGGGGAATCGTGAATATTCGTCCATGATGACCATGATGTACTTGCCCGACTTCACAGGCCCAAAGAAGTCGATGGCCGCTTGCTGCCATACCCCGTATGGTAGGTCTGACATCTGCAGAGGGGCCGGCGGTTCATCACAACTTACTAACTGGCACGGGATACAGTCTTTAAGTGTGTTTTCCACCATCTGGTAAAGTAATGGGAACCAGACACGTTCTCTAAGTGCTTTCTTGGTGGCGACTATTCCTCTGTGGCCTTCGTGGGCCAGGTGGATGACGCCTTGTCTTAGTTTCTGCAGGATCACTATCCTCCCCCCTCTCAGCAGGAGGCCCTCGATACTAACGGATAGCTCTTCCTGTATGTGTTTGAACGGCAATAGTTCTTGGGTGTTGTGGCTACCGTTTTGAGAGCTGTCCTGTAGGTGTCTCCATGAGTTGGTGCGTACGCGATTCATGACGTCTTGGAAGACGGGTTCTTGCATTGACGCGCCATGGATGGCTTCCCGTGGTACAGTCGGAGGGCACGCATTGTCGATGACGAAATGAATATACTCCTCTGCCATGGAACTTCTTTCCTTGGTGTGTGGACGGGGGTGTCGTGACATGTAGTCTGCTGGATTCTCTGATTTTCCAGGCTTATGGATGATAGTGTATACATAGTCTTGGAGGCGCAGTCCCCATCTTTCGATGCGCTGGGGCATTTTGGCTCTGGGGTTTCCGAATATAGTGACAAGAGCTTGATGGTCCGTAATGAGAGTGAAGTGTTTCCCATATACAAAGAGGTGGAAGTGTTCGCAGGTCCATACCACCGCGAGACTCTCTTTCTCGGGCTGCGAATATGCTTTTTCAGTATCAGTGAGACTGAGACTGGCATAGGCAACTATGTGTCGTTGATCAGAGTCCTCTTGATATTGCGCGAGGATAGCGCCCAGTCCGACTGGGCTGGTATCAACAGTCACTTCAGTCTTTCGCTTGGTGTCGAAATATGCGAGGTTAATGGCTGAGCCCACAGCTCTCTTGATTTTGTTGAAGGCTTGGTCACAGGCCTGTGTCCACAGGAATGGTTGTCCTTGGGGAGTGAGTTCTCTGAGTGGGTAACTGATTGTTGCATAGTCCTTGATATATCATGCGCAGTAGCTTGCCATCCCTAGAAAGGATCGGAGGTCACTGACGTCTTGTGGCTGTGGAGTATCTGCCAGGGCTGACACTTTCTCTGAGTCAGGTTTCATGCCGTCCTTGGAGAAAATGTGGCCATAAAATTTTAAGGTCGATTTGTGGAATTCACACTTGTCGGGATTCAGAGTAAGGTTGGCATTAAGCAAAGCATGGCAAACTCTGTTTAGTGCTGTGTCATGTTCGGTCTGATTGTTTCGAAATACCAGGATATCATCGCTATAGTTAAAAGCATTAGGGATGCCTTGAATTACTCGCGTAATGGCTTCTTGGAATATCTCGGCGGCCGAGGATATCCCGAAATTAAGTTGCTTATAGCGGAAAAGTCCTTGATGGGTTGTGAATGTTGTGATATACCGTGACTTCTCATGTAGTTCTAATTGATGGTATCCCTTGTTGAGGTCCAGTTTTGAGAAGACAGTCGCTCCATTAAGGCGGGCGATCATATCACTAATGTGAGGTCCTGGGTGTCTTTCTCTCTCGATGGCTGTGTTGGTGAGGTTCCGTGACGATCGTAAGCGGTGTTTTTGACTCGCACGAATATGGTCGAGTCTGGTATCTATGAACCGCAAATGACGAGTTCAGTGGGTGTACGCGTTTTCACTGTGCTAGCATAAACCGTTCGTTTGTTTCGTGGGTTTCTACATCCGAGCCCACGGGTTCCATCTTAGATGCGGCATCCATTTTGTCTCTTGCCCTCAAGTAGCCAGTGAACGGACGCTGTCCGCTTCGCGACCCTGGGATTCCCAAACTTTTGCGGAAGACACGTTTCCTTTGAAAGTGTCTTTATGATGAGGGAGATGACACTGTAAGGCAGATGGCCCCGCTCAAGGCTCATCTTGCCGTGCCGGTCTATTGTCTTAGTTGTGCATTCATTAAGCACGTCCCCTTTGATGCCTGCAGCTCGTGTTTCCCGATACCACCCCTTTTACACCCTCTTCGATCTGCTTACTGTTTCTGTCTTCCTCTGCACCTGTTTTCGTCTTTTCCTCAAACTGTTTACTGCTGATTGGAATGTACTAATGGTGGGAAGATGGACTTTTACAGTTGGGAACTACCAAACGTTTCTGTACTTATGTTCCCGGCCCTGAATACATGAAAGCAACCCCTTATGGTCTTTTACGATGGGAACCGAGTTGTAAACCTTTGTGTACTGTGTTATCTTATGCATGAAAACTGTATAAAAGGAGCGATCCACAGAGGCAAATCGAATCAGACTCCTCAAACCTACACGTGTTGTACTTCCTGTGACTTCTGTGTTCCCTGCAGTAATAAACCTCGAATCTTTGACGCCGAAGGAAGTGTCCCGTGTCTCTGCCATTTGTACGCCGGAACAGGTTACCCACGAAGGTTTTAGGTGTTATCCCTGGCACCGCTGGGTCTTAAGAAAACCCAGTCCTTCATTGGGCGCATGCATGTCCACACATAGGCGTACTTTGTTGTCTTTCCCCTTTTTAGGTACTACCACCACCGGCGATACCCAAGGTGTGGGACCAGAGGAGCGTTCAATGATGTCTGTCCTTAATAGATCCTGTAGTTCATCATCTACGGCCTGCTGCAGATGGAATGGCACCTTCCTGTGGTGCTGCGCCACCGGCGTTACTAGCTCATCGATGTGTAGCTTGACCTTGAATTGGTTGAGCTTCCCTAGACCCTTGAAGAGATTCGGAAACTTGCTGACAATGTCAGGGGCATCCTCTACCATGTAGAGAAGGTCTACAAGTTTGAGTCGTTCTGCTGTTGGCAGACTGAGGAGACAGTCTGCTGCGTCAGGACCTTCAACTACATGAATGTATGCTTCAATTTGTCGATATTTGGATGTTAGTGTGGTACTAAATCTGCCTAGGCATGGCAGTGGTTTTCTGGACATCCAGGTGTAAACTCGGACTGCGGCAGGTTCTAGCTTAGGTTTGGGCGTCATGCTTTGATTTTCGAGGGTGCATATATAGTTCAAAGACGCTCCAGAGTCCAGCACAAATTTCGCTGGGTGGTTTCCGATTTTGATGTCTAATTTGGGATATTTCTTTAATCTGTCCGGGTCCGACACCATGCATATGTATTCGTCACTGTCCTGTGACACGGGTGTATGTGGCGATGATTCTCTGGACGTTGACCTTCTGGATTGGTAGGAGCTAATTGAGCGATCACTTGATCGTGACGAGCTGTCTGAGCGTCCTTCTTTCCCTTTTACTGCTCGAGCATGATGGCGCGTAGTCGGCCGCAATGTGATTGACTTCCGCTCAGACTGTCGCGTTTGACAGGCCACTTCAAAATGATGGTCCCTTCCACATCGGTGGCATTGTTGACCAATGGCAGGGCATTGCCCCGAGTGTGGGTATTCTTGACCACACCGGTAGCATCTTGATGCAGGTTTGCTACTTCTCTCATGTCACGGCTCATAACGTGATGACGTTCCTTGACGAGATGACGTTCGTTTGGACGTCTGCGTGAATTTTCTTGACTTGTGGTGGTCCGAGCGATGTTTGACGTCTGTGCGGGCTTGCATCCTGAAGACCTGTTCTTTCTTTTCAGGCTGGGTGGCTTCCATTTTCTTCGCGTGATCTTCCGCCTGATCATTTATTCTCGTCATCTCTTCTATTTCTTCCAGCGTGTAGTGTTTCTTTAACAGGCGGCAGCGCAGGGATTCGGACTGGCAACCTTCAATTATGCGTAGTCGCAACGCATCCTCTGTGTTGAAGGTGTCGAACTCGCAATTTCGAGCCAACCGCCTGATGCGTACAATGAAATCACCCATGGACTCGTCCTTTTCTTGTGACGCTAGGTTAAATGTGTAGCGCTCGTAGTCCAAGTTGCGTTTGTGTAGGAATTTCCGGTCTAGGGCCCCTTTTACGTCATCATATGAGGCGGCGTTGGCGGCGGGCAGTTCTTTGATGATTTTCGCAATGTTTTTCCCCACTAGGTTTCGCAGTGCTATTAATTTTTGCTTGGAGTCCTGCACTTGGGATCCAGTCATGAAGTCTTTGAAATCCTCTGCCCAGCTCTTCCATTTTGGTCCCATGCTATTTCCGGAGGTTAGCTCCAGGGGATCTGGCGGGCGCAGATAGGATATTCCCATGAATACTTGCGGCAATTGTGGGGGTTGAGCCGCGGCTCCAGTGCCTGAGGGTTGTGAGGTGTCAGGCTGGGTGGTCATCTTGAGCCCGTTAGTTGATTCACTTGATCAACTGCTGTTCGGTGCAGTTCTTTTTGTGTCTCCTTCACTTAACCCCTTCCATGCTGGTGACGAACCCCAGCCGTCATGCACTACGGTGCTCGTGTGCTGATGACGGCTGGGGTTCGTCATGGCCCGCCCGTGTTCGTACGGCGGCCGCACACAGGAAAAATCGCGGCCGCTCGGAAGGGGTTAAAGGCCTTGCCTGACTTTAAGATGGCCGCCACTGAAAATCCAATAGGGTCCTATGGACGATGCCTGACTTTAAAATGGCCGCCGCTCGGGACAGAACTCTCCTCACACAGTCATTGAAATTGTCTCTCTTTTCTATTATAGAGGTCCTCAGACTTCAGTATTTTAGTCTTATAGGGGAATTCAGGCACACCCTCGCTCATTCAATGCAACTCACAGAGGGGTGGGCTCCCGGTCGTTTCCACACTTCTCACGTGTCTCAGCTGGAACTCCCTCAATCTCACTGCAGTTTGTGTTCCAATGTGGACCTTGTGTGCTTGGGCTGCGCTTGGTGTGCAGCGCTCCTGTTGGGCAGCACTCCGGCGTCGCGCGGGTCTTCTCTGCGATATTTGCACTCTTTTCGTTTCGATCGCGGGGCTGCCGGCTCTCCGATCTTCGGCTGTGATTTCGCAGTGGGCGCGGGTGATGTGGGTTCTGTGTTATCCTACCCTCATCGCCAGTGTACAATCCCGCCCTCTAAATAAAATGCGGAGCCAGGAGTCAAGGAAGGCACTTCTTTATTCATTGCCTTTCGCCTTCTAACTGACTTCGTTACCCTAATTCCTGTGTATCCACCGCCCCTTCCCTTCCTGCCTGCCCTGTCCCAACAGCGGGTCAGGCAGATACGATACGACACTGAATTTCAAGAAAATCGAAATCACTGACAATGATAAATGGCCACTGGGGGACACAATGTGTATGCTCCTGCATGAAGGACAAATAGTAACACAAAAGAAATGTGGTGGAAACTGTTTCATAGTCATTTCTCAAGGGTTCAGTCCTGTGAAGCTCCTTCTTTGCAAGGTCCAAACTTTCAATTATTGAGTGACGTTTCTGCTGCCTGGACAACAGAGAGTACAAAAGGGGGTGGTGATGGACGGAGCATCTGAACCAATCAAACACTCACACCCAGTCAACAGATCTGAGTTTAATCCATCACCGTTCTTTAGCCCACTCTGCCACCTCAGTTCAGACATGGCCATATGCACATCAGTCTGACCCTGTGCCTCATGGGAACAGTCCAGCCCGAACTGCCAAGCCATGCCTTCCCTGGACCGGAAACAAGCTTCCAAGGACCGGTTTCTGTCATTTCAGCCGTCTTCAGCCCGGCTTGCTTAAATCCAGTGGTAAAGTGAGCAAGAGACTCACGTCTGAGCATACCCTGCCAACTTATGGAGAACAAAGTGGTACATCACCCACAAGGACCATCACCCACAAGGCTCTTCACTGTGCTGGCGCCAAGGGCCTTAGGACCTTAGTGTCGACCTATGTCCCAGGCAGAGCATTACGCTCCTCCGGTCAGAATTTGTTGTCTATCCCCCGAGTCGCTAAAGCGAGATGGGGAGGTAAGGCCTTCTCTTCCCTAGACCCCAGACTTTGGAATGAGCTCCCTTTGGAACTCAGGGGCCAGGATTCTCTTCTGCTCTTCCGAAAGGGCCTTAAAACCCTGCTCTTTACTGAAGCCTACTCCTAGATCTCCATACCCTGTAACGCTATATCTGTACCTGGCTTTATTCCATCATCTGCGCCTTGACGCCTTTGGGCAAAGTTGCGCTTTCATAAATTGCCATTCAATCAATCAATCAAAAGGGGGTGGTGATGGACGGAGCATCTGAACCAATCAAACACTCACACCCAGTCAACAGATCTGGGTTTAATACATCACCGTTCTTTAGCCCACTCTGCCACGGAGTGGCGCACGGCAGGGGTCAGTGTGTCCAGCGGCGGACAGTGGACAGAGGAACACAGACCCTGAATGCTCAGGCTGCCAGCCCCAGCCAGTGGTGTGGGAGGGTTACACGTGCATTGCGGACCTGCCACCACGTACTGGTCCAGACTTCTGTCGAGCTACTGCTGGGGGACGACACAATTGACAATTGCAGTGGCCCGACTGTCTCCCTCCTTCTGTCCTCTGGAGAGCCGAGGTCACATCTGCCCACAGGGCCCTCCAGTGAAAGCCGTCCCTCCCAATACCAGCGCCACGGACAACGATCCCACGCAATCCCTACCACCTTTGATCATCATCAACTGCACCTGTGGTGGACGTGGCCCGGCATTCGGGGTGTACACGTGCGTGGGCGACCGCGGACTGCTGTGCCCTTTCCGGCGCCACCCTGCTAACGAGAGCAATGGGCAAACAAAGGGGCAAGACTCATGACCGGGGCGCTGCGGCGTACCTGCAATCAACGGGCTCCGAGGACCCGCTGGCCTCCTCCAACATGGACATCATTCCGCCGACTGGGAAAAGGTCCCAGGACGCAAAGTTGGACCTTATCCTTAATGAAATATGCGCGACTCGCGAAGCCCTGGAATCGCGAATTGCCAATATGGCGACTGGCCTATCACTATTAAGGGCGGACCATAACAAATTGGCGGAACGGGTAGCGGAGCAGAAGATAGCGCTGAATGACCTAGTGCCACAACAGACGGAACATTCCACGAAGTTGGAGGGCGTGGAGAAACAGCTTAAACAACTCTGGGACAGGGTGGACGAGGCCGAAGGACGGGCGCGCCGCAACAATGTCCGCATCTTAGGCATTCCGGACAGAAGCGAGGGGAGGAACCCCACCCAATTTGTGGAGGACTGGTTACGGACACTGGTGGGCCAAGAAGACCTCACTGCTCTGTACAGCGTGGAACGGGCGCATAGGATGCCTCCACGGCCCCCCAAACCGGGGGCGCCTCCTCGTCCCCTGATCGCGCGCCTCCTCTACTACAGAGACCGAGACACTGTACTGCGCGCGGCCAGAGAGAAAGCACCGATACGTTTTGAGGATAAGAACATTTCGGTCTATCCTGATTTCACGCCCACTGTCCAGCGCGCCAGGTCCACATTCATGGGTGTAAAACGCAAATTAAGAGACAGGAATATGAAATATGCACTGCTGTTCCCTGCTCGGCTTAAAATATTACACAACAATAAATCTCACTTCTTCAACTCACCAGAGGAGGCGGAGGAGTGGATGGAGGTCACACTGACGCCGCCGACGTCGCAGGACCCGTTTGAGGATCGCAAAGAAGGCGAACACAACGACCACAGAGACCCACCGGACCGACAGCACAACACTCCCAGCCCGGGACATCACTCCTCCCATGGACCTTCAGCGAAGGCACACCCTCATGATACTCGGATGACTAGCCACCCATCATCAACTCAGCGGCAGCGGCTCACAGAGGAGGCGCTGGCAGCTCACGACGCGGACGCACTTGGGGACAGGCACACCACCACCACAGACACCCATACTGAGGTGTCTGGGTCAATAGACAGCCTGCCGCTGTTCCCGAAAATTACGGCCCAAATGGCAGAGGAGTTCTGATCTGCTGAGAATATGATCCCCTCCGGGTGGTAACGTATAACTGAACCCCCCCCCCCCTTTTCTTTAGTATGTGGTGGGTTGCATGGGGGACCCACTTTGTTGAGGGCTAACTAGCCCATGCAGACCGTTCAGTGACAGTCGACAGAGGCCTGTCACCCCCCGGTATGCACACGGACTTCATTGACTTGTGCCCACGTTGGGCACCACGGTTTGGCTCCTGGGCACGTTGGCTTGGGGACCTTTTTGTTCAGGGGTTATATGTTATCACGACCCTCTCACCTTATCGCAAAGCAGAACTGACATGGGTACCCGGGTGTTTCACTGGGTCGCATCACACGGATGGATATGGGGGCCACTTAATAATTACCAACTGTGCACCTGGAACGTACGTGGCATTGGAGCAGTGCAGAAACGTCATAGAATATTGGCCCAGCTTAATCGCAGGGGGACACAGATTGCATGCCTACAAGAGACACATTTGAATGCTGCTGAAACTGTGAAACTGCGCAAGAAATGGAGGGGGCAGCTTTTTGCTACCTCCTATTCTGCGTTTTCGAGAGGAGCAGCGATATGGTTTCGCGGCTCTGTCCCCTTCCAGATGTTGGAGCAAAGAATTGATAATATAGGCCGATATGTATTTGTACGGGGACTGCTAGACGGGGATGCTGTTGTATTTGGATGTGTGTACTCGCCGAACTCCAATCAGTCGGAGTTCTTGTTAACAGTGAACGGGGTGCTGGCGGAATGGGCTGATCATCGTTGGTTCATTGGGGGTGATTTCAATGCTGTGCTTGATGTTACATTGGACAGGTCTCATCCTCCTTTACAGGCGGCTGAGAGTAGGAAACAAGCGGATGCTCTTGCTAGATGGGCTGTGGGCTGGGACCTGACAGATGCATGGCGCAGCACACATTCACAGGAGAGGGAATATACTTTTTTCTCCCCGCCACACCAGCTTCACACCAGAATCAACCACATTTTCTGTTCCCGCTCCATAGCAGATACAGTTGTCCAGACCCAACACATGGGGAAAACTTTATCTGATCACAGCTCGGTAGAACTCACCTGGCAGTGGGGCAGGCGGCTAGCCCCCATCCCCACTTGGAGACTGTCTCCAGACCTCCTTGAGGACTCGGTATTCAGGGCCTCTCTATCCGATGCTATAGTAACCTATTTCTCCGCGAATACAAACACGGCCAGCACCCGTCAAGTGGAATGGGACGCATTTAAAGTCTGTCTGAGGGGGGCAGCAATGACCGCTGGAGTGGGCAGGAAACGGGAGGTACTTAATCAACTGAAGGAAGTGGAGGGCTCACTAGCGTCCCTAGAGAATGAGGCTGCCGGCACACATGCACCCTTCACTCCACTACAGGAGGCACACATTAGGCACGCAGAGCTGCTGGAAGACTTGAGGCTCATAGACTATCGAGAATACACGACCAGGCAGCATACACATGCGGATAGGGCTGGCCCCCTTCTAGCTCGCCTCCTACGGGACTCCCCAGTCAGTCACCCTATTCTGAAAATATTAGACCAGACGGGCAGCCCGACTACCACCCAGGTAGGGATTAACACGGCGTTCAAGGAATACTACACCACGCTGTACAGTCCCCCACAGCCCCTCCCCGAGGTTGCTTTCGAGGCTTTCACAAGGGACTTGGAACTACCTCAACTCACTGACCGGCAAATCAAAGACCTGAAGCGCCCCATTACAATAGCTGAAATCAGACAGGCAATACGAGCCCTACCAAAAGGCAAGACCCCCGGTACGGACGGCCTACCAGCCGACTTTTATGCAACATACATAGACCTACTGGCCCCGCGGTTGCACACTGTTTATTTGGAAGCACTACGGACAACTGCCCTACCACACTCGTCTATGCAGGCATTAATCACGTCCCTTTTGAAACCTGCTAAAGAAGGGCTTCAGATGGCTGATTACAGACCCCTGTCCCTTCTCAATACTGACTCCAAAATATTGAGCAAGGTGCTGGCATCGAGACTCGTGCAATACGTACCACAGCTGGTTCACTCGGACCAATGTGGTTTTGTTCCGGGCCGCAACACGGCCATGAACCTCAGGCGATTGGCCTAGCTCATGCTCGGAGACCGGGAGGACACGAGCTCCGAAGGCTGCATATCCCTAGATTTGAAGCTAGAATTTGATTCCCTTAGATGGGACTATATGTTTGACACATTGTCTAAATTCGGGATCCCACCCGAATTCCTCGCTTGGGTCAGATTGCTGTACACCATCCCCACAGCTAGAGTGCGTACTTCCGGCCATATATCAGCTCCTATAGCTATAGCGAGGGGCACCAGACAGGGCTGCCCGCTCTCCCCCCTCCTCTTCGTCCTTGCCCTTGAGCCTATGCTCTGTAAACTCCAGTTGATAGCCCCCCGATATGGCATCCTGAGGCATGGGACAGCACACATAGTGTCCGCTTACACGGATGATATTATCTTATATCTTCGAGACTTGAGGGGCGACTTGAGTCCTATTGCCCAGGTCTTTGAGGACTTTAGGACGATCTCTGGTTTGACCATAAGCGAATCCAAGTCCTATGGATTCGCATTTGCAGCTGCGGGCCTGACTGCCCCCCTACCCTTCACCCCACACGAGTTCCAGATGGCTGAAACCACCTTCAGATACCTGGGGATGCAAATTTATAGGGAAGCTGACAAGATGATTGACGGCAACCTTGGGAGGGCCATCAGAGCACTGAAATCTCAAATACAATTTTGGCTCACACTGCCACTCTCCATACCCGGCAGAGCGGCGATATCTAAGATGGTGA
This sequence comes from Lissotriton vulgaris, assembly GCF_964263255.1. NCBI lineage: Eukaryota > Metazoa > Chordata > Amphibia > Caudata > Salamandridae > Lissotriton > Lissotriton vulgaris. The sequence continues at coordinate 1,141,171,250 of NC_141685.1, read as the reverse complement.
TGCTCCCCCGCCTTCTCTACCACTTCACTAACTTGCCACACCTGATCCCAGCAGCGACATTTAAGACACTAGACACTCTACTCACCGAACTTGTATGGGGGCACGGCCGTAGGCGTGTAGGTCTGTCCAAGCTGCAGCTCCCCTCTGACGCCGGGGGCATGGGCCTGCCGGACTTTAGAGCTTACAACTATGCGTGTCAGCCGCAATGGCTGGCCTTCTGGGTGGCGGGCCGCAATCTTAAGGAGATAGATATGTCGGATAGGGAGCATGCAATGGGAAAAATACATACGTTACTTTTGCCCAATTCGGTTGTACCGAGAGATGCCCTGCCTCTCCTCAAACTAGCGATAATTTACTGGCGGAAGGCATTAAAGTATACGTCTCCTGCGTCGTCGTATGCACCCACGATCCCGCTCCTGGGCATCCCGCTAGCCACGGGAACTCTAACGGCGGACTCGCTGGAGCAGTGGCATGATGCAGGAGTATCGCACGTAGGTGACCTGTTTGCGGAAGAACACCCGTTGTCCTTTGAGGACTTTAGAACCACCCATGGAGTCCCTAGAGGCATCTTCCTCTTACACGCTGGCCTTCGCCATTATATCACACACAAGTGGTCCCCTGAGGGCCAAGAGCCGATTACAAACCCTCTCATCACAATGCAATACCTGATGGGCACGGGCGCCCACCTGACAAGATGGCTCACCGCTAGCATTAAGACGGGGAGGGCATTCAATTTGTCACCACTCCGGGAAGCATGGGAGGGAGACATTGATAGGCCCCTGATGGACAAAGAGTGGGATCGTATCCTTCAGTTTCCCAAAAAGGTAGCCAGGAACCCCAAGTTTAAGTTCATTCAATTGATGCTACCACATAGAGCCTACCTGACCCCGCACCGCATACATGTGATGTTCCCTGATGCGAAAAGCAATTGCCCCCGATGCGACACCGAGGACGCATCACTACTGCACATGCTTTGGCAATGCCCCAAACTAGGATATTACTGGACCACGGTCCATGATTCGCTAGAGAGAGCGGGAGCTCTGTCCCGGTCTCATACACTAGAGTACACATTGCTGGGGTTGGGACCCTCACAACGCACCAGAACCGTGGTGGCACGTTTCTCGGACCTGGCCCTGTTGCTGGCGAAGCGTGCCATCACGATGAGATGGAAGTCACCCAAGCCTCCCAACCCTGAACTGTCGAAGGCGGAAGTGGTGCGATGGGGTAAGGCAGAGGGGGAGGCACTGCAGCGGGAGGAATACAGAGGTCTGCGGAAAACACCAATCTCGCTGGACTGGTTCGCCACATTGGGAATGTTTGAAACTGGTGACGACGGGGAAGACGGGGATACATGTGCCTCGCCGAATGTCGGATAAATGTGTCCTTAGCCAGGCTGTCATGCACTGTCACTGACTGTGGTGCACTACGAGGAGGTGTGAGGGACCTCATACCACTGTACTTGACTCGTTCCACCTGTGTGTACAGTCAGATGAAGCCATATGTTGTAATGCCATAAGGGACCCAGTTTTTGTTCATTCAGTCATATATTGTTGTGAGAGTGTCGGATGGGTTAGTTGAGGGTGGGGGGAGGGATAGCATTGACCGGGGTTTGTCTATATTGTGACGGTTATAGTCATCAGCAAAACGAAAAATCAGGATAACTATACAATTATATGTTTTAAGCGAACACGCAAATGCATTACCCTGCTTTCTATGGGGACTGGAAATTTCTGTAACTGCTTTACCTACTATGCTAATAAACAGATTTTCAAAAAAAAAAAGATGTGCTTCCGGCTAGCTATTTTCGGGAGGTGCAAGGACTCCAGCGCAGTCTATTACGGGAGGGAAGACCCCGTATCGCCTTGGCCAAATTGACACTTCCCTGGTATGATGGGGGAATCGCTCTCCCCGATAGCAAACGTTATTATTGGGCCTCTCAGCTGGCAGCCATTAATCACGGGACCTATGGGCCTGTTACAGACCCCAGTTTTGCGATGGACAGGTGGCTTCTCCCTGGTGGTAACTATAACAGGGTACTATATGATAGATCCTCGGCCACGAATCTCACAGGACCTACCAAACATGTTTAGGAAGGTGGATACCTGACTATGGTTACCCCAGATTTTTTGCCTAGTGTTTAGCTGGTTTTCGACTTAGTTGGCCTGGGAGCCTGCGAATCAGGGCCCCAGGCTATCTGCTCTCTCTTTAAAATTAACTCCATGTACCCTAGGTACATCTCCAATTGGATACTGGGTCACCTCATGAGCCCCTGTACAGTGTACTATAGGTACCCAGGGCATAGGTGCATCCAAGGCCTACCAGGGGCTGCAGCATATCTTTTGCCACCCCTGACTGGCCATCCAAACTGACACAACTGGCTGATCACTCAGCTGGGGCAAGGTGGTGTAATCACCCCTTGCTTAGATATAGTATACCTATGTCTAAACCTATATCTGGACACATATGCACCTATAAGTCACTCCTATGGCAGGCCTTAACACTCCTGGAGGCAGAGTGCTTGGTTTTATGTGAGATGGTGCTCTAGCATGAGCTGAGCCTGTCTGCAGCTTTCTGAACCATGTCCTTATAGCTGTTCTAGGATATTGCCATATCATATACTCTTAAGTGCATTATGAACCTCCCGGTTAAATGCTAACTACGGTTTGGCTTTATCAAAACATGTCATGTAAGGTGTCATATGCTTTGGAATACTACCCCCTCGCCAGTCGTGGCGACGGGGGTAGCATTCCACCCTTCTAGAGGGAGAAGACATGTTACTTTCCTTAAACGCGGTTAAATCTAACCAGAGCCTCAGCATCACAAAATGGATGCTTCTGCCACAGACAAAAGTCTGGTCTCCTGCTGCTGACCGAAACTCCGGCAGGGGAGGCCTGTTCAAAAGGTTTCCACCCAGACAGGAGATAGTGGATTGGGGCAGGGAGGGCTGAATGAAACTAGACACTGCCTGGGGCACACAAGGTGTCCCATGCAAAGCCCAGTTCAAACTGGTGCTGGGTCACTCCAGCCCCAGCTCTGGCGCGAAACTGGACAAAGGGAAAGGGGTGTAACCACCCCCTTCCTGGGTCTCACCCATAGGAGGAACCTAGTTGGTGATTCAGCCCCTTGATTTGGAATAAAGGTAGGAGCTGTGCCCTTAGACTTTAGGTCATCCTGACTGAAACTTTGATACAAAACTCTGGACCCTTCGACATCCTACTCGACGTAGAAGACTGAAGAATCTCCCTTGTGGTCAAGGAGTGACCACCCTGCACAAGCAGGCATCATCAGCGCTCAAAGGTTTTCTTTGTTGTTGCTCCCACCGGAGCTCGAACGACAGAGACCAACAAGACCTGGACTCCCAGACTTCCAACAGCCTGATCCACAGCCCCAGCAAAGCTGAGACTCGTGGAGGCGACGTGAGACGTGGGACCGGCCATCTTGGAAAGCCAGCAAAGTGCTTCCTGTGCAGCTCCCGAGGCACCCTCGAAGCTGTGCTTTGGGGATTGAGAAGCCCCAGCCCCTAGCAGCTCTTGCACCGAAGATTACCTCTCCACACTCACCGAGTGCTGCGTGGGGCCCTTTTGCATTTTCCTTCTTGATGCGTTGTCCGGTCACTTGCCCGTTGGCTAGTGGCCTCTGTGACGACGAACCTTCACATTTTCACTGCTGGCCTGGTTGTTCTAGACTGGCCCTTGCTCCCCTGAAAAGGAGCAGCCCATCAGACCTTGCCGGTCTGATCCAGAAGCCATCTCCGACAAACTTCACCACAGCACCTGATCGCAACCCGACATCGCCTGGTTCCTTCCTGGTTCCATCCTGGTCACTGGCTAGTGACCCAGACTCTGTCCCCTCTGCTTTCAGGTACTCTACATCTTCGATCCACCCTTGGATCCAACCGGACTCTTCTCTCCTGGTCGCCCGCAGCATCTTTTCATCAAGGCTCCATAGAACTCCACGACGAAACCCGACGCACTTTGACACCTTTGCACCCGCTTCCTGTGGGTGAGGTAACGAGGGTAGTCCGGTGCTCCTGTAGAGATTTACATCCCTAGTGTCCTAGTTTTAAGTGGTTAAGTTCTAGTCCAGTCGGAAGACTTTCAAAACTGCAACTTTCCAACTTTTACGAACCATTGACTTCTATTGGTGCACGAGGTTGCCTATAGACACTGCACCCGCATCCTGTGGGCCTCCCCCGACCTAACCTTTGTTAGTCCAGTGTAGCCCCAGTGATTCTCAAGGCCCTCGGCCTTACCATTGTTCGCGACGTGGTTCTTATACGACTATTTTAGTATATGGTTTGAGTGGCCACCAGAGCCTATCCATATTTGTGCAACTTTTGTATGTTATATGAAGTTCTTTGTTTAACGCTTGTGCTTCTGTCCTCATAAAGAGTACAGGGGAATATTCTAGTAATATATACATATATTTTATAATATATAACTTGAGTGGTGTCCTTTCATTTGGTATTAAAAGGATTGCATATGGTAAAACAGCAGGCTTTACATGCCCTCTTGAGTTTAGCCTAAGACTGCTTTTGTCCATGCTAGCAATAGGATAGCTGGTCTATAAGGTTGACTTACAACCAATCACCATAGGGGTCGTTTGAACTGGTGCAAGGGGCTCACTAGAACAGTGAACATCATATACCAGGCCACTTCTCACAGTGCGTATCTGGCGAGACGCCACAAACTTGATGGGATGGTGAGATTGATTAACACTTGTTACTCAGTTGTTTGCGTCTGAAAAGTTAGGCAAGCTTTGGCACACAAAAGGGTTTGATAAGTGGGACTTGATTGGGATCTCGACCATTGGTAATATTTTGATGAAAGGGAGGATCAAAACGTTTGAGGAATTACAGACGGAATTTGAGCTGGGGGGGATCTGAGTACTTCAGATATGCACAAATTACACATGCGCTGAAAACTGCTCTTGCGACGGAGACGGACCAACCAGAGGCCTCGCCCCTAGAGGACAGGATTCTGGATGGTCAAATGCCGGAGATGACTATTTCCCTGAGTTATAAAAAAATTATTAACCATAGGGCTTATCTGCTTACTGAGGTGAGGGAAAAATGGACACAAGATGGTCTTGAAATAGACGATGAAGATTGGCAGTCAGCTGTGTCTTCACCGAAGGAGGTTGCGATCCCAGCAAGGCTAAGGCTTATTCCGCTGAAAATATTACACAGGGTGTATGTTACTGGACCCCGACTGGTCCGGATGGGTCTAACTGAAACGGATTTGTGCAGAAGGGGGTGTGGCCTTGTTGCTACGTTTATCCATGTCCTTTGGGAGTGTCAATATATAGTTGAATATTGGAACAAGATACACAATACGATGAGTGAGCTTTTAGAGATCATCATACGGCCGGAGGCTAGGAGAAGCATACTTAATATTTGGGAACCGACAGATCTAAATGTGGCACAGACGAAATGGGCAACGTTGGATGCCATGATCGCAAAACGTAATATTGCTCAAAAGTGGGGATCCGAGAGTATACCTACTCTCGAGGGTTGGAAAGAGGATATGGACTGGTCCATGTTCCGTGAAAAGACTGTCTATGTGGCAAGAGGCCGACCTCGTAAATGGTCCACAGTGTGGGGTCAGTGGAATCGATACAGGGGTGAGATTTGTGTACCACCTGCCAATTCTACCTTTGATGTTCCGAATTCACCCTGATCACTATATTTTTTTCTTTGTCCCTTGTTCCCCCCTTCCCCCCTTCTGCATTCTTCTGTATTAAGTGCTGTAATATTGAAAGATGTCACCTCTGTTTAATGCCTTTGACCTCATGATGCCTTGTTTTTAAATAAAAAGAAATATTTTTAAAAAAAGGATTGATAAAGCCTGCCATAGGGTTGACTGATAGGTATATATGTGCAGTGATAAGGTAGATTTAGTGAATCTATATCTAAGTAAGGGGTGCATGCACCACCTTACACAGGTTGCAGTAGCAGATCTGTGGTGTCACTTTGAGTGGCATCTCAGGGGTGGCATAATACATGCTGCAGCCCCTGGGAGGCCTTTTGGGTACCTATGCCCTGGGTATATAGTATACCATATACTAGGGACTTATAAGGGTACCCCAGAATCCAATCTGGAGTGTACCTAATGTTCTTGCAATTAATTTATAAGAGAAAGCAGCTAGGCTGGGGTCCTGAATAGCATGATCCCAGCCAGACTAAGTCGAAAACAGTGAAACATCAGCAAAAGGTGGGGGTAACTATAAGAAGCAGATCCTACTCGCCTACACTCGTACCACCCCGCGCATTGGAGGTCTGTTGCTCGCCCATCAAGGATGCTAAATTTTGAACTAGGTACAAGCCCGTGCTCGGGGAGACCTCACAGCAGCAGATACAAAGGGCGAGGCTAGACGAGCCCGCCTTTAGGGCCCGGCCCCCCGGCCCACGCAACGCCATTGGTCAGGGTATCTGGCCGGCCGCCCTATGGGCGGCCTGCCGGACGAAGTGCTTCCGGAGTAGGGGGGTGACGCACGTCCGGTGGGGGCGTGGGGGCAGAGGCCATGACCTATTTAGGTAAAGATTACAAAGAACTCGGCCTCTTCCCTCGCCAGCACCGGACCTGCTCGCACCCTGCTCAACGACCTCACTCCCCTCGCCTTAGGATAGCGCTTCTGAACTTCTGAACTTTTTTTTGAAAGTTAAACTCGAGTTTCATTGGGCCCAGTAGCTTCCCATCTCCCGTAGTCGAGTCCCTCTCCAGATCTTGCCGGAGAATCGTGTGGAGCAGCGGGTGGCTGGCAGCCTGCGGGAGGACCGGTGCATCGATTCGGTCGATTCAGAGGGAGCAGCGACCAGCTCGTCAGGTGAGGTGTCGGGGCTCGTTAGGCTGTGGGCGGGCGCGGGTGCTCCAAGACAAGGTCAAACCCCTACCCCCCCCCCCCCCCCCCTCTCTCTTGTACAAGGCGCGGTAGGCGTCTCTGGGGCCCGAGTTCGACCACATGGGTAAGGGGCTCCGGCACCTTTCACCTTTCGGCCTGGTTGGTTGCGCGGGCAGGGGAGAGGGCGGCAAGGTCCGAGGTGGGGTTTTTTGGTGCAGAAAGGGTACGTGTCGCTAGCGAACCATGCCGGCTAGGGGCCAGAGCTACAAGCGCAAGGACAAAGATCCTGAGATAGCGCAGTTATTGACTCTTTTACTGGCTAAGTTCAATAGGGATGATGATAGCAGTGAAGAGGAGGCAGAGGAACAGCTCTCCAAGCCGAGCCGGAAGGAGAGGCTCCGATCAGGGTAGAGCGCCCGGGCAGGCAAGGTGTCCCCCCCAAAGCCGCTTTCCCGCCATTAATTAAAAAGCCCAGAGTGCAGAAACCGGGCGGTCGGGGAATTCATAAGAAGAAGGTGAGCAACAAAGGGGCAGGTGGGAGTCATCCGGTGAGCATTCCCCTGGAGCCAGTGATCTTGATAGTCCCTGCCCCCATACCGCAAGCACAGCTGCCCGTAGTACCGCACTGCAGCGCCCCTAGTGAGCCAGTAGTGCCCCCAGCGGAAGATGCGACCGGGGCTATCATGGATGAAATTCGGGGGGCCTTAGCAGCGCTGGGATCTTCCCCGGCAGTAACAGAGACTGCCAATGCAATTCGCCCGCGGGACGCGACCTCCCTCGCAACTTGGGGGTACTGGTACGGGGGGCGCGCTAAACTAAATCTTAGGCGCCATAAGGACAGTGACGCAGGGGCCGGCACCTCAGGGGGGGGGGGAGCGGGAGCGTCGCCGAGTGTGCCTTCTCCGCCCCCTCCACCGGCATTAGCGACCGCGACCGCTGCCGTCGCGCCTTGGGCCCCAGGGAAGGCCGATGAGGGCGCCCTCGGCGAGATTAGGGAACAGCTAGCCATGTTAGTTAAAGCACAGTTCTCGAGCATATCGACTGCGCAACAGGGGGTCCCAACCCCGTCATATGCACAGAGTACTTCAGGAGGTAAGCCTGAGAGCGCGGACAGCAAATTAGGAGGGGGTGCCAAGGCTGGAGGGGGCCATGGTTATGTGCTATCTAAACCGGGCCGTTTGGCGACACATGTGTCTCTCGAAGTAAAAGAGAAGATTTGGAAGGGAGAATACGTGGATATCTTTTCTTTAATCAGGCCAAAAAGATGGGAAGTGGAGAGCAAAGACAGGGAGGGGAAGGACAGCTCCTCTAGGGACAAAAGACCGAGGGTAGAGGAATCTATCACAAATTGGCTCTTTGGCTTCCAGGTGTTTATGACAGTAATCATTGAGAAAAAGCCAGAGTTAGCAGGGTCTTTGATATTTTACATGCATAAGATTCTGAAAGCACACACAACGCACAGTGGCACGGCGTGGCTGGATTACGATAGGGATTTCAGGTGGGAAAAGGTGCAGGACCCGGACATGGGATGGGACCAGGTAGAGGTCAATGCATGGCTGGAAAGCGTGAATGGCAAGTCAGGGGGATCTCAAGGCAATAGGCAGCCTTTTCGGACCTCCCAGGGAGGACCTGGGGAAAAGAGGGGGGCATGCTGGGCATTCAATAAGAAAGCGTGCACCTGGTCCACCGAGAAGTGCAGGTATAAGCATGCGTGTTCCTTTTGCGGGCACCCTTCCCACCCTGAATTCAAATGCATTAAAAAGTTCAAGGAAAGGGGAGGAGGGGGCAAGGAGACCAAGCCTTCTCAGCCATAAGCTGCCCACTCCTGTAGACATTGGGAAACTGATTTTTTGGCTGAATCAGTACCCAGACCGGTCAGCAGCCAAATTGTTGTACTTTGGGTTTTCCGAAGGGTTTCGCATTCCAGCAGGGCCGGACTGGGAACCAGAACCGGCCCTGGCAAAGTGCTCGGCCGGCCCCCCTCCCCGCTCCGGGAGGAGAGGGGAGGGGGGAGAGGTGCGACCGCGCTCTGTGACAGGGCCGGTTTTCGGCCGTTTTTGTTACAGGGCCGTTTTTGCAGCATAACGGCCCTGTAACAAAAACGGCCCCAGGGGCCCAAAACCGGCCCCCAACCATGCGGCCCACCGGGGAATTGCCTGGTGCCCTCAACGGCCAGTCCGGGCCTGCATTCCAGCTCAGGGCGTCCTATCTGTTGAGTATTGCAATAATTTATTGTCCGCCAGGACTCAGCCTGTGGTAGTAAAGTCGAAAGTAGAGAAGGAGCGCGAGCTGGGGCGCGTGGCGGGCCCTTTTCCGGCCCCACCACTCCCTGGTTTTGTGTGCTCTCCGCTGGGTGTGGTACCTAAGAAGGAGCCGGGCCAATTCAGAATGATTCACGATTTGTCAGCTTCAAAAGGGGAGTCAGTGAATGACGCTATCGACCCGGCTCTTTGTTCGGTGACATAATCCTCCTTCGATGCGGCTTTGAAGAAAGTGAGGACTCTAGGTCCTAATGCTATTATGGCCAAGACAGACATAGAGTCAGCATTCCGCCTGTTGCCTGTGCACCCTGAGGATTATCATTTGTTGGGTTTTCAGTTGAACCGCCAATTTTACTATGATCGGTGTATGCCTATGGGGTGCGCTGTCTCATGCAGATACTTTGAAACCTTTAGTTGTATGCTCCAATGGTTGTTTACACTCAGGACAGGGTGCAAGAATGTAGTGCATTACTTGGATGACTTCATGGTGATGGGACCGGCTGCCTCGACAACATGTGCTCAAGCATTGGAGCAGTTAGTGGCCATGTTCAGGGAATTTAATATTCCGTTGGCCCCGGGCAAGACTGTTGGTCCGGCGACATGTATGTCTTTCCTTGGAATTGAGATTGATACAGTAGCATGGAAGTGCAGGTTGCCATCAGACGAGGTGCAGGCTTTTTCCTGGGCTATAGATGCAGCGTTGGCTGGTCCTAAGGTAACCCTTCACCAGTTGCAGGTCTTGGTGGGTCAGTTGAACTTTGCACTCAGGATCATACCAATGGGCCGCCCCGTCTCAAGATCGATAGCCAGGGCTATGGTGGGCGTAACTCTGAAGCATCACAGGGTGCGTCTCCGAGCGGAAGTTAGAGAGGACCTGAGAGTGTGGCGTGACTTCCTGACAAACTTTAATGGCGCTGTGGTTTGGCCACCCCCCCCCCCATGTCTAACTCTGAATTGGGTCTGTTCACGGATGCTGCAGGCAGCATTGGTTTTGGGGCTATCCTGGGTCCTCAGTGGTGTGGGGCGGAATGGCCGGAGGAGTGGCATAAGAGTGGACTGACAAAAAACATTGCATTTTTAGAGTTGTTCCCAATTCTGGTGGCGGTGACCTTATGGGCAGAGAACTTCAGGGATAGATCAGTTACATTTTGGTCAGACAATATGTCTGTAGTGGAGGCTATTAATCGGCAAGGGGCTACTTGTAGACATGTTTTGAGATTGCTGAAGCGCCTAGTGTTGATATGTCTGAAATTAAACTTGTTGTTCAGGGCAGCACACATCCCAGGTGTTGACAATCATGCTGCCGATGCTTTGTCTCGTTCTAAGCTGCAGGAATTCCGGAGGTACCACCCCGAGGCGGAGGACCGGATGACAGTGTTCCCACCATCACTGTGGAAGATTGGAGCCCCGCTTTAGCGGGCTGGTAGGTTCCTCATTGAGTGACCGCACTCGGAAAGCATAAGAGCAGAGTTTCTTGTATTACAGGACATTGGTACAAGAGGCGGGGTTCTCATGTTGGTGTACCGATCAAGCGATGTATCATTTTTTACAGGAAATCAGTGATCAGGGCAGGTCACTCTCTTATGCTAGGCCTCATGTGTCTGCAGTGGGGTTTTTCGCCAGATGAGCGAGCTTACATGACCCTGGGGCATGATTTGTAGTCAAGAGAGCTTTGTCTGGTTGGGCCAGAAGGGAGGGGCCCCAAGCGGGATAGTAGACGCCCAATAGACGTTAGGACCTTGAGAGACATACTGAGTGCCCTCCCTAGACTGTGCACCTCTTCATTCGAGGGCACGTTATTTTCAGCAGTGTTTTCCCTTGCCTTTTACGGGGCATTCTGCCTGGGGGAGATTGTAGGCACATCCCGCAGCGATCACGGGGGGGGGGGCTTCAGTTTGGGGACACCAGGGTTAGCACTGGGTGTTTGGAGGTGATCCTTAGAAAATCAAAGACAGATCAGTTGGGAAGAGGGGCTGTGATTCAGCTGTGCCCCGCACCGGAGGCACCTATTTGCCCGGTCGCATGTATGCAGTCATACTTAGCCATCCGCCCCGGGGGGAAGAGTCAGGCCTTATTCGTTCATGAGGGTGGGGACTGTGTGTCGCAGTACCAATTCAAGGCGGTTCTGAAGATGGCCTTGGTAGAACTGGGCCTTGGGGATTCTGGCTATTCATCGCATTCCTTTAGGATAGGGGCTGCTACTTTGGCAGCAGGAGCAGGGTTGTCACCTAAGGCAGTGAGGAGGGTGGGCCGCTGGTCGTCCAACTGCTACAGGCGGTATGTAAGGCCTGATTTGCTTTGACTTAATGCCACGACATGTCCATGCCTGACTTTTCTATTTCCTCTCCGATTAATAGTATGCCGAGAAGGTTGGTGTGGGTATTGGGACACTCGTTCGTTCGGCGTGCAGCAGTGCGATTGCGACACCGGCGAGTGCGGAAACCACCAAGTCTGGAGGGGACAGAATTTTTGTGGCACGGTGTGGGAGGAATGCGCATCCGGCACCTGCGGTGGCTCGTGGAAGAAATAAGAGAACGTGAGGGACAGAAGTCCCCTGAGTTGATCATCATCCACCTGGGCGGCAACGACATGGTAGACCGGGGACGCTTGGCGGTCAAAGAGGCACTGCTCACGGAATTTGCTTGGCTGGGGCGGACCTTCCCACAGGCCAGGATAGCATGGTCTTGCATGATCCCACGGCAATGGTGGGGCGACGGAATCCGGGCGAGAGCTTTAAATGTGTCAGTGAGACGTCTCAATGGGGAGCTGGCAAAGTTGTGCTCAGAGAAGGGCCGCTTGCTACACCTCCAGCACAAGATGATTTCAGGACCAACTATGTTTCACCATGATGGAGTACATTTATCTGACTCTGGCGCCGATACCTGGATCAAAGGGATATGGTCATTTGTGCTGAACTTGGCTGCAGGGGGGAAGGGCGACGGACCTTTGGGCCCTGGTCTCCCTTGTGGCGGAAAAGAGACATTGGACCAGTGATAGACTTACAAAATGGACGGGAGTCCACCTTGCGCACTCCCTAGGCCAGCACTGAGGGGAGAGAAGGTAAGCTATCCGCAGGGGGATGGAGGCCACCGGCTGGGGAGGCTAGGGCGACAGGTACGAGCCTCCTAGGCAGCCTGGTGGACGAGAGGTGGGGCCCTGGAAATGGCGGACAAGGACCCGAGGGCTGGGACTCATCGCTCAGGGGCGCAGGTGGATTGCACCTTGCCTGGGCATCTTAACCTGGGGAGATGCGAACCAGAGGGCCCCTTGGTGCTGGGGGAAAGAAGAAGATTTATGAGCAAATACATTTTGAATAATGCAAGTTGATAATATGATTTAATAATAAATGTTGATTATGATTTGATAATATGTTTTAATAATCATGTTTGTCATGTTTATGAGTGTTGTCATTAAACATGGCCTTTTTACACCCACCCTTTCTCAAAGTCCTGATTAATTGGTGGGTTGGGGGTGCGTGGGGCATGCTGGGGGATCCGGGCCCTAACACATGCGGGCACATCGTCCTTACCTGCGCCCGGATTGTGACCCTTTGCTTGCCGATAGCCCCTATCACAATAACCTTCTGGCACACAGCATAGCGCACTCGTTACTATCTCGAGCCTGCCCGACACCCGACTCTCCTCTTACCTTCCTCGGCCATGGGACATTCGCGCTTGCACTCCTTTTATTGTATGTTACGCCAAGCAGTTTGGGAAGCCTTGCAGGAACGCTCGAAGTACGCGGCCCAGACGTAGCCCTTACCCAGCCACCATCGTGCATGAATAATACAAGAGACATCGTGAAAATTCGCAAGCATATGTGACATTTACATCGCTGAAAAACGAGTACAGCACATCACGCCTCACAACAATATGCTCTAGCCAAACAACTGTAAAATCCGGAAGCCTGTAAACAAGTACGTAGCCTGCAAGAGAAGTACAACACATCCTGCTTTATATGTGGACAATTACATTGCACATAAAACTAGTACAGCACATCGCGCCTCATAACAATCTGCCATAGTCATACAATGACATCTTGTAAAATTCGGAAGTTTGTAACCAAGTATGTAGCATGTAAAAGAAGTACAATGCATCATGCTTCATATGTGAACAATTACTTGGCCTGTAAAACGAGTACAGCACCTGGCGCCTCATAACACTCTTCCATAATTATACCTTTATAGTAATATGCCAGAACAATACATTCAACCCCGTGCCCACTCACAAGCATTTAAACAAATGCGTAGCGTGTAAAACCAGTAGAACCATCGTGCTTCACCATCCATGTGCAATGTTAATACCATCTTTTAAGTTTGAAAAGCTTTATTGAGTTGAAGAAAACAATGTAAAACATCAGTACAATAGCACAAATAAAGAGCAATAGGAATTAAAATAATTGTGGAGAATAATGTGCCAATAAACAAGATAGGCCCCAAAAGGGGAAAACGCTATACAAAGAAAAAATGCTTTTATAACTTTTCATTTTGTGGGGAAAGAAGAGAGAAAGAAAGAGGGAAGAAAGGGAAAAAAGGGGGGATGGAAGGGGAACAGCAATAGAAAAATGTATGGTAAGAGACATTAAGAGGTATGAAATACAGAGAATTTCACAGTAATAATAATAACAATAATACTAAATATAACAATAACATGTGATCAAGAGGCACTTTTAGATAAAAAGTCTGTTAAAGGGGACCAAAGTAAATCACGTTTTATCAACAATGGAATAGAAGAAGCACATGCACGATCTAGTCTATGATGATGGCAGAGCAAATTCCACCAAGCATTATAAACCACGTTTGTAGTGTCTTTCCAATTAGTTGTTATAATTTGAAAAGGGATAGCTATGCAAAGATCAATAAATTTACGAGTATGGAGTGGGACATCCCAAACTGGGGCCAAACCACCCAGGAATACAGAAGAAATAACAAAGGGAACATTAGTAGATAAAATCTTATTAAGTGTAGACCAAATGTGGGACCACATAAGATGGACCTTAGGACAAAGAAAAAACATGTGAACAAAGTCACCAGGAGTGCATGAACAGGACGAACACTTCATAGTGTCTAACAATTTAAATTTAAACAAATCACAGGGAGTATAAAATAATCTATTATAAAAAAAATAAAGGGTTTGTGTGGTACTAGCGGAACGAGAGGTGGAATGAAGTTTGGACCAAATAGAGTCCCAGGTAAGTGAGGGGAAAGTTTGATTGAGGTCCGATTCCCAGATAAGTTCCAGATTAGTTTTAGGCCTGTCAATAAGTGGGGGAGAAAGTAATTTATAAATAGCAGAGGCCTTATGGGGAACCTGAAAGTTAGGTGGAGAGGCAAGGAGGGGAGGTGAAGAGGATGAAGGAGTATTGTGTAGGATAATAGTGGATAGTTGGGGCAGAAGTTCATGAAAGTGTGTGCAGTATTTGTTAGAGATACCGAGGAGTCACGAAGTGCTGGAAAGGTTAATAAGGAATTGTCAGAAATAAGATGATGGTAAGTGAGAATTCCTTTGTCAATCCATTCCTTCCAAAAGAGCGCACGATTGCGTAATTTAAGAGATTTATTATACCAAAGTGGGGTATTCATATGAAGAGTAGATGGTACAGAGAATGAACGAAAAAGGGCAAGTGTTAAAGCTTTGGAGTGTTTGAAAATAGGAGAAAGTAGCTTAGGAGGTGGTTGAGTGAGATTGGAGGCAATAAGGAAGGAGAAGGGGTGAAGTTGAGCCAATTCCAGAGAGCTCCAAGCCGTAGTAGGAGGATACGAGGTATCAAGAAGAAAAGGCCAAATTTGCTTGAGAGTAAAAGCAGAATGAAAGCGGGAGATATTGGGGAAGTTAACACCACCAAGATGTTTATGTTGTTGAAGACGGAGGAGAGAGACTCTAGCCTTACGCTTATTCCACAGGAATTTGGAAAAAAGACTATTGATAGACTTAAAAAAGAAATGGGGGAGAGAGATAGGAAGCATGGAGAGACAGAAGTTCACAATAGGAAGGAGCATCATTTTAATAGTGGGGAGACGACCCCACCATGAAAAAAAAAGAGGGGACCAACGTTCTATTAGAAAAGAGAGCTTTTTAAGGATATCGGAATGATTAATTTTGATAGTTTCTCTAATAGTGTTAGCATATAAAACGCCAAGACATTTGATAGAGCCAGAGTTCCATTGGAAACCAGAACCCTGAAATATGTGAGTAAGACAGAATTTATTGAGGGGAAGGACTTCAGTTTTATCAATATTTAATTTATATCCAGAAACAGAGGAATAATCATGTAATAAAGAAAAGAAAGCGGGAAGGGCAACAACAGGGTTAGAAATGTAAAGCAAAATATTGTCTGCATAAGCAGTAAACTTAATCTCAACATCTTTATAAAGAAAGCCAGAATAGGAAGGGGATTGTCGAATTTTCTCAAGGAAGGGTTCGAGTGCCAGAATAAAGAGAAGGGGGGAAAGTGGACAGCCTTGTCTGGTTCCTCTATGAAGGGGAAAATAATCAGATTGCATACCATTAATCCATATAGAAGTAGAAGGAGCAGAATAAAGCAACTGAACAAATTTAAGAAAAGTGGGACTGAAACCGTGCCAGCGAAGAGCGCCAAACATAAAATCCCAGTTGACACGGTCAAATGCCTTCTCGGCGTCTAGAGTAATGGCAGCCAAGGGACTGTCCATTTTAGCAGAAAGATGAATGATATTAAGAAGGGTTCTAGAATTGTCTGTAAGGGATCTTCCCTTAACAAAGCCGGATTGATGAATGTTAATCAAATCAGGGACAATGGAATTAATCCGTAAAGCCAGAATTTCCGCATACAATTTACAGTCAGTATTAATGAGGGAGATGGGTCGGTAATTTTTACATAGGGAAGGGTCCTTATCTTTCTTGGGGAGAAGAACAAGCATAGCCTGCGAAAAAGAACCTTTAGATTCACCAGAGGAGAGAAAATGGTTAATTAACTGAAGAAAATGAGGAATCAAGATAGATTTAAATTGGAGGAAGAAACGAACAGTAAAGCCATCAGGGCCAGGTGTCTTATCTTTGGGGAGAAGAGAGAGAGCAGCAAGAATTTCCTTTTCTGAAAACGGGGCATCAAGAGAAGAGAAATCCAACGAAGGATTGGGAGATTTAGGGACAGAGTTAAAGAAAGAGTCTAATTGCTCTGCAGAGGGGGAAGACTCAGGAGTATAAAGAGAAGAATAAAATTGAACAAAGCAATCCAAAATTTTGGCATCAGAAGACTGGAGCGAGCCTTGTGAATCTTTAATCGAGACTATTTTCAATTTCTGTTTTTTAATTTTGAGATAATTTGCCAGAGCCCTACCAGCTTTATTGCGACCACCATATATCTTCGCATTAAATTGAAGAAGCTGATTGGAGGCCGATTCCCAGGAATGTTTATTAAATTGCAGTTTAGCGGAAATGAGAGAGGACAGAGAATCAGGAGCGTTGGAAGTGTAATAAAGATGCTCTAGTTCTTTAATGCGTTTTAGATAGGAGGAAGCCTGGGATAATGCTTACTTTTTTTTACGTGAAACAAAGTCAATAATACAACCCCGAGCAGTGGCCTTGAAAGCATCCCAAAGAAAGTGAAAGTCAGAGGTGGAGTGTAAGTTAGTAGTGAAAAAGTCATCCATGAAATGAGTGAAGTGTTCAATGAAAGTGGGATCAAGTAAAAGGGAGATGTTAAAGCGCCATCTACGGGCCTGAGGCGTGGGAGAGAGGTAATCCATATCTAAAATAACTGGGGCATGATCTGAGATGAGGATAGAGCCTATTTCTGAGTTGGTCATAAATTGGAAAGCATGATGGGAGAGAAAAATATAATCAATACGGGAGAGGGAATTATGCACAGGAGAAAAAAAGGAAAAGTCCAGAGAGTCAGGGTGGGACAACCTCCATGAATCTATAAGGCCTCTGGAGGAGATGGCTTTGTGGAAGGACTTTTGCATTTGGTTGGGAATGTAACGAGCTTGTGATTTGCGGTCCAAAAAAGGGTCCATCAATTGATTACAATCTCCCCCAACAATCAAATCTTCATTAGCATTAGAAGAGAGAAGGGAGGAGAAATAATTCCAAAAGGAAGAATCAATGCCATTCGGACCATAAACATTACAAAGAGAGAGATTAACATCATTAACAATGCAGTCAAGGAACAGCCACCTGCCATTAGTGTCAGTATTTTCATTTAGAATTTGAACAGACAACGCTTTATGAAATAAAATAACAACACCATTTTTGTGATTAATAGCAGGAGAGCAAAAAACATCCCCAACCCATTGTCTACGTAACATTGATAACTCTTGAGTAGAAAGATGTGTTTCTTGTAAAAATGCAATTTGACATTTTAAACGAGCAAGATGAGATAAAACACGTTGTTTCTTGATAGGGTTACGAAGACCCTTAACATTCCAGGAAATGAGTCTGAAACTTTTCATATGAGGAGATTAAAGGAAAGTAAAAAGAGAGAGTAATACGGGTAAAAAGAGAGAATATATAGAGAAAATGGCAAGGAGAGATGGAAACTAGCTAGAGGAAGTGAAAAGAAGAACGATGGAAGTAGTAGAGGAGCCCAAGTAGAGAGAGCAAAAGGAAAAAGGAGCAAGGCCATCATAGGAAGGTGAGATGAGAAGAAGTGAAGAGATAAAAATGGAGGAGAAAGGGAAGGAATGAGTAACTTCACAGTGCCAAAAGAAAGGAGGAGAGGAGCAAAGTAAGGTGAATAAAGTTGAAAAAGCCGAATAGGGTAAAAAAGGAAAGGGAAGGAGAAGTAAGTGAAGGAAGAAGGAGGAAAGAGGGAGCCTAAAGCAACCCAAAAGAAGACAGCGAAAAGAAGGACGGCAAAAAGAACCAAGGTGGTTCTAGCCATACAGAACATGTAACAGAGAAAAACAATGAGGTGAGAGCGGGAGCAGCAATGAAAGACGACCGAATAGAAGGGAATAAGTCGAAAACACAGTCCAAGGAACGAAAGAGAAAGAACCAAAGGAGAGAGAAAAAAATGCACAGAGAACCTGTGACTGAGAACGACATAAGAACAAATGAAGGAGACTTACCAAACAGATATGCAGGGAAAAACAGCATACTGGGATGACGGAGACGTACGATAAAACAAAACAATGCAGAGGAGGACTTTCGAAACATCAGGAAACGCACCTAAGAAATAAAGGATAACAAAAAAAAGTGAGGTGATGTGAGGAGAAACAACAAGCCATAACAGACAATAAAAGAAACACAGAAAGGAAACAATAAAGGAGAAAAAAAAATTAGGAGCTGCTTTGTTCCATGGAGTCCTCTCTGTGGGAGTGGATGAATCTGCGGAGGTCAGCCGGGTCTTCGAAACTGTAGGACCGTTCCTTGTATGTAACCTTGAAAAAACAAGGATGAATCAAGCCGTATCTGGCATTCATGGTTCGAAGTGTAGGCCGCAGATCCAGGAATTCCTTACGACGCGCCGCTGTCTGTTTGGAGATATCCTGAGAGAAAAAAGTTTATGGCCGGACCATATCAGTTGCTTGTGTTGTTTAGCTGAGTGAAGTATAGTCATAAGGTCAGAGTAGAGGAGAAAATAGGCGATGATACCACGAGGTTTCGATGGAGTGGAAGATGTTTTGGGACCCAGACGGTGCGCTCGTTGAATATTAGCATCCACATGTTTCAGCAGGCCAAGTATCGGTAAAACTTGTGTTTTCAGGAATAAAATGATGTCCGACCCTTCAGAATTTTCCGGAACACCATAAATACGAAGGTTGTTGCGTCTATTTCGATTTTTCAAATCCTCAGACGTCTTCTTGAGGACTAGAATCTCTTTGGTGAGGGTATCCACCTTGGCAATAACATCTTGTGGTCACTGATTTTCTGTTCAACTTCGGTGACACGTTTATCAAGGTTGGACCACTTATCGTCCAGCCTTTGCAATGTAGCAGTGGTGTCCGCTATAAAAGGGCGGAATAATTTGAGTTCCTCCATTAAATCCTCAAGGGTAACGGGAAGAGGAGATTTGGAGGGAGATGGTGGGTCCTTCTTGAGGCGTTTGCCTGCAGGAACAGCGTCTTTGCGTGTAGCGGTAGCTACATTAGAGGTCTTAGAGGCATATCTGTGCTCCATGATGTAAAGTCCTGAGAGAGGAACAGCTTGAGGTAAAGAAGGAGTGACGGAATATGGTGAAAGGCTGCAAAGTCCTCTGAAGAAAAACACTGAAACTGTGAAAAATAGAGACCACCATCAAGGAGAGTCAAACTGGATATCAACAGAGCGCAAAAATGAAGAAATGATGCGTGCGGAGGAAGCAGAAAAGCAACTGCGCACAGACAAGTCAAAAGTTGATGAGAGAAAAAACTGAAGTGGAGGTCCAGCAAGACGAAGAGAAGCAAAAAGGACTCAGAACGACATATTAGATGACAAATAATCGTGGAAGCACTGCAAAATTGAAGGAGCACAGCCAGGAGACAAGAAGCATCAGCAGGAAGAAAAATAGAATCATTGGGAAAAAACATCACCGAAAAACGATGAAGAAAAAAAAAAAATGGCGGCCGTTTCCAAGAAGAAAGCATTTGTGCAAATTATAGCCTCAAAAAACGAGGAAGGCGTACAGAAACATACCCAGTTGTGGAGGGGCAGTTCCGACGCACAAATCAGCCGTTTTCGGCAAGAAATGAAGCCCAGAAGCGGTCCCTTCGTGTAAAAAACGCCGCAGAAATCGCGGAGCTCAGGGGGGGAGCGGCCATCTTGTTTGCCGCGTCGCGCGCCCTCTCCATGTTAATACCATCTTAATGCTGCCCGGTCGGCGGCCACGTGTATCAAACACCACCTTCCGGAAGAAACACTAGCCAAAGCCGGACCTACGACCCTCGCACATGCTCACACAGTTGCACGCCCACTAGCGACAGTGAACACCTTGTCCCCGTTAGCGCTAGCAAGATCGGTAAAGGATTCAACTGATCGCCTGTACCACAACGCCCATCGGCAACGTTACTAGGCACCACGCTGCCTCGTAACCATAACGCCCCGTGGGGCTTGCCCAGCAACCGACCTCCAGACCAAGCGCCCCACATGTAACACAGCCCCCCTTACCCCGACCAGGCCAGAGAACCAACTCGCCTTGAAGTTCTTAGCGAGTGGGAGAAGTAGGTTTGGGGGAGCATGACCTCTCAATCTGCCAAGTAACCCTGACTAAGCCGCCCGACCAGGAGAGGAAAACACGACTCTAGATTTAGCCGCAATTGAGCCCACACCACGAGACAACAGTCGAGACGGGTGCACGGCGCAACAGAGGACACCAGGATGAATAAATGAATATAAATAAAATGTGTGAAGCGCAAACTTAGCCCAGGGGCATCAAGGCACTGCGGAAAGAGATCAGAGTAAAAAATGTCTAATATTTCGAGGGCTTAAAGGTTAGGACAAGTAAAGAGCCATGTCTTCAAGGTTTACGAGTTGGGGAGGTATAAATACCCTCCCCAACTCACCGGCGCGCCGGAAGTGGCGCGCCTAGCGCGCCTAAGGCGAAGGGGGGACTCCTCCATTAGTCCCGGCACTAGAAGGGGGTGGGTTGGTGCCCAAATTACTCTAAAGGGCCGCCCCTTTTAGGGTGGCCCCCTGTGTAGGCCGTGGGCAGCCCATTTGCTACAGAACACCCAACCCCTCTTAATTATGTGCACCCGAAGACGGGTGCCAGCTTAACCCTATACTATACTTTGGGGGGGGGGGGGTGAAAAAAATCTCCTGAATACTATATTGACGCTAGGGCCTATTAAGGTTGTGGGTTTCGCTGGTACCCACCGAGATCAAGAGTTACCTAAGCTAACCATTGTGTTTTGCTCCAAACAGAGCACACCTCTGGCTGTGATGATTTCTAGCCTTAAACTCACTGCAACTAATCTGTGAGGCGCTAAACACACTGTTCCTGCATGTGCATCTGCAGCCTATGTGATCGTGCACAAACTGCTACTGCCCTATGAAGGGTTTTACGAGCTCTGCACTTCTCTTGTGCAGGCATGAGCACTCTGACCCAAAGCTCTAAAGTTTCCAACGTCATTACGGGAGGAGCTCATATTTATTTATTTATGCGTTTTTATATAGCGTGGACTTTAATCGAAGGTATTTGTATTTTAATTTTGTATTTATTTATTTCACTTTTCACTCTGTAAATCGGTGATATATACTTGTCCAAGCCGAATCGCTTCAGACATTTCTCTTACGCTGACTGCCTTATCTCTTTCTTCCCCTAGGGTCCCCCTTTCTCCTCTCACCAATCTCAGCCTCCAACTCTTCTCCCCCACATTTATTTATTTATTTATTTATTTATTTATTTTAATTTCTCTTTTCACTCTGTAAATATATGATACATCCTTGTCCAAGCCGAATCGCTGGTAAAATGGAATCCTGATAAAATCTATTATTTGTGTATATGTATATATATATATATATATATATATATATATATATATATGAAGAAACACTTTCCTGACGAAAAGAGGTGAGTCGCACACGTATCGCATTACTTTTTAACAGCTGATTTATTGAAATGCTCCATATTCCGTTTCCTAATGCATTTCGACCGTTCCACGGTCTTCTTCAGAGGAGGAGCTCGGCAAGTCTTAGTGGCGGCGCTGTAGCTGCATGGCTATAACGAAGCTTCTTTTCATTGTCCAGCCCATCATGGGCGTGTCATTTTACCTTGAGCTTCTGGTCAATGTAGTCACTTTGCCGCCTTCGTCACAGCCCTTCAATGGGAGACGCTTGTGCCAATTAGTGCTGATGCGATATTCCAACAACCCGCTTTAGGAACTGCTGGGACCTGTACCATGGTCCAGTCCATGGTGGCTGCCGCTGCCCTGTAGCCTTGAGGCAGGAAACTTGAACGGTCAGATGCGGGCAGTACCGGCGCTCTTCCCAGGCGGTGCGGTGTTCCACGGCCAGACCAAGCCGTTAAATATGAAGAAACACTTTCCTGACGAAAAGAGGTGAGTCGCACACGTATCGCATTACTTTTTAACAGCTGATTTATTGAAATGCTCCATATTCCGTTTCCTAATGCATTTCGACCGTTCCACGGTCTTCTTCAGAGGAGGAGCTCGGCAAGTCTTAGTGGCGGCGCTGTAGCTGCATGGCCATAACGAAGCTTCTTTTCATATATATATATATATGTGTGTATTTGGAGATAACTCTAACCACTAGTATATGTAGTAGACCCTTGTACTCACTACTATTCCTAGGTGGTTCTTAGAGTTTATCCATTTGTATCTCTTCCTTGAGTGTTACATTTGCATTTTTTTTTCCTGTTTGTATCTTTTATGTAACATCCTAAATCCTTATGTATCGCAACTGGTTCTTTTGTATAGCGCTCACACCTTCGGGTAATGTTGGCGATGTAGAAAATCGCATAAAATAAAATAAAAATACAAAACCAAACGTTACATTACATGTTGAGCTAAAGAAGACTTAGAAATTCCCCGAATGTAAAGCAAAAACCGGGCTGTGTGAACTTCTCACGCACTGACTTCGAAAAATTGGTGCACACCATTTTACCTACTATGGTGCTTTAGAAAAGGCTCCTCGCCATAACTGCTCTAGTTCTGGATTTTCACACCAGGGGGAGCCAGAGATATTAGACACTGGAAGCCACGCCCACTGGTGTGAGGCAGAAGAGGGTCGGGCTGGTCAAAGTTTGCTCTCGCCTCTCTGCCATTGGCTCCCAAGTGTTCCGCTGTAGCACTGTGACGTCAGCACCCGTAGAAAGGTCTCGCGCAGCCGGAAAGGCGCTGCATTCCGGGAAGAGGCAACACAACGCAACAGAGTCAAGATGGTGAGATACAGGCGGGATCTGTTAAGCTAGGGAGCTGACTGCAGCCCGGCGGGAGGGGACCCGGAGCGCACAGGGAGGCCAGCGAGCTTAAAGACTGTACAGACAAGGCACCCCAGAGAGAAATATCTTTATAGCGTGTATGATTATAATAAGGCAGCAGACGGAGGCCTGGTGATAGTAGGGAGCGCTCAGAGGTTAGTGTAGGGTGTGGCTCTTCAAGACAGAGGGCAGTACACCGGAGCTCGGCCGACTGACATAGGAAAACAGATGCCGGGTCTGGGGTAATGGTGGCATGTAGAGCAGGAAGTGTCTCATAAGGGGAATATTTGAAAAGGGCTTTCGTAGCAGAGACGCGTAAACTGCACGGGGAGCTAGAGTCGCAGGGCTTGTTGATCATCCTTTGGGGGTTAAATCGCGTCAGAAGCCGCAGTCGGCTCAGTAAGACAGGCTTTTCAAGTTTTAGTCTTGGGAGAGGCCTTGCAATTGAGTAACAAATAATGCGTTCCAGTCTAAAACATGAAGAGCTATTTAGCCTGGCCTGAACCCGCGGTAGCTACGAGCTGTGGACAGTTTAAGATTTGGGTTCACTGCTCCATTTGCTGCAGAACACCCACCCCCTCTTCATTACGTTCACCCGTAAACTGGTGACAGCTTAACCCTGTACTAGACTGGACTAATATGTTGTGCTTTGGGCGTGAAAATATCTCCTTAATAGTATATTGACGCTAGGGCTTATTTAGGTCGTGGGTCTCGCTGGTAGCCATCGAGCTCAAGAGTTACGTAAACTCACCATTGTGTTTTGCTCCAAACAGAGTGACTTCGGCGAAGACCAGATTATTGGTAAGTATAAAGAATTTCCTTTTTTTTCATGTGGTGTGTGACGTTTAGAAAGGTGCGTCGTCTTTCCTCTTGATTCTGTCAAGCCTTCCACCCTGCTTCCTGTATCCTCACCCCATCTTTCTTTCTTCTGCTCTCTGTAGATTGAGTTCACCCCAGACCAGCTCACTGGTAAGTGTTGTTTAGGCTTAGAATGGGGCCCACGTCATCTGGTCTGGCATCTTTGTTTCTTTGTGGACCGTGTGATTTAGTTGTGTAGTTGCAGTGCTACCCATTACACTAACATGATTGAGTTTTCATTCGTCATCCCCTGTCCAGTGCCTGTTTCCGGTGTGCATTTTAACACTTCATAAGTTGATTCTTTCTGTAGTGCATTATGACAACGTAAGATCGCCTTAAGGTGATGATTGAGAGCCCCAGTGGTCGGGACCCCCACACATGTCATGGATGGTTCCGCGGATCGGTCTATCGCTATTGGCCACAGGAGTAAGAATATGGCTGAATTGTTATTAGGCTAGTACATACCCTATAATATAAAGCAACAACGTGATGGATGGAATGCTTTAACTAACAGCATCTGGTGTCTGCTTGTAGCACATTTCAGTCCGCCTTTTTTTTGCCCAGTAAGATATTAGACATAGGCTAGATCTGTGACTTGGCCCTGCTTATATGTAAACTATCTCGACAGCTGTTGGGTTAGGTTCACTTTTAGAAGAGAACATTAGCACCCCCAGGCAGTATCCATCCATTGGGCCTCATCTGTGAGGTGCAGATTGATTCCAGTGCCACACTGACTGCGGGATCCATGTTTGGGCTTATCTGTCATGCCTTGTGTGTCTTACCTAGAAAAAGGTTAATGTGTGACGTGCTTGAATTTATCCCAGTCACTGGAAATTACTTTTAGCAAAGGTTAAGTGTTCACCTTCCAACTACTGGTTGCTGCATTTAGATGTTAAACGGGTGTTGGCGTAATTATGCAAAATTACAGCAAAGTTACACTCCAGTGCAGGCATAACCAATCATTTAGTGCTATTTTCTTAGCGCAAAATGCACCCTTGCATTCAAAATGGGCACATGGCCTGCATTTTGCACTAAGAAAATACCGCTAAATCCAACAGACCACGAAAACCAGCAGTTGCTCTTGTTTCCTAAATTTTGTTCTTGCTGTAGGATTTTTAAGCCAAATTACTCACGATTATGCAAATGGATTTAATTTTATGTCAGAGTAACACAGAATTACCACAATTACTTCACCTTAGTTAAAATTTTGCCCAGGCCTAGTTAAAATTACAAAATGGTGGGGGGAAAACAGAATATGTTGCATTATTGGGTCAACCCTTACGAATAAATTGGTTCCCCATCACGGTGGGCCTGTTCAATGGTACCCTAAAGCATCAATCTTCTGGTCTATTGACAGGTCTGGCTGTAGATACAGGGGTATTAAATCCATTTTTGGGACTCCTTGTCTAATATAGCTGTGAATAAATCCCAGTGGCAGTTTTACACCAACTAAAAAACCTAGTGTAAACAATACATTTTTACAAAAAGCCTGATAATCCCTTATTGAGAGCAGTGTAAATTCCTTGGTTGGTGGGGGCAACAGAAAATCTAATTGGTACAAAGCTGGAACCGCAGCCCCATAGCTTGCTCATTGCCCCCGCCCCCATGGAGCAGAGGACACTTTAGTTGAGGGATAAAATGCCATGACACTGCCCCGATCTGTGGCGATCCTTTGCATCTCCCCACAAACCATGGGGACACTCGGGGTGCAAAGGCCTCCGATACTCTCCTGACTGGTTCTGTGTCAGTCACAGGGTGTTCGCTACAACTCACCCCTTAAGGTACACTTTGGTGCCCTGTGTGGGGATGCTGTATGGCTTTCTTGGGTTTCCCTGTTATGTCCCTGACTGCTCTTTATACTGATCTGAGCTGCATGTTATGGCTTTGAAGCAGTAGTGTAGATGTAGATGCTGACTGGCATTACGTTCTATTTCTGGGATGCAAATTGATTGTTAGGCGCCTGTTCCTGCCTTGCTCTGGCCATTCACTATCCGTACATGTTGGAGCTAAAGTCGCACATCGGAAAGGTGTGAACCCCAATTCTCTTTTCACATGAAGAAAATAGTTGTTTCCTTAGCCAGATGTGCACATTGTATTAGCCCCTCGCGGCCGATTAGTATCCGAGCCCCTGTGAAGCAACCCTAGTTGGGGATATTAAGTATCGTAGCAAGAACAGAACTTGCTGGTCTTCTTGTGGTACACAATGGCACGTCTGTCCAGTGCATACATTGACAGTGCCTCGGGCGCACAGATGGCACTTGTGTGTTTTTTCATTACAGTGGCGTAACGCAAAATGAGGATCAACCCCTGGAGAGCTTGATGAGTCAGACCCCCCAGGATATAGCGGCATAGATTTGCAAATTTAGCGGCACAATATTTGAAATTTAGCGGCACTAAAGTGGAAATTTAGCGGCATTATTGCGGCACCTTATTTTTTTCGTAATCATTCCTTTTCAGCCTTTAATCAATGCAAACTGATTTAACAGGGTATTCCACTGTAAAACTGGCATCTTTAAAGTGTCTGCGGCTCTACGGAAGCACAGGTCCACTCTGCACCTCGTGAGAGGGGGCCCCATTTCTCCTTGGGTTGTTCTAGCACTCATGTATGCACCCCTGCCGGGGCACCACTGCTTCCTAGACCCACCCATTTTAAACAGTAATTTCTATCACCCTTTTTTACATTGAAAATATATTGTGAATACAAATATGACCCATAGAGGAAGTCTTGCTTTGCTGCTAGAGCGCTTTACTAAAAAGTAATGCAGCTAATTAAGGGTGGCAATTTAAGTGCCACTCTGTGAGTGGACAAAGACAAGGCAATGCATTAAAAAAAACTATCCTCTTTTCTGAAACCCAATCATCTAAAAAGGGGCCTTAAAATATCCCCAGCAGTTCGGAAGCGCTGCTGCAGGGTACATAACTGCCAGGGTTTCAGATTGCTTATGTGTGCCATTTTCATAAATTCACTGTAAATATGAGTGACTTTCAATGACTATGAGTGACACTTTCTCCTGAACAAAATCAAGCAATGAAGTTAGGGAAACAGATAAATAACAGAAATTGCCCCAATTTGAGCAATTCGAAACTCTAAGAATATCTTGAAACTGCACCAAAGTACCAGAAATGGAAAGACTCTAGCCTACTGCCTTTGTAACCTGATTTACGGACTTTGTAGCAGGCATAATAATCCTCTGCCCTATTTTATTATATATCCCTGAGCTTGAAGTCTGTTGTACAGTCTGGCGAAGTTAGTTACAACGAAGCATGGCTGTGTTGTTGGCATATATGACGTGTGCTTGCTAGTATCAAAATGAAAATGTCCTTTGTTAAAAAGATTCTGATACTTAACATGCAATGGGTTTGTACGATTGGTAACCCCAACAGCAACCAAAAAAAGAATTGCCTCATGATGTGGGATGATGTGATTGGCTCAATGAGTGTGGTGCCAGTGGAACACAGACAAGAGGATTTGGCAAAGCGAGATGTATACCTATCCAGGTCCTTTGGAAAGAAATATAAATGTCTGATGCAGCACTGGTAAATCTGGAAAAACGTATAACTGAAGGTATATTTATGTAGTATAACTGACAACTGTAGTCAGTGGCAAGTGTCTCGTCCTAGGTTGAAGGGGAAACAAGTATGTTCTTGAAATGTTTTAAATATATTGTATTTTGATCCAGGACAAAGAGGATGAATCCTTTTTGCTTCTCTCACCTACCTCTGAGTACGTGTTAAAAACATATTTTATTTTAACAGAAGAGGAGAGACACTGCCGCACACCAACTCGTACTACAACAGATAAAACGGCCAAGTACATGTTTTAGTGCTCCCATGTGATTGCTGATTTAGTGCCCGGAGCCACGGCTGGAAACTTAATCCTACAAAAACGTCATTCATTCATAGAAGAAGGTGTCTTGCATTCCTCTGGGACCACCGGTAAGAAAGCGCTCCTTCCAAAAGCAGGTGAGATGAAGGATTTGACCTCACTGCGGACGCTAAACTTTTACAGTCTCCCCTGACACGTCATTTTACAGACCCCCACCTACGAATGTGGAATGGAAGCTCCGCCAAGCGCCGGGCCTATATCCGGTGATTAATGACCCTGCGCTTCCACAGAGCACCTAGGAGGCTGGAGAAGGCCTCTTCAATGGCAGAAGAGACATGTGGACCCAGCTGGTCCGGGCGCTTGTGCCTTCTGCATGCGTGTCAAAGCCAGCCATGCAGCGGGGTATTTCCGGATGTTTCCGGTATTTCATTAATGAAGCCTGGCCTCAGCATGCTTATATGGACATACAGGCCCGCCTGCAGAGAATCAGGGATACAAGCGCTGGAACTCAAGAGCAGAGAGGACGTGACAACAGGAGGAAGCAGGTATTGGACAGCTGGCCGGGATCACGTAGTGACGTGTGCAGGCACAGCCAATTAACGGGCTTTGTTTGTGTTGCAGACACTTTCTAGCAAATATCGCGGTGATGATTGTAATTATCGCGGCCATCGCGCTAAACGGCCGATTTCGCGATTTTTTCGTGAATCGCGAAATCGCGAAACTCTGGAGGGTCTGATGAGTGACCCCTTGAGTCTCTATCACAAATACTAATTGGCTTTATGGCTGCCCGGGGCTCCTTAAAGGGTAGGGGGCTACGCCCCTGCCTCGGTACACTGATAGTGCTATGCTGTGTGGAGTGCGCACTTAATTTGCCGTTTATAACAAACTTTGGAGGAGTGTCCCGTAGAGTTGCTTGCCCCAGCCCCGTATTGGTCTCCAGCTTTCGCGACTTCAATGCTGAGATTGATGTGAGTAGTGCAGTGACAGTTTCCATGGGCTGATCGGTGCAAATAGTCACGTTATGGGAGTGTTCATTGATAGGCGGTCGCCGCTGAGCCTTGATTTGTGGGTGCTTTAACTTCAAGCAGCTCCAACCCTTCATGCTAGCAGTGAACCCGTTTGGTCTGTGTTGGGCTGGCCTTTGAGGGTGTAGCGATCACCTCGCTCGTGGGCCCAGCGTCTGGAGGGGCGGCCAGCCTGAAGAGTCCTGCGGCCAGCGGCAGTCTTCCCCACCCAAGATGGCGGGCCCGGTCCTCTCGGTTTGCTTTCGCTTCCTTATTTGGTGCGACAGGACGCGGCCTGGCGGGGGTGGGAGCATTCCTGTCTGAGAGGCCCTGCATAGCTGGAGGCTGCCCGTCCCGCCCTTCCTGTCTTGTCAGCGGGAGGAGGCGCTCACCGTGCTGGTCGGGGAAGTCCTCTGGCTTGCAGGAGGTCCCTGTTACGTTTAAAAAATCTGACCCCTTTGGCCTTGCTTTACGGTTCCCAGGTGGGAGGGCCTATTGTATTTTATGGGCACATTTTGAGACACTTCACTCTTATTTCTTATCGTTACTCCTCACTTGTTTCTTCCATCTTTCTCCTACGTATCCCAGTTTTCTCCCTTGCCGCTTTTTTTTCCTGTTATGGTTGTTACTGAGCAAAGAAAGGGATCATCAATGTTTTTCCCCCAGCGACACTGATGTTCCTGCATGTGCATAACTCCCCTTTGAGAAACAGCCCACTTGCTTCAAAACTAATAATGCTTTTAAAGTCCAGCAGCACCTGGTACTTCTAGACGCTTCTATAGAAACTAATGGAGATATGTACTTAAAGTAAAACTCCACAGGAAAGAAAGTTACATTAAAATATTTAGAATGGTTAAAAGTATAAATAAATGTGTTTTAATGCAAACAATCAGAAAAGTAAACCTGTATTTAATTATGAATATTTCAGTAGCCCTTCATTGAATTTGTATATTATGTAATATTTTTTCATTAAAATATAATGAAAATCGTAATTGTATACATCACTTCATAATTAATGCAGAATATACATTTTTTAATTTCACTTGAGTTTTCATTTTTAATTTGCACTTTAGAGAAATTAAAATGTAATTAACAATTAAGTACTGTTTTTTTATTTTGTTCATTTAAAATACATTTATAAATTAATTTGCATTAGCACAAACCTTGTTACAGATTAATTAAAGTTGAATAATCTAATAATATCCCTTATACTTGACCATAGAGAGATCTCCACCCTGACTGTGCAGTCTCCTATGAGAAGGTATAGGGAAAAGTTAAAAAAAAGTTTATTTAACAAAAATATGAAACTATGGTTTTGTTAACCTGTCCTACTTGCTGTACCAGTGTTTCTTTAAGCTTTGACGCAAATGGGGGGGTAAATAAAGACGAAATGCCTTGATTTGGTCACCAGACAGGTGGGAGGGATGTGGAGAGATGGGATGGGATGGAGAAGCATGATTGACCGGAAGAGGGTTGATGTGAGATGGGAGCCCATGGTGTTTATAAATGTTGGAGAAGACAGCAAGGCGGTACCTATCATTAGTGACACTGGTGCAGCGAAAAATTTTACCAGGGTCCCACTGCATCACAATTATGAATGTTTTACACTAAAAAGTGTGCATGGGGGCTAATTTTCCTTGCTAGCATTAGGGCAGATGGTGCCCATGGTACATAAAAGGGAGCAGCGTGCAGTTGTTCATTTTCTTTCAGAAAGTTTTGAGATTACAGTGATGGTCAGACATGGTGGGGGAGGGGTGAAAGAAGAGGAGCTAGCCTGCTTTTCATGGCTACAGCCATGATAATTGCAGCAGGTGGAGTGCCTTGGGACACACATCACCTCCATTATAGAAGTATTGTTTTTGGTCAATTCTGTTCTTGTTTGCTGATGCTTTTTTAAAAGTCCCACATTTAGTGTGGATTACATGCTACAGAAAGCACCCCTGAAATTATCTCGTGATCATCCCTCCCCAAATCCTAGGCATGTAGTTTTGGAGCGAGCCCATCTTCAAAATATTTTGCAGGGCGGTGCTCTGCAAAAACGTTTCTAGACCATGTTGGCAATATTTTGTGTTTGTAATGACTGCGCTTATTTAGGAGCAATTTTAAATGGGGCTTTCTTCACTTTGAATCGAGGCTTGTCCTAGGATTGTAGGCCACACAAATGAGCACTACTGGGCCTCTTTCTCACCCATGGCTCTGTTGGTGAGTTGAAGACACCGCCAGAATTTCTCCGTCCAGTCGTTTTTATAATTCTGTGATGGTGAGATTTGCCTTGCACCTTCTCTAGTTCATGGTGCTTATATGCATACTTCTGACTTGAAGTTGTGTTCTGTAATGTGTCCTACGTTGGTAGGTCATTCTAGCGGTGTGGCCTCAGTAGACTGCATGGTCCCTTCTGAGAATAGGATAATTAGTTGAGTGGTTTGTACTGGTGGATTTCTGAATGATGGTAGTGGGCCGGTGAAAGCTAGGACCAGATGCCTGGCTCTAGATTGGCTAGAGTTTCCTGTTGAACCTCTAGCCTGTAACAAGTTGAACTTTCATGGAGGCGTTGTGGCCTAGTGTCTACAGCTGCTGACCATACAACATGGAGAGCCAGGTTTGAGTTCACAGCTTCAGACCTCATCCTGTGAAGCCCAGCAAATCTCTCTGCCAAAAAATAGTGTGAGGTAATCTCTCTCCTGTCAAGTGCTCTTACATCCTTGGACAGGGTTCTGCAAACTACCATAAAAATGAGGTTTCTCCTTGTCACTTGCGCTTTAATTTGACACCTTCAATTAAACACATTTGATGTGAGAAATATACTTATCTAGTGGTTGAATTACATGTGTGAAACTAGAAAATCTGGAATCTGTCCCGTCTTCCCTGCTTGACCAAATTGTATTATCCTGGGCAAACATTTTAGGTAATTGATCTCCTTTTTGTTCACCATCAAATATGTTTGTTCAGCATGTTTGCTGTACAAAAATATTTTGTATGATTTATTTAACCTCTAATGTAGCTCCAGCTATAATAAGAATTTAGGCCACATATAGGGTACACCAAAACTAACTTGTCTCTTTGTTCGCTAAAAGCATTATCGTGGGGAGATGGGAAAGCAGGGAAGTTTCTCAGTTTACGTTTATAAAAAAAGAAATATTTTGATGCTTATCAATATAGAGATACCATCTGAAGGATTAAGGTTAAACGCTTCTGCGTGTTAATGTTGAAGAAATGCACTTAAAAAAACATTTTGCTCTACTTGCCTCTCTGGTGTGCATGGCAGTCTCTCCCGGATCGACTATTTCTTGACCTATGCACCCTCGGTAGGCAACTTTATGCGGCCTAAGACGTATTCTCTGGGCCTCTCTGATCACTCCCCAGTGGGCATAGATTTCACGCATGGAGCTCAACAGCCAAGTCACACCATAGTTATTAATCCATGGCTGCTTAAGATCCTGGATATCAGGGAGGAGCTTGGTGTGCAGACTGGTTATTTTCTGGAAGAAAATGTGGGAGCTGTTGCTTCAGTACAGACTACCTGGGAGGCGTATAAGGTAGTCCTGAAGGGATATGCCCTCTTGTTGAAAACAAAATACATAGCAAATTGACGAGAAATATTGACACAGCTAGAGGACGCACTGAAACGACTTGAGGCAGAATATGCAGTCCAGCCTTCAGATGAGACACTGAATGGCCTAGTACTTAAAAGGAGGAATATAAGCTGAAGGCCCGCAAACACGTTAGCTAAGCAAACGGCTACCCACCATAGACTGTACGAGTTTGGGGATAGGGCCGGGAAGATGTTGGCTTGGTTGGAGAGGAAGGAGCAGTGCTCTAGATGGGTGCCCAGATTACAGACACCTGCCGGAGGGATTATATCCTGCCCAGATGCAATAGCAGAGACATTTGCTGATTATTTTGAAGGGGTGTACTCACCATCTGCTGTATACAATGCGGAGGAGTCACGGCACCTTTTGGCGCAAAGCGATGTGCCGGCTGTATCGGATGAGGACAGGGATCTAGTAGAGGCAGACCTCGCTGATGACTAGATCCGGAAGGCTATAGGCCCAAAAAAAAATCAGGTAAAGCTAAGTGGCCGAATGGCACTCCAATAGAATTCCTTAAGGCTACAGCCTCCCACGTGGTCCCACACTTGAGGGGCATGTACCAAGAAACTTTGGAAAAAGGTATTTTACCCCAGCGACTGGCTAGCATTGTCGTCATACACCAGGATGGTAAACCGGTAGAGGATTGCCGTTCCTATAGACCGATCTCCTTAATTAATCTAGAAGCGAAAATACTGGCAAAGGTACTTGCTACGAGACTGGGTACGGTGATATCCTCTCTGGTACACCCAGATCAATCAGGCTTCATGCCAGGATGAAATGCAGCTCTTAATATTCGACGTCTTAACCATGTGCTGGCTCGGAAGTGCTACCTCGAAGAGGATGCAGTCATACTTTCCCTCGACGCGTCTATGGCGTTTGACTCCATTGAATGGTCTTATATGTTTGAGGTCCTGGAAAGAATGGGACTGGGCCCTAAAAAAAATTTTTTATTTTTATTTTTTTCTGCGCAGAGGCACCAGACAGGGATGCCCTCTGTCGCCAATGCTGTTTGCTATGATGTTGGAGCCTCTGGCGTTATGGATACGGAGAGACGTCTTGACCAGGGGCCTGCGATAGTCACATGACGAAGATAGAGTACTATATCGTCTGCGTATAGTGATATTCTATCTGACAAAACCCTATCCAAGTAGTCCTTGATATTTTTACCAATTTTGGAAAATACTGCGGTTATGCTATCAATTGGAGCAAATCAATATTTATGGCCTGCATGGCAATGTCCCACGTCTTCCGAAGGATTGTGCCTTACGAGTTGCGGAGGACGGCTTTTGGTATTTGGGCATATTTGTAATGCCTGATCCGACCATTTATGACCACATCCTAGTGCCTGCGTTGACGAGTCTGCGAGCAGATGTCCAACATTGGAGATCCCTCCCATTGTCATTGATTGGCCGTGCAGCCCTTTTTAAAATGCTCGCTTTGCCACGGTTTCTATATATTTTACAAAACTGCCCACATAGAGTTCCAGATGCCTACTTTACAGCGGTAGAGGGTGAGCTGCGCACTTTGTTATGGGATGGCAAGGCCCGAGGATAGCACTCCCAAAATTAATGAAGGGGTGGTACGATGGAGGTATCGCATTGCCCAACATACGACTATATTATTGGGCCTCGCAAGTAGCTATAGTAAACAGATGGAGGTATGCCCTGCCGGATGACCCGGCGTGTGCTCTTGATAAGTATCATATGGGCAGAGCTGGCTACCTT
The DNA here is from genome assembly GCF_964263255.1 of Lissotriton vulgaris. Lineage (NCBI taxonomy): Eukaryota > Metazoa > Chordata > Amphibia > Caudata > Salamandridae > Lissotriton > Lissotriton vulgaris. Next base: position 1,141,137,308 of record NC_141685.1, on the reverse strand, counting down.
GAGGCACTATATACTGGCTCACGAAGAACGCAGATCATAGGACCCGCAAAACACACACTGCAGATATGGAGATTAGCTAATTCCAGACTGGGTTGGACGAGCAGACTTAAAAGAATGACGCCGCTGTGGTACTCGTCGAGGCTAGGTATGCTCTGTCAACATCTGGGATTCGACAAGTGGGTCATGATTGGTATTTCGACCGTAGGAGACCTGATTAAGAAGGGTAAGATACTTCGGTTTGAAGAGTTGCAGAAGACTTACCGCCTAGCGTCAACCGAAATCTTCCGCTATTTGCAAATAAGACATGCTTTGATGGCGTCTTTCTCTTGCTGTGACAACATACCGGAGTCCTCTTTGCTAGAGGATCGTCTGTTAGACGGACAACTACACACTAAAGTGATCTCCCTCACGTACAGGAAGCTTAGTAATGGCTTATCAGACTCGCTTAGACAACTGAAGGAGGAATGGGAGGGTGATTTGGGGGTCATTGAGGATGAGGACTGGAGGGCAGGCGCTGAAGTCTTCCAGGGAAGCTGCCATCACACTTAGGTACCGCCTTGTTCAACTTTGTGTTTTTCATCGCTCCTATATGACTGGAATAACTCTGGCAAGGATAGGTACCAAAACTGATGATCACTGCTTTAAGGGCTGTGGGCAACCTGCCACCTTCTATCACATGGTATGGGACTGCCCAGCGTTACAAAGCCGGTGGGGTCGAATCACAACACCTATGTGGAGAAGTGTGGCTCACTGGTTAGAGCAGGCAGACCCTGAAGCAGAGGTCAGACCCGGGACCAGGGTTCGATTCCCGACGCGGCAGGGTGTTGAGCTCAAATGTCCACGGACTTGATAATTCTCGCTTCGGTGCCTGACCTAATCATGGGTTCACACTCTGCAACTCTGGGCATTAAGCTTGCTTAATCTCCACAACGGCCCCCCCGCGGCGGGATGCCTGGCTTTCACCTTGGGGATGCCCTGTAGGGGCTATCTCACAGGGAAAAACCAGGACGGGTTCCCAAGGCAAGCGCGGAGATACCCCTTCGGGGGTCGATTCTGGCGCTATATAAGAAATGTAGTAATAATAATAATAATATGCACTCTGCCCTGGGTAAGGGGTTTACCTTGACTCAGAGGCTGGCCCTGCTCAACATCTGGGAGGCGACAGACCTAACTGAAGTGGAACAGCAATTGGTGACGTTTGGGCTTTACACTATTCAAACGGGAAATCGTCAGAGGATGGGGTGGAGTCAGACCACCGGAAGTGGCAGTGTGGAATAAGGAAATGGATAAATGTATGATAGCCGAGAAGGAAGTATTTATCGCTAGGGGGTGCCCTAAGAAATGGGGTAGGAAGTGGTCAAAATGGAATCTGTACAGAGGAGATATTTGTGTCTCACCAATGGTAGAGTTGGAATTGAGGAGGACGAGGAGTGGAGCACAAATTATGTAAAGTATACCTTTGCCAAACTTGATTTATATATGTCAACAATATGATGTGATGTAATGAGATTATTATCAGCATCTGAGTGAAATGTCATTTGTGTTGAATCAATAAAAATATATTTAAAAAAAAAACATTTTGAAGACCTCTTATCATATTCTAACAGGTTTGTTGGCAAATAGTTTCAGAGTTCGGCTGGCTGGTTCCAGTGCTCGTGGAGTCTTGGCTTTTTAATTTGTAGGCTCCCCTCACCTCCATAGTTTAGTGATGAAAACACACGCTACAAGTGTAACTCGATTCTGCAGCACAACTGAAATATTAAGCATGCTTTTCAGCTGCCTGTCGCGTCTAGGGAATCAGGTGACCGGTTGTACACCGGCACATACCGTGGCTCTGGTCCTGTAATTGACACTTGAGCAGAGAACATTGTCTACTACTCGCCCTGCTGACGTGAGCAAAGGCTTGGAATAAGAGGCTATTTTTCCTGTCTGGATCTACGGCCATACGCCCTGGCAGGTTTATCTGCAAATATATTTTGGGGAGGGGAGTGGGATTTAACTGTGGTAGGTGACCTTGCTTTGGCAAGGTGCGGACTGGGGTACTGAACCAAATGTGTGCAAAAGCAGTATTGCACAGATAGGATCTCGGTCCTCCTGCTCAGTGGCAGAAATGCTTTATTTCCCCCACCCCTAAAAAACAAAAAGTACCAGGACCCTCCATATCTATGCATATAGACTCCAGAAGGTAAATGCCTCTTGAACGCAGTGATTCCGTTTGACTACCCCAATCCGCTGGGGCACCCGTCAACATGCTGCCAAGTGTGGTGGTTGTGACCAGACCGTCAGCCTACTTCCATACGTTTTTACCTTTTTGTTTACCCCCTTGGCACTGATCGTTTGTTTTTGGTGTAAACGGTATACTCACCTTCCCCCCCCCCCCCCCCCCCTTTGCGTTTGTGCTTCTATGTTGACACCCGTTTCTGTGCACAAACCGTACAGCCGTGTTCTTGCTTTTGTTTTACATTGGGTGCCAACTCTCACCGCGACCTCCATGTCTCCATTTCAAGTCATAATCCATAAACGTTCTGCGTCTTGGATAGGTTGTCTCCTAATAGGGACGCCTGTACAGACCTTCAGCTTTAAAGGGTGGTTGCCTTTTTGTGTGATGCAAACAAGGGTGATTTGTTCTTTCTGCCTCTAACGACCCCCCTCCCTCTACTCCTTTCGTTCTCTCATTGTAACTGCGGTCCCATGAGTTGTGTTGACTTTCCGCTTGCTTTCCTCTGCAGAGTACAAGGATGCTTTCCTCCTCTTTGATCGCACCGGCGATGGCCGGATCCAATACAGCCAGTGTGGTGACGTCATGCGGGCCTTGGGCCAGAATCCCACAAATGCAGAGGTCCTTAAGGTGCTGGGAAACCCCAAATCAGAGGGTGAGTGTTTGCAGCACCCAGTCACTGCTTTTTGGGTTGGCATACCTTTGAGCTAAGATTTTACTTGTGTGGGTGAGTTTGTGATGGCTCTGACCCACTTTAGTCGGGGAGGAATTTGCTGTGTCCTGGGTATGTAACATGATCTGTTAAGTGTATTTTCTTGCATTGAATTGGAGATCTCTGCCTTGTTCACAGTTGCTAGATGGACCATATCAGTAAGTACCCCTTTATTGGAGGTCTGGGGTGGGACAAAAACCTGACTGGAGGTGGTGGGGGGTTTTGGCGACTTGGACGCTCCCGTTGCTTAAAGTTTGCTGCTGTTAATGTGTACTCGCCAGCATGGCACGCTGCTGCAGCAGGTGGCTGCTTCTCTGAACTCTTCTCTCCTTCCCAGAGCTTAACACCAAGATGCTTGGCTTTGACGATTTCTTGCCCATGCTGCAGACAATTGCGAAGAACAAGGACCAGGGTACCTATGACGACTTTGTGGAGGGGCTGAGGGTCTTCGACAAAGAAGCCAATGGCTCTGTGATGGGCGCTGAACTGCGACATGTACTGGTCACTCTGGGTAAGAGGCCATTTTGGCACAGTGCCATTTTCAAGGCAGAGTACAGTTGACTGTTTAACTCCTGTTGTGTTCAGGGCCCCCCTTTCTGATTCCGAGCTTAGGATGCTACCCACGTCTGGATATTGCAGGTAATGTGCCCTGTTTCAGCCTTACAAAGTGTCCTATGAATCTAATTTAACTTTACATTCTTTTGGGCCGAGGGAGGACGGGGACAAGGTTGGGGGACAAGGTTGGGTTACAAGTGTTTTTGGGATTGCCCCTTCTACAGGGTAGAGCTTTGACTGACTAATAGTTAGACTTGGTGACCCATGTCCTGGAAATTGGTGGCTTCCTTGTCTTTTGGGCGCGGGCCACTTCAAAACATCTACTCTGTCTGGTTTTACTCTGGTGGCTAGTCTCACCAGCCAGTGCTGCTTCTGAGTCGGAAGTGCATTTTTTGGGTAAGTGGTGGGTCTGAAGCTGTGCACGCTGCTGCAGTCTGGGCAGTTAATCTGGAAGATGTTTGATCGAAGCCTGTGTGTGTTCTTGTCTCCTTTGTGCAGGTGAGAAGATGACAGAAGATGAAGTGGAGTTGCTTCTGGCTGGGCACGAAGACGCCAATGGCTGCGTCTGTTACGAAGGTAGGCGTGATTCATGGTCTGTTATTCTTTTAGTGTGGTTCGAGGGAGGGTTGGCTTGAGGAGGCTAGTTCGTTTCTTACCAGCTCCTGACCATGTCAGTTCACATTCAGTTTTTTTTGTATGTTTTGGTTTTGAGTGCTTCAACACCAGATTGTACAGACACGTGAGAATTGAGAACATAGTATAACAAATCTCCTGCTCCAAACCCGTCTGGTAAAGTGTTTTTTTGAGGTGTGGGGTGAATTTCCAATGCAGACTTTCAACCTCATATTAGGTTTCCTTACCTATGAGGCCAGCGGCCCCCCCCAAGGTGTTCAAGGCCATCAATGAGATAATAAGCTACCCAAGCTAGAGGGGAAATGGGAGGCACACACTTGCTATTCATTTTCAGTGGTAAGTTGTATGTGTTCGCGTGTTTTGGGAGGTTGGGAAAGGTTATTCATCTAATGTAATGTTGTGAGCTGGGAGTGTGAATAAGTGTATAAACACTAGGAATCCAACTGTGAATCAAAATTGTTCCCTACAATGGCGGGGAGCACACTGTGTGTGTGTGTGTTAAATATGTGTGAATAAGTGGACATTGGTTCTTTAATTTTGTTCAACAATATTTCTTCCTTCCCACAGCATTTATCAGACACATCATGTCTGCTTGATGGGCCCCGGGGTATGCATCCTCTATGAACTCCTTTATTTTAAGGACTTCCGTTTGCTTTCTTCTCCCCCTCCACCTTACCTGTTCATTCCTCTCAGCATGTCTCTGCATGGACCTGCCTTGAAGGAAGCCTTTAGAAAGTCTCGCATCTATACATTTTCTTTCAGCAAATGTATATATGTATCTGCCATCCTGAATAAGTGACCCCTAAGCTGTGTGCTGTTCTTCTAACCCCAAGATCTGCATTTGCTGTGACTGCTTAAGAGTAGCCCTGACTGTCTAGGTGTATCTTGACAGTGCTTCTGTAAATCAGTTTATTTTCTCTCGCCCTTCTTGAAGGTTAGACTTTGCTCCTGGAGACAGTAACATGTTTTGTGCATTTTGCCACACTTTTTGGGCGTTTAGACCAATGTGAACACTTGCTGCCTCTGCATCCGAATTTCCTTTTCCTCAGTACCTCATTGACTGCAGCACTACTGCCGGTTAGTTAGTGATGCTTTTTGTAGCTTTGACTAGTCTTCTCTTTACATGACTCCCACTAAAGTCGCCCTTCTGTTTACCAGATCCGTGGCAGCCAGGGCTTTAAGTGGGGCCAGTTCTTTCCGGTGCTCAGCACCGGCAGTTGTAAAAAGCAGGTGCCGAGACGGGTCTGTATCAGGCTCTCCATTTTTTTTCCCTCACCGTCGGTGAACAGATACATCTCCACACTGCGGCAGTACCACTGCTCACTGCCTCTGAGGTAACTTCATAGAAACTCATTTATTGCTTTCACAGTCTCCTAATTTCAAAATGGACGCATTTAAATATTTTTATACAACAAAGTCATAGGTGCTCATTCATCTTATGCAGCTAACAATCATTGGCAAAACCAATAGTCCTGACATGTTGTTGGTGTAATGCTACTTACTGTATAATATATCTGGATGTAAAGATAGAAACCGCAAAATGCAAGCCTACCTATTACATGTGTATGGCTACTGCCCCCTGAGAACTGCCTGCTCTGTCTTCACATGCATGTGCCATAACACCTCGAGGAACAGTAGTACCTGACCATTTGCAGTCCTGCTGTTTTTTCTTCTCTTCTGTGCCTGTTACCCTTTGGAATCGTGAAGTGAATTTAGTTCTTGCATTCAGTCTCTGGGTCCTCAGATTGGTTGCACGCTGGCAGGTTCTGAGTGACTCAGTCTTACCTTTTTTCCTGGACTGTCATTCTCCCTTCCCCTAAAGAGTTATTGATGTCTAAGTGAAAATCATTTCTGCAAGGTGTCATTGAAACCAGCAGGAAGGTCCTAGGTGACTTATTCACGTGTATGTACGTGGTACTGACTCACGCCTGCTCCTCATAAGAGCTCAGTCAGTCTTTCCCATCTTGAAATGTTTTTATCTTTATACTCCTTAAAAGTCAGCCAGTGGAAATTGGTGGCAGTGGGGGACCTATGCAGGTGCTTTCCGCTAGAATGACCAGAGTTTTCTGTATTCCTCCCCACTTATTGACTCTCATCCGCAGGATATTAATGTGGTCCTTGCATTATGACTGCTCCAGTTTGGCCTCTTTGATTTACATACCTGAAACTTATATTGTCCCAAAACGTCAGCCCATCCCCGCCCCTCCCGCCGGCTTGCGGCTGGATGGGGGTAATTCTTAAGTCCTCCATGTCACGGTTGAATTTATATGTGAAAATGAGACTCTAATGTGAATTGCTAGAAAGCAGTCTATTAGGAAAACATAGTTAATGTCATGGCCTTTGGGGTGTGAAGAAAGGTTTTATCTGCTCGTAATGGGGATCTTTATTGATTCCTTCAAATGCTATCCATCAGTCACCAGCTTATTTGCATGCTTTCCCTTACGAAAAAAAGTGCAACATTTTGATGCATTTTAACGTTTCAGTCATCTGGTTGGAGACCCTGCACCTCAATCTAAAACTTTTTTTTTTTTTTTTTTTTTTGTCTAACACGACTTGTTTGGGCTAATAGTGTGTGAACTGACCTTGGAGCCCCCTAGTATTTCCCAAAACTGATCTTCTAATGTTACTTTCTCTTGGCCCAAACGGTATTTATTTAGATCCGCTAAGAATGCTTCTTTTTTCAGGCATACCCTGTGCTTCCTCAATTTAGGACATTTTGCATAAAGACCAGAGCGCCTATATCTCTATCCAGTAGGCCTGCTCCTTCATAAATTCTAAAAACAACAATTGATGGACAGAATGCAGAACCATGTGGGACGGGTATGCTCAGACGCGAGTCCCATGCTCTCCACACCACTGGAGTCCAGCTATCCTGGCTGAAGACTGCTGATAGCCAGAAACCGGTCCTAGGATGCTTGATTCCGGTCCAGGAAAGACATGGCTTGGCAGTTCGGGCTGGACTGTTCCCATGAGGCACAGGGTCAAGGCTGATTTGCATATGGCCGTGTCTGAACTGGGGAGGTGTGGAGTGCAAAAAAACGAAGGATTTAGGCCAGGGCCGGACTGAGAACCAAAACTGGCCCTGGCAAAATGCTCGGCCGGTCCCCTGGGGAGCGACCAAGCTCTTTAATGGGACTGGTTTTCGGCCGATTTTGTTACAGGGCCGATTTTGTAGCTATGCTGCAAAAACGGACCTGTAACAAAAGCGGCCCCCAGGACCCAATATCGGCCCCCACCATTGCGGCGCACCGGGGGATTGCCCGGTGCCCGCAATGGCCAGTCCGGGCCTGATTTAGGCCCCGATCTCTGTACTGGGGTGAATGTATGACATTGTTCTGCATTCTGTCCATCAACTGTTATTTTTGCATCCTTCATAAATGCTGAGCATCTTCAATAACCTAGGTGGTCATCCAAGACCGTGAGACAGGCAACCTGCTGGTCATCCAAGACCATGAGACAGGCAACCTGCTGGAATCCAAGACCGTGAGACAGGCAACCTGCTGTTGCCAGGAAGATGGTCTCCTTTATTTAAAAATTCTATCAGACAAGTGGAGTCCAGGCTCCTCTCCTCCAGAGTAAAAGCAGCAGCTGTGTTCCTCTCTGCAAGTCTTAACCATTCCATAGTTTATCAAGGAAAGGATCAGCTGTTAATCCAAGGAGTGGTTCGTAACTGATTTGTTTGGTCTGATTGGGCATACACCGTCACCCACACCCGTCTTTGAAATCTCCAAGCTGTAAAGGAGGAAAAGCAGGACGAGAGTGAGGGGATCTAAATGACATTCTCTATTTCTGGCTAGCATCTCTGGTACTTCTCGACTCGTTGTGCAGGTAAACGATAAAGGGCAAAATAATTTCCCCCTTTTTCACAGCAGCCCTTGGAGTTTGGTCTAGAAAATCGAGAACTCCGTTTTTTTTTTTTTGTGTCGGAAACCTAAGGCACCGTACTGAACTTTTATGTCAATTTTAATGTTAAATAATATCCTGAAGTTCCAAAGTGAGTGACTTTTTTCAGGAAAGTTTAACCTGGTTTCAGATGTGTCCATTGCTACAGAGTATATGCGGTATGACCTGAAATCGTGGGCAGCCTGATGCATTTGTTAACTTGTTTTTAGGATATAGAACTCTCAAATCCAAAAAAATGCAGCCTGACGTTAACACCATTTCCATTAGCAAAGTTCTAAATTCTTGAAGTAGCTTATTTTCTTGCTGTTCTATTACTCTGCAGTTTAGTCTTCTGCTTGTATTCTCTCGTAACAGAATTCGCATTACTTTTATTTTGTGGATGATGACAGGTCTTTGGCAAGTGCGACTACCTGAAACGCCCCTTGCTGCTTCATGACGTGAGCCCTAGGCAGTGATTCTCAGACTCTCGTGCTCCTCGGCTGTATGAGAGAGTGAGACTGGGGTGCAAGGATCAGAGCATCTCGCTGCAGAGTCCTTGGGACGCGTGCTTTGCTGTTCCTGATAGTTCGACTCTATCCCTGCAGCCTTTCCTCTACACTGTCTCTGGGACTGCATTGCTCTCCCATGCCACCTTTTCGCTCTTTATGAATGGCCCTCCTGCCTGCTGTCCAAGACTGGCCTCTCTGCTGTCTTCCTGCCCTCTGTAGATTACTTCAGAACTTTCTGCAGAAAGCAGAATTGCACGTGCGCTGCTGGGCTGGCCTCTAGTGCTGTAGAAGCAAGCCTTTCGTTGACTCCCCTTGCGTGGTAGGAAATGAGCTCCCATGACGCACAGACCTGTTGGGTGGTGGGGAGGAGTCTAGAACCCTTTTTCAGTTTTTGGTTGACCCTCTACATGGAAAGTTTGCGTTGGGAAATAAAGAAATGAAAGTAAACTGCTTCCAAAATTAGTATCGCGGGGACCCTAACCTATCATCTAAATTTCCTTTTAGGACTTTCTAACTCGTTTCCTGGGTATCTCAGCTAGAAATAAATAATTGTAGGACCATTTTTGGAGGGCACGAGGAATGCCCATTTCTTCTAGCATTGGGTGGTTAGTTACAGAAACAACAGATTCTAAACAGCCATGTAGGGGGTGGGGCATTGCATCTGACTTTGATCATTCTGTGAAGCCCAGAGGTGCAGCATTAAAATAGGACGTAATCAGTATATCTGCAGTAAACCAATATTCTGCTTTGTTGTGTCAGAGCAGGTACTTGGATACAGCAATGAATCCTAGGGGATAGTTCAGAGTAATCCATAGATCCTCTCGGGTTAATGGTGCCTGTAAGATCTGCTGTCTTGCCCTCTGAGAAGAAACTGCTGACTTGGGTCTAGCTGGCTTGTAGCAGTTGAGCTTCAACTTACATCGTTGACATTCTGTGAAGATAAAGTGTAGAGAGATTTTCTTGACTAGGCACGAGGAATCTAAGCCCCAGGCGTCATGGGAGCCTGTTTCCCACTAGTTTCCAGCGTACATGCTCCTGGGAGAGGAGCTGTGACCCATACTCCTTCTCACTCATGTCTGCTTTCTTTCCACAGAACTCGTCCGAATGGTGATGAATGGCTGAAGTACCCTCCCAACCTGCACTCTTCTATGAAGTGACTTTTCCACCACCAAGCCCCGCAACATACTTCACGTTTGGTTCAGTGCCTTTATCAACCTAGAGCTCTTCGCCACCTCAGACTAACAAGACCAATTCTAGATGTTGCTTTAATGCTCTGTTCTTGCACAGAATGCGTTTGAGGGCTGGCCCTGTTATATATCCAGGTTGCAGGGACCTATGAAATGAGTACATCTTGTCTCTCGTAACTTGTTACTACAGTTTTCTGTAATAAAGAATCTTTTCACACTCCCCGATTTGTGTTTTCTGGGTGAAATGGGGATGGTGGATTGCTGCCCACTCACATACATTGTGATAGTTGTATTTAAGAAGCTGTATGAGAAATGTAAATTGTTTTTGTTGTGCACCAAAAAATAATGTGCACCAGCACATTGTTTAAGGAGTAGTGTGAAGTGTACCCAGCATTTGGCTGCCACGCATGGCCAAATGCTGCACAGCTGTGGGCATCAGGACTGGGATTGGTGTCTGGAATGCTAACAGGAGTACCTACCAGGGACTGAGATTGGTTCACACATTCCACCTGTTGGAACTGGTACACAGGTTATCTGGCAGAAGCAAGGGCTACTGAACCTCCATCATGGTGATGGAGTCCATTTATATTAAACCCTGGGCCATCCTGTTTGGGACTATGGAAACAGAGCACCAAATACTAATTTTAGCGCTTAACTCAAGGTAGCGAGATGAGCAGTAATTTGATATTGGGTTTTATAGAGCGCTCTTATGCTCTAAGGCGTCGTGGCGCTGATCTGCACAAAAGAAGATGCAAGAATAACAGCAAGGGGAAGATATATTATTTTCAGTAAAGCCAGGTTAACATTTTTCCCTAAATGAGTGGGGGGCGTTTCTAGGTCAAGAGTAAGTTGATGCCAGAGGAGCGCAGTGTTTTTCATGAAGCTTCTGCCACCCCAAGTAGCTAGTCTGTGACGTGGCACAATAGTTTTCTCCAGGCTAGAACGAAGGGGTCTTTATATTTTATTTATTTGAAAGTTTTATATAGCGCGAACAAGATCTTTGCGGATATCAGAGCGCTTTACAAAGACCAGGGGTAAGAACAGGGGAGTGCATAACAGGCATATGGGCATAGCGTAATTGTAGGTAATAAGTGAGTGGTAGGATAGGTACATGAGGGAGCATAGTCAGGCAGGTAAGTCAGTAATACAAATAGTACAAATAAGAGTGAGCATAGACCATCAGGTAAGTCGATAATACAAGTAATACAAAAGAGCAAAGAGATCAAACCAGTAGTACAGATCGGCGCAGAGTTTTAAAAAGTCCAAAGTAATAGTTCAAGTGTATTTAGCCATGAGGATAGCTTTTACTTTCTTAAAAAGAGGAGTGGAGGAGATAAGCCTGGTTTCAGGAGGGAGTGAGTTCCAGATCCTGGGCACCATTCCTGAGAGAGCGTTTGTAAGTTTTTTTTCCTTCTGGAATCTTCGAGGCTTCAGCAGAAGATTGTTTGTGCTTCTAGTGATTCTCGAGCCACCAGAAATTGTCAGCTTCTGAGTGAGGTAGCCAGGTTAGTTCAGGTGTACAGCCTTGTGCGTGATGCAGGCAATTTTCAGATGTACTCTGGCTTCAAAAGGCAGCCAGTTCAGGGATTTAAAGTCGGGGGAAATATGCGAGTGTTTTTTAGATCCAGTGATGAGTCTCGCTGCCGTGTTTAGCGAAGCTCTTTTAGGAGTGCAGTTGTAGTTAGGGGGAGTCCGCAGAGGGCGATGCTGCCGTAGTCTATGCGAGGGATGACTAGTGCTTGTACTGCAGTTTGGAAGTCTTTGGTTGGGAGGAAGGGTTTACGTTTCCTCAAGGTATTTATTTGGAAGTTCGCTCCCTTAGTTGCCTTGCTGATATGCTGCTGCATGTTGAGATTGGTGTCAAGTGTTATGCCTAAAGATTTTGCTGAATCCACGATGGTCGGTTGGACATTGAGTGCAGTTAGGTGCTTAAGCCAAGTTTAAGTGGTAGAGATTTTCGCGGGAGGTGAGATCAGAAGGAACTCAGTTTTCAGAGCATTGAGTTTGAGGTGGTTATCGGCAAGCCAGGATTGGGGGCTTCTGATCGTTGAGTTCAGAAGTATAATGTCTCTGGGGGATTGTAGTTTGAGATATAGTTGGGTGTCATCTGCGTACATGTGAAAGTGTACATTGGATGCTTGTAGCAAGGTGGTAGCAAGGGGATATACCAGCAGAATTCCTTTTCCATTTATTCAAGACCTATTCTAATAAATGCCTTCTAAGCAGTACATAGATTTAAAAACTGTTCGCTTTTTCACTGAAGTCTGTGGAGATCATTCAGTGCCAGGGTAGCAGACAGAAATTTAAGTCCATTTTTAAGCATTCTAGCTTCAGAATTTTGTACAGTTTGCAAATTCTGCATACTATTCACTTGGAGGCTGAGATCTAGGCCATTGCAACAGTCAATATGTGAAAATACTAAAGCAATGGCCGCTGTGCTCAAAAGGTCAAGAGGGATCAAATTTGTAATTTTCTTCAGGGTTTTTAAAATAAAAAAAGAGGAGAGAACTGCAATAACCCGGTTTTTATGTATGTTAATTTTTTGTCCAAAAGGACTACTAAGTTCCTGACTATTCTTTGGGATGGGAAGGGTTCTCATATCTTTAGGCCAGCATGATGGGGTCCAAAAGGATGTTATGTCCAAATAGCATCACCTCTGTCTTAGCCGAGATTAATTTAAGACCTTTTTTCTCATCCAGTCGCTAACTGCAGAGATAAAGTTGTGAAAAGAATTATCAATACCTTGATGGCAATTGCAAAGGGATACTATTCTCTGGGTATCATTGGCATATTAAACCACTGAAACCCAAAATATCTAATAAGTGCTGCTAGCGGAGTAACCTAGACGTTGAACAATGATGGGCTTAGCGATGATCCCTGGGGAACCCTGCATGGTAAGACCTAAGATTCAGAGGTGTATTTATTAGGATGAACTAAATGACTCTAAGTGAGGAAAGATTTAAGTAAGGTAATCGATTTGATGTATCAGAATTTTCTCATGGACCTAGATTCCCCATCTCCCTGAGAGTAGGAACAAACACACACTAAGGCACACTGATTAGTAGTCGGAAAACTCAAATTAACCTTCTTCTGATAGTGCCAGGGCATTGCAAAAATGACTGCTAATTACAGTGGATTTGGAAGTAGAAATAGTAAGGATCGTGCGCAAAAGCTCCGTAGAGAAGTTTTTTGCCTGTTCTACTTTTTTTTCCGTGAATTTTTGATTTGGTAGCTATGAGAAGAGTTTTGTATTTGGCAATGCAGTTTGAATTTTTTTTTCAGTTTTACTATAGTTTATTTTATTATTTTATAGTGAGTGCGAACCAGACCTGTGAGGGTATCCGAGCGCTTTACAGGATTAAGGGGTAGTATAAAAGCGTAGGGACTGGAGGGATCAAATTGGGAAAGGTAGGGGATACATTATACAGGAAAAGCACGCTGCACGTTTAAAGTCCAGGCTACTTGTGATATAACAATTAAAACAGGTAGATAAATTATACAAGAAGGCACAGTCTCCGGTGTGGGGGGGGGTGCCCAGGAGTGCAAAATGGGTATCTTCTGTTGAGGCCATGGATCGTGCCGAGGTGGAGAGTGGGGCAAATCAATGCGGTGATAGTGAAGTATTCGTTAGGCGAGGTATTTTCCCATTAAAGAAGGTTTTGGTTTCCTTCTTAAAGTGTTCCAAGGACGAAAGTCTTCTAATGGTGGGTGGGAGAGAGTTCCAAATTCCTGGCACAGCCCCAGAGAAGCCTCTATTGTAGGTTTCTTTTCTTTTCTTCTGGAAGCGTGCTGGTTGCAGCAGCTGGTCTTTGGCAGATCGGGAGTTTCTGGCTCCTCCGGATACCACAAGTTTTTGTGCGAGAAATGAAGGGGAATTGGGAAAAAGGGCTTTTTGAGTAATGCAGGCCTGTTTAAATTGGATTCTGGCCTCTAGGGAAGCCAGTGCAGAGTTTTAAGGTGGGGGGGGAGATGTGGTCGAATTTTTTTGAACCAGTTAGGAGTCTGGCGATGGTGTTGAGGCAGGCTTTCAGTGGGGACAGGGAGTTCTTGGGTAGCCCTGCGAGAGTAGAGCATCCATTTTCGAGTCAGGAAATGACTAGTGCCTGGGTTGCCGTTTTAAGGTCCGCCACATCGAGGAAGGGTTTTAGGTTTCTTAGGTAACTCTGGTGGAATCTGGCCGTTTTGACCATCGGGTTTATATGGCCGCGCATGTTCAGGCTGCTGTCAAGGGTTATTCTAAGAGATTTGCAGAGTCAACAATGGTAGGAGGGCAGTTTGGTGCTGTAATGGTCACCATCTCTCCAGACGTCGCCTTCCTAACGGAAACATGGATGAACGCCTCCTCCGCCCCTGACATCGCCATCGCTATCCCTGACGACTATAAGATTACACGCAAAGACCGCACCGACCAAACAGGAGGAGGAATCTCTATCGTCCACAAGAAATCAATCCGCATCTCAACCAGCTCTGACGCCAACCTCGCCAACTCCGAACACCTTCACTTACAGATCCACATCGACCCCAAGACCACTCTCAGAGGCACCCTCCTCTACAGACCACCAGGACCCCGCGCAAAATTCAGTGAAGACATCACGGACTTCATCACCCCACACGCGCTCCCCTCCAAAGACTACATCCTCCTGGGAGACCTCAACTTCCACCTTGAGAAGATCAACGACCGCAACACCGCCACCCTCTTAGACAACCTCGCCAACCTCGGACTTAAACAACTGGTCACTTCCCCCACCCACATCGCAGGTCACACACTCGACCCCATCTTCACCTCTAGCAACCATGTCTCTTTCAACCACACTACGGAGCTCCTCTGGACTGACCACAGCTGCGTCCACTTCACCTACAACAAGCCGAAACCCATCATCCACCTCCAACCAACTCTACAAAGAAACTGGAACAAAATCACCAAGGTACAGATCTCCTCATCGCTCCTTCAAACCTCCCCAGCCCTCTCTTCTGACGCCAACGAAGCCGCCTCCAACCTCACCCTTTGGTTATCCAACACCGCAGACACCTTAGCACCACTGAAAAAACGCCTACACAAAATCAAGAAGGCCTCATGGTTCAACGAGGACCTCAAGAAATCCAAGAAACTATGCCGCTCCCTTGAAAAGGCCTGGAAAAAAGACTCGTCCACCAGCAACAAGGACGCCTTCAAAAACGCCATCCGTACTCACCACCAACTGATCCGAAAAGCCAAAAAAACAGCATTCAAGGATCGACTCGACAACAACGCCCACAACAGCAAGGAACTTTTCAACATCGTCAAGGAATTTTCCAACCCCTCGGCCAACTCCAACGACATCACCCCCTCTCAAACTCTCTGCGACTCCCTAGCCTCTTTTTTCCACAACAAGATTGTTGACATCCACAACAGCTTTGACAACCAACCCGGAAGCCAACCCACCCTACCATCAGCTGACTATCTTCCCCCCGTTAACACCCTCAACGCCTGGAACCCAATCACCACTGAGGACACCATCCGCCTGATGAATTCCATCCACTCTGGATCCCCCACAGACCCATGCCCTCACCACATCTTCAACAAAGCAGACTCCGTCATAGCTCCGCACCTCCGAGACGTCATCAACTGCTCCTTCAACTCCGCTACCTTCCCAGAAGACTGGAAACACGCTGAACTCACCGCTCTTCTGAAAAAACCAACAGCAGACCCCACCGAACTCAAAAACTACCGCCCCATCTCACTTCTTCCATTCCCGGCCAAAGTCATCGAGAAAGCTGTCAACAACCAGCTCGCCGCCTTCCTCGAAGCCAACAAATCCCTCGACTCCTCACAATCTGGATTCCGAGCCAAACACAGCACTGAGACCGCCCTCATCGCAGCAACAGACGACATTCGAACTCTACTGGACAATGGAGACACAGTCGCCCTCATCCTCCTCGACCTCTCTGCAGCCTTCGACACAGTCTGCCACAGCACCCTTTTACAGCGCCTCAAAAACATCGGAATCCAAGGAAAGGCACTGGAATGGATCACCTCGTTCCTCTCCGGAAGAACCCAGAGAGTCCGCCTCCCACCATTCAAGTCCGAGGCCTCTGAAATCATCTGCGGCGTACCACAAGGATCCTCACTCAGCCCCACCATCTTCAACGTATACATGAGCCCCCTCGCGACCATCGCCCGCCAACACAACCTCAACATCATCTCTTACGCGGATGACACTCAACTGATCCTTTCTCTCACCAAGGACCCCAGCACCGCCAAAACTAACCTACACGAAGGAATGAAAGAAGTCGCCGAATGGATGAAACAAAGCCGTCTGAAACTGAACTCAGACAAAACAGAAGTCCTCATCTTAGGTAAATCCCCCTCTGCTTGGGACGACTCCTGGTGGCCGGAAGCCCTCGGAAAAGCACCCATCCCGACAGACCACGCACGGAACCTTGGCGTCATCCTGGACTCTTCACTTTCAATGAACAGACAAGTCAGCGCCGTATCCTCATCCTGCTTCAACATCCTTCGCATGCTCAGAAAAACATTTTGCTGGATCCCCACCGAAACAAGGAAAACAGTCACCCATGCTCTGGTCACGAGCCGACTGGACTACGGAAACACCCTCTACGCAGGTACCACCGCCAAACTACAGAAGAAACTACAACGAATCCAAAACGCCTCAGCCAGGCTCATATTAGACATCCCACGCAACGAACACATCTCTGGTCACCTTAAAGACCTCCACTGGCTACCCGTCAATAAGAGGATCACTTTCCGACTGCTTACCCACGCACACAAATCACTCTACGACATCGGACCAGATTGCCTCAACTCTTTGTCCTTCTACACCCCCTCCCTCCAACTTCGATCTTCCAGCCAAGCATTCGCCACTGTCCCTCGCATCAACAAAACCACCATGGGAGGCAGATCCTTCTCATACCTGGCTGCCAAAACATGGAACTCACTCCCCGCTTACCTTCGCCTCACCCAGAATCGCCTAGCGTTCAGAAAACAACTTAAAACGTGGATATTTGACAAATAACCCCCCTCCCCTCCCCAAGCGCCTTGAAACCCTCTGGGTATGTAGTGCGCTATATAAATTTTATGACTTGACTTGACTTGACTTGGATGTCTGGTTTGGGTGGGAAGATCAGGAGAAATTCAGTTTTATTTGCATTGAGTTTTATCTGGTTGGCAGTGAGCCAGTGGACTGTCCACTTCAGGACCTGGTTCAGGGAGAGAATGTCCTTGAAGAGATTTTTATGTAGATCAGAGTATCGTCTGCATACATAAGGTAGGAGATGTTGGTGGAATTTAGCCCCTCGGTGAGAGGTTCAAGGTAAAGATTGAAGAAAGTAGGGGAGAGGGTTGATCCATGGGGGAGTCTAACCGGAGAGGGGGATGATAGATCAACTTTGAGGAGGACTCTGTGAGCGGTTCTGGAGGAAGGATCTAAACCATTCAAGGACCGTTCCATCCATCCTAAATTTGAGGCATTCTAGGAGAATTTCGTGGTTAACCGGGTCCAAGGCAGAGGATAGGTCTAGGAGGATTAGGAGACAGGTTTTGCCTAGGTTGAGGGCTTGGAGGGCGTCATCCACTATGTGGAGGAGTTTCCGTGCTGTGCCCAGGTCTGAACCCTGATTGGGAGTCATCTAGCAGGTGAAAGTTGTTGCTGTGAAGGCTTAGCTGCTGTTGTACACATTTTTCCAGAACTTTGGCAAGGGGAGGAATGTTGGATATGGGTCTATAGTTCTCGGCTGAGGCAGGGTCCAGCGTTGTTTTTTAGGATGGGGATAACTTGGCCAGCCTTGAGCGAGTCAGGAATTGAGCCCTGTAGGAGAGGTGTTGATTATTGTGGTCCAGGAAGGGTGATAGCCTGAGAGGCAGAAGCCAGGTAGTTAAAGGAGAGAGGATCATTAAAGTGATTGTTCGGTTTTAAGAAGGCAAGAATTCTCGAGAGAATGTTCATCATAGGTTTTAAACTTGGACCAGTGCGCTAGGTGTTTGGGAGGACCGCGCGGAGAGAGGAGGTGGAGCAAGCAGATTTTGGTGGGGAGTTCCGGATTTAAGTTCATTTCCAAGGGCAGAGATTTCGTCGCAGAAGAAGGAAGAGAATTCCTCGCTAGATATTGGGGGTTTAGGTTTTTCTTTGGTGGATTTATTTAGTTTGTTGGATTTGTGTTTTACCAAGTCGAACAGCTTGCAAAGTCGATTTTTGGTATTCTCCAGTTCAGACCTGAAGAATTCTTTTTTTTTAGTGTTGAGGATTTTCTCCTTGTAGGCATTTCTGGCCTGGCGGAGAAGTTTTAGATGTGCTGCTGAAGGGTGTTTCCAGTTTCGTTCAGTCTGTCGAAGGGATCTCCTCTCCTTGTTGAGAGAGCCGCTGAACCAGGGATTTTGGTCTTTGACCTGGGTTCTTTTTAATTTTATAGGTGCCATATCATCCAGAATGTCGGATATGGTGGAGGAGTAATGGATCGCTAGGTTGTCGACCGAGGTGCAATGAGGGGGGGGTCGGACACAACGTGCTGCCAGTTTCTCGTGATCAAGGTTCTTAGTGTCTTTAACGCATCGTTTGGGAATCACGGGTTGAGGTGTCCATGTTTTGTGGGTGCTGGGCAGGAAGGTGATGGCGTGGTGGTCAGACCATTCGCAGGGGTCAATAGAGCTAAGTTTGACCGCTGATTTCTTAGCAATGATCCAGTCTAGAGCGGTGCCTTTCGAATGAGTAGGGAGGGAGCAGGCTTGGATAAGGTCTTGATCGGCCAAGAAGTCTCTGATGACATTGACCTGAGGGTCCTTAGGATCGTTCCAATGCAGGTTAAAGTCGCCAAGGGAAATGTCATTGGAGTTTGGAGAAACCTTGGCTGTGATGATTGTGATGTATAGTCCTTTCTCCATATTCTCTCCTGTTTGCAACAGAATTGTTTCAAGTTCAGAATTATACCAGGGAGCAGAGGGACTACTTCTTTTTAGGATTTTACTCTTTTATTGGCGCAAGATTATCAGTAGCTGCCTGAATCCAGTTTGTAGTTCCTAGCAGCAGCATCTGGATCTACTAAAGTTGCTGGATCGGAGGATAAGAGTATTCCTAAACTCTGAAACCTGAACTTTCTTCCCAAGACTGAAAGATTTAATACTATTAGTCTTGGATGGCCTAAAGTTAGAGGGGAGGGGGGGGGGGGGGGGGGGGGGGGGGGGGAGAGACTGCGACTGAAAAAACCACTGCCTTATGGTGAATGTCTTCCCATTCACTATAGGCCTCCTAGCCCATAGGAATGAATGACTAGGTATTCCTTAATAGTGATTCTCAATTACTGATTCGTTATTAAGGAATGTTAAAGAATCGCTAATATTTTAGCGATTTCTACCTACATTCCATTTAGCGAGTCCTTAATAGCGATTCGGTAAAAATCGCTATTAAGGACTTGATAATTGGAAGTTATCTACATCTGGCCCATAGTTTCTAAAAGAGCATTGGGGTCTTGTGGAAACCTAGTTCTAGCGCCCTGTGGGCGATATAATAACAGACCATTAAGTGACTGATTTTTGGAAACTTCACTGTTGAAAAGTAGAGCTTCACAATCGATAACCATGGCGGGGAAGCAAGAGACAGTGAAAACTTCTATGTATAACTGAAAGCACTTCCCCTTTCTTGTGCGTTCTAGCCGATCTGAAAATGGCATACTCTGGGGGCATGGCGGCTAGGTGCTCTGAATTGCACGTGGGATGCGCCCATGATTCCGTAATGAAAGCTATGCCAACATGGTGACATTCTAAACTCTGCGCAGCCAAGCAAATGTTTGACTAAGGATCTTTCGTTAATCAGCGTGCAACTGCTAGCTAATCTTCTTTAGAATTGTGGACTTTAGTGCTAGGGTCGTTAATAGCAACATTTAAATAAAAGAGATAGCAATTCGTGAAAACAGGTCTGAGTTCCGACACTAAATAGGGACTGAATATTATACAGCTAGGAATCTTACCTTCCCTTAGGCAAAGGAGAGAATTTCTGGAAGAGTAAAGCCGCATGTGGTTTTCTAAAACTTGGGAACCAGGGGGACAGGCCCCAGGCATGGACAGGCGCAGACAGGCTTGCCTTTGGCGCGTCGGGTGCGCGTTGTGTGCGTTAAGTGGCCTGTCCTACTGAGGCATGTCCAGGGGCGTGGTTATCTCCAGCGCTTTCGAGCACTATGACCTGCCGGAGAAAAGAAAATTAATTGGGGGTCCAGCAACCCCGATCAGAATCGTGGGCTTCCCCCACAAGGATGGACTACTGGTTAAAAGTAAAATAACAGTGAGAAAGGGAAATCCTAAAAACGGCCCAAGCCTGTTTCAGTATGGCGGCCAAAGGAGCCAGGCACCTCCTAAAAGTAGCACCTGAGTGGTATACAATGAATTTAAAATAGCTGGCACACCATCCTTGCTGTAGTCCATTTTCGGGTTACTCGCGAAAGTGGTGTGGTTGGACATTCAGAACTCAGCAGTTTGTTAAATTATGCTTAATAATGGTCTGTCCCATCAGTGTATTTACTTGGACAAGAAGTACTTTTTAATACCAACAAGGAAATACTACACAAATATGACCACCTAGATGCAATGGATCACGAACAAGAGTCTACTAGCTGCAGGGGACAATATCTGCTTACTATGGAATACTTGAACAATTGCTACTTCACTGTGCTTTTCGTGAGTGGATTTCTTCGTAATCCATTACCTTGAGGTGAGGCTTGTGTTCAATCTGGATCAGCTGCTATGGCCCATGCTTGTTTCTAGCTGTAATGGCAACAAGAGCAGCCCAGTAGTTGTCTTGAACATGTGACAGCAGAGCTAGAACACCTACTATGATTCTTTGGTGTATATTAGATGTATTTGAAAGATATAAATGTAGCAAGCAATCAAAAGCTTTATCAAGCTTTGGTATAAGCATAGGTCATGCATTCAGACCAGGGATCGAAGTCCACAAAGAAAAGTATGGAAACTGTGTTCCTGAGTACAATGGGGAGTGGCCTGCAAAAGGGGGGGGGGGGGGGGGCTCAGACGTGGCTAAAAGAATACACAATCATTTGAAATAATTTTAGCCTTTGGCCTACAGTTGGGTATAAAATATAATACACATTTAAATGAAAAAATAAATGCAACTTAAATCAATCTGTGTGAATTGCAGAATTTTGGTAGGACAGTTTGGTTGGGTAACGCAATCACTTAACATATCTGCGAGTGTACCCGGGCAGTTACTAGTTTGCATTTATAGTGTCAAGACATCCAAGCCTGTGACCGCAGAGTGAACTAAGTAAATGATTATTTAACAACGCATATTACTCACATTATAAGATAGGTAGAGCAGTGGCTGTCGCAAGTTGTGTTTTTAGTAATGCGCTGATTGTTGCTAGCTCAAACCTTTTTTAGGTCTCGCCTATGCAGCGCGCATGCGAGGCATAGGAGACCTTTAGCCATCGTTCAGCTCTTTTTCGAAGCAAATACTCATGCTTGTGGCAGCATGCACCTTGTGGGAGTGCGCAGCGGCGCGCCACAAGCACGAGTATGTGCTTTGAGAAAGAGCAGACTGTGCATGCCTGCACCACTCCTGGGCCAGCAAACACGATTGCAGTGCCGTGCACGGCTCTCTTGCTTTATTTAAGGTCTCTGCGTGCGCTCGTGCACACACACCACTCAGGTGCTTGTTTACTTTTTTCATCCCAATTAAAGCCCTGACCGTGCTACATAGTAAACGACTTGCTAGGCGTCCACCGTTATCCACAGAGGCATAAGACATCTCTTTGCGACATTCCTAGAGTGATAGCAAAACGTGTTCTTGTGTGACGAGAGAAAGCAACTGTTTGTTCTCCCTCGTATGACCAAGTCCAGCGGCCACGACAAATAGGATAGTGCCTGCTTGAGAAAGCTGTACGTTCTGTATTTGTTTTGCTCAAGCAAAGCAAGTTGCCTCTGCTCCCTTTTTCCGTTTCAGAGCTTCCGCCACTGGCATGTACTTAACTTTCGCCAGTTCTCTAATATTTGTAGTTCGGTATGTTGGCGAAAACTTGTAACTGTCTTAGTGTTACCTTGCTGTATTTGTGTACTGGCAAATCAGCTTGGTACATAAAGCTGCCTACCCTAGGGGAATTCTCAGTGCGAGTTTACCAGACTGAAAAACAAGATTTAAACAAAGCACCGAACCACTTACAAGATATTAATAAAGGTCTGTCTTAATGCAAAGCAATGAGCTCAGCATTCATTGTGGTAGCTCTCCGATGATGTCGAACAGTAATACTCTACGCCATCAAGAGTGTAGATGTGAGAACCTTTCGGAAGGCCTGATGCACTATCCTACCAGCTCCTGACTATTGTCCATAGGTGCTCTGTTGCACAATCCTCTGATCCATGTCCAGTGGTGCCCTATCACACAAACGTCAAATCAATGTCTGCTGTTGTGCGATTACGCAAATCTTTGATCTTTGTCTTCTACTGTTTCATCACACAAGCCTCTGATACTCATCTCCTCATGTGCTGTCTCTCAAGCTTCGGTCCATGTCACACCGGTCTTGAAATTCCTGTGTGCATCAACTTATCCACATCTCTTGACGGCTGGCTTGGTGGGCGAACCTTCTCACAGCTGGCTATTAAGCTTTGGAGCACGCTTCCCCTAACCCCTCGTTTACTACTTGTACCAGTTTTGTTGCTATTTTAAAAACCTATTTGTTTGACCGACAGCAGGTTATTCAATGCAACCTGTCCACCCTCTACCTGCCCCAGTTCCTTGACAACTTCAGGTAACCTTGTGCTCTATAAATATTTCATTAAATAAATTAAAAACGGAGAGACAAACTGAAGATAAACTTGCAGTTTCTATGAATGTACAAGAGCCCTTTAAACATCTAGAAACCCATAACAATAATGACTTATTTTATTGAACTGTATAGTTAATGGTGACGTTGGATGTCCCGTCTTATTTTAATTAGATTTTTTTCCATGATGGGGCAATTTAAACCTAAATTCTCAGTAAGGGTTTTCCGGGGCTGAGACCTTTTTTATTTTTTCTAATTTTATATAGAAATTGACTCAATTATATGACTTGAACTTTGCTCAAATATGTAAACTCTTGTTTAAGACTGTTATCGCTACTCTGTTGATAGCGTGTCCGCTCACACACTTGAACACAACTCCAAAATCCTTACTATAATAAGGGAAGAACGGCACTCCAGGAGCTATTGAAGTACCGAAAATTATTTATTATAACCCAATTAGAGTCAAACTTACAACTATCCCATTCCCATTACCAATAATCAGTCGGTTGGCAGTGTTGAAAGTCCAATCGTTTATTAGAACAAACAAACTCTGCCAGAGGAGCTCCTTGCGACCTAACCCCACGAGGTCCGCCAAGAAGACTGCTGGCACATTGTCAGAACATCACATATACACTGTTACAATTCGAAATTGTTACCCAAGATGGAAAAATACAAGTTGGTGCAGAGGGAAAGACCATATATGGGAGACAAAGCCCTCTCGGTTTAGCTCATCTTATATTAGCAAGGTCACACGGGTGACTCCCTTCTGCTAACTCCGGGAGAGTCTGCACTGTACCTCCAGGAATGTGCATATCCGGCCGTCTCCTTCTACCTATAACCTTGACAGGCCTAACGAGCAGAGACAGCAGTTTGCAACAGTTGGGCTGTATCTCAAGGGAACGGTTTCGGTGAAATGCAAGGATAGGGCTTGCTAATACAGAGCTCGAGCGAGGCCGCAAAATGGCGTCGGTCTTGTCAAGCAAATGCAAAAACGTGTAACGTGGCGTATGTTCCTAAAATACTGCTTTTACTTGTGTATATTAGTATTTGCGTGCCTTTAGTATTCTAGATGCATCACGCTAATAAACAAAATAAAACAGTTCTATAGTTTGGGGGACCGGAAGTCAATTCCGGTTCCTCAAACCCTCCTTTTAGCTTGATGTAGCTAATAAAGAGGAAATCCTAGTCCTGGAAAACCTCATCAATGGCCATTAGTTCATGAATCTCCTGCTGGAGCATCTGAATTTCAGGGACGCACATGGCAGTCACCCTAGTAGCACTATAGGAACAACAAGCCGGGCCACATTGTACGAGGATGCAACAGGTGAAAATGACACCGGCTGACCCAGCCAGTATCATTAATAATTTCCAACCCCATGTCGTCGGAAGCCCCCAGAACCACCCAGACCATGACCAGGACCCATTTTCGGTATGCATTTCAGCTGCTATGCGATGTAGCTTTTGGATAGCTAAATGGACAGTGGGGGCGGAGTCTGGAATATACACGCAACAGGAGCTGCCAATCACTTGGCATGCTCCTCCTCGATCAGCCAAGATAACGTCCAAAACCATTCGGTTTTGGAGCGAAACGAGCCTTGTCGCCTGAAGCTCTACGGTAATATTGGTCATGATATCAGTAGTGATATTAATGACATTCTCCACTATTCTGGACAATCGTCTTATCTCTCTGCTATTGAATATGGGTCCCCAGAATGGGACCAATCCCTTGCTAAAGTCAGTAAACTGCTGTAAGGAGGTGTCAGTCTGATCTATTTCCGTTGCTATGAGCTGTCTACGTAGCCTATGGGTACTGCTCTCGCTGAGTGTAGCTGGTGTGTTCTATGATAGTCTGATGGCGCTATGTATACAGGCAGATACAAGAAAGACAGATAGCACTGTCCAGCCCAACCTCGGGGTAACCAAGTGTAAGCATTCTCCCCGCATACGAAATACACATTGGGTGGCGTTAATAATGGCGGGCTACTAAATATCTTCATACGGTAAGTGTAGTTACAGACACTCACCAACCTGTACACGCCCCATCCCCTGTACGCAGAAATCAGAAGAGGTGAGGACCTGTTCAGATGGACAGATGAAACGGTGCAGGTCAGACCGAATTCTCAACCAGGGCTCAATCCGGGCTCCCCTGAGGGCTCGCCTCGGGCACAAAGAGGCCGGACGTCAAGGCACGGACGGAACAAACGCTCCAAATCACGCAAGCGCGCAGCCTCGGCCGATGGCACACAGGACACTGGTAGAACCGAAGACTCATAACAATCTGGCACGGACCACTGACGATTCCGGGGCCTCGGCTCCCTCTTCTGCTGTTAATGCTGTGAATCCTGGATGGGTGCACCTGGTCGCCTGAGACCAGCTGTATCGCAGCCTTGAGACGCTACTGCCTATGTCTCCTGAGCGTGGATAGGGTTGTGGGGTGGGGGCTCGGGGACTACACGATAGTGGCTACCACTCTCCTGTTCGAGAGAGGGACACTGAGGGAGGGGGGGTGAGTTTGCTGTTCCTTTTTGGGATGTTGGGATCCATTGGTATGGGTGGGCCCGAGCCCTCTGTTTTGGTCTCGGGACTACCCATGCCGCGACAGGTACTTCATAGTTCATTGAGGTATAGGGTGGGGGGAGGCAGGGGATGGGCGGTCAGGGTTGTGGCTGCTGAGTTGGAACTGTTGGGGATTGTGGGACTAGGGGATTGGTGTTTTTTTCCGGGGTAGATAGTAAAATGCATGTGTGTGTCGTAATGATGGTCCGTGCGGTGGGTGGCGCTGGAATGGGGGGCTCGCATGGTGGACTCTAGTGGACTATGGCTGATTCAACTCCCTGAAGACTCTATGCGGGTGATTACGTGGAATGTCAGGGGTTTGCTAGACAAAATTAAACGTGGGGCAGTGTTGCGATGGGGGAAAAAGGAAGCAGCAGATGTGTTATTGCTCCAAGAAACCCACATGATGGGCACAAAGGCACTGGGCCTGCAGAGGTTTGGTTATCAGCAGGTTTTCCATGCGGGGTTTTCCAGGGGATCCAGGGGAGTGGCCATATTGATACACCGCAGAGTAGCATACGTCCATGAGAAGCAATGGGTGGATCCCCAGGGTCGTTACCTGTTTGTTAAAGGCATGGTGGGCACGGAACCGGTGGTGTTTGGGAGTATATACGCCCCCCCCCCCCCTGCAGTGGGCCCTGGCTGAGAGGCTGTTCGCAGTGTGGGAAGACGTCTCCGGGTCAATGGCAGTAATTGGGGGAGATTGGAATGACGTGATGGATGTATGTATGGATCGCCGGAGGCGTCAGGAGGTGACTGGAACCCCTCCCCCTTTCCATTCCACCCACCAGATTGCATGCAATGAGTGAGGGGCTGGGCTGGGTGGATGCTTGGCGACATATGCACCCTGCAACCCGTGAGTATACCTATGTCTCAGCGGTACATGGGTCATTCTCACGCTTGGATTATGTGTTTCTACCTCGAGAATGCTTGAGTAGGGTGAAGAGCACTGACATCTTGCCGAGGGGCCTATCCGACCACTCCCCCGTTTCAGTTAGTGGACCTCCTGCGAAAACGGCAGCCGTTCAGATGGAGGATGTCCTCGTGGCATCTACTACAACCGGCATATGCTAAACATTTGCGAGAAACCACAGACCACTATTGGCGGGAGAACCTGATAGAGGGGGCTGACGTAGAAGTGGTGTGGGAGGCTATGAAACCTACCATACGGGGAGTAGATATCGCATGGTGCTCGGAGGCCCGTCGGCGGCGCCGGGAACAGACTGCGGAAGCGGCTGAGCGAGTAGTGACCCTAGAACAGGAACACCGCGAGGGTGGCGATGAGATCGGATTACGGCTGCTTCTGCAGGCACAGCAATCGTACGCATCCCTATTGATGGATGAAGCCAGACAGGCGTGGCTGGCCACAAGAAGTAGGGTGTATCAATGGGGGGACAAGTCGTGCTCAATGCTCCATAGATTATGCCAACACAACTTCCAACCCCTCATGTTGCCGGGTCTCACAGACAATAATGGGGAGGTCCTGACTGACCCAAACGAGTTGGCTGCGAGCTTTGCCACGTACTTTAAAGCCCAATATGCCTCATGCGACCAATTGCCTGAGGGCAACTTAACCCGGTTTCTCGCGGAACTGCCGCCCATACAAGTGTCGGACGAGATCAAGAAGGCCTTAGATGCGCCCCTCACAGCGGAGGAGCTGGGAAACGCTCTGGGGCAACTCAATGCTGGTAAGGCTCCTGGTCCAAATGGTTACCTGTGTGAATTTTTAAAAAAATTTCATGTACAGCTGGGGCCACACTATCGCCGAGTTCTCGAGGTGGCACGAGCACGGGGCGCACTGCCCCTGACTGGCGCCATGCTGAAATAGTGGTCTTTCAGAAGCCTGGTAGACCCCCAGGTAGCCATGACTCGTATAGACCCATTTCCCTCATCAATATCGAGGCCAAAATATTGGCCAAGGCCCTAGCAAACAGTCTGGCTCCGTATATCACAGACCTGGTCCACTCGGATCAGGCAGGCTTCATGCCCCACAGGGCGACGCAACATAATATCCGTCGGGCACAGGCGGCGATAGACGCTGTTGGAGCCTTAGGGGACCAGGCGGCATTATTGTTGGCCGACATCAACAAGGCCTTCGACTCGGTTAGCTGGTCGTACATCTTTACACTACTATCCTGGCTCAACCTAGGCCCAACCTTCCGGTCATATATCAAACTACTCTATACGGACATCACAGCCTCGGTGCGCGTCGCTGGGGCGGTGTCTGAGACATTCCGCATTGGCCGGGGGACTAGGCAGGGATGCCCCCTTTCCCCCTATCTATTTGCCTTGGCCATGGAACCCCTGGCTGCCAGAGTACGCAGCGATGCGCTGATACGGGGCTTTGTGTGGAATGCCACCCTGACAGATAAGATTGCGCTATACGCGGACGATGTCCTCTTCTTCCTTACCGATTTGCAGCGCTCCGGCCCACGTGTCCTGGAGGTCATGCAACTGTTTGGGGAGGTTTCAGGTTTATATCTAAATTTGCGTAAATCCACCCTATGGGTACTGCCTGGAGGCACGGTGACGGATCCCTGGGCC
Source organism: Lissotriton vulgaris (assembly GCF_964263255.1). Lineage (NCBI taxonomy): Eukaryota > Metazoa > Chordata > Amphibia > Caudata > Salamandridae > Lissotriton > Lissotriton vulgaris. The sequence goes on along the minus strand of NC_141685.1, from coordinate 1,141,109,753 downwards.
TCGGAATTGCAAGTGGCCACAGCTGGTCTGAAATACCTCTGGGTGTTTCTCTCAAACTCAGCGGATACTGCTTGGGAACGTAATATAATGCCCGTCTGGGAGCGGGTCCAGACAGATGTCAAAACTTGGTCTCGAATGCCCCTGTCGATCTTTGGCCGGTCTGCTATTTTTAAGATGGTTGCACTTCCGCGCCTACTCTACCAACTACAGAACCATCCACATCCTATCCCGCCCCAGTGGTTTCGGCAGGTTAACTCAGTGCTGGGCTGCTTCCTTTGGGCTGGAGGTGCTGCCAGAGTGGCGCTGCGCACATGCTTTTTGTCCACATACTGTGGGGGGTTGGCCACCTCGGATATACAGTCATACTACCAAGCCGCTCATCTCCTTGTTCTAAATGAATGGTGGTATGGTGACGGTGGGGATCCAGCCTATGCCCTAGAACGTGCATTGATGGGCGATAACTCGCTCCACACCATCTTATACTCACCCCGACTAAGTCGGTCGCTGCCGAGGGTCGCTAAACTTGTCTTTGCGATATGGCGACAGGCCTTGCGTCGCATGGGCTGGTGGGGCAGACTGACCGCGGAAACGCCACTGTGGTGCAACGGTTTACTACCCGAACTGTCTACATTATCAGGCTTTGATGGCTGGGACACTATAGGCATCTCGCAGCTAGGTCATGTGATGTCCGGGACGACTCAAGTCCTTTCAGGCCCTCAGTACCGAATTCGATATGCCCCAATCTCAATTTTTTCGATATTTACAATTCCGGCATGCACTGACGCCCAGTATAACCAACCTGGACTCACTCCCTGAATTCAGCCCAATCGAAGCAAAGGTCTTCATGGGTGACCTTGGGGACAAGAAGGTATCACGCATTTACCAGACTATGGTCACCCATTGCTCTTCCACCCTTCTTCCACTAAAGGCGACCTGGGAGGCAGATATCGGTCCGTTAGATGAGGATGATTGGCGGGAGGCCTTAGAATCCCCGAGGGGTGCGGCTATAGCAATATGGTTTCGGCTCATACAGTTCAAGATTCTTCATAGGGCCTACTATACCCGAGAGCGACTGTGGAAGGCGGGCCTGATTGGGTGCCCGGAGTGTTTGCGATGTGGGACAGAGGTGGGTACGTTGCTCCACACAATATGGTCGTGCTCCAAACTGGTTGGCTTCTGGAGGGGTGTATGGGGCTGCCTGTCGGAGGTGCTGGGCTGGACCCTTCCCCGTACCCACCGTCTGGGTCTCTTGCACATCCTGGAAGGGGTTGGCGGTAATATCTATAAGAGACACCTACTCCTCCTGGGGCTGGTGGTAGCCAAAAGAGACATGGCCCGAGCATGGAAGGACGTGAGGCCCCCCCCCCCTCTGACTGCATGGAAGGCTGGTATGGACTTCTGTATGGGTCTAGAGAGACCAATCTTTGAGGCACGAGGATGCCCTCGTAAACATTTTAAAATATGGAAGAGGTGGGCAGATTAGAGGCTTGACACTAGACCCCCCCCGGCGGAACAAGAGGAGGACCTTTAGCCCCATATGAACCGGCGAAATCCATTCCCACACACATACTAGACACGTCAAGAGCTTACGTCAACGCAGTTCGTGCACACGTGCATGGGGTTAGGGCGGGTTCCAGGGAGGGCTCTGGGAGTTGGGTGGGTAGATAACTGAAAAGATGAAGGTGGGGTTACTGTTTCCTTGTATCCTTGATTACATTGGTTCCTTGCATAAACGATCGGACTTGTATTGTAATTGTAACAAAAATGTCTGGTGGTATCGTCCTGATTATGGGATGCCACCCTAACTCATATGCTCATCTTTATCAATAAACCTGTTGTGAAAAAAAGAAATCAGAAGAGGTTTTCAGAATGGGAATGGGTACGGTGCGCTCACTGGTAACATTTCTGACCACAAAATGCTGGAAATACTGTGAATCATTAAAATTAGCCAAATCATAGAGTTCATCCTTTAACCAAGTACTATTTTCAACCTCTGTATACATATTCATACAGGCTTCTGGATCTAACAATCCCTGTCCCCCATTTCCTTCTGGGTCAAATCCCTGATGTTTCTCAATGTACGCCAGAATCATATTCTAGTGCTTCTCAGTGTATTGTTTGGGATTTTCTATATAATGATTGTACATAGCAGAAAACAGTTTAAACCATGCTTCACAACTCCCTAAATAGGACAACGGTAATGAGAGGAACAGGTCATGTTTATGCATAACAGATGGCAGGAGCCCCCAAACCCAACAGGGAGCATTTCTACAAATACATTTTTCGCATAAGTCTGGCGATGCCGTTCTTTGTGGGGTGCTAAGGTGAACATAAAATGTTCAGGTGGGGTACAATAGAAGGTAGAAAGGTTTGCAAGGGGTATTTATGTTCTAGATATATGAATAAGCCCATAAAAATAGCTAATATGACAGTTATAACCAACACGAAGGCTACCTTGACCCTCGTGGTCCAGGTAGAAAACATTGGTTCATAAAATAGCAAGTATCGAGGTGCAATGGGAAGTTCTTCTTCCACTACAATACGACCAAAAGGGTACATTCCTAGCTAAAAGTCCAAAAATAAACTCGGGCCTAGCAGTCCGTTCTGCCAGAGGGTTCTTCTCCCTGTGTCCGTCAGTCTCTCACAGGCAGACTCCTATTGTTCATCTCAAGAAAAACGAAGCGTTCTGGTCAAAGTGGTTCTGTTGTACAACCTGACCGTTCACAGGAGTTAGTCTTTCTTTCTGAACAGAGCACAGTGATCAAAGTTCCAGCTCTCAACGGGTTCCGTCCAGTGTCTCGCTCAGTACCTCAGACCTGCAATCTAGCAAACCCTGTCTATTCAATAGAGTCTTTCCTTATCTCCTAGCGGTGGGGTCTGAGGCACCGTGATGCTTTCTCGGCCGCAGGTTGTATCGCACATGACCCGGAACTTCCTGATCAGAAAACAGCACAGTAGGTATCTCTCTCTCATTAGAACCTTCGCTTGCCGGGGTATTCAAAACAGGATTCAGAGCAATTGCAGATTCAGCAGAGATCTCGTCACTCCCTCCTCTTGCCTTTGTTCTATCTCTCAGGCGTCGGAAAAGGGTACGAATGCAGTGGCTCTCTCGGTCTCCTGGGTCAGAATTCCCCCTGAGCGTCGCTGATCATATGGAAGTGGAAGCGGCAGCTTTTTCAGATGGGAGACATGAATCCAATGTTTTCTCCCATCCACTTTGATGGCCGTCCGCGTGGCAAGCAAGATTTGTGCGGCTCGGACCACCTTGGAGCCAGACTGGAGTCTCGTTCGAACTTCTTGACCAGCACCCACTGGCCGGGTTTTAGTCGATGTCCGGGGCCCTCTGGCAGAGGCTGCAGTACAGATGCTACCTGCTGATGAATAGAACGGAGATCTTTAGTCAGGGCATACAGATAATCGATCAACATAGGATATTCTATATTAGAAAAGGATCGTGGTCTGGGTACCCCCCATATATTAGCGGGCCGCCCAAAGGTTATCTCATAAGGAGAAAGGCCAGAGCGAGAATGAGGGGTAACCCGCAATGACATAAGGGCCAAGGGCAAGGTGTCAGGCCATTTCAACCCAGTGCTTTCCTGCATCTTAGCCATTTTAAGTTTCAGAATCCCATTGTATTTTTCCACGAGCCCCGCTGACGGGGTGTCGGGCTGCGTGGAATTTTTGTTTTATCTGTAATCCCTCACAAATATGCTTAACAAGGGCCCCATGGAAGTGTCCCCCATTGTCTGACCAGATCAAACGGGGCAAACCATAGCGTGGTATAAATTCCTTGAGAAGAGCCTTTGCTGTGGCCAGGGCAGTGTTCTCTTTTGTGGGGTAGGCCTCGACCCATTTGCTAAAAGCACAGACCACCACCAACACATATTTCAAATTGTTGACACGTTCCATGTGGATATAATCCATCCGGAGCACTTCAAAGGGTAACGTTGGAGGTGCAAAGTTCCCACTCAGAACATTTTCTGCCTTCCCCGGATTGTGTTGTAAACAGACCATGCAGTACTGTAGCAAACGGACAGCCGTCCTTTGTATGTTAGGGTTATTCCATACTGGGTCTAGCAGGCCACAAATACCTTTAGCTCCTACATGGGCAGGACCATGGGACATAGTTACAACGGCCTGCACCAATGCATTAGGCAGCAACCATCTCGGTTTTTCAGTCAGATCGACCCAACAATTATTCTCGTCCAATCTTCCCACTTCCTTTTCCCATCTCTCTAATTCGGCAGGGGTGGCCTCCATCTGTAATTCTCTCACACTTTCCATAGTATTATCAAACAATTCAGATTCCTCCACCCATCTCGCGGATGACATTACAAACCTAGCCGACATTGGGGATTGGGCTGTCTGTTTGGCCACCTGATCTGCGAAAGCATTCCCTTCACCTACTTCATCCACTACTGCCTTGTGTGCACTGCATTTTATTATGGCTAATTTCTTGGGCAGAGTTAGGGCATCCAACAATCGTAATACCAGGGGACCATTGTGTATTTTCTGACCATGAGAAGTAAGGAAGCCCCGTTCCTTCCACAGCTGCCCAAAACTATGGGCCACGCCGAAGGCGTATTGGCTGTCTGTGTAGATATTAACTTCGAGTCCTTCACTTAATTCACAGGCTCGTTATAATGCCACTACTTCAGCAGCTTGGGCTGACCGGTGTGGTACTCGAGATGTTTCAACTACTGTCTTCAAAGTCGTAATTGCATATGCAGCTGTTGTTGTTCCATCTGCTAATTTAAAACAGGACCCATCCACATATAACTCCACCAGTCATGTATATCATTAGTAGTTTCACTCGTAGGGAGTGGTAGCAATGTAGCTGGATTTAACGTAGCACATCGTGATGTGCGGGGCAAATTGTGTCAATTCATACCCAGTGAGGCGTGCGCTCGTAAAGTGCTGTGTTTTAGTTTTATTTAATAATGTTTCCACAGCATGCGGCACCATCATGGTTAAGTTGGAATTTAGAACGAGTCCTTCCGACTGCCGGATGGCCACCGCTACAGCTGCAGTGGCCCTCGGGCAGCTAGGAAGTGCCCTTGCGACATTATCCAATGTGGCTGACAAGTAAGCGCAGGGTCTTTGCTTACCGCCAAATTCCTGCGTCAACACTGAAAGCGAGCAACTGTCGACCTCATGCACATATAGTACAAAAGGTTTACGGTAATCCGGGGTACCCAAGACAGGAGCAGAACAGAGAGCAGTTTTTAAAGAGTCAAAAGAGCGCTGGCATTCATCCGTCCAGGAGAGGGGTTCACGCACGTCTTTAGTGGTTAGATGCAACAGAGGCTTAGCGAGAAGAGAAAAATTAGGTATCCATTGGTGACAGTAAGAAGTGATGCCAAGAAAAGCACGAACTTCGCGCTGAGTGCAAGGGACAGACATGTTAGAGATGGTAGTAATACGTTCAGGAGTCAATCGCCTACCCTCCTTCGACAGTAGATGACCTAGGTAGGTAACCTCCTGTCAACAGTATTGGAACTTAGACAAGGACACCTTATTCCCCTTTGCTACCAAATGGTGCAATAATTTAACAGTGGCGGCCTTGCATCCGTCCTCTGTGTCAGAGGCGATCAACAGGTCATCCACGTATTGCAAAAGCACATTGCCCTCAGGTAAGACTAGATCGTCCAGCAGAGCCTTAAGGGCCTGACTATAGATGCTCAGACTTTCAGTATAGCCTTGAGGTGCACGACAGAATCTGAAGCTTTGGCCAGATAACGAGAATCTGAAGATCTGTCTCCTATCGGGATGGATAGGAATACTGAAGAAAGCATTCTTCAGATCAATGGCCGAAAAATACTGGGCAGTGGGCGGGATCATGGTAAGGATGGTGGTGATGTCCGTCACCACAGGATACTGTGGCACAACAATCTTATTAACAGCTCTCCGGTCAATCACAAAACGATAAGCATCACTGTGTCCCTGTGTGGCAGGATCAGAACTTTTCTTTAAAATCGGGAGAATTGGGCTATTACAAATATTAGCTGCTGTTTCTTCCACCACCCCTTTGTCAATGAGGTCTTGAATGATTGAAAGTAGAGCCCGTTCACCGGCTGGTTATATCTTATACTGCGGTATGCGTGGTAATTTTGCGCCAGTTTTCAAAGTAATATGGACTGGGGGAATGTCTAACTTACCCACGCCCGCACCTCCAGTTGCCCACAGGGCAGCGGGACTGCCGTTAAATTCAGGGGGAAGAGGTTCGTTTTTAGCAAAACATTGTTTCATGCAATCAGGGAGGGGTTGTATCGTCAAATAAACCCCATCAGGGGAGCAGCATATTTTTTCATTCAATTTCTTTAGCATATCTAAGCCCAACAGATTCTCCCCACAATGCGAAGTTAGCAGGAAAGGTGATTCAATAGTAGCAGGACCTATCGTGAAGGGGAGTGGTTTAGAGATGGGACTGACTACTGGGACTCCTGAAAATCCCACGGATACATTATTTTGCCCGGACGGAGTCGCCCCTGGAGCCAATGATCGAGCAACTGAACTATTCATTGCTCCTGTGTCAATTAGGAAATTATCAGAAGTCCCCATCAATTCCCCCTTCACATAGGGTCTTTGTTTATTGACTGGGATCGACACTTGGCCCCTACTCTGTCCCTGGCTGTCCTATGGGTGGACATACCCATCCTGATCCTCGAATGCGTAATCATCATGATAATACTGTCTGCCTTGGTGACCGTCAAAATGATTCCGTTCAGACTTGCCTGATGCTTCCTCCCTGCTCATATCACTCCGATCTGGGCGTCCTCGCCCTCAGACTGTGCCGTTCTGGGCAAGTAATAACGGACACTGCACTTTCCAATGTCCCTCCTGTTTACAATATGAGCATTGGTTTATCCCTACGGTTGGGGCCCCGCATGTGCCTCTACCTGTTCCTGCCCCCCTGGACACAGGCCCTCTTGTCCTCGGACAACTTGCTGAAGCAGCACCCGTGTTTTAAGATCCTTGGCCTTTTTCTCTACTTTACCTTGCTTTTGTTTTCCCTATGCTCGTAATATTGGGCCATGCTCAGAATCACGGTGGGAGTGGAGGTAGTCCAGGTGCTTTCTGCGGCTTGCAACCGTGATGAAATTTCCGGTGCCAAGTTGGTAACAAATCTATTCACAAACAACCTAATTCCACCTTCCGTAGCCAAGTCCTGTCCGCTGAAGTCAATAAAGACCCCTTCGAATCTAGTAAAGAAGTCAGACACACTTTCGTCCTTTTTCTGTCTACAGGCAGTTTATCCCAGTCAACCTTTCGCGGGGGAAGCAGGGTATGCATAAATGCTATTATTTTTGCTTGCAAGGAGGTAATTTCATTTCTGGGCTTATCCCCAGGTTTACAATCTCGGTCCCAACCTCTCAATTCGTCCCAAGTTCCCCCTAGTTCAGCATGATCGGCTTCATGCACCTGCCGCCATATAGCGACGGGAACCAGTAACCCAAAGAATAGTTCGACATCTGCCAGTCATCACGGCTGAGGCCGCAGCCTCGGTCAGTTCTTTGTAATAGGCGGTAGGGTTCTTGCGGGGATAAGGGAAGTTACGATTTTAAAGCAAGAACCTCACTTCGTTTCCACATAGTGTACACTCATTGTTCCTGAAACCGGGCATCCACTCGAGCCCGTATCACCTGGTCAGCATTATCACGTGCTTCGGGAATTTCGGGATGAAAAATGGGGTGCACTACTCGCATAGGATGCTGGGAAGTCCAATTGGGGCTTTTTATGAACATTCTGCCTCGGTATTTCACTAAGGTGTCGACATTCTTGAATACCTCCCGGGGGTCCATATTAAACTTATGAGTCCAGTCTTGGATGGTATATAGTACTTGAGGGGCCCTCCCATCTCGGAAACATAATTCCCAAGCCTCGATGAGGTGCCATAAGGTATTGAAAAGGAGGGGTCCTATCCCGTGCTTATAATACATATCATGGCTGGGAGTCTCCTCCGGAGGGGCCGGCTGGCTTTCATCCAACCTCGTGCTCCCTCTGTGAACGCAGCCAAAGCATCGTTTACTAAAATTCGGCATTGCCCCTGTCTACTTAAATTAAACTGAAAGGGAATCAAGAATAGTTAAGCATTACACTCTCATACACATGGCCATGTCTCCATTCGACTTCACTCTTACACAAATCAAGTAACCGCAGCGTGAAAACAAACCTTCAATTCACAGTGACATAAAAGACAAAAATGAAAACACAGATATTTGCAAAACAGAAGGTGGAGCCCGTCGACTCCCACCTATTCCAAACCTTCAAAACTCAAAATGTCTCCTTACAACAGTCTTGTCCTTAGACTGCCTAGAGATAGCCACACAGGTTTCTAAACCACAGACCGATCTACAGGCTATTCGACAGCATTCATGGTTCACCTCCCAAACTATTCTGGCTAAGCCCGCTTTTTCAAGCGCTGCTCCAGATCTGTCCGAGTGCTACCCAATCTCAACTGCTGGCGTTCCTGAGAGCAGTCTGGCCTGGTGGAAAACCGCGGTTCACACCAAGGCGTCTGGTCTCTATCTCTAGTTACTTTCATCAACAAAAACAGGGGCGTCTGCCCGTGCAGGTTCAATGCTGCCCCGTCAGACCCCCTTTTACAAAGTTCTCCGTGACCGAGGGTCACCACATGCCAAATCTCAAATCCAGAATTCAGAACAATATCCAACACAAGACAATACACTCACCTGGTGCACGCAGGTCTTATTGTACGTTCTTCACTGCCAACTCCCGTTCATGCCAACGTGGCTGGTTCTTGGGTTTCACCTGAAGGACTCCGGCGTGGGGTCACTAGCAGCTGGGGTTTTCGCGATCGGGAGTGAGGAGCAGACCCCAAATTCTTTGGTCTATTCTTCAAACCCCTAATCAAAATTTGCCCCTTTCAACGTCCCGTCTCTTCTCTGATTACAGAGGGACGACCCCAACGCGGAGTCACGGCGGAGTCGCCAACTGAAGTACCGAAAATTATTTCTTTATCATAACCCAATTAGAGTCATACTTACAACTAGTCCCATTCCCATTACCAATAATCAGTCGGTTGGCAGTGTTGAAAGTCCAATCGTTTATTACAACAAACAAACTCTGCCAGAGGAGCTCCTTGCGACCTAACCCCACGAGGTCCGCCAAGAAGACTGCTGGCACATTGTCAGAACATCACATATATACTGTTACATTTCGAAATCGTTACCCAAGATGGAAAAATACAAGTTGGTATAGATTGGTGCAGAGGGAAAGACCATATATGGGAGACAAAGCCCTCTTGGTTTAGCTCATCTTATTTTAGCAAGGTCACACGGGTGACTCCCTTCTGCTAACTCCGGGAGAGTCTGCACTGTACCTCCAGGAATGTGCTTATCCATATAGTTCGGGGGACCGGAAGTCCATTCCGGTTCCTCACTATAACCATTTAAGTCATACATTTATTCCTCAGCCTTAGTGGAATAAGCGCATGACTGAAATGCTGATCACTCTATCCTTTCCTTCTTATAGTAAGGATTATATATATTTATATAAAATATACAAGACATCTACGCGTCTTTTCCATTGATGAATGACTAAGCATGGGATCCCAGCCCCCAGAGTTTGGATTTTCTTCTGGAGGCAATCCTACCCCCCCTCCCTCCCTCATGAATCTCGGGGCGCTTGACAGCATCTCCTCAAAGGTAACCAGCATTGGTATAGCCAATAGGTCTTGCATTTGGGACTTAAGTGTTTAGCCATGCAACAGTTGGTGTTGGTGCACCAAGGATATTCTGCTGCATTACTAAATACGTATAGGGTCCCAAAAGCGAGACCTATTGGCTATGCCAATGCTTGTTTGTTTTTTTGTTGCTGTTTTGTTTGAGTTGCCAGATCTACAATAGCTGGAAATATTTTTTGTTAACAGTTCTTTGCATCAAATGAACTTGTTTTCATTGCTCTGAATTTTGTTTCCATTCTGGGTGTAGGGAGCAGTCATTCCCGTGGGTGTGGGGGCTGCCTAGCTGTTTGCATGTGCCACACTTTGCAAATGAGAAAAAGCCTGGTGTAGGTGTAATTTACAAGTGTGGAGTGAGTGAGCTCCAGGCAGCATGACTCACTCACACAGGAGTTCATGCACTGCACTTGTACACTCAGCATGGTTTAAGGAAACTCAACCCACTCCCTCCCAGGCATCAAACACATATTTACCAAGAAACTGGTGTGGGTGCCCGGTGAAAGCGTGCATGGACGGCTGGTGGTGTGTGTGGGCCTGATGAAAGCGCGCACTGACGGCTGGTGGTGTGTGCCTGGTGGAAGCGAACACTGACGGCTGGTGGTTTGTGTGCTTGGTGGAAGTGTACACTGATGGCTGGTGGTGTGTGCCTTGTGGAAGCGTGCACTGACAGCTGGTGGAAGCGTGCACTGACGGCTGGTGGTGTGTGTGCCTGGTAGAAGCGTTCACTGACTGCTGGTGGTGTGTGTGCCAGGTGGAAGCGAGCACTGACGGCTGGTGGCGTGTGTGCCTGGTGAAAGTGTGCATTGATGGCTGGTGGTGCGTATGCCCGGTGAAAACATGCACCGACGGCTGGTGGTGTGTGTGTGTGTGCCTGGTGAAAGCGTGCACTGACGCCTGGTGGTGTGTGCCTGGTGGAAGCGTGCACCGACGGCTGGTAGTGTGTGACGGGTGGTAGTGTGTGTGCCTGGTGAAAGCGTGCACTGACGGCTGGTGGTGTGTGCGCCTGGTGGAAGTGTGCACTGATGGCTGGTGGTGTGTGCGCCTGGTGGAAGCGTGCACTGACGTCTGGTGGTGTGTGCCCAGTGGAAGCGTGCACTGACGTCCGGTGGTGTGTGTGCTTGGTGGAAGCGTGCACTGGCGGCTGGTGGTGTGTGTGTGCCTGTTGGAAGTGTGCACTGAAGGCTGGTGGTTTGTGTGCCCGGTGGAAGTGTGCACTGATGGCTGGTGGTGTGTGTGTGCCCGGTGGAAGTGTGCACTGATGGCTGGTGGTGTGTGTGCTGGTGGAAGCGTGCACTGATGGCTGGTGGAAGCGTGCACTGATGGCTGGTGGTGTGTGTGCTGGTGGAAGCGTGCACTGATGGCTGGTGGAAGCGTGCACTGATGGCTGGTGGAAGTGTGCACTGACGCCTGGTGGTGTGTTCCTGGTGAAAGCGTGCACCGACAGCTGGTAGTGTGTGTGCGCCTGGTAGTGTGTGTGCGCCTGGTGAAAGTGTGCACTGACGGCTGGTGGTGTGTGCACCTGGTGGAAGCGTGCACTGACGGCTGGTGGTGTGTGCACCTGGTGGAAGCGTGCACTGACGGCTGGTGGTGTGTGCACCTGGTGGAAGCGTGCACTGACGGCTGGTGGTGTGTGTGCCTGGTGGAAGCTTGCACTAATGGTTGGCGGTGTGTGTGCCTGGTGGAAGCAGGAGCATTCACAGTGATAGAAGACACAAATGAAACTGAGGAAGAGGAGGGGGAGAAGGGAGGGGGAGTGGAGCAGAGGAGCATGATTCACAGCTAGGAGACACAAATGAAGCTGAAGGTGGAGTGCTGAAAGCAGCAAAAGAAAAAAAAGAAAAAACAAGCCAAGCCACGAAAGTGAAAGTTAAAGTGATTGGACAGAGGCAGAGGGGAAAGCTACTTAATGACCCGTGACGGTGAAGACAGATGGCGGTTGCGCGCGTGCATGCGCATATAAGCTTCATGCCAGCAAAAGCCTCTGCTAGGTAGCACTTTTTCTTACCCTTTACTAAAGGTCGACCAGAGACCCAGCACCTCTTCACATCCTGAAACAAGTTGCCACAACCATCTTGCCCACTATATTGGAAATGATCAATGCCTCACTTACCACTAGGGTGTTTTCCCCTCCTTGGAAGGAAGCGATGGTGAAGGCACTCTTAAACAAGCATTTGTATAGCAAGCATTGGCATAGCCAATAGGTCTCGCCTTTGGGACTTTATAAGTATTTAGTTATGCAGTAGAATACCCTTGGTGCAACAACATCAACTGTTGCATGGCTAAACACTTATAAGGTCCCAAAAGCGAGACCTATTGGCTATGCCAATGCTTGTTTTAATAGGTTTCCTTTAAAAGGATAAATTCCAGATTCGATCAATTAAAGCAGTTAGTGGCTCCCAAGCAGCCTTCGGATTTGCCAATTAACCAATTGCACACATTCACATTTCTTTCAGGTAGTGGGTACCGTAGAGATGAGGCTGGTCTTCTGAAGCTCCCTCAACCGTTTTTTCAGTTCATGGTAAAGGAGACCCTCCATCGCCCCTTTAAACCTGTGGGACCTCAACCATCCAGCGACAGTTGTTTTTCAATAAAAAGTATGGGGACTGTTTTCTAAAAATTAAATTGATAAAGCTTGGGCAAGTCTTTCCCCTGTCCACTGCGACCTCTGATTCAAGCATCACAATTAAACGAGAGCTTACTGCTCACATACAGAGCGAAAAAAAGTGATAGGTGCTCAAGTGATCCCATGTATAAGGCTCAGCCGTAAAAAGGTTTGTGTGTGTGTAATATTTAGAATAAGACAATAGACCATGGAAACTCAAAATATTGGTGTAAAGTTCATTGTAGTTTAAATTAGTCCAAATACAATAGTTTAATTTCATGGATCCAATTGTGTTGACCCGTGGTGGTTTGAAGGATTATCAGGACAATAGGTTATTGAATATAAGCCGAGATACAGAGGGCTATGAGTTCATGTGATTCTAGATACACGCCTAGTGTAGAAACAATATAAAATAAAGTGCACTGTCCAGCTTCAGATCAGAGCACAGTGTATGTGGAACCATTTGAGTACAACCAGGGTGGTCCAAGCCTATGAGATAAAACTTTAATGAAACTGTCTAGATGTGAATGTGGCGTGCATTGTGAGAGAGAAGTGCTACAACAATCAGTCTCCACGTTCAGATGGTGACTGCTTTAACTGCAGTGTGCCAGTTTGTGCTAGGCGACTGCCAAATTCAGTTGCCTACCTGCGGCATCCACGTTGGCCAGCGCTGCCTTTTCCCAGAGGCATATGAAACTGAAGAACCAACAACCCCCCACAAACACAGGGCTGGCAACACCGAGGCTCTTCCTGTTGACGTGGAGGTCGTAGGGGGACTACAAGTATACCAAAAACCTGTGATCTAGGATCCTCAGGGCACGTTGGTCCATGGACAAAAGGTCATAGTCTGCACTTGCAAGCACAGACACTTACTCAAGCTCTAAGCACCTCCGTAGAGCAGGGCATTACTCTGGATGGTCAAGGGTGTATCCTGTTTGGTAAGGTTTCCGAAGATAGTTGATCAATGGATCCTATATCCCTTCCTGCAAGTCCTCCAAACTCCTCCAGGCCAGGGAGGAGGGCTGAAGAAACCTAGAACAACGGTACTAGCGTAACCTTAACCTCCAGGGTCACCAAGCAGTGTCACTCACACAAAGCACATTACATCATCTTTGATAGCACTAAACTTGCCACATGGATGGCGCCACATATTCAGCGGTAAACTAAAAGGAATAATTCAATACCATAACAAAGCTAAAGCCATACTGTTTTATGTAAGAACCGTTTTATGACTTAAGACGTCCCTGATCAGCATACAAAGAAAATGTTAAGATCACAACCTTGGTGTAACAATACTTGCACTAAAAACAGTTGTGGAGCTACTGATTGACCTAATCGCAGGCTGAATTATTTTAAGTAATTCATTTATCTTCAACTGTAAGGACATGCCTTTTTTTGTATGGTCACCCCCAAGTTTTTCAACTCTCACTGCCCAGACCCTTATTTTTTATTTTACAGAGTTTTATATAGCGCGAACGTGACCCGAATCGGGTATCAGAATGCTTTACATAGCACCAGTTGCATTACATGAGGACACATTCATTTTATTTTAGTCACGGGGAGATGAAGTGATTTGCCCAGAATCACAGGATGTTCGGCGTCATTGCCAAGACTCGAACCCAGTTCCCCAGATTCGAGGTTGACCGACTTAGCCATTAGGCCAACTCCTCTACCCTGAAAGTATGTCAAATTGGCTGTACCCAATTTAAAATGGCTAACTTTACTGTAAGCCCCCAGTTAATGATACCCAGGGCATGTAAGTTAGACTGGTACCATGATGCTTGCAGCACTGATTGTGCCAACCTGGAGGTCCTCCTAGTAAAGTGAGTCCCCCAGTCCACCATTGCAGGCTGGTAGATCAGTCCTTCACTGCTGACTAAGTCCCAATTCCCCATTACATGTGTGTAATTCACCCCTCTAGCAGGCCTACTGAGTCCTAAAGGCAAAGTGTAACTTAACAAAGGAAGAGTGTCCGTAGAATAAGCGTTCAGAATGATTATAGCACGTGAGATTGAGGCCAGTTGTAAGTGGTCGTATGGAAAGACCAATTTCAAGAAAAAATGCAAGATTTTTTCAGGAAACCCTCACTCACCCTAGTGGTGACATGCTTCCTCATCGGGTCCACCGGGAGAGATCGAATACCTCCCCGGGGTGCTGCGACGCCAGGAGACTGCGGAGCAGGTTTTCGTGAGGGTAGGGAGTGAAAAAAGTAGTGAATTTAAAAATGTCCAAGGTTGTACCAAAAAATCATTTATTGGTTGGTCAACCTGACATATTAAAAACTTTCTATGTGTGGGGAAAACTAACCAAATAAAGTATACTGGTGTTTCCCTTTTAAAGAGAGGTCAACATGTTTCTGCCCGTGTTATGTGTGACTTTACAGGGCTTTCTTCAGGACCAGTTTGCGAGTGTCACCTTGACAGGTCTGGGCACGCTAAGGCCCACCCTGCCAAAGGCAGTGAAAGTTAAAAATAGCACTATGTGTGAAAAGGTGCATGAAAATAAAATCATACAAACTTGTAAGTATGGGGTTTTACCTCTATTACGAGGAACCTAGAAGTTTGTAAACAAATGAACCACGCCCCATAGAACTCAGGAGGGGGGTGGGAGCGAAAATGGCGCACCGCCCGCAACGCTCTGCACCCTCTCGGTACCTAGCTGCTCCCTGACTGGATCTCGTGGATCCAGTGAGGGAGCAGCTAGGCACCTTTTCACACATAGTGCTATTTTTAACTTTCACTGCCTTTGGCAGGGTGGGCCTTAGCGTGCCCAGACCTGTCAAGGTGACACTCGCAAACTGGTCCTGAAGAAAGCGTACAGGGGTTACACGCTGACCCCTCTGCTTTTTTAACTCCTGAACTGTGAGACCACAGTATCAAACCACTTGTTACATTAAACCTGACTTGTATCTCAAGTCAAAATTAATGTAACTTGTTGCAGTGTGCACCTTTAGGAAAGCTGCCACTTTATTGCACTTGACTCATGTTCCTTCCGGGGCACGCATAGAGCCTTCTCGACGAGACCGCTTTCTGCCCTCCTGGATAGATGTGCCAACAACTTTCAGGAAGGAGAACAAAGCGGGATTGCAGGCCAGGGAGGTGTCACTGCCCTACTACAAGAAGCCACTTGGGTTTTAGCCCCAAAAGGCAGTCTTTAAAGGTGAAGCTGCCTTTGAAGGGCAGATGTGTAGCACGGGGTTGGATCAGAGGGCAATTGCATTGATTTATTATTGTTTGTAAAATCCATATCTCCGGAACCCTCTGGTGGATCTTTTTTTGTTCTAGTGTCTACATTTTCTATAAAATACAGTCTATTTTTAGGTCGAGCAGACGTACGCTCAATGCGTGAGCATTGAGAGTGTCTGCTACAGACCTAATGTTGCCCGTATTCAGGAGACTGGACACGACTCAGACGCGCGCTTTTGCAGTCTCGGATTTGCCCGCGGGAGCGCGCGTCTGAGCCAAGCTTGCGCAGATCAACTCACAGCCCCTGCTCACACACAGCCAGCCCCCACCCCTCTGCATGCACGCATACACACAGGCGCGCGCGCGCACACACACACGCTGCCGCCCCCACCCACCCACCCCCCTGCATACACACACACACGCTGCCGCCCCCCACCCACCCCCCTGCATACACACAGACACGCAAGCACGGAGCCCCACTCACCGGACACATCCAGCCCCCACCCCTCTGCATGCACGCACGCACACAGGCGCGCGCGCACACACACACATACACACGCTGCAGCTCCACTCACCGGGACTTCTACTCCGCAGGACTCTTCCGACGTCAACGGGCACAGGGACACCGGCACTCCGCTCCTTGGCTTCCCGGGCGGACGCCGGCTGCACGCAGGGCTCTCCTCTCTGCACCGGAGCCATGCGCCAGCCACTGCAGCCTGCCTCTTGGGAAGCTCCGGTCGCGTGTCCGGCCCCGCCCCCGTCCCAACAAAGGTTGCCTGGCTTCCTGTTGAAGCCGGGCTGCTGCGGTGAGTTTGCTTTTTAACCCTTTCCTGTCTGTAGACACGTCACCCTGGGCACCACAACAGCACATAGGACTTCGATATGTGTAAAAGTTGTGTTTTATTTTATTCGCCCGCTTTTCTGTGCTGACACTTCCTTGTTTCCCTGCGCTGCAGAGACCCGGGGGAGCCCCTCGTCCGGGTGACTTGCATTTTGAATGGGGAATGTCATGGCGCTTCGCGTGTCATTCATTATCTCTGTCCCCGCCTCAGACCAGTTTCTGCTGACGTTGATATTCATGCAGTCTCACAGTTATTCTCACGTTTCAAGTCATGGAGAATTTGCGTAATTTATTGGCTGAAACATTCTTGTTTGTTTTGTGGCTTCAGGTGTCTGGAATTCCTGCGTTGGTGTGGGACACTAGCGTCCCTCTGAGTCTTGTTAACTGTTCCGGTTTGCAGTTCATGACATTTGACCCCAGGCCGCTCTTACATGCTTCCTTTCCACTCCAGGTGCAACAGGCATTCTTTTACCCTGCTGCTGCCAGAAACAAGGTGGGCACACATAGATCCATCCCTAGTTCTTCAGATTCCCTGCTGTCTGGTTCTATTCAAGGGAGTGTATTTGAACTCAGTGACTGAGCACAGCTATGTACAAGCAGACTTGCACAACCAGTCAGCACCTTCTCTGTGTGTGTGTGTGGTTGGAAGCTCTTTTGCTCTCTTTTCTTCACCGGTAGAGATGTGGCTGTTGAGCCGGAGGATGATGTAACACTTACACAATGAAAAGAGTCTAGCTAAACCTTTATTCCGGTGCTTAATTTGTAAAATAATATATGCATAAAAGTGCCGGAGCTCAGTTTTCTCGGGAGTTAACCACAGATTCTACTGAATGCTGGGATTGTTGAATACTGAGGCTGCCTTGTTTTGATTCCACCTCATCAACTTTTCTTACACCACTTTACTCTTCCTCTCTTATACCTCACTTTCCAGGTTCTTTTTCTTACCCCTGCTGCTTTAGTACCAGTTTTCTTATCCTTTCTTCCTTTTTAGCCTTTCTCTGTTGTGCTCTACACCAAAGTCAGATGACGAAAAATAATTCTTGGACCTTAAAAATAAGTACTGGTGCCCACTACCTGCACTACATGCCCATCCCTGTCTGTTTTTAAATCTGAAACACTCAGCTGTGTTGTGTTGGAGGCAATAGGCTTTTGCAGTAACATCAAGATCTCTGTTGTGACACTAGGTGTGGAACCGGAGAACTACACTGCCAGCTTCTCCTAGTCACCCTCACACCCTCACTCACCCTCACACCCCCCTCACCCTCACAACCCTCACACACCCTCACATCACCCCACCCTCTCACATCCTCGCACACTCACCCTCACACCATCAAACCCTCACTGACCCTCACACCATCACACACTCACCCTCACACAATCAAAGCCTCACTCATCCTCATACACCCTCACACCTCCTCGGCCACACACCCTCACTCACCCCCCTTCACCCTCCCTCACTCACCCTTACACACCCCCTCACACACCCCCTCACACACCCCCTCACCCACACACCCCCCTCACCCTCACACCCCCCCTCACCCTCACACCCCCCTCACCCTCACACCCCCCTTCACCCCCACACACACCCCTTCACCCTCACACTCACCCTCACACACACACACACCCTCACCCCCTCTCACCCTCACCCACCCTCACCCACCCTCACCCACCCTCACTCACCCTCACCCACCCTCACTCACCCTCACTCACCCTCACTCTCACCCTCACTCACCCTCACTCTCACCCTCACACCCCCTCTCACCCTCAAACACCCTCTCACATCCTCACCCCGCATCACTCATTCGCCACCACAACATCAATCTGTGCAACCATTCAACAACTACTTCAAATATGTTCTCTCAATGTTTCAAGCTTTATTACAAATGTAACAAAAACATGTTAATATTTCACTTCTGTTCTAGGAGTTTTGTAGCAATAAAAGACACAGAACATAATCTTCACAAGTTATTTACAAAACTTTAAGCTATTGCCATTATAAATTATAATACATTTTATTTAAGTATTAATTATGTAAAAAAAATGAAAAGCCATTGTTATTTGTAATATCAATACATGTAAGTCACGTAAATACAACACATATTGCATTACAAGTGCAATATGTGTCACATTTGCAAAAATTATAACTATTGGCATTGTAAATGACAAAGCTATTAATTTCGCTATTTTCAAAAACAAAACCTAACTAAAAAAATTTGTCATTTACAATTCCAATAGCTCAAACTTTCCTAATGCGAGACCTATTGCATTGCAAATGCTTGTTATAAATTGGAGTCAGATTTCTTGAGTGTTGTCCATTCCTTCTTCAATTGTGCTGTTTAAAGGCTTAACACTTGTTCTGCTGTGTAAACCTTGCTGCTCAGTGCCACAGCTACCCAGGGTTGAGCTGAGAGTTTTATAGTTGAAACCTACTGGCCCTAAAGGGGTTGGTAAGTGCATTACACAGTGAGGTCGCACAATAACCCCACATAACACACCCCATTTCTTCACACAATCTCCGCACACTCACTCTTATTGACAAATGCACTTGACTGTTCAGTTTCAAGGGTAGGAGTTCTGTCACTACCTTAACTAATGCAGTCTCCAACCTTTTAGAATTTGGATTATAGGCACAATGCTAGTGCTCCCCCCTTTAACAACAAATAAGTCTGAAGTAAAGGTTTTTTCACCCAACGAAAATATATATTTTCATGGACCACAGTTTACGAAAAACATTGATGGTAAATCCCATGAGCTGCTTGTTATCTCAGAGATGGTACCACAAATGTCATCATTGATGACCTCAAACATTGCATCAACGTTGTCACAAGTGACCTCACTGAAGCAAACTTGGTGCCCCTGCACCCTAGAACCCACTGAGCTCGACAGTAAGCTGTACCTTGGCTCAAGGCTTCTGCTCAGCATTACGTTTGCTGTTTCAATTAGGGAAAGGGAGGACGTGCTGGCAATATATCTGCTATCAGTTTCTTAATCTAATAGCCAACTGGGCAGATTTTTTGTGTGTGCCGAGCACATCAAGGGGGCAGGCACTGTACTTTGGCCAGGCTCTGGTCTCTGCACACCCATAAGCGTAGCTCCTTTAGCCACACCACTTGGGTAATTAAAAAAAAATGTTTTATACCTTTTAGTGCTTGAGGTCAGCAGATGTGTGAAACTGCAATTATTTTTAGCTTTAGAGAAGTAATCACTGATGTCTGTAGTCATTGGATATCACCAATCATGCCTCTCATGATACCATCTATGTGAACATGTGTGAGATCGTAGGCAGGGCTTTGGGGTGAGTTATGAATGCGTATCAATCTGTCTGATTTAATGAGTGTGAGAAAAAACCTCTACTGGGAAATAGTGTTGGGGGAGCAAGTGTGGAGGTGATTAACCTAAGAGGATGCTTTATTGAGAGTTATTACGGTGACAATAGAGTGCCGCCATGATGTGTCGTCCACTCGGAAGAACCACCTAGGTCAAAGCTCTCTACGTGCTGCAGTCATCAGCAGGCACGATGGCCTTTAGGAGATGCAGCATATGATATGCTGCAACTAACTTATTTTACCTGATTCAAAGGGGAACCACAATGACCAGGTACCCCTAGTGGCTGCTGCCTTCAAGGAGAGGACACACGTGGGCAGCTCTTGCCCCTAGCTATGAACAACCTTGATGAGTTCAAAAAGAAAAGAGAAACGACCAAAATGTCTGGGTATGCTCCTCCTTGAATAGGCAGGAAGACCTGCCGCTCATTAAAGCAGCCACAAATGAGAGATGTACGTACCAATGCTCACGAGGTAAGAGAGGAAGGCAAGAGATCTAGGGACTCATTTATATGTTGCCTGTGTGTATACTCCGTTGCAACGGCAATGGAGTTTAATACTGCCAACATGAAGGTCCACATGCCTGATTTGAATGCCGGTGGACCTTCGGTTTGGCTATGGCAGTGTCCACTGCATCACCACCATAGCCAAATATCTCTGACAGCGTAAGGGCCGTTGGAGAAATGGCTTTGTGTCCACCCGCCCACCCAATCAGGATCAGTGGCCATGCAGCCATTTTTTTTTACAGTCCTTCACTGGCAGGCAAATACTGGCGATGAGGGACAGTTAAAACTGAATAACGCGCCCTCTGCCATGGGAGATGACTCCCACGGTGAGGAAAGCATAACTTTTTTTATTCTCAAAAAGAAAATCTAGTTTCGGAATTTTGTTTTTGAAAATAAAAAAAATACCGTGTGGTGCAAGGTTACTTCATGCTGACGCAGCCATGCACCAAACAGCGGATTTCATTGACAGAAACCGCTGTGACTGCAGTGCCTGCCAATGCTCGATAAATGATCTCCAGCTCTTCGGTCATTTATAAATTCAGTGGCCAGGATTCCCACCAGTGCGATGGAAGTATTTACTCTGCTGCCCTGGCAGAACCATGGCCTGACTGTTGAGTTATAAATGAGGCCTAAAATCTTTCATGTAGATTGCTAAAACAATGACTCGTAGAACAAATGTAATTATGATATACCTATATTTAACCATTCACATGCTAACCAGGCTGAAATTTACTTGTTTGTGTTTCACAAATATGAGTCTGCTAAGGCAGTAGATACCAAACCTTCAGGTGGAATGCAATAAATAGGCTTTTAACTCTTCGCAAAGTGCAGTCTGCTTCAACGTTTGGCTGCAAGAACTAACAAGCATTTGTAATGCAATAAGTCTCGCATTAGCAAAGTTTGAGCTATTGGTATTGTAAATGACACATTTTTATTTGTTTTGTTTTTGGAAAAAGCGAAATTAATAGCTTTGTCATTTACAATGCCAATAGATCTAACTTTCGCAAATGTGACACCTATAGCATTTGTAATGCAATATGTGTTGTATTTACGTGACTTACATGTTTTGATATTACAAATAACAATGGCTTTTACAGTTTTTTAATAATTAATACTTAAATAAAAGTTATTGTAATTTATAATGGCAGCTTAAACTTATGTAAATAAATTTTGTGAATATTATGTTCAGTGTATTTTATTGTGACGAAAATCCAAGAACAGAAGTGAAATATTAACATCTTTTTGTTAAATTTGTAATAAAGCTTGAAACGTTGAGAGAACATATATGAACCAGTTGTTGTTGAATGGTTGCACAGATTGATGCTGTGGTGGCTCTGAGTGATGTTGTGATGGCGAACGAGTGATGCTGTAGTAGCGCATAGTGATGTTGTGGTGCCCCTGAGTGATGCTGTGGTGGTGCTGAGTGAGGCTGTATGCTATGCTATGTTTTGTTTTGCTATCCTATGTTTTGTTTTTGTTATGCTATGTTTTGCTATCCTATGCTTTGATTTGTTATGCTATGCTATGCTGTGTTTTGTTGTGCTATGCTATGTATTGTTATGCTATGTTTTGTTGTGTTTGGTATGCTATGTTTTGCTATGCTATTATATGTTTTGTTTTGCTATGCTTTGTTTTGTTGTGTTTTGTTAAGCTATGCTATGTTTTGTTGTGTTTTGCTATGTTTTGTTATGCTATGTGTTGTGTTTTGTTATGCTGTTTTGTTATGCTATGTTTTGTTATGCTATGCTATGCTATGTTTTGTTGTGTTTGGTATGCTATTCGATATTTTTTGCTATGCTATTATATGTTTTGCTATGCTTTGTTTTGATGTGTTTTGTTAAGCTATGCTAGGTTTTGTTGTATTTTGCTATGTTTTGTTATGCTATGCTATGTTTTGTTTTGCTACCCTATGCTTTGTTTTTGTTATCCTATGCTATGTTTAGTTTTGCTATCCTATGCTTTCTTTTGTTATGCTATGCTATGTTTAGTTTTGCTATCCTATGCTTTCTTTTGTTATGCTATGCTGTGTTTTGTTATGTTATGCTATGCTTTGTTGTGTTTTGCTATGCTATGCTTTGTTATGCTATGTTAGGTTTTGTTGTGTTTGATTATGCTATGCTTTGTTTTGCTATGCTATATTTTGTTATGCTATGCTATGCTTTATTATGCTATGTTTTGTTATGCGAAGCTTTGTTTTGTTATGCTATGTTGTGTTTTGTTATGCTGTGCTATGTTTTGTTGTGTTTTGTTATGCGTCCCTTGATGTGATACATTGAACTTCCACCTAGCAAAAGCATTGTTGTTGTCAGAGTGACTTTTAACATTTCACAATTCGTGCTCTAATTAAGTTATATTTATTTGTAGCATGTAGGATTTACGATTTTTTAGAATGAGTGCTGCAAAATGACCTCACCAAAACTTTTCTTGGTTCTTGAGACCAATTTTCTAACGGATAGTTTTCGCCGCCAATTTCATCTGAAAAAGCTGTACTACTTTTTAGGCACATGCATTGTTCCACTTTAAATCAAAACGGTGTGAAATTTACCTTAACATACTTTTAGACATGTTACAGTCAATGAACGCATTTTGCGTTTACAGAACCTTTTTAAAGTGAAAGTGTCAGTGAAGCTCTCGGCATTGCGCGGCAGCGGGCGGGGGTGTGTGTGTGTGTCTCTGTGTGTGTGTGTCTGTTTCTGTGTCTGTGGGCTGGGTTAAAGTTGAAAGCTGAGTAAAATTAACGAAAAGAGGGTTATAGTGGAGAAGCATGAGTTAGGGAGCAGGGAAAGTGCACTTTTTGTAAGACGTATTGGAAACCATAGAATGGCAGAGGAAAGGCAGCGCTGGGAGGGGGGCTGGGCAACCATGCCAGCATTCCGATTCACAAGCAGATGGTCCTGCTTATGACCTGTGGACCGCGTGTAGTGGCTGGTGGCAAATGGAATCAGAGCGGCCGCGGTCGCTTTGATGTTTTTGTCTTGGTTTGTGGGAGGGGTAGGGAGAGCGAATTTCTGTGCACGCGCCTGGCTCACATGAACTTTACGTGATCCGCAGTTGGTTAGACTTTTTGGAAGCCTTACTCTAAATCTCGCCTAACATCCCTACGGGATGGAATAGACGAGACCTAAAAATGGGGCTTAGCATTTTTTTTATTTTTTTATGAAGATTTCTTGCTGGCCTAATTTTGTGGCAGATGATCAACATGTACAAATCAGAAATCCAGCAGCTCTCCACATTCCACCTTAAATAACTACCTGGAGATGTATTGGTGGATCTAACACGGGGTATCTCATATCTTGGAAACTGAAGCATTCATAGACCTTGGGCAGGTCCTATTGCTTCAGTGCGAAATTAGGCTGTTTGTCTTGGTCTGTACAGATTAAAGAAGTATCAACAAGGTCACCAGAGTGATGTGTGCCTGCTATCCCGAAGAATAGGGCCCATTACAAAACCTAGGCACTGGCGTACATTTACACAGTGGATCCGATCTGAGGGTGCTGGCAGTTAAGGTTCATAGCCCAGTTATGACTCTTGATGCTGCGCCTTTCTTCATGGACACCACGTGCTGTGCCATGTCGTGCAAAATATAACTTCGTGTCCATCAAGGCCTTCATGAGTCAGATCTCGGCTGGGCTGGGCTGGACCAGATGCACTGGCATATCTGCATAGTAACGCTGTCTTCATCTCCGACTAAAATACCCCTTGGGACAGCTCAAGGTAGAGATGCAAATATTCAGTGCAGCAGAAATCACCGTCGGGGCCAGAATGCCTGTTTGCTGTTGGGTAAGTCACGTGCCCTGGTTGTGGGTCAGGCCCAAGTAAAATCAGTGCAAGTCAAGACTAGGTTACACTTGAGGCCTTGTCTAATCCACGGGCCTACTGTGGACAGTATTTGCCCAATTTTGATGACATGGGAATTTCCCTTAAATAGATGTTGAAGGGAAAGAATGGAAGAAAATCTTCCAGACCAGAAAGCGTTGCAGAGAAATAAACCTGCAAAATATAAAGCCTTCCTTCTGGCTATCCTGCACGTAAGTGGTCCTTACGTTGTTCAAACGGATAGCTTCAATAGTGTCGTGGAAGTGATGAGCCTGAAGCACAAATTAAAAATCCTCAACCTTCTTTGCCACATAATGAAATGTGGCATTTGCTGAATGTCGTGACCCGACAGATAGGGGGACAGGAGGACACTAGGACCCTGTGGGTCATTAGGGAGGTGACCAGGTCACCGTACACCACATCCGGTTAGGGACAGGGAGGACAGACTGACCAGGACAGCAAGCAGAGCGGACATGCCTGTAATCAGCTACGATATCAAACAATAAAAGAAGTACAACAAACCAACCGGTGTCTCTCCGATTGGTGTATCTCCGAGCTGCAGTGAGTACACGACACCTGCCGACGAATGCGGGATCGAAATCCAGCGTGCTGAAATCGCTATTGAAAACCAGGAGCCCACCCTGGATCGCGTCGTGGTCAAGAGGAAGAGGGAAGAGTGAAGCGCCATCCAAGCGTCTGCAGCGACATGGGAGCCAACCCCGATCGCCGCGAACGAAGCAACTGATCCGGTAAGCGCCAGCACAAAAGAGCGCGAGCTTCAAAGAACCTGAAAGCCAGCGCAAGCTCTCGCGAGAGTCTCGGCGGCAATATTGGGGCCAGGAGCGAGAGCCAATAAGAAGGAAGATCAGCGCAGCGGCCATTTTTAAGTCAGGCGAGTGAGCTTTCGAACTCGAAATCTCGTGAGAAGAGCGGTGGCCATTTTTAAAAAAGGACATAACGAAGAAACCCCATAGGAATCAACAAGGCGGCCATATTAAGGCCAGGCAAGACAGAAAGCAAGCAAAATACATGGAAAAAGAACAGAATAAAGAAAAAAAGGACTAAGAGAGCGCAGAAGAGGCTAAATAAAGCCAAATGAAGGAATAAAAAGAAGAAATATAAGGGAAAAAGATCACAAAAGAGGAAAATAGACAAAAGGCAAACAGAAAGAAAAGAGAAAATAAAAGAAGTGGAAAGAAAGAAAAGAGACAGCAAAAGAATAAAAAAAGAAAAAAGACAAAGAAAAGCAGAACAACAAGGAAAGGAGAGACAAAAACCCACAAAGGCAAAAGTGAAGAAAAAGAAGAATCTAAAAGGAAAGAAACAAAAGGAATCAGAGAACAACACACAAAGAAGCGACAGAACAAAAATAGAAAAGAGCATAGGAACGCAAGAAGGCAAGAATGGCAGACCCAAAGCCCAGCGCACAATACAGAAGGCCTCTGCTGTTCAACTTATCGGAGCCCCAAATAGGAATCAGGTGGGAAAAGTGGATCAGACTGTTTGAAAGATATATGGAAGCGACAGATGTAACAGACGGAAAGAGATTAGGATTACTACTGAATTTAGCAGGGGATGACGTTGAAGAACTTCTGGTGACACTGCCTACCGAAGAAACAAAGACATATGAGAAATTAAAGAAATGCCTAACGGCCAAATTTGACCCACAACGGAATGTTGACTTCGAACGATATACATTCACTATTGCGTGCCAACAAGTCGACGAAACGCTAGATGACTTCCCAACAAGGCTGAGAAAACTGGTGACACATTGTGAGTTCGACAAATTCGATAACGAACAAGCAATAAGGCTACGGATCATAGAAGGTTGTCGTGACACAGGATTCAGGGCAAGAATACTAAAAGAACCGACCTCATTGGAAAACATCCTGTCACTAGCGAGAGCAGGGGCGAGAGCAACGGAACATGCCAAGGGAATGGAAAGAGGTAAGAACGTCGAAATCGAAAACGCACACCTCATGACAAACAAATATCGCACAGGCCGGTGGAAGAATGACTGGAGGGAACAAAAAGAGAGGAGACAACCTGAAGGAACATGCTACAGGTGCGGAATGGAATTTCCACACAGAGGCCCGTGCCCAGCGTTTGGCCAGATGTGCAAAAGATGTAATGGAAGAAATCACTACGCCAGTATGTGCCAAGGCGTACAATTCAGAGATGACCAAGGAAGAACAGGAAGACAACAAGAGTCAACAACAAGACACGTCAGGTATGTCAACAGAGAAAGGAGAAGTTCATCACGGGGTCAGGCGAAGAAGAGGAAGAAGAGAAAGTGGAAAGACTATACCACATGTCGGAGGTTCACACAGAACTGAGTGGGGGAGACGAAAAAGGAGAAACAACACACCGTACAGGAAGAAGCACCCAGGAAAAGATGGACTTGGCAAAGATAGGAGTAGGAGCACATGAAGCGGAATTTGTACTGGACAGTGGTGCAACATGCAATGTCATGTGTGCATCAGAGTACGAGAAGATGGAAGCCAAGCCGATACTGAGAGCGTCCAGGGTGAAGATCTTCACCTGGGGGTCAAAGAAACAGGTAACAAACCTGGGAAATTTCACAGAGGAACTGAGGTATAAAGACAAAAAGAACAAAGAGGACATCCATGTGCTGAAATGCGACGTCCCAGGACCATGCCTGTTGAGCAACAGCACCACCCAAACAATGGGTCTCATAACTATGACATATGACAAGAAAAAATATGAAAGACACACTGAGAGCAAGCAAAGAGAAGACGCAGGGACCAGAGAAAGAGGAAGAGAACGAAAAAGAATCACTGAAGGAACAAACAAAACAAAGGGCGGCCGTAGAAAGAGAGGAGCCAACGGAGATAGTGCCAGCTGGCCCACAACATTGGGCACACGGCAAGGAGCTAGAAGCAGACGAAGAGAGGCTGGCAAGCGGAGAGCAGAAGGAGGACAACCGACAAACAGAAGCAAAAGCAGATGGCAGAAAACAGCGACCGAAAAGGAAATGCAAGGGGACACAGAGACTAAGTGATGAAACGTAGGAGTCAGTAACTGGAGAGACGGGTATGCAAGGGGACACAGAGACTAAGTGATGAAACGTAGGAGTCAGCAACTCTCTCTCTCTCTCTCTCTCTCTTTCTCTTTCTCTCTCTTTCTCTCTCTTTCTCTCTTCTTCTCTCTCTTTCTCTCTTTTTCTCTCTTTCTCTCTTTTTCTCTCTTTCTCTTTCTCTCTCTTCTCTTTCTCTCTCTTCTCTTCTCTCTCTCTCCTCCTGTCTCTCTCTTCTCTTCTCTCTCTCTCTCTCTCTCTTCCCCCCCCCCCCCCCCACCTCACAAAAATGAGTAAATGCTGTAAAGGGTGATGGGGCGAAATTGATCAGTAGAACTGTACCATGAACATTTGTGTGCAACAAAGGGGGAGACTTCGTGACCAGACAGATAGGGTGACAGGAGGACACTATGGCCCTGTGGGTCATGAGGGAGGTGACCAGATCACCAGACACCACATCCGGTTAGGGACAGGGAGGGCAGACTGACCAGGACAGCAAGCAGAGAAGTACAACAAACCAACCGGTGTCTCTCCGATTGGTGTATCTCCGAGCTGCAGTGAGGACACGACACTCAATGGAGGACATTGCAGTGGTTCGGGGCCTTAAGAATGCCCATCCTCATTCTGCAGCGCTCCGTCCATGCTCCAGACTTACCACTACCCTTTGACCTGTTTGAACTCTGTGATTGCCACTCTGGCGGCTGCTGAAAAAACATGGCGATACAGAATGGTGCTCTGATGCAGGTATCACAATCCTCCTCAAAAGCCGACGGCCTGTCCTTTATTTAACAGACAATCCTAAGCGGAGTTGGGAGATGTGGGAAACCACCTCTCCGGATATCTGTCCAGCTGGAAATGACAATGACCTCCTTAGATTGGGTGTGCTTCCGAACACTGCTGCTTGTCTGTGGCTAATATTTTCAGAAAAACAGAGATATTGGCTCCAATGTACAACCACCCAGAAGAGGATGAAATGTTGCTGTTTGTCCTTGTATATGGTGTCGGGGCCTCTGGTTCCAACTATGCCAAACAGTGCAATCAACTTTTATTGTTTGTGCTTTGAATATTGTAATGTGAATTTGTTCCTACAATGGCGCTTGTAGGGGATGGGACAGAATAACAGCTCAATTTACTGAACTTGGTGCCCCGTTATTTTTTTATCTCCTGTTTGCTCGGGGATCCGAATATAAGTGGTATGATGTTTATCGCACCTGGTATTTAACGGTTGTGATAAAGTATGCATCCATCGTGAAATTTCAGCAGGACAAACTTGGTGGCTTTTGGAGTAGGAGGTGGCAAAATCTGATTGTTATTCACCAAAAAAATGGAGTAGGCAAAAATGAGCCATCTAATAACATCTGAACACTTCGGTGTGATAACTAGTTTGCGACAGTGGCTAGTTGTAATGAGGCCCACAGGTCCTCATTGCATGTCGGGCCGGAAGGGGATGACTATATACCACATCTGGTAAATACCCTTGCCCAGGCAGTAGGTATTTCCCATGTGCAAGCAAGAGGTTGTGCAGGGATTGGAATTCAACCCTTAACTTATAATTAAAGACTATCCCTCATCTGGCTAACACGCAGCCCATTGTCTCTGTTTGGTACTCTAAAGCAGATGTTTCATCCATTCCAAGGTCCAATTCCTCCTCAAGGGCACCCCAAGACACTGCTGAATATGACGGGGGAGGATGGGAGTCGTTCATCCTTCTGGACACCAGCAGAGACATTGTCTCTCAGAACATGCTTAGATTGGTACAGAAGGGACACACACACCGCCACATCTCCATACTTACGTGTTTACCATAATATTAGGTTAGATAAAGGGGTGTTTTAATTTCTAGAAGTGGTCTGTTCCATAACTCAAAAAGTGTATTTGTAAAGTGCACCCCCCCCCCCCCCTTGGGGCAAATTGATGCTAAATAACAGATTGTTATTGTTACCCAATTTCTTAAGGAAGGACTGCCAAGACTGGCAGGTGCCCGATCACTCTTGTTGCTTGCCTTTCGTGAAGTGGGGTGATGCGCATGTTCTGCGTACCACAGAATTGAGATAATACCACATGTGCCTCAACAGATCGGAATGCAGATTTCTAGGGAGCATGGTCCTCCTGCCTTCCTCTTTGTAGGGCTCACAACCAATACAATACCTGCCTTAGCCTGCTACCTTTGGAACAATAATTAATTAACCTGTTGCATTCACTTGTATAGTAGTATTTATTGGACCTCAGCTCAACCCTGTTCGCAGGGTAGGATGGTGGACCCCGCTATGCCTTCAGAGCGTGGAAGAAGGTGATAACCCCGGACTGGGTGGACTTCCTTGCCACTACCTGCCCCCACTTAACTAATGACAAAAATGTTGAGGCCATTAGAACATCTGGCTTCTGTGGGAAGCAGAATCACTAGCTCCCTTAGAAGAGCAGAAGAAGAGAAAGGGCAGTTCTGCTGCTCCAGTGTTCTCTTCGCACTTAGTCATGGAACGCAAAGCTTTAAAAAAACTTTAACTTATCTGGCGCAAGGCCTATTCCTCGGATAGTAAAGTTATCTATAAATCGGCTCCTACAGCCATATTCATCAACCAAAATAGCGATCGCAATAGCTGCGAATTAGCTATTGCGAATGCAATTCAATGAACCGCAATTCATGAAAGGAAAACTGACCATTTTGCGAAATCGCAAACATTTTTTGGCGAAATCGCTATTAAAATCGCAGATCCTAGGTGGAACCCCCTTAGCGAATCGGAATTAGCGAGACTCCAATGATTCTGCGATTTCATTTGCGAATTCGCTAAATCTTCGCAAACCAAATTCATGAAAAATCGCATTTAGCAAAAAACCTCAAAATCGCTATTTGCGAGGCGCAATTGAAGGAGAACACAAACCAGGTGGAAACCATAAAGTTAAAAAGAAAAAAATAATAATTCCCAAACTAGCCACAGGTGCGGGCCTGACCAAACACACTTAAGGAGACACAGTAGGAGAATGAGGACAGTCACAATGCCAGGACTCTACATGGTGGTCAGGCGGCGAAGGCTCCAGGCTGCAGCAAAGAACAGACGCAGGATCCAGGAGCGAATTTTCCGCCAGCGGATCACACTTCTGGGCCAAACTGCGGAGGAAATCTACTCCAAGTACCGGCTGGATGGGGCAATGATTACAAAGCTCATCCGGGACCTTGACCCCCTGATGCAGCACCCAATGAGGAGGACCAATACCGTGCCCACCTATGTCCAGGTCTTGTGCAGCCTGCATCTCCTGGCCTCCGGAACCTTCCGGGGATAGTTGCCGTTGCAGGGAGGATCTCCCAGAGCACCATGTTCCGCTGCCTAAGCAGGTTCCTGGAGGCCATGCTGACCCGGCTACACCATTACATCACATTCCCAACCACTCAACAGGACTTGAACCAGACCAAGCTAGATTTTTACAACATTGCCCCATGTAATTGGATGCATTGACTGTACCCACATCCACATCTGCCCACCTGCAGGAACAGAATACATGTACCGGAACCGCAAGTCCTACCACTCACTGAATATCCAGATGGTGTGCGACACTAAGACAATCATCATGGACATAGTGGCACAATACCCAGGGAGCACACATGACTCCTTCATATTCCGGCACAGCGGCATGCACACACGACTGGTCAGAGGAGACTTTGGAGAAGGACGCCTTCTAGGAAAGTACACATGCCAACAAATAGTACATCGCAACCATGTAGCTGCGCATGACAGGCACTCACCCTCTGCTCCTTTCATTCAGGTGACAGCGCCTACGGTCTCCGTGACTACCTCCTCACCCCATACCTCAAACCTGCCACACCACAGCAACGGCGTTGCAATGCTGCACACATCCGCACAAGAAATAGCATTGAGCGGACATTTGGTCTATTGAAGAGCCGATTCCGCATACTACACAAGACTGGTGGGGCCATCAAATACCAGCCTGAGGTCAGCTGCCGCATCGTGGCCGTGTGTGCAATACTCCACAACATTGCTACCAAGCGGAGGATACCTGTAGAGATCTCTGGCAGTGAGTCAGAAGGGGTCAACCGCCCACCTGCACATGTGCCTCATGCACGCGGGGAGAATCCTGCTGAAGGACATAGGTGCCGCAACCACATCACAATGAACTGTTTCTAGTGCACCCACTCCCCTCACCCAACACTTCACTCATGCATGACAAATGAAATAATGACATGAGTCAGATTAAGTTGTGACTATTAAATCTCATTGTTTTTTCACAATAATATAGATTTTTTTTTACATATGACATGAGAGCTGTATTCACTCATCATACATCCCCATGTATGTGAAGAGGGCATGCTGTATCATCAGCATGGCCCTGCTGGTTCAGTACAATGAGTCAGTGGCGCCTCCGGGTGGACGCAACCAGTCGCCTTTCAACTTCCTCAACATCAGTATTAGCCCGTGTGGCTGCAGTGGGCCTGGTGCTGCGGCGGGGTACCGTCACCAGCGGCAAGGACAGGCTGCTGTAGCTGGAATTGCCCTCACTGGCATCATCCCCTCACTAGCTTGGCCATGGCCAGTCGGCTGCATACTCTGCACTGCTGTGGTGACTTGCTCAAGTGCCCTAGCGATGTCCTGGCAGCATTGCAGCATCTGGATCTGCATGGCAAGGGAGCGACGCGATAGTTGGGGGGTGGCATTTCCAATTATATGATTAGAACTTGTGTAAGCTGACAGGCGGGTCAGCAGCTGGCGGTGGCGGCGGGGGGTGACATCCTGCTGGGACAGCAGGACCTGGCTGTTTTCATGGACAGCTGCGGTCGGAGTTGCATGTTATCAGTGAGCTGGCCCACATTACGCGCAGTCTTGTGCAGCTGCAGGTGGATGGCTGCCAAGTGACGTGCCTGCTTCTGGTGGACTCTGAGCATCCGACGTTCGATGGACAGGCCAGGATCCGGGACATGTACCCCCTTGCCAGCGCGTGTTGTTACGTCCCGCTGCTCCCTCACCAGTCCGCTGGACTGTGATCGCACAGTGGCTGTGCGCCTTGTCTGCTTCCTGGCTGCTGCTGTTGTGGGCTGTGCCACTGCCATGGGTGTTACATGGGGTGGTTGTGCCGCACCTGTGGCTGCAGGGATGTCCCTGTCCACATGGGGTGATGGTGGTACTGCTGCTGCTGACTGTGATGGACGATTGTGCGCCGAAGGCGCGCCAAAGGTAAGCCCGTCTGCGCCCGTCCGCGCCTGGACCGCGCCCAGTGCCAGGACCCCTGGCCCCCCCCGACGGAAGATGACCCGACTGTCCTACGACGCCACCGAACTCTTCGCACTCAACACCGGCGGAATCCCTGGATGCTACCGAGCCACTCCGAAGCGCACCCGCGGACCCTTCAGCTGCCACGCCTGCAAGTTCACCTGCATCCGGACCTGCCCCGCTCCAGCACCTGCCAAGCCGAACACCAGCAGCAACCACCTCAAGTGCATCCTGCTCAACACCCGCTCCGTCCACAGGCACACCATCGAACTCTGGAACCTCCTCGACACCACAGCTCCTGACGTTGCCTTCCTCACGGAAACCTGGATGAACGACTCCTCAGCACCCGACATCGCCATCGCCATCCCAGAGGGATACAAGATCACCCGAAGAGACAGCGTCAAACAGACGGGAGGAGGCATCGCCATCATCCACAGGAACACCATCCACATCACGACCAACACCGACGACACCCTGACAACCGCCGAACACCTTCACTTCCAGATCCAGACCGACCCGAAGACCACCCTCAGAGGCACCCTGATCTACCGGGACCACGCACACAATTCAGCGAGGACATCGCCGACTTCGTCAGCCCGCATGCCCTCCCCTCCGCTGACTACATCCTCCTGGGGGACCTCAACTTCCACCTGGAGAACA
Organism: Lissotriton vulgaris; assembly: GCF_964263255.1. NCBI lineage: Eukaryota > Metazoa > Chordata > Amphibia > Caudata > Salamandridae > Lissotriton > Lissotriton vulgaris. Next base: position 1,141,076,861 of record NC_141685.1, on the reverse strand, counting down.
ACAACGACCGCAACACCATCACCCTGCTCGGCAACCTCGCCAACCTCGGACTCAAGCAGCTTGTGTCCACCCCCACCCACCTCGCCGGACACACACTCGATGCCGTCTTCTCATCCAGCAAAGACATCGCCTTCAGCCACGCCACTGGACTCCACTGGACGGATCACAGCTGCGTCCACTTCACCTTCAGAAAAACGACGATCCACCACCACCAGCAACAAACTGCTCGAAGAAGCTGGAACAAAATCACTGCAGACCAGCTCGCCGCCTCCCTGAGCCAGCACCCTCCCGCCAGCTCAGAGAACCCCAGCCAGGCCGCCGACAACCTCACGGAGTGGATCAGCACCTGCGCAGACGAACTCGCCCCACTGAGGACCCCGCCCAGCAGACCTGGCAGCAAGAAGGCCCCTTGGTTCACCGACGAACTCAAGAGCTCCAAGAAGAATTGTCGAGCCCTCGAGAAAGCCTGGAGAAGGGAACCAACACCGGACAACATGACCGCCCTCAAGCTTGCCACTCGGAAGCACCACCAACTGATCCGCGCCACCAAGAAAACTGCATTCAAGGACCGGCTGGACAACAACGCACACAACTGCAAGGAACTCTTCAACATCGTGAAAGAGCTCTCCAACCCCAACGCCGGTAACAACGACATCACCCCATCGCAAGACCTCTGCAATTCCCTCGCCTCCTACTTCCACAACAAGATCGCGGACATACACAACAGCTTCAGCACTCAACCGACGCACGCCAAGACCGAACCACCGCCCACCACCACCCTCTGCGCCTGGACTCGGATCAGCACCGAAGACACCATCCACATGATGAACTCCATCCACTCCGGATCTCCGACCGATCCCTGCCCTCACCACTCAGACGCTGTCATCGCACCCCACCTGCGGGACATCATCAACACCTCCTTCGACACCGCCACCTTCCCCGAGAGCTGGAAGCACGCCGAACTCAGCGCCCTACTAAAGAAACCTACAGCGGACCCCACCGAACTCAAGAATTACCGCCCCATCTCGCTCCTCCCGTTCCCAGCCAAAGTCATCGAGAAGACCGTCAACAAACAGCTGGCCGCCTTCCTCGAGATGAATGGATCCCTCGACCCCTCACAGTCTGGCTTCCAAGCCAACCACAGCACCGAGACCGCCCTCATCGCTGCCACCGATGACATCCGAGCCTTGATGGACAACGGAGAAACAGCGGCCCTCATCCTCCTAGACCTCTCCGCGGCATTCGACACTGTCTGCCACCGCACCCTAGTGCAGCTCCTCAGCAACGTCGGAATCCAGGAGAAGGCACTGGAATGGATCATCTCCTTCCTCGACGGAAGAACACAGAGAGTCCGTCTACCACCGTACAAGTCAGAGGCCACCGAAGTCATCAGCGGCGTCCCTCAAGGATCCTCGCTGAGCCCCACCCTCTTCAACGTCTACATGAGCCCCCTCGCGGCCATCCCATGCCAACACAACCTCAACATCATCTCCTACGCCGACGACACCCAGCTGATCCTCTCCCTGACCAACGACCCCGCCGCTGCCAGAGCCAACCTTCACGAAGGGATGAAAGACGTAGCCGACTGGATGACGACCAGCCGCCTGAAACTGAACTCAGACAAGACGGAAGTCCTCATCCTGGGCTCCTCGCCCTCCGCCTGGGACGACTCCTGGTGGCCCCCCGCCCTGGGCACCGCACCCAAACCGACAGACCACGCACGCAACCTGGGCTTCATCCTGGACTCCTCCCTCACCATGACCAGACAAGTCAACGCCGTATCCTCGTCGCGCTTCAACATCCTGCGCATGCTACGGAAGATCTTCCTGTGGATCCCCACCGAGACCAGGAAGACTGTCACCCAGGCCCTCGTCACCAGCCGACTGGACTACGGCAACGCCCTCTACGCCGGAACCACCGCCAAGCTCCAGAAAAGACTCCAGCGGATCCAGAACGCCTCAGCCAGACTCATCCTCAACGTCCCACGACACAGCCACATCTCCGGACATCTGAGAGACCTGCATTGGCTCCCCGTCAACAAAAGAATCACCTTCCGTCTCCTCACCCACGCACACAAAGCCCTACACGACCAAGGCCCGAGCTACCTCAACAACCGCATCAACTTCTACGCTCCCAAACGTCATCTCCGATCAGCCAGCCACGCCCTCGCCGCCATCCCCCGCATCCGAAGAGCGACAACAGGAGGAAGGTCCTTCTCCTACCTGGCCGCCAAGACCTGGAACTCCCTCCCGACCGACCTGCGCCTGACCCAAGACCACCTCTCCTTCAGGAAGAAGCTCAAGACCTGGCTATTCGAGCAGTAGCAGCACACCCCCCACCCCCCTAGCGCCTTGAGACCCTCCGGGTAAGTAGTGCGCTCTATAAATGTCTATGATTGATTGATTGATTGGGTTGAGTGGAAGGATGGTACTCTCCCTCGGTGTCCTCATCGATGTGTAGGGCCTCACTGTCTGTGCTGGGTTGTTCAGTGCCACCTGTGATGTAAATGGGACATGATTATTGACATGTTTCTTGCACATGGGAGGTTGCTACATGCATGCAGACTTGCATTCCCTGACTGGCTTTAGGAATGACTCTCACTTGACAGGTCTGGCTGTGTTGGGCTGTCTGGTAATTGTGGTCACACTACGAGTCCCACAATGCAATTGGGCATTTCTGGTGTGCATGGCCTGCATTACTGGGGTTGTCTAATGGGTAGCTCTGGAGTCATGGCCATTGTTAGGGGACAGGGTCGTAGTTGCATGGCACTTACCTTGGGATTGTTGGGTGGGTCGGGATGAGTCCAGCCGGGTAACCCCCACACATGCGTCTGGAATCAGGGTGTCCTCCACAAGGTCTTCCAGTTTGGTGTTGGGTGGTACAGTGGGCTCTCCTCCTCCGGTTGCAACTCGCTCCCCCAACCTCTCAGCGATGCGTTCTTTCGCACGCCCTCTGAGGTCATATCACCTCTTTTTAAGTTCCTCAATGGAGCGCTGGGTCACTCCCACTGCATTGACCTTTGCGCAGATGCGCAGCCAAATTCGCCTCTTGTCCACCTCAGGCACCCTCCGTGAATCCTTACCGAACAGGCGGTCATGGTCCTTTGTCACTCCCTCTATTAAGTATTCTAGTTCCTGCTCGGAAAATTTAATTTTCCTTTTTCTGCCCGGGGCACTGCTCCCTGTTGCTTCCTGGGACATTTTCTGAGGTTGTTTGTCTCCTGGTGTGCTGCTGCAGGTGGTCTGTAGTGGAGCTCTGGCTAGTGCTGCTTCCACTTTCAGGCTCAGGGATCAGAATGAGGGAGGGAACTGCCTACTTCCTGGTTGTGATGTCATCATTGTGCTTGGAATTAGACTTCACGTTTTTGCGATCTCGCAATTAGCGGAATGATGCACAATGGCAAAACATTCACCCCCAGTCACAGATCTGGGTTTAATCCTTCGTTATGTTGCACACCAAGCCACCCCAGTTCAGACATGGCCATATGCAAATCAGTCTTGACCCTGTGCCTCCTGGGAACAGTCCAGCCCGAACTGCCAAGCCATGTCTTCCCTGGACCGGAATCAAGCATCCTGGGACCGGTTTCTGGCTATCAGCCGTCTTCAGCCAGGATAGCTTGATTAAACCCAGATCTATGACTGGGGGGTGAATGTGTTGCCATTGTGCAACATTCCGTCCATCATCTTGTGTGTTTGCTGTTCACCCTATGTGGGAAGGGTATGCCCAGACGTGCGTCCCGTGCTCACTACGCCACTGGAGTCAAGCTATCCTAGCTGAAGACGGCTGATACAATGGAAAATATCTTTCCCAAGCAACTTTACAAAACACAATTGCAATAGAGACTGTAAACAAGTAAAAGAGTTAAAAAAAAGATTAAAATATACAGCAATATTTAATAAAATTCATTATGATAAAACAAAACCATTTCAATATTATACACATTTCATTTGTTAAAAATACAGAGGTGGCAAGAAGTAGTTCTTTGACGCGCGTTTTGACACAAAAGAGTGTCTTCGTCAGGAGAGCCAACCAGTTACCTTAAAATTCAATTAAAAATGGTTTAAAAATAATCGAACTCATACTATCTTTACAGTCTTACAATGTCTATTGATTTACAAATACAAAAGCCTTGTTGCTATCTATCTACAATTCCTGAGAATTTAATAAGCAGAGTGTTGATTAATAACAATTAATCATCAATATATAGGACCAGTAAAAGAACAGTCTGCATATTAAATGTTATTTCAAAACATTGCAATATATGACAGAGGCAATACATGATATAATAAAAAACATGGTAGTGGTAAGAAAAGGAGAAAGATTAGAAGAAACTTTTTTATCTAGATCTTATTTTATTTTGTATAACTATATAACCTATTCTTTCTGTTTCATAGCAAAAAATTAAATGTTATTAGATAAGGCTTACTTGTAATTTACTTCATGTATTGTTAATGAGAACGAACCTTCATGACCGAGACCTTGTCACTTGATGGTGAGGTCGCGTTTTAATTACTCTAAATATAATACCGCCAATAGAAAGGACATAAATTACTTTCTTAAAATGGAATTAATGTCAATTATTTTAGGAGTTACTTTCTGGGGATAAACTCTTTTGCATTTTGAGAGTAACCGTCCGTTCTGTCAAAAACAGAGAATTTCTTTTTCTCTGTTCTTGAGAGTTAGGCGTAATTGCACTAAACTGTCGGACTTTGATAAACAAGCTATAGAAATGAAGACTTTTTTTAGCAAGAGGATACCCTCAGCGGCTGGTGAGGGAATCATATAAAAGAGCGCGTTTCTATGATAGAGACCACCTTTTCAGTGTCAATAAAAACAAGGAAGAAAGCAAACTAGTTTGTGTTGCCAAACATTCTACTTTAAATAGTCAGGTTAAGCGTATTACAAATTCGAACTGGCATTTTAAACATTAACACAAACCACAAGAAGATGGCAAAGCCAATGTTTGCTCATCGTCGAAATAAAAATATTAAAGATCTAGTGGTACACTCTTGGTTCACCTAAAAAAAGACAGAAGTGTCGGAGGAGCTTCGGATGCGTCCTAAATGGCCGCGTAAGCCTAGAGCTCCCGAAACCCTCGCTACCCATTGAATATATCCTGCACATGATCCTGTTGCTGGATCATGAATCACAGCAGCGGAGGAGAAGCGGCGCCGGGCGCAGTAACTTGCGCCCCGCTAGGCCGCGATACGCTGGAAGGAGAGGGCTGAGAAGATAGTGGCCTGCCCGATCTGAAGCGGGTCTCGAATTGCTGTCAGACCCCGGCCGGAGTGTAACAACATCGGAGCCGAAACCGGAAGTTGCCGGCTCGGCCCGCAGACGTCCCAGCCTTTTCCCCCATGACAAAGGGGTGACCCCCCCTCTACCCCCGCAGTATATTACGTGCTGGCCCGCGGACGGGGCACGCTTGAGCTGCTGCAGAAAGGATCGGCGCGCTACCTGCGGCTGCCACAACGGAACTTATGCTGCAGGATGTGATGACTGCGATCAACGGGGTGAAAACCTCTCTCGGTCAAAAGATGGAGTCCTTGGATCATAAACTAGACGCGGTCACTATAAAAGTTAACTTAATCCGGGCGGACCTCACCAAAACTAGTGAAAAGGTAAATTCACTAGACATCAAGACGTCCAGTCTTACCGATGATGTAGCGCAGTTGCAGCAAGACGTTCGTGATCTCAAGGCCTCTGGCGAAGCCGCAAGTCGCAAATTGGACGAATATGAAGGAAGGGCCCATAGAAACAACATGCACATTGTTGATGTACCTGAGAAAGCCGAAGGTCAGGCTGCGGACCTTTTTGTCGAGGACATTATACTCAATTATTTGAAACTCAGATGCCTGGGAAACTTTTTTACAGTGGAAAGAACGCACAGGGTACCGGGAGGGAGACCGCGAACTGGGGCACCGCCCCGGCCGATGATTGCGAGGGTGCTTAATTTCAGGGACAGAGATGCTATCCTGCAGGCTTCCAGGACTGGGGGCCGTCTGAAGTACGAAAATTCCACCCTCAGTTTTTTTCCAGACTTTACGCAGGCGGTACAGAAACAACGGCAAACTTTCATGGGTGTCAAAAGGAAACTTTGTGATAAAGGGCTGAAGTATGCCATGATCTACCCTGCCAAGTTGCGTGTTGAACATGAGGGCAAGGCGTTTTTCTTTGATAATCCCGAAATTTCCTCGGACTGGTTGGAGAGTCTTTCCTCTTGGGATGAGCAGCGACGACGGCGCGGTGATGAAGATGAGGGCGCGCAAGAGCAAGAATAATGGCTGATATTGTTGCAGATGGGGTTGGACCGATTTGGGGGGTGGACCCTGGCTGAAGAGTGTGTATAGAAATGTCAATTGTAGTAATGATTTCAACAGGTCCATAGATAATTTAGGGGTCAGGCAGGGAATAGGAGGGTCGCAATCCTCCTCAGATTTACTTTTCGATAGTTACGTAGTTAGAACATGGGGAGACAGGCACACTGCGAGTTGGGGGCGGATGTACACAGTGAGCAGGGGTGCAGGGAGGGGGGAGGCCGGAGGGGCTTTTTTTTGGGGGGGTTAGTTGTTTTTTCATTTTGTTTGTTGTTGTTTATCAAGACATCGTATTAGAAAGTGGCATGACTGTGTTGCAGTGGTTGGGGGAAGGCCGCTCCTTCTGCATCTTGGATGATGGGGGGTAGGAAACTGAAAGTATTGAGTTGGAATGTGAATAGGCTAGGTGATAAAATCAAGCGTAGTGTGGTTCTTCAATATCTTAAGCGATACGCCCCCGACGTGGTTCTGTTACAGGAAACTCATTTGGTTGAGAATACGTGTAAGGCACTGCATAGAATGGGATACAGATTGGTGGCACATGCGGGCTTCACTTCGGGCTCCAGAGGGGTGGGAATCCTTGCCCGTAAGGCACTCCCTTTGGTGATTGATTCTGTTTTTGAGGATGACAGGGGCAGGTATGTTGGTGTGACGGGCCGCTGGGAGGGGCATGTTCTCTCCTTGTTATCGGTTTATGTACCTCCTGGCATGCAAGCTCTCACTTTCACCGATTTGGGAAAAGCTCTGCTAGATCTCCCACGTGGCCTATTGATTTTGGGGGGTGACTTTAACGCTGTGGCCTCGGGAGTTATGGAAAGGCATCCACCGCGGGATATGGGACGAGCTCAGAGATGGTTGGCTGATTTCCTTGATGCCATGGGTTTGGTTGATGGATGGAGACTGCTCCACCCGGAACAAAAGCAGTACACTTTTCATTCTGGGGCCCATGGTAGTCTTTCTAGATTAGATTATTGTCTTATACCTGCAGCTCAAGCATCTTACGTGGTGGAGGCGACACACCTTGCTAGGGGCATATCTGATCATTCGCCGCTCTGGTTCCGTTTCGGTGTTGCCCCGAGGTCTGAGGGTAGGGTAGCCCCCATTAATCCCTGGCATCTGCGTAATCCCAAATTCAGGGGAGACCTGATCAAGGCATTAGATCACTATTTCCTGAGAAAATGAGGGGTCGGTGTCATCTTTGATCACACTTTGGGAAGCCTTTAAGACGGTTCTTAGGGGTCAGGCTCTTTCATTGATAGCAGGAGCTAAGAGAGACCGCAATAAAGAAATTGTAGTGGTGGAAGCTGAGATAGGTGGCCTGGAGGTGGAATTGGAGCGGGAGGTGACTCGCGCTAAGCTGCATATCCTTAATCTCAAGCAGCACGAGTATAGATCGCTGGTCACTGATAACGCTAAAGCCTTGAGTAGAGAACAGCAGGGTCGGCTGTATGACGTAGTTGATAAAGCTGGGAAACTTATCGCTTGGTTGGACAAGGATAGGGCGGATCGTGTTGTCCCAGAGATTGTGAAAGAGAACAGAATACACCTCACAGACCCCCAGAATATAGTAGATAGTTTTGCAGATTATTTTCGCACTGTGTACACTTCGGTCTCGGATCTTCCGGAGGAAGACTCCCAATTGATGCTGCGAGACTTGCAGCTTCCTTGCTTGACCAGGGAGGACCGTGAGTTTATGGACAGTGCCTTCACCGTAGATGAAGTAGCACAGGCGGTGCACTCTTTGAATTCGGGTAAGGCGTTGGGGCCTAATGGGATCCCAATTGAACTGTACAAGCTTCGACCAGACAAGATCGCTCCCTACCTGAGACACATGTTCCTTGAAGCCCGGGAGAAAAGGATACTGCTCTACAATCAGAGAGTAGCCTCTATAGTGGTTATTCATAAGGAGGGCAAACCAAAATCGAGTTGCGCTTCATATAGGCCTATTTCATTATTGAATGCGTAACCCAAGATCCTTGCCACCAGATTGATAAAGGTAATCAGCGGATTGATACATCCCGATCAATCGGGTTTCATCCCTCATAGAAACACGGCCCTCAATTTGCGTAGATTGCATGGTGTGATCGCCAGGGTTCATACCCTAATGGAGCCCACTGTAATAGCATCACTTGATGCAACGATGGCCTTTGATACTATAGAATGGCCTTATTTTTGGGCTGTTTTAGCAAAATTTGGCTTTGGCTTTGATTTTATCCGCTGGGTTAGCTTGTTGTATACTGAAACCCTTGGCCAAGTAGTGGTGAATAACCAGGTCTCGTCTCCATTTTGTCTTGGACGCGGCACCAGACAGGGGTGTCCCCTTTCTCCCCTTTTGTTCTCATTAGCTCTGGAGCCGTTGGCCGCCTGGATCGGCTGGGAGCCCTCAGTTCGAGGTCTCCGGTGGTCACCACAGTGGGAGGACAGGATCTCTCTGTATGCGGACGATATTTTACTTTATTTGGCCTCACCTAGGAAATCTCAGGATGCTGTTTGCAATGTGTTGACCTCCTTTGGTAGGAATTCAGGGTTATTTATCAACTGGGGAAAATCACTTTTGTTCATTCTTAATGGGGACACTCCGCTTCCCCTGCAAAACTGTCCGATTCAAATAGCCACAGGCGGGTTTAGGTATTTAGGGATATTTGTCTGATTGGACCCTATAGTTCGTTATGAGAGGAATCTCCTTCCACCCTTGTTCAGACTTAGAAGCGATGTGGCCGGCTGGAAGAAGCTCCCACTCTCCCTGCTGGGGCGAGCAACCCTCTTTAAAATTATGTCTTTGCCTCGTTTTCTTTACGCCCTTCAAAACAAAATAGATGTAGTGCCAGCTAGCTATTTCCGAGAGGTCGAAGGGTTACAACGCAGTCTGTTATGGGATGGTAGACCCCGGATTGATTAGCCAAATTGACGCTTTCATGGTATGACGGTGGGATTGCGCTCCCTGATATCCGCCGATACTATTGGGCCTCCCAGTTGGCGGCCATTAACCTCAGCACTTATGGGCCCTCTTCTGACCCTGGATATGCGATGGATAGATGGCTTCTTCCTGGTGGCAATAATAATAGGGCGTTATATACTAAGACGGCGGGGAGAGGTTTGACGGGGCCGCCTAATCATGCGGTGCGGATCTGGCGTGATGCCACTAGCTCTTTGGGATGAAGGGACCGTTTGACGCAGGCCACCCCACTATTTGATTATGACAGGTTGGGCAAGCTTTGGAACACAAAGGGTTTTGACAAATGGGACTTGATTGGGAGCTCGACTAGCGGCGACGTCTGGGCTAAGGGAAGGATTAAAACATTTCCGGAATTGCAAACTGAATATAAATTGGGAAGCATTGAGTACTTTCGCTATGCACAGGTCAGACATGCGTTGACGGCGGCTCTGCCGGAGGCGGCGGACCTGCCCGAGGCGTCACCTCTTGAAGACAGAATTTTAGATGGCCATCTGCCCGAAAAAACTATTTCCCTGATTTATAAAAAGTTGATCAATCTTAGGGCAGATCTCCTGGTTGAATTGAGGGACAAATGGTTGCAAGAGGGTGTTGAATTAGATGATGAAGACTGGCAAACGGCTGTGTCTTCGCCGAAGGTAGTCGCGATCTCAGCACGCCTTCGGCTTGTTCAGTTGAAAATATTGCAGAGTTTTTTTTTTGTTTGTTTTTTTTAAAAACCTTTATTTGCAATAAGTAGTGGAAGACAAGCAAGAGACCATCAGTGACGTACATACAAAGCATACAATGATTCAGGTGTAGTGTAGTGCAGCGGCACACATGAAATGTCCAGGTGCTATGCCCAGATGGGGGAAACATAGCGGGCAGAAACGAAGTCATGTTAACAGCAGTGGCATGTGACGTTACACATCAGTACAGAGCATACAAACACATCAATAATACGACTAACAAGCATATACCTTCTCCAAGGAGGAGAGCAGCGGCAGGACAGTGGGTGTGTACTCACAGTTCAGCAGTCCCCGAGGTAAGGCATCACAAGCAGCACCACAAGGGAGAGGCCCTTAAATCCCCGCTCCCCCGCCGACGATCATATAGCATACCCCACACACCTAAATAAGCAGTAATGCAAAAAAAGACAGACCCTCTCATCGTGTAAACTGGACATGTGGCAAATAAACTTGTAATTCCAACAAATGAAACCCCATTAACCCACCCCAACCCGATCCGCACTATCCGAATCAGAATCCTGCACAGTTCTGGTGAGGAGGTACACCTGCAGTGGGCTCCAAAAGTCTCTGGGCCTACAGCGCACAGGCATCATTTCTGCGTAAACATTGTATTGGTCCTGACAATAAAGGATATCTTTCAACCAGTCCTCGAACTGCGGTACTCTGCCCCGTCCCCAGCAACAGGCCACGCGCCTCTTTGCCAGCAGCAGAGCTACATCCACAAACCTACGATATAACGCTGGCACATTCTTGGTATAACCCAACAATAGGACCATAGGGTCGAGTGGCACCCCATTGTCGGTCATAACCTGAAGAGCATCATGGACTTGCACCCAGTACTCCGAAACAACCCCACACTCCCACGCCAAGTGAAGAAAATCGGCACCCGGTAGATGACACCGAGCACATCTATCATGCTCCGCTAGACGGAACCTGAGTTTCCTAGCCGGAGTATAGTAAAAACGCTGTATGAATTTGTAGTGTATGATCTTCAGGCGGCAGCTAGAGGAGATGTTGGCGGTCACACCGCAACAATACGTCCACTGGTCATCAGTGATGGAAATTCCAAGCTCAGCATCCCACTGGGCCCGCGCCCGCCCAGGCGAGGCAGCTCGTTGTTTCCTGATGGCACCATACAACCTAGACACCAAGTGACGCCCATCAGAGAGTAGCAGCACGTGAAGCGGCAGGGTCACACCCGGCTCCCCGGGGAACTCAGGTAACAGCGACCTCAGGCCCTGCCGTAGCCGGACATAGTAAAACATTTCAAGCGGGGAGTAAGCCCCACCCCCAAAGAATTGCTCCAGGGTACGGAAGGTGCCCTCACGAAACAGGTCACCCCAGGTAAGTATCGCAAGACGCCTGCACAGGCGCTGGAAACCAGTTTCCTGCAGAAGAGACAGAGCAGGGTGATACATCAGAGGTAACGCAGGCGAGTAGAGAAAATCAACATCTAGCGTCTTAGCGACACGCTTCCAGGCATCAACAGTGCAAGTAACCGTCGTTTGGTGTGTGTCAATATCCCCAACATTACCCAGGACCATGCCCTCCAATTGGAGAGGATGAGCAACCCACTGTTCAGCGGCCACCTGAGGCATAAACGGCGTGGGGCGCATCCAGTGGTAGGCGTAGTGCGCTTGGGCGCTGATATAATATAGTTCAAAATCAGGGACGTCGAAGCCCCCATTGACGTAAGGCAGCGTCAGTGTAGACCACGCCACTCGTGGCTGTTTGCCCCCCCCAGAACAGCCGAAGCAACTTCGCGCGGAGACGTGTGAAAAAGTAAGCCCCAGGATGATACGGAATGTTTTGAAACAAGTATAGGAAGCGGGGTAACACCACCATTTTCATGAGGGAGGCTCTACCCGCCATAGACAATGGTTAAGACATCCACCTCGTTATGTTATCCGCAAACTTAGTTATAGCCACACCGTAATTAAGTCGTAGCGTCTCCTCTTTGAGCAATGACACAACAATACCCAGATATCGCAGCTCCGAATCACACCACTCCAGGGGGTAGTCAAGCGGGAAACGATGAACCGCTGCAGTGAGCGGAAAGAATTGGGATTTCTGCCAATTGATATGAACTCCAGATATACCGCCAAAGACAACAAACTCACGTAGTAACGCGTTAAGATTCAACTGCGGATCCTTAACATAAAGGGTAACATCATCAGCATACAGGGATATACCAATCTGCCGCTGAAGGCAATTAGACGCACTCTGTTGATGCAATTGTTGAACCCTACATGCAAGAGGCTCTATAGCAATGGCAAACAGGAGGGGAGAGAGTGGACACCCCTGCCTGGTCCCTCTCGTGATCGGGAAAGGGGAGGACAACACACCATTCACAACTACTCTGGCCATAGGGTCAGTGTAAAGCAATTTAACCCATGAAATAAATATTCTGGGAAAGCCCATCCTGCACAGAACGTCTATTAAATAACCCCATTCCACCGAGTCAAAAGCTTTCGTCGCGTCTAGAAAAATAGCAGCCACCGGGAGCTCTGGAGCTATGGTCGGAATCAAGGAGAATAATGTTCAAAGATTATGGGACGTTGCCCGACCAGGCACAAAGCCTGACTAGTCAGGTAGCACTATAACGGGCATAAGTTCAGAGAGACGCGTTGCCAACACCTTAGCCAGAATTTTAACATCGCAGTTGAGCAATGAAAGAGGCCTATAGGAACCCACGTCAAGGGGATCTTTTCCAGGTTTGAGCAAAGAGGTGATATCAACCTCCCTCATAGACCCTGGTAGGCGCCCTACCTCAAGGGATTCCTCGAACACCTCTCGCAATACCGGAGCCATAATATCCACGTAACATTTATAAAATTCGGCGGGGAGACCATCCAGGCCTGTAGCCTTGCCATTATTAAGAGACATGATGACACTTCTGATTTCATCAACCTCTAGGGGCCTACCCAGAAAAGCCCTATGATCGTCAGAGAGCCAGCAAAGCGACAGCTCATCTAAAAACCCCCCATACCTCACATCTCCTGAGTGCTGGGAAGTGTATAAGTGTGTGTAGTGTTGCAGAAACGTGTCCTGAATAGTCGTCGTGTCTGTACAGCGCGTACCATCAGCCAAGACCAGTTCCAAGATATCTGAACTATGCCTCTGGTGTCTCGTAAGAGCAGCAAGAACCTTCCCCGGTCTCTCACCTTCACAATACCTTCTAGCCATCCAGTATTTCCCCCTATGCTTCGCTTCCCTGGCCGCTTCTTCCTCGTACTCCGAAAGTTTACCTCTAAACTGGTGCATGAGATCAGGGTCAGAGCCATCAAGCAGCCTACGCTCCAGGTGTCGCAGGTCGGCTTCTAAGTCAGCAAGCGTACGAACAATAGTCCTGAGTACCCCACAACTCTCGGAGATTGTGACCCCCCGGATCGTAACTTTAAATGCCTCCCATACCACTTCCACACTGTCCACAGATCCCCTATTCCTCGGGAAGAAAGCCTCTATTTCCTCACCCAGCTCTGCCTTAAAGATGGGGTCCAATAGGGCCGAAGGGAAAAGCCTCCAAGGCGGTCGCGGTCGGTGCAGCCAGGCACCGATACCACAACCCTAACTGGACAGTAGACAAACTATTTGCCTGGTTCGAACATGGCCACATGTCAGGACATATGCCCTGCGTTGGAAACCAGGAAAGTGCAACAAACTGCCGTGTAAGCATTAATAGAATGTCAGTCACAGCCCCCACGCAGCAGCGCACTATTTTAATATCTGGAACAGGAACCAGGTTTACTCATAGCGTTTACGCGATTTAAAGATACAATCTGCAGTTCTGTGTCTTTTAAAGGAACATCAAACTAGTTTGAGTCCTTCCTTTATGTCTATAACTTCAGCTGCATCCCTTTCCTGTAAATAAATACCCAGCGAGATGAGGGCTTTAGTAGTACCCTGCATGGCGCCAGTGCAGCTATTCCAGAATCCCCGCTCAACCGGGGACAATAGTGGGAAGAGCCATTGCAGCAGCCGTTCCGAGAGTAGAGCCATGCCCAGCCCCCTTACTAGTTTGACCAGCATGTGAATAAGAGCTAACCAGGAGACAAGCTCTCCTAATATTTGGCATGTTAATTATACAAGCATATGGTTGAAATAGTATGAAAGACTTAAGATTCAAAAGCATAGCCCCGCCTTGCTTGCTGCTCACAGGTATAATTTTGTCCCCGTTATTCCTAGCCTCAATGAGACGAACAAGGGGATGGTGTTGTGCTGGCGTGTGTTAAAGTGGAAGATCCTCCACTCTTCCTAACAAGCATGCATGGAGCCATTCATCTGCAACACAAACACAACAAGCATTGGCATAGCCAATAGGTCTCGCTTTTGGGGCCTTATAAGTGTTTAGCCATGCAACAGTTGATGTTGTTGCACCAAGGATATTGTGCTGCATAACTAAATACTTATAAGGTCCAAAAAGTGAGACCTTTTGGCTATGCAAATACTTGTTTTTATAATGCTGTGTGATACCTTCGGATCCATGTGTCTGCTTTTCTATTATTTCTAATTTGAAGCTAGGAGATCTTCACATGTCTTCAATGTCTGTCTGCGTAAAGTACCTTTTCAGTCATGCCACGGCACTGTCTGTTCATTGTTATTGGAAAATCAATAAAATACTGTTTAAAAATGAAAAATAATAATTTCTTTAGTAGATGGTCCCGGAAACTAAACTTCTCTTAAGCATTCATAGTGGGATCTGTTTGTAAGTCATGGTCACCTCTGTTTATTTACAGTAATTTGTATGTTTTTATGACATGTACTATACTTTTCAAAGAGAAGACTGTCACATGAGTATATTTCTTATAACTTAATGTTTATTCACATTTTTTGGGCAAATCTGTGAATTTAGTATTTTGAGTGAAGTGTTGCCTCCACAGGAACAAGCCTGTAGACAATATATGACTTTAAAAGTGTGGTCTAACAATGGGAGAAGTTCACAAGATGTTATACCCTGAATTTGTTTCTGGTCCTTATTCAATTTTGTCAATGGAGTAAATGCTCATGTTTCCACTCTTAATGCTGCATACATTGTAATTAGAAAGGCACTTTCATTTTTTGAAAATAAATCACATTTATTTGTAGTTGGGGAGAATAAGGCTGTATCTTTTGTGTATAGCTTGACTCTAGTTTGCCTTTGCCGTGAATACAATGCATTTCAATCGTTTCCATTATTTCATGGCCTGTCGTAGGACTGGGACAGGCCCGGTCTCAAAATATACTGTCAAAAATCTCATAATATAACTTGGTTGACTGTTGGCTGATTGAACTTCGGTGTGAAAGGAGGGATCTCAACATTGAGTGAAGTTGGAATGTATGGATAAAGTTGTATGAAGATGAAATTGTGTGAAGACCAGTATAAATACACCAACAGTCAACAAGTTATGAGATTTTTAACAATGTATTTTGAACCCTGAAGAATCAGATATAAATCTACACCTTGAAGCATGTGTTGACTATTCTTTTATTCCTGATTGTTCTTGCTGCTTGTTTCCTCTTATTGGGAATAATCCTTTCCCCTCATGTAAAGTCTGATAGACATTGTGAATTGTGTTCTCTTCCTTCTGGTAGAAGAAACGGAGGCGGTGAGATTTAAAAAAATCTTCCCTATTACAAAGTGGATTCATCCTGCTTTTTGTGAAAGGATTTCAACCTAAGGATACTATTGCCAAATTGGCCATGTTCCATTAAATCAGAGAACTATGGATTCATATCACTAGTTGCACGTCAAGGGTTTTTATAAAGATGTTTGATATTCTGATGGAAAGGAAATGGATTTAAGATAATAAAATGATTTTTTTTGTAATTAAGTGTATAAAATATTAAATGCCAATTGCTGTTTTCTAAGATAAAATAAAATATACTTAAGAAAAGGTGAACGTTGTTCTTGAGAAAAGACTACTTTATAGAAATAGAAGGTTCCCCACATTATGGTAGTCTCTACCTTTGAGTGTAAAATTCCCTTTATGTTTTCTTGTGTTTCACTCTGTTCCTTTTGGGCCCACGGGTAAGAAATGTTTTTGGGCCCCATTTGTGAGCATGTTTGACCCAGTGTAGGAAGGTGGATACCTGACTATGGTTACCCCAGATTTTTTGCCTAGTGTTAAGCTGGTTTTCAACTTAGTTGGCCTGGGATCCTGCTAATCAGGGCCCCAGGCTATCTGCTCTCTCTTTAAAATGGACTCCATGTACCCTAGGTACATCTCCAATTGGATACTGGGTCACCTTATGAGCCCCTGTACAGTGTACTATAGGTGCCCAGGGCATAGCTGCATCCAAGGCCTACCGGGGGCTGCAGCATGTGTTATGCCACCCCTGACTGGCCACCCAAATTGACACAACTGGCTGATCACTCAGATGGGGCAAGGTGGTGTAATCACTCCTTGCTTAGATATAGTATACCTATATCTAACCGTATATCTAGACACATATACACCTATAAGTCACTCCTATGGCAGGCCTTAACAAACCTGGAGGCAGAGTGCTTGGTTTTATGTGAGATGGTGCTCTAGCATGAGCTGAGCCTGTCTGCAGCTTTCGGAACCATGTCCTTATTGCCATACCATATACTATCAAGTGCATTATGAACCTCCCGGTTAAATGCTAACTATGGTTTGGCTTTATCAAAACATGTCGAGTAAGGTGTCATACGATTTGGAATACTACCCCCTCGCCAGTTCTGGCGACGGGGGTAGCATTCCACCCTTCTAGAGGGAGAAGACATGTTGATCCTACTATTCCCGGTTAAAGTAACCAGAGCCTCAGCATCACAAAATGGATGCTGCTGCCACAGACACAAGTCTGACCTCGTGCTGCTGGGAGTCCTTCCAGCGAGGGAGGCTTGGACAATAGGTTTCCTACCTTGGGAGGTGCTAGCACCACCCCAGACAGGACTTTGTGTATTGGGACAGGGAGGGCTGAAAGGATTGAGACACTGCCTGGGGCACACAAGGAGTCCCATGCTTAGGCCAGTTCAAACCGGTGCTGGGGCACTCCAGCCCCAGCTCTGGCACAAAACTGGACAAAGGGAAAGGGGTGTAACCCCCCTTCCCTGGTCCCACCCATAGAAGGGACCTAGCAGGTAATCCAGCACCTAAGATTAGCATATAGGTAGGAGCTGAGTCACAGGACTTCAGATTATCCTGACTGAAACTTTGAAACTCTGGACCTTCATCACTCTACTTTGGAAGAAGACGACTGAAGAATCTCCCTTGTGGTCAAGGAGTGACCACCCTGCACAAGCAGGCACCATCCAGCGATCGATGACTTGCTTTGCCGCCGCCTCCCGCCAGAGCCCGAGCCCAGAGCCTGACAAGAACCGGATTCCCAGACATCCAACAGCCCGATCCACAGTCCCTGCAAAGCTGAGAACCGTGGAGGAGACGAGAGACGTCGGACCGGCCATCTTGAAAACTCTGCGACCTGCTAACTGCGCAGCCCCCAAGGCCCCCTTGAAGCTGTGCATTGGGGATTGAGAAGCCCCAGCCCCGAGCAGCATCTGCACCAAAGATCAGCCCTGCACACTCCACGAGTTCTGCGCGGGTCCCTTTTGCATTTTCCGGCTTGGCGCGTCTGTCCGGTCACTTGCCCGTTGGCTAGTGGCCATCTTGGCAACGAATCTGTGAAACTACACCACTGGTCTGGTTGCTCCAGACTGGCCCTTGCTTCCCTCAAAAGAAGCAGCACCTCAGACCTTGCTGGTTTGAGTAAGAAGCCTACATCGATTCCTGCGTGGGTTGCCTTTGCCAAGGCTTGTTGACCCCAATCTTGAGGCCGACACCGCCGACAGCGAGAGCCTTCGTGGGACAGTCTGTGCCTGCCTCCTGGTAGTCATCGACGCCTCCTGGTCCACGTGGCTGCAGAGACAATCTTCCCATCAGCACCTGATTGCAACGCGACATCACCTGGTTCCATCCTGGTCACTGGCTAGTGACCCAGACTCTGTCCCCTCTGCTTTCAGGTCCTCTGCATCTTCGATCCACCCTTGGATCCACCCGGACTCTTCTCTTCTGGACGCCTGCAGCATCTTTTCTCCAAGGCTCCATAGATCTCCACGACGAAGCCCGACACACTTTGGGACCTATGCACCCGCTTCCTGTGGGTTAAGTAACGCAAGTACTACGGTGCTCCTGTAGAGGTTTACACTCCTAGGGCCAGATGTAGGAGCCCTAATACCGGTCGGTAACGGCCGAATTCGGCCGTTACCGACCGGTATTAGGGTTTCCAGATGTAGGGGGCCTATATTTTACCGATTCTGTAAATTTACCGAATCGTTAAATTTAAAGAATCGGTAAAATACCGAATCGGTATATTTACCGATTCGGAATATCCACATGTAGGTGGCACTCCTAAGAGTGCCACAGGCCCTTAAGAATCGGTATTTTACCACCCAATCCTATTGGGTGGTAAAATTCCGAATTCAGGTGTGCATGCATATCTGTGCATGCACACCTGTGCAATGTGACACACAGACATGCCCTTAGGGCATGTCTGTGTGCCATATGGCACACAAGTCCAGAATTGGAGTGCTGAGGGTGTCAAAGTGACACCCCCTGCACCCTTGCAGAATTCGGTATTTACCGAATCAGTAAATACCGAATCTGTTATTGCTACACTGGGAGGGTTTAAGGTATTCCAGAATAGGAAAGGCGCACTACCTAGTAGCCGCACGGTATCGTGTTGTAGAGTGTCAGACTCCAGGCAAGGAGGCGGGCGGTAATCCCTCGTAACCGCTCAGAGGTGGATTACAAATCCACACTAATTTGTACAAAATCAACAAAAGCCCCTGCTCTAGGAAAATGTCATACAGGCTCGCTGAGTCCTGGTTATGGTGCAGTAGTGAATTGCGCACATCAATAGTGTTTCAGAATCAACAGAAAGAAAGTTCAATGAGGTAGAATCCTTGTTATAGAAAACAAATTTATTGTTCCTCTTGTTCTGGCCAACACGTGTTTCATCGCAGGGAAACAGACTGCGAATCTTCAGGGCTGGGTATAGATACAAAAGATGCATTTGTATGGTTGATTTGACATGAGTGAAAACGTGGTTGGTGACCCTTGGTGATAAAAAGCAGGCATGCCATTGGGTGACATTGTGTCATACATGTGTGACTTGAAATCTATGTTACTTGTGACTGTGAAAGGTGGTAATCTTTTTATCGTGGGTATACAGATTGTGTGGATGTGACTTTAGCAATCTAAAGTTATTAACATCCTTAAAAGCAAACACATTGACCAGTGTGCGTGGATAATATTTCAAATAGGAAGGCATGGGAAAAAAACATGAAAAATAGCGAATAACGAGTGAAAAAGTGTCCGTGCTTGTTGGTGGGTACATGCCCCATTGTGACTTGTAGTGACTTTTTAGTGTCTCAATTATATCAATTATATTTCAAAAGAAGGCTTTTTGGCAAAATACATTCACAATTCCATATAGTAGGCTAGGCAAGAGCGAATAGTGCTGTTATATGTGTAAAAAGAGATGTTTTTAACCTGTTTATTCTTAGTTAATGGATTTTGTCGGTTTGCACGATGATAAATATAAATTGATAGAGCCCTAGTGCTCATTCCCATGTAATCGATACTCCAAGTATTATTATATTATCATTGGACAACATCCTTTAGTACGCCACTGGTTAATGTGAGCGCCAACTTGGGAAAGGAGGATATCTATTCAAGAGGGTGTGCTTTAAGAAAGTACTTGTATATTTCTACTCCGAACACCAAACAAAAAATAAATAATAAATAAAATAAAGTAACTCGTGTTCGTGCAGGACACGCATTTTATGTTATCACAGTAATTGGAGTGTGGGATATATTTATTGTGAGGCTAAATTTAATTTTAGTCCCAAAAAGTATCTAAGCATAGGTGTACAACTCACCCTTTTGAGAGAAAAGCCGGAAGTAGCGATATGGCAACGAGTATTGTTAATGCGCTAGGAAGCGTAGTCAGGTGGTTCCTACAGGTAAACATAGTCTTGTATCAAAAGAGGTGATGAAACGAGACAGTGATATATATCGTGTCATGTAAATACATTACGGGAGCTATTGCAACATTGAAACAAACCGTCGATATATAATCCTACCTTAATAAGGTTGTAGGAAAACCATGGCCGGGAGGAGAAGAGATTAAAGCTGTTACGCTCGAAATCGGGTAATCAGGCGGGTACACCTGTAGAGTAAGTAATGAAAAACCAAGAGTGGTTTAATCTTCTCTCATTATAGTTCGGTTTGTTTTGGAGAAGGGAAAGGATTGGTATGCAGATGATGCGAGATGATTTACCTGAAAAGATTTGTTCCCCCTCCTGTGGTTCCCGGTGCCGTTGTTCGAAAACGGTCACCTGACAGGAAGTGGGGGTGTCTATTTAAGCCTTACTTCCGGTATTTGCTCTGTCAGTCTAAAAAAACTAGACCGGTAACGTCCCGTTTAGTAAGTCGAAACGTTGGCCGTATTTAGAAAAAATACTACATTGTAATATCGGGTTGGGTGAATCATTGAAAAACGGTGGTTACAGGTAGAAATCTCAGAATAGGCGTTCTGATAAATGGAGTGAAATATGCGAAAACCCAAGAATCAATTGGTATTCCGATTTAGCAGAATGAGTTAAAACGGAAGCTAAAAATCAAAAGCGTATTCGCATAATTAGGAGTTAACACGGTTGATATCCGGTTGGGTGAGAGTATTAAGAGCGAAAGTTCCACTAATTATACTGATTCTTGGTTCTGATGATGGTAGTGTTTGGTGTTGTTTAGTGTGACAGTATGCAGACGATTTAACGACAAAGTACATATTTATAAAACAAAGTAATCTAGTGAGTACATACAGTTACGTAATTTCTAACAAGCAGCAAAAAGAAAGGCGTGTAAGACCACATATTTAAGCAGATATGTTGTGGTATATTCTTAAAACATAGGTCTTATTCAGAAAATTTATACCCCTATTGCAATGTGGAATTGGGTTCAAAACAAAAGGTTCTAGTTCTTTGTGAGGACTAGGTTTAATTTGAATTAGATTTAGTTCCCTAAGAAGTATTGCATCTCAGGGTCGTAGTTTAAGCCGAGTTCAATACTGCGAAGACGCATGATCCAGGTCGCTTCTTTGCGTCTCAATGTTAGCTCTCGGTTGCCACCCCTTATGTGAGTGGGTACTGTTTCAATGCCATAGAAACTGATGCGGAAATCTTCTATGGTTGACTGACATTTGGCAACATGTAAGGCAACAGGATATTTGGGGTCTTGTTTTTGTATTGCTCTCATGTGTTCAGAGATCCTGTCTTTTAGACATCTTATTGTGCTGCCCACATATTGTTTTCCGCAATGACACTCGATTATGTACACTACATATTTTGTAGTGCAGTTGATGTTCATTCTGATGTCGTATGTGTCCCCATTGGGACCAATGAATTTCGTTGTCTTGTGTTTAGCCCATTTACACATTACACAAAAGCCGCATTTGAAGAAGCCTTTATTGCGTTGTGTCAGCCAGTCCGGAGTTGTGTCTGTTCTTGGTACGGTGGGACTGAGTCTGTTCTTCAGGGTTCTTCCTCTGCGGAAGGTTATTTGTGGAGTTAGAGGTATTAAATCCTTTAGTACTGGATCACTTTTAAGCAGGTTCCAGTGTTTAATCATGCTGGTACGAATTGGTCTATGTAGACTGTTGAATTCAGTAATCATCCTTACTGTGGAATCTTTCGCCTTGTTAGAGTTGTTACATTTAAGTGTCTCTGGTCTCGTGATTTTGTTAAGTCTCTTTTTTGCTGTGGACAGGATGGATTGGGGATATCCACGTCTTTCGAATCTCCGTTCCATGTCTTGTACAGTATCCGCCAGATCGCTGTCTTTGCTACAGTTTCTTCTGGCTCTGAGGAATTCACCAAATGGTATTGATCTGATCTGGTGTGGCGGGTGGTAACTGTCTGCTCGAAGTATGGCATTGCACGATGTTGGCTTCCTATAAAGTTTGCTGTGTAATTTATTGTTGAGAATGTAGAATTCCAAGTCTAGAAACTCTATCTTAGTTTTGCTGGACTTCATAGTGAAACTCAGTTCCCAATCGTTATGATTAAGACTTTTTTAGTGGAGCTAGAACGGATGCGCAAAGGGAACAAGACCCAACCACCACGAGATACCACAGATCAAAGACCCATAGAGGCAGCAGGGGTGGCAAACGAAGATTACAGAAAAAAACTGAGGTCAGGAACAGCAAGGAAATAGAGACCGGACACAACGAGGTCCAAGTAGTCAACCTTTCCTCTTTTCCACTAACTACTGATATGACTAATCTCCTTTCCAGGGGTTTGAACTTCAATCCCTTCTCAATAGGAGACACATGCCAAACGAAAATAGACCTCTTTAAATTTGTACGAAGCCTAAAATTGAAAAAGTATTTTGCTGGAAAAACTACCAATACTAGAAATGTTAAAAATATTCCTGATGTATTAACAGACAATGTGACTACAATAAAAGATATACAAGCAATACACCTATTGTTATCTATTACTGAATGCGAAGACAGCCCCGTAGAGATGGGACAACTTCTAGAAGAATTGAACATTGACACAGATCTGGGGGTTGTTAGTGGCTTGAAAAATAAATCCACTTGGACACCAACATTACCAGGTGGCAACAATATTGACATTTTCCACAAGCGAGTTCTTGATGACATCAACAAAATCAACACAAAAAAACTCAACGAAACATTTGCATTTAAAGATAACCTCAACAAAGGTGAGCGCCTTGCCCTCTCTACACTCACACAGAATTCCACCATTGTGATCCGCGAAGCGGACAAAGGAGGGAACATTGTAATCATGAATGCAGACGATTATAACAACGAAGTACTAAGTCAATTAGCTGATACTTCTTGTTATGAACCGATCACACTTAACCCTATGGGCACCTTAACAACATCGATTAACGACCACCTACACAAGTGGAAAGAAGATGGCCTACTGAACGAAGAAGAATACATGTACCTTAAAGTGCACAAACCAACATTTCCATGGCTGTATACCCTCCCTAAAATCCACAAAGATCTCCCCTTCCCACCAGGCAGACCAATTGTCTCTGGCATAGGGGGACCAACCGAGAGATTGGCTGAGTATGTGGATTTGTTTCTAGGCCCACTGGTCAAAAATCTACCCTCATTCATCCAGGACTCCAAGCATATACTGAGTGTGCTAAATGACCTAGAATGGCAACCGAATACCACCATAGTGACTATGGACGTGGTTGCTCTATACACGAGTATCAACCCTGTCCTAGGTATAGAGGCCATAACACGAGTTCTATCTAACAGACCAGCCTCCCTGTGGGCACATACCCAAATGTTAATATCCATGATGACTCTGATTCTTAATGACAACTTCTTTATGTTTCAAAAAAACTGGTACCGACAAAAACGTGGAGTAGCCATGGGCTCCAAATTTTCGCCATCTTTTGCCAACTTGTTCATGGGTTCCTTTGAAACGGACCACATTTGGGGCACTAAGGGCAGCGAATACACCGACTCCATACTATTTTGGGGTCGTTATATTGACGACTGTATCCTACTGTGGACAGGCTCAGACGAACTTCTCCAAAGTTTTTTTGAACATCTTAATCATAACGATTGGGAACTGAGTTTCACTATGAAGTCCAGCAAAACTAAGATAGGGTTTCTAGACTTGGAATTCTACATTCTCAACAATAAATTACACAGCAAACTTTATAGGAAGCCAACATCGTGCAATGCCATACTTCGAGCAGACAGTTACCACCCGCCACACCAGATCAGATCAATACCATTTGGTGAATTCCTCAGAGCCAGAAGAAACTGTAGCAAAGACAGCGATCTGGCGGATACTGTACAAGACATGGAACGGAGATTCGAAAGACGTGGATATCCCCAATCCATCCTGTCCACAGCAAAAAAGAGACTTAACAAAATCACGAGACCAGAGACACTTAAATGTAACAACTCTAACAAGGCGAAAGATTCCACAGTAAGGATGATTACTGAATTCAACAGTCTACATAGACCAATTCGTACCAGCATGATTAAACACTGGAACCTGCTTAAAAGTGATCCAGTACTAAAGGATTTAATACCTCTAACTCCACAAATAACCTTCCGCAGAGGAAGAACCCTGAAGAACAGACTCAGTCCCACCGTACCAAGAACAGACACAACTCCGGACTGGCTGACACAACGCAATAAAGGCTTCTTCAAATGCGGCTTTTGTGTAATGTGTAAATGGGCTAAACACAAGACAACGAAATTCATTGGTCCCAATGGGGACACATACGACATCAGAATGAACATCAACTGCACTACAAAATATGTAGTGTACATAATCGAGTGTCATTGCGGAAAACAATATGTGGGCAGCACAATAAGATGTCTAAAAGACAGGATCTCTGAACACATGAGAGCAATACAAAAACAAGACCCCAAATATCCTGTTGCCTTACATGTTGCCAAATGTCAGTCAACCATAGAAGATTTCCGCATCAGTTTCTATGGCATTGAAACAGTACCCACTCACATAAGGGGTGGCAACCGAGAGCTAACATTGAGACGCAAAGAAGCGACCTGGATCATGCGTCTTCGCAGTATTGAACTTGGCTTAAACTACGACCCTGAGATGCAATACTTCTTAGGGAACTAAATCTAATTCAAATTAAACCTAGTCCTCACAAAGAACTAGAACCTTTTGTTTTGAACCCAATTCCACATTGCAATAGGGGTATAAATTTTCTGAATAAGACCTATGTTTTAAGAATATACCACAACATATCTGCTTAAATATGTGGTCTTACACGCCTTTCTTTTTGCTGCTTGTTAGAAATTACGTAACTGTATGTACTCACTAGATTACTTTGTTTTATAAATATGTACTTTGTCGTTAAATCGTCTGCATACTGTCACACTAAACAACACCAAACACTACCATCATCAGAACCAAGAATCAGTATAATTAGTGGAATTTTCGCTCTTAATACTCTCACCCAACCGGATATCAACCGTGTTAACTCCTAATTATGCGAATACGCTTTTGATTTTTAGCTTCCGTTTTAACTCATTCTGCTAAATCGGAATACCAATTGATTCTTGGGTTTTCGCATATTTCACTCCATTTATCAGAACGCCTATTCTGAGATTTCTACCTGTAACCACCGTTTTTCAATGATTCACCCAACCCGATATTACAATGTAGTATTTTTTCTAAATACGGCCAACGTTTCGACTTACTAAACGGGACGTTACCGGTCTAGTTTTTTTAGACTGACAGAGCAAATACCGGAAGTAAGGCTTAAATAGACACCCCCACTTCCTGTCAGGTGACCGTTTTCGAACAACGGCACCGGGAACCACAGGAGGGGGAACGAATCTTTTCAGGTAAATCATCTCGCATCATCTGCATACCAATCCTTTCCCTTCTCCAAAACAAACCGAACTATAATGAGAGAAGATTAAACCACTCTTGGTTTTTCATTACTTACTCTACAGGTGTACCCGCCTGATTACCGGATTTCGAGCGTAACAGCTTTAATCTCTTCTCCTCCCGGCCATGGTTTTCCTACAACCTTATTAAGGTAGGATTATATATCGACGGTTTGTTTCAATGTTGCAATAGCTCCCGTAATGTATTTACATGACACGATATATATCACTGTCTCGTTTCATCACCTCTTTTGATACAAGACTATGTTTACCTGTAGGAACCACCTGACTACGCTTCCTAGCGCATTAACAATACTCGTTGCCATATCGCTACTTCCGGCTTTTCTCTCAAAAGGGTGAGTTGTACACCTATGCTTAGATACTTTTTGGGACTAAAATTAAATTTAGCCTCACAATAAATATATCCCACACTCCAATTACTGTGATAACATAAAATGCGTGTCCTGGACGAACACGAGTTACTTTATTTTATTTATTATTTATTTTTTGTTTGGTGTTCGGAGTAGAAATATACAAGTACTTTCTTAAAGCACACCCTCTTGAATAGATATCCTCCTTTCCCAAGTTGGCGCTCACATTAACCAGTGGCGTACTAAAGGATGTTGTCCAATGATAATATAATAATACTTGGAGTATCGATTACATGGGAATGAGCACTAGGGCTCTATCAAATTATATTTATCATCGTGCAAACCGACAAAATCCATTAACTAAGAATAAACAGGTTAAAAACATCTCTTTTTACACATATAACAGCACTATTCGCTCTTGCCTAGCCTACTATATGGAATTGTGAATGTATTTTGCCAAAAAGCCTTCTTTTGAAATATAATTGATATAATTGAGACACTAAAAAGTCACTACAAGTCACAATGGGGCATGTACCCACCAACAAGCACGGACACTTTTTCACTCGTTATTCGCTATTTTTCATGTTTTTTTCCCATGTCTTCCTATTTGAAATATTATCCACGCACACTGGTCAATGTGTTTGCTTTTAAGGATGTTAATAACTTTAGATTGCTAAAGTCACATCCACACAATCTGTATACCCACGATAAAAAGATTACCACCTTTCACAGTCACAAGTAACATAGATTTCAAGTCACACATGTATGACACAATGTCACCCAATGGCATGCCTGCTTTTTATCACCAAGGGTCACCAACCACGTTTTCACTCATGTCAAATCAACCATACAAATGCATCTTTTGTATCTATACCCAGCCCTGAAGATTCGCAGTCTGTTTCCCTGCGATGAAACACGTGTTGGCCAGAACAAGAGGAACAATACATTTGTTTTCTATAACAAGGATTCTACCTCATTGAACTTTCTTTCTGTTGATTCTGAAACACTATTGATGTGCGCAATTCACTACTGCACCATAACCAGGACTCAGCGAGCCTGTATGACATTTTCCTAGAGCAGGGGCTTTTGTTGATTTTGTACAAATACCGAATCTGTATTTCCCATTGATTCCTGTGGGCTTCAAGGCCCATAGGAATCAATGGGAAATACAGAATTGGTATTAACCGATTCGGTAAATACCGACTCTTACAGAATTGGTAATTTTTTACCTACATCTGCCTCCCTCCAATTTACCGACTCTTAAATACCGAATCGGTATGAGTCGGTATTTAAGAGTCGGTAAATCGGATTTACCTACATCTGGCCCTTAGTGTCCTAGTTTCAAGTGGTTAAGTTCTATTCCAGTCGGAAGACTCTTAAATCTTTAACTTTATAACTTTTACACACCCATTGACTTCTATGTGTGAACGTGTGTGCCTTTAGACACTGCACACGCATCCCGTGGGCCTCCTGCTCCCTAACCTTTGTTAGTCCAGTGTAGCCCCAGCGATTCCCAAGGCCCTAGGCCTTACCGTTGTTCGTGACGTGGTACTTATACCACTTTTTTAATATATGGTTTGACGGGCCACCCCGCCCTATCCATAATTGTGCAACTTTTGTCTATTCTATTAAGTTACTTGTTTTGCGCTTGTGCTTCTGTGCTCATAAGGAGTTCAGGGGTTTGTTTAGAAATAAATACATATATATTTTGAATATATATCCTGTGTGGTGTCCTTTCATTTGGTATTAAAGGGATTGCATATGGTAAAACAGCTGGCTTCACATGCCCTCTTAAGTTTAGCCTAAGACTGCTTTGTCCATGCTACCTCTAGGATAGCTGGTCTATAAGGTTGACTTTACAACCATCCCCATAGGGTTGTTTGGACTGGTGCAAGGTGCTCACTAGAATAGTGAACATCATATACCAGGCCAACTTCTCACACCCAGTTTCAACGAATTCAAGCCCTTGTGATGCCAAATCATGTTGAATTACATGTTAAACTATCGGAAAAAGGGGCATGCAAAAAAAGCTGGAAAATCAGGCTAGCTTGGGTCCCTCAGCCTATAGTACCAAGAGAATGGCTAAATAAGCTTTGATAGTGCCATTTCTTTTTTTTTTAATATATATATACATTTGACTTTGGCTGAACGCTGCAGAGTTGCCTGCAGGGCCTTGCCTTTAGTTAGGCCCTGCTCCCAACCTTTTGCGAAAGGACAGCCTCCCACAAACCCTTTGGACGGCTAAGCAGAGACTGGCTTTTTTATGGCTTTGTAAAACCCAAAGTGAGTTTGCAAACCTTTTCAGGCCTCGTTGACCATTGCTTGACCTCTGTGAGGTGTGCAAACCCGTTCCCAGGTCCACAAACCTGGAAGGGTCCCAAAAACGGTTGAAGGAGCCTTTCCTGGGTTCATGGTTGCCAAGGCAGGGTTTGCAAACTGTGGAGCATTGCTGCAGGTCCACAAACCCTGGCTCTGGGACTACAAACCCTGCAATAAAATCTAAAATAAATTTACCACCGGGGAAAGGTCCCTTTGAGTTGACCATATCAGAGCCAGGGAGTATGGTAATGCCTCCCATACCGTCCTATGCTGCTTCAATTTTTTTTTTAAGATGCATAGATCAAGCCCCAGGTGCTGTAATGACGACCGCAAAAAATGTATAGAATATCTGCCAGCCAATGAGAGGCATCGGGTCTAGTGTCCTAAAACAGACTACAGATGCAATCTCTCCCTCGTCCAATGGAAAATCTTCATTTTTAGGTCTCGCCTATGCAGCGCGCATGCGCTACATAGGAGACCTTTAGCCATTGTTCTGCTCTTTTTTGATGCACATAGTCGTCCTTGTGGAAGCACCCACCTTGTGGGAGCGCACAGGGGTGCGCCACAAGCACGAGTATGTGCTTTCTAAAAGAGCAAACTGCTCTCCCGTCTCGACATCCTTGTGCTTTGACTTTCGTTCG
Organism: Lissotriton vulgaris; assembly: GCF_964263255.1. NCBI lineage: Eukaryota > Metazoa > Chordata > Amphibia > Caudata > Salamandridae > Lissotriton > Lissotriton vulgaris. The sequence goes on along the minus strand of NC_141685.1, from coordinate 1,141,048,109 downwards.
CGGTAAGCGCGCGCGCCCACCACTCGCTGGCTCACCTCCTGCTCTCTATCTCATCTCCCTCCCTCCCTCCCTCTCTCTCTCTCTCTCTCCTCGCCCACACGCTTCGCCCTCTCCTTTTTGAAGAACGCTTGTCTTTCATTTTATTTATTTCTTTTATTGCAGAAAGCATTGAGTGGTGATCTCTTGAGGGGACTTACTCTTTTTATAATAAAAAGCGTCAAATCCAACACCAGTTGCGACCAACGGCCATGATCTTCTGCTTCATTGATAAGAGGGGATTAGATGGCAGTTCACATGGACTCGGCTCCCTGATTCAGCAGCCGCTGCAGCACGCAGACTCTTTCTACCAACCAAGCACAGCAACAACATGGGCATGGCAGGTTCCCATTCAAATACAGGGCGCCAAGTGGCAACCATTAGAGCTTTATTTTACAGCCACAGTCACAAAAGCCAGCTTCTTGCGCCGCTACACTTGGTTCCTGTGCGGTGTAGGAGTTGCTGGTGCTAGAGCGAGTAGGTGCTGAGACAGGAGCCACATCTCCGCCGTGACTCAGATCCCATGACCCTGTGGAAGGATGTGCAGCTTGCGCTGCAGCCACGGCTCGGCCGGCCAGCGCTTCCTCCTGGGTAGCAGCGATTTCAGCTGCACTCTCAAACTTTGTTTGCGAACCAAGACTAGCGCTTAACAGCCCAGGCTCCCCTGAGCACATGACTGCAGAGGATATGTGCCAGGGGGAGACATAGGGACAGTGGTGCGTGTACAAAGACAGCAACACACATGCACATACACACTCACTCACACACCCACAATCCCTCACATACACACACTCAACACACTCTCACACACACACAATCCCTCACATACTCACACCCAACACACACACTCACGCACATACACACACAAACACGCCACACTCACTCACACACACACTCACTTACATAAACACACCCCAACCCGCAGTGTTCACATTTAACAATAAAATGAAGGTGGAATTTCAAGGATTCTTGACTTCCCCAACCCACTTGTGATGTTTACAGAGTGATTTACTCATTCACCCCCAGCCCTGCAAGGCACAGAAGAAACGCACCAAAAAATTGCCCCTTCTGAATCAAGGCTACTAATCTGCTAATATTTAACCAGGCACACTTTTGCTCACAGTGCCTTGTTAAGTGTTGCTTCCTAAGTGCCATGCTCACGACAGCATGTCTCTGTGTACCTAGGTGTGGAGCGTAGGCCGGGGGGGAGGGTGGGGGTAATTGATATCCGTTTGGACTTCAGACCCTAACCTTTGTCTTGACAGAAGATGCTGTCGCTTTAAAGGGCTCTGAGCATCGGTTCAAACATGGAGGGCTGTAAAAGAGGCAACAGATGCAAACTATAAAACAAAGACAATTAACCCCTGCTCTGCCTCTCAGCGCCCAACCCAACCTCCACACCTCTTCACCTAGATTTTAGCAAATGGGCACCCCTCTCGAGCTGGTAGACAGCTCTTCCTTTCTGTCGCTCGGAAGCGCTTCGACAACACCACTAGGCGTGTAAAGTTTCAGGAAGAGGCGCGTTAGCGTGGATGAACTTTACGCACCAGCTCAGCAAGAGATGAGGTTACACCACAGTGCGAGCAGTAGGTAAATCAGTGCGGACCCTTCCACAGACCACACGCGCCAATGACATTCTTTCTGAGGCAGACGTGAGGGTCTGCTTGAGGAGGGGGGAGGCTGTAAACTTTATCTTCTGCACTTTTATGTTTTTAGAGTGGCACTAGTAATCTCCGCATCACCCGGATCTCGAGAGCACGCAATAGGAAAGTGGGCAGATAAACACATTTTCAAAAACATGACGACCCCTTTCTGGGTAGTTTCACATCACTCTTGCACTAAACAAACCTAATTAAAACTGCCAGTTCTACAGAGCTAGCAACCCCCTATCATAATTCCTGACCTTCAACAACACATTAAGTCTCTTCTGTCTAGTTTGAGCTCAAATGTGATAATGCTGAAAGTGACTTTAAAAACAAACACAACTAGCATTGGCATAGCAAATAGGTCTCGCCTTTTGGGACCTTATAAGTGTTTAGCCATGCAACACTTGATGTTGTTACACCAAGGATATTGTGCTGGATAACTAAACACTTATAAGGTCCCAAAGGTGAGACCTATTGGCTATGCCAATGCTTGTTTTAAATTGGAGCCGTGAACAGTTTATGAACCCGCTTTGCAGACCATCCACAGACTAAAATAGGCAAGTTATACCAAAATGTGCCGCCCATTCAAGCCCACCTTGAACCTTTTTGTAACGCAAATACCTTCAAAAACTACTCAACGGATCTACACCAAACCAAAAAGTTTCTAAATGAAGTTTCATTTTCATGCCAAGTTTGGCATAAATATATTCAGTGTTTTTTTTTATCTAGCTGCATGCATAATTACCCTGTAAGAGCTAATGGGAAAACACATCTTTTTTTTTAATACCACCCCTTTACTTTTCCACTTTACATGGAATTGCACAACAATCTGCATGCCAGAACTGCTCAACCCTAACTACACTGTGGCGACCACCACTATGTAATATTCATATTTTGTTCACAATCTGCCTCCTAGTACTAATTGGATTTGGTATCTTGTTATGTTATGTTATGTTATGTTATGTTAATAGGTTTAGAAGCGCTCCAATACATAGTCAGTTTCTTGGCGCTACCGTGAGGAAAACAGAGGTGAGGTAGCAGGGTGAAAGGGGTCTAATTATTGATTGAAGTGCCAAGTTTTCAATGCCTTTCTAAAATGAATGAGAAGGGGAGAATTTTTCAAAGCAAAAGACAGAGAGTTCCATAATTTTGCTGTGCCTGTCACAAAACTCCTTTCGCCCAACTGGCCTTTTTAAATTTGGGGATAGTAATATTCATGAAGGATGCTGACCGTAGAGATCGAGTAGGGGTGTACCATTGGAAGTATTGGATCAGGGCTGCTGGACCTGAATTATGAATAGCCCCGTAGGCAATACATAGTTAGGGCTTTGAACATAAGTGTCTTTCTCACAGGTAGACAATTAAGGCCTTACGACCCTGGTTTAGAGAATTCCTTCACAGACCAGAGTCTGATGTTTGTAAACTGTGGTGAGTAGAAGGCACTGTGGGGATATTTGATGTTTTGTTAATTATAAATAGGGCTCCCGGTTTTATGGTATTTATTTTTTTAACATTTCCGTCTGTATTTATCCATATTTATTTTTGGGCCATTTTAGCTGTATTTATCCATATTTATTTTGTGTTTTGCTTATTGATGAAGTTGTAAAACTGTACATTTCCATGTTTATTTAACTGATAAACGTGCACTTATACTTTGATGTCTGTAGTGATTTAGCTATTTAAGCTGCCAAATATTGCATAACAATACATCCTCTGGTAAATACTAGCATTATACTACAAATGTATATTGACATGCTGTTATTTAATGAAATTTCATCCTGTTTTTTAATTTCTCATGCTTTCCATCTGCTCAACTGTTGGCCTAAAATTAATGCAAGACAGCAGGAGGGTCACTTAAAAGCAGCACAATTTTCTGTATTCATCCACTTTTTTAAAAAAAATGCAGGCAGAAAACACATTGTTTTCTGCCTGTATTTATCTGTAAAAACGGAAAACAGGGAGCCCTAATTATAAACAGATATACTTGAGTTTTCGGCTGTGGCAGGTGATCTAGCCGATATTCTTGATTTCCTGGTGTGAATTAAGTGGAGGAAGTCGGCATTGTTGCAGAGTCCCCCTGTCCATCCTCAGTGGCTGCCCGGGAGTACTTTTAACCTATATGCCTGCCTGGGTAAGATAACGCGTATGCTAGATCGGTCTCTCCAAGATACAGAAGACCAGTTTCAGAATTTCTAAACCATGACACTTCAAAGCCAGTGCTATCAGTCCTGCCAAGTATCACACATCAGACGTGACAAGAACACATTTCATTGCGGTGCACCGCATCACCACACTGAAATGCATTGTCACGCATAATGCATAGTGGCAGTCTCAGATGTACATTTACTGATGGCAGTAAACGTGAGTGTGGCAGCTGGCTGCAGGTACTGCCTGTGGTCAGCCTGCTCCGACGCGCTGCTTCCATGGTTTTCTTTGATCCCAGCTAAGCGCCTGCCAGTCCCAGGCTCTGCCTCTTTGCTACAATGTATCACTCGAGGCCGCGCTGCAGGGCGGCATTGTGTCAGCCTGCCTTACGTCATATCCGTTCACAAGCTAGTGCGTTCCGAGTGTGGGGAGTTTATTCTTCTGGAAGGCGCCCGCAATAATTATGGGGCAGCGCCATTGCTTATATTGCACATGCTGTCCCGGCCACACTCTGCTGTAGGCCATCATAATCAAGGCCTCCACAGCAGTTACAATTTCGGAGCCGGAAGAGAAAATTAGTGCAGTGGGTTTAACGACAACCATGACCGACCATGTCGGTTTACAGCACCGCCGGCTGCCAGGTCAGGGGTCTTAGGTGCACAACGCGAGGATGTCGCCTCCTGCTGCAGTGTTGCTTGTGAGACTGGGAGGCTGCCTAGGTGATTGGAGCACATCACAGCCGTGCTACTTGCACCTGATGGTTGCTGTAAATTTTAAATGAAGACCATCACCCCGCCGTGAATTGTCGAGGGAGTGACCCTGACGCAGCCAGGACGACTGAGGAGTCGGCTGGCCCACCACCGCGGTAAACCCATTGCCGTGGCTCCCGCTTCGCAAGTTAGACTGTAAGTGCTGCAGCCAGCCGCGCATGTGTGTGTTAATTTGGTAATATGACGATGGCCGCCGCCACATTGGTTTCTGATTGCACTCTCTTCAGTGCACTTTAAGCATCATCTGAACTACTTAGTAAACTTACTGCCAATTTCGTTTTAAAAGGATAGGTGGCGGTGAACTGTAGTTCTAAAGCAAGCCTTTGCTTTTCTGAATGATTCTCATGACTGTGGAGCCACGTATGTCCCAGGGAAATACCTCTGCGTAGCATTCAGTCCTGTACGGAAGCCCGCAAATAGAGTGACAGACAGACCTGTTTGTGAAATAACAGAGGCTTTTTATTCATGCCCTGCCATGGGACTCCTCCGCCCACACTGGCACTGGCTGCCCCAGTCCCTTTCGGGCTGCCTCACTTTAGAAGAACTTTGGCCTAGATGTATCAAGCATTTTGCGAATCGCAAAGGGTGAAATTCGCAGAATTTCGGCCTTTGCGACTCGCAAAAGGCATTTTTGCATTTTTTGAAATGTAACAAAAAAATCGCAAAATAAGGAATCGCAGAAATTAGCGATTCCTTATTTTGCTTAAGCAATTAAGGAATCGCAAATTTTGCGATTCCTTAAATGCGATGTATGTTACTTTTTGAGATTGTGAATTTGGGTTAAGAAATCGCAAATTACCACCAACTTGTAGTTGGTGGTAATTTGCGATTTCTTTTAAAAAGGCCCTATTTGGCATTTGTGAGGGTGGCATGTGACGCACATACATGCCCATAGGGCATGTATGTGCGCCACATGCACACACATGTACATTTCAGGGGTGCAGTCTTTGAGACACCCCTGCACCCTTGAAATAATTCCCAAATTGCGATTAGCAAATTGCGAATTCACAATTTGAGAATTATTTCACAATCATTCCTATGGGCCTCCTGGCCCATAGGAATGCATGGGAAATTATTCCTTAATTGCAAATTTGCAAAATGCGAATTCGCAAATAAGGAAAAATAAGAAATCGCTAAAAAATAGCGATTTTGTACATACATTCCATTTTGCGATTTCTAAATAGCAATTCCTTGAAAATCGCTATTTAGAAATCGCAAAATGGAATCTTGATACATCTGCCCCCTAGTGTGTAGGGTGCACTGCCACATGTCTATCTGTCCGTCAAGAGAACTGCACATGAAAGGCTCGATGGTAGCTCATGGATAAGCGGTGACGCTAACTCGGCCTTCTGCCCCTCTCTAACCCCCTCTCCTGTCACTGCTCCTACCCCAGCCCTCAGTACACTGACCAAACCATTAGTCCCTCCTCTCTCCTGACATCTGCCCGCCCGATATACTCAGCCCCCTCAGTATCCCAGAATGTATATGCAATGCATTGGAGAATAATCATTTCCCCATATGCATAATGTGCTAAAGAGGGAACCCCGTGCCTGCAATGATCTTACGAAAACTATAAATATGCAAACATCTTTCTAGGCCAGTTTGTGAGCTACAGTTCATCTTGGATTCTTGTTGTGTACTTCCATCCTCTTCTCTGTTGCTACTAGCTTTCCCGTTTCATGTTTCTCCCCAGTTGTGGAGAAGTAACTGCCGCAAACATACTTGTAAATGTCATGGTGCAGGAGAAAGCGCTGGGCGGCCTCGGTTTTTGATGCTTTGAAGCAGTTTTAAGATTATATTCTTTTAGTTCCTCAGATGGGTGTAATTTCTGTAGTTCATGTTTCACTTGTCTTTACTGTTTGATTTTTGTTAGGCATAAAGTGTCACTCAAAGTTCTTGAATGGCACTCATAAATACAGTGAAATTATGAAAATGTCACACAAATTAAATCTGAAACCTTGGCAGCTATGTGCTATATAATGTCCAGCTGCAAATGTGCACTTTTCACAGAGTAAGAATTGCTGGGCCTCAAATGAACATTACTGGGGGTGGGGGGGATCAACGCAAACATCCATATCATCCATAGCTTATGGTGCAAGCATGAGCTGCTAAGACAGCAAGGCCAAGCTTTGCGTCAAAAACTAAAAGCCTGCTAGAACAGGTGAAAACAAGGGGGGCACAGACTAAGTTGCCCCAGACACCGACATGTGTCATGCCCACCCAATGCCTCTAACCCTGCTCTGTCTACACACAGGAAACTGTTCTGAAACAATATGCTTTCTTTACAAATCCTATTCTAGACAGAACACATTTGCAGCTGCGACATGTTGTAAGGCAGCCTGCTGGTGAGCCAGCACAAGGGGCGACGCAAGAAATAAGCACTTCCTACTTGCTATGGACCTTCCCTATGTTGTCTACGAATATATGACGATATCCCGCATTCTTTCATCCCGCATACCATCACTCCGCATGTTTTAGTACGCAAGTACCATTACTCCGCAAGTCATAATTCCTCAAACTTTTACAACGCATAAGACTTTACTACGCATGCCATTACAACGCAAATGCATGTGTGGTGCAGTCATATACTTTGTAAAAGTACTTTATTTAAAGATATATATATATATATATATATATATATATATATATATATATATATATATATATATATATATATATATATATATATATATATATATATATTCACTGAAAAAACCATGGGTTATAGAACATATATAGTTAGGGATTAGCATTTACAAAACCTTATTTTACTCACACAAAACCATTGAAATTTCATATATAGTTAATTGCACTAACTATATATCGCGCACCCGCAATCCACTGCTGATCATGTCACATATTACATCATTCATGACATGGTAAGTGACATTACTGATGACATCACTGATGACATTATCCAGTGACTGTATGTTTCTGTAAAGTTAAAATATGTCTTACATATTGAAGAATGAGTGGATGTATAAGTGTCTGGATGAAGGATTTAGTAGGTGCATGACTGACTGTATGAGTGAGTGATTAAATGTGTCTCACTGAGTGCATGGGTTAGTGACTAAACTGTCTTAATTTGTGCATCATTATGTCTGTTGTTCTGTAAACTGCTGCATGTGTTGATCAGTATCTATATGAGTAACTATATGGGATATTGATTGGTTGCCCAAGTATTTGTATGGGACACTGAGTGTGTGGGTGGGTGGCTGGGAGGTGTATGACTCTGTGCATAGATGTGTGAGCAGTGGATTCACTAGATGTATGGGTTCAAAAGTGCATGTGGAAACAGCTGTATGGGCGGTTGACTGTGTGCATGAGTCTATTGGTGAGTGAATGGATATCTTAGTGCTACATGTCAAAGTAAGTACATATGTAAAACACAGTACATGTGAGAGTTGACATATATAAATAACTGTGCATGAGAGCCAGTGAATGTGTGAGTGGCTGTATGGATCATTGTGAACTTGTATCAGGGATTGTATAAGAGAGTAAATGTGTGTTAGTATATGTTTGAATAAGTAAGGTGTGTATAACTGTATAGTTGAGGAAATGGAGGTGTGATTGATTCTTTGCATGACTGACTAGGTGTGTGAGTAACTCCATGGATGAGTGACAGTCTGTGAGTGTCTGTTTACACTGATTGTATCTAAGGTTATATTAGAGTCTGAAGAGGTTCATCTTATTATCACATGAATGATATCATCAGTGATGTGATCAGTAATGTCAAATGAGATGTCATCAGTGATGTCATTTGAGATGTCATCAGTGATGTCATTTGAGATGTCATCAGTGATGTCATCAGTGATGTCATTTGAGATGTCATCAGTGATGTCATCAGTGATGTCACTGACCATGTCATGAATGATGTAATATGTGACATGATCAGCAGTGGATTGCGGGTGCGCGATATATAGTTAGTGCAACTAACTATATATGAAATTTCAATGGTTTTGTGTGAGTAAAATAAGGTTTTGTAAATGCTAATCCCTAATTATATATGTTCTATAACCCATGGTTTTTTCAGTGAATTTTCAAGGTTTTGTAAATGCTAATTCCTAACTATATATGGTCTATAACCTATGGTTTTTTCAGTGAATTTCATTGGTTTTTTAAAAGCTAATATCTGTAGCTGTAAAATGTATTCTTTAAATCTTAAAATATATTTTACATGTTTTTGATACAATGTTTTTTAAATTTTTTTTTGTTTCGCTCCCGGTCCGCGAACCGGTTAGCTTCCCGTTAGCTCAATTTGGAGCCGCGACTCGGTCCGCCTACCGGTAAACGTTCCGTTTGCGTAACTGTTGCGTTAGCATGACGTTTTGCGTTGTCGCGTAATACGTCATGTGACGCGCCAAGTTAGCGTACCCGGAAGCAAACTGGAACGCGGCGCAAAAGCGCGTAAAGTAAACACAGCAGGTCATGTGACTCGGTAATAACACTTTTCATTGGTTCATTTCACTTTTGGTTTCCTAATGATGTAATACTAGGTCATGTGATCTAAAATTAACACTTTTCATTGGTTTAGAACTTTTGCTTTTCCCAAATGATGAAAACCCCTCCTTCTTTCCTCACTCTGACTTTCATCTTGGTGAGAGAAAGACCCTTTATTAACATTGAGATATGGCTTCATTAGTAGCTTCAGCTGGTTCTTCCCCACCACATCCAAGGAAGAGAGGACCACCTGCTGAAGTTATTATTCAAGAAGAAGAGGAAGAACAGGAAGAGGAGGAAGAGCAGGAAGAGACACTGTTTTTGCCAGAGGAGCCCAGGAGGTATAATCGGAAGGAGAACTATATTTGGCAATTTTTTAAATTTCCCGAGGGCCAAAAGAAAGTAAATGCACGCTACGTGTTTTGCCGTATATGTAAAGAAAGACTGTTCAGGGGGACTGATAAAAAAATACAGTTTCGGCAACTACACTATGCATCGGCATATGAGTAGGTGGCATCCTAACAACTATAGTGCTGCCCAGCTACGTGACGAGCAAGAAAATCCCCCTGCGATGGCCAGAAGATCGGTTGTACAAGAAGTGACGGGACCAGAGGCGAGGGAGATGGTCCCAAACCTACAAATGAAGTTTGGGGAAGTGAAACAAGTGTGCGTGCGCTGTAATCAATTCATTTGCTACAGAGAAAGTAGCATTACTCTAATTATCAAAGCTATTGATAATCATGTTTGCCCGAAACGCCCCAAACAATAAATTCTTCTTTTTTTTGTTGCTCCTGTTGAGCCCTTTACAATGAATCGTTTTTGTTTTTCCCTCTCCCCCAAAAAAAACAAAAAAATATCAAAATGTTCAGAAAATACAAAAAAATTAAATAAATGTTCTGAAAAATAATTAAAAAAATTTAAAACAACAAAAACAAAAAAAAAAGTTCTTTTCAGAACTACCTCCCCATTATTAAAAAATTGGTAGAATATTTGGAACTCTGCCAACCTCTATTTCTTTTAGTTCGCTTCCCGGTTCGCACTCCGGTACGCGAACCGGGAGGGAATCAAAAATTTTTTTTTAAAAAAAGAACAGTAAGTATAAGGGAAGGAAACAGACAGTTATGTTAAAAGAAAGACAGCTATAGGGAGTAAACAAAAGATACTGTTACCCGCAATCCACTGCTGATGATGTCACATATTACATCATTCATGACATGGTTAATGACATCATCAGCAGTGGATTGCGAGTAACAGTATCTTTTCTTTACTCCCTATAGCTGTCTTTCTTGTAACATAACTGTCTGTTTCCTTCCCTTATACTTACTGTTCTTTTTTTAAAAAAAAATTTGTGATCAATCAGAAACAATGACATTAATAGAGTCAGAGTGAGTGAACAAGAGTGAAGAAGTATGAGAAGAGAGGGACTGAGAAAAATAGTGGAAGGAGTAGAATAATTAAGTAATAGAGAAAGGAATGAGGGAAGTAGCAAACGCAGGAAAGTAAAGATTAAACAAATGAAGCAGTAGAACTAATAGAAGTTAAATGTGATAGATTAAATGATTGATTCAGGATGACGATAAGGTGTGGCCTCTCCAAAAGTTTGTTTAAGGTGAGGCCTACTCAGGGTTGCATATCAAATTTATGCTTGTTGAAGAATACAGAGGAGATAATACATGTGAAGGCCTACCATTGAAGTAAAACATGTCCACTTCACTCTTGAACAACGGCCAGACCTCTTCTGTGTCCATAGACAGACCTAAACTTCATTTGCACAATGTCATTCGTAAACTTAGAAAACACAAGTAATGTAATTGAAAAACGTGGAGTTTCTTTTGCTCATTTCACAATCACATCACCTGTGTTGCCTTTGCTTAGGTATCTCATAGTGCAGATGTAGTCCAGCATATGAAACAGTACCCAGAAGTGCAGCAGTGTATGCATTAACTTTGATATTTACAGAAGCCTCAGTTTCTCCATGTCTACCTCACATTTCTAAATGTATATCATAAGTACAAAAAGTAGAACATTAATTATACATGTTAAATGGCTTATTTTTGCTGTTCTCAGAATGTATCAAATTTCACTTAAATCAGTGACTTGAAGGTATTCATCATGTAACAGCGGGGAAAAAAAAACACAATCAAAATGATTGTGTTTAAAAAACCCATACAACATAAGAAATCTGAATTCAAAACTCCTTAAAATTAACTTACTTTCCATAACGTCGAAGGATGTCCTATGAACAGCGTACACTCTGTTGTGCTATTAATATTTTCAGCCCGCCACTTTCTGAAAGAAAACCTCCATCGTTTTGAAAAATATGTTACATACGATAAAAGACTTCTCACATTCTACCACATGTTTGCACATGGCCAAATCATGTTGGAGCGATTTACAACTCTTGGAATTCTTGTAATCAAATCCCGTCATTTTCTATTTTCGCAACTTTCAGAAAGAAAACATTTAAGATTACTTTCACAATCCTGGACTACTAATATCTTACCCTTCTTGCTCACTCATGTTCTACTTTTCCTTTGACACTGATACTGCTTACTATGAAGCAGACTTACTTGCATCAGGTTTAAATAGTTGGATTTTTAAAATGACAGTATAATTAAAAGTTTTGGACCAATAATCTAGACAGCATTGCAGACTTACATTCCCTCTACTCCATGAACCTCTTGCAATTCCTCAGAGCAAATCCCGAGATTCTTTCCTTAAAATTTTGGTTTTAAAAACACCAGGTAAGAATTTTTAAGGTCATACGGCAATTTTTTTTTGAAAGTTACAACAGAATCGTTGCAGAATGACCAGCCGTTTCTAGACTTTAAATAAGCTGTGTAATGTCCTGATGTTGTTGAAGGACCATCATGATAGATAATTGCTGCAGTTACAAAAGTCCTTCCTGATATTGACAACTGCGAAGCAACAATTTTTTTATTAAAGTTGTCAATTTTGATCCATCAGGCCTACATCGTTGGATCATTAAAATGACATACTGGCCATATCTTCGTATAAATAATGTTGACATCATTTCAGATTTACATTGGCTACACTCCATTTTGTGATCAGCTGCTTTTACTAGCTTATTAAAGGACACTGATTTACTGTCTGGCAAAGTTAAATATATAAATCTTTCTGAGTCTACACTAGTAGTACTTGATACCCTACAGTTCTCGCAGTCATGCTGCCATTGATAAGAAAGCCCAAACAGGTGATCTACATCTACACCCTCATCTTGCAATACATCAAGCATATACATTAAAAACTCCTGACAATCATGCTGAATATTTTCAGAGAAGTCTGTTTGACCTGAACATTCGTCTAACAGATAACGAACTTCAGACACACTTTCTACTTTTGTTCTATCAGTGCTACATTTCTCTAACACAGAATTCAACAAACAGCATAAACTTTGTTCAGAATTGATCACAATCTGTTCTTTTAAAGTCTCTAGTGAAAAGACAACATTAACCACTACATTAACATAGCAGTTGACACCAGAACTGTTTTCAAATTGAAAACCGACAACATCTTCAACAGAATCCATTTTCTTTCTGCTTACAATTTTCGGTTCATCGACTTTTGGGCTTTTTGCTACAACCTCCCTACGATTACTGATATTTCTTCGTTTCCGGCCTACCACACGTTTCTCAAACAAAGGATATTGAGGCAAATGTGGCGCATACTCTCTTCTTAACCTATTGTATTCATTAACACAATCTAGATCTGCACAAATGTTTGTGACATCACAGTCAATCAAGTACAATCCTGATAAAGATCTAACTCGTGACAAAGCCACATATGCCATACCTTCCTTGAACACAGAACTTCCAATATTCACCAATGCACTATCTACACTTAAACCTTGCGATTTATGGATTGTCACCGCATATGCCAAGCAAACAGGAAACTGTTTACGGCGAACATATAAGTCTTTAACAAGCAAAAACCTTGCAGAACAACAACCAATTAGCTGTACTTCCTCAATGCCATCAAATTTCATTTTTAAAAATTCAATTCCGTCTCTACTTCTGTATTTCTCAAAATCAACAACATTACCCATTGATCCATTTACCAGACCTCTTTCAACATGTAAATTCCTTCTCAAAATGATTCGGCAATTTAAACACACATTCAAAGTCTTTTCAAAACCCGCTGTTTTAGATATAGTCTTCTCTAATGAATCCAATTTTGATTTCAAATTCTCAGACAAAATAATTGTTGATCCCATATGCTCTATTCTGTCAATAGCTTCAAGTTTCACAATCTCTTGCTTTTCTAAATTCAACATTTTGTTGTTGAAGATGGCACATTCTGCAAAAGTTGGCATCAAACATATTCCGGATTTCTTCTCAGTAATTTTCTGAAAAATATTCTCAGGCACAACGTCTTGTTCTGGATATAAATTTGACAGTAATCGTGCATGTAATGCTTTTTTTCCATGCTCGGTCACTTTTCCAATTCTAATATCTTGTAGAATATTCTTGTAATCTTCATCCTTTGCCTGACGCATATTTTCATGCAGTTCAGCATAATTGAAGTTTAACCATATATTGACGTTGCCAATGCTCCCTAGGCACTTCCTGGTATCTTCATGCGTGAGTATTTTGAACACAGGTTGTCCTTTTACTTGTGTCAGTTGTAGAAGATCTCCGAAAACAATGATGTGTTTGCCACCAAATAACACATCATACTCAGTTTTAAGAACTTCTTGCATTCTCAAATGCACAAAGGCAAGCATGACATTGGAAACCATGCTTACTTCGCCAATGATAAGAAGTTTCATTTCCCTCAAGACTCTTGAAACTTCACAACAAGCATCCCCAGATAACTTGTGGTATTGTAATTTGTTGTCATGCTCCACTGGCAGCATCAGTAGACGATGCAAAGTAATACCTTTAATGTTATGTGCTGCCAGTCCAGTTGGAGCGGTAACAACACAAGACAGCGATGACTCAGTCCTTTCCTGCAAATAACAAGAAATTGCTTTAATAAGGAAACTTTTTCCAGTTCCCGCTTCTCCACTCACGTACAGTCGGACAGGCTTCAACGACGTACATGAGCACTCTTTCTTCTCATGACTTAATCCATGATCAATTTGCTTGGTAACTTCGTCATATATTTTCCTCTGCTCAACGTTGAGTTGTTTTTCCAAGTCTTCTAAGTTAACCGCATCCTCATGAGCATGTGCCATGGCTCTTTCCACTTCATTCATAGCAGTGGCAGCTTCATTTTCGATAATAGGTCCTCCTAGTGGATCCTGACTCAATGAAACAGAACTCTGACTGTCCTGAGAACTGTCTCTGGCAATCTCGGCTGCAATCGTTGCTTCCTGCTCAATTTCCAAAGTCAACATTTCTTGATATTTGGGAAAAGCAGGACATTCTATGGTCTCCTTGGCGGCAGTGAAAGAGTCTTCGTAACAGAGGAAATCTCCAAGCAGTTCCTCTTCTGCACGCCAAGGCTTGAACAGTTGCAAAAGTGCTAAATAGAAAAACTCCTTTTTTTCTGGAGATTCGCCACTCAATTTTCGATGATTTACCAAGTGGCATTTTCTTTGCTTCACCAGACATCCCTCACTTCCAATTACAGCATACACTCCTTTCTCAATATCTTCTTTGATGTTCCTTTTGAATATGTAATTTTGTAGAACCTCATACAAACAAACATTCTTGAGGTGAGTGCTTCGATTTGGATAATATGTATCCAACATGTTGGTCTTCAAAATGTCGGTACTGTTTGGCTCCTTTTCCGCCAAATACTCAATTTCCCGCACAGGTTTCAGAACTCGATTACGCGTTGCAGCAAGACCAAGACTCGCCCAACCGATACTCCTGGATTTAGAATAAAGACTTGCTGAAGACAACCGGTCAGAACATTCGTAAGCTCCAATTTCTCGATGCGACAACATCTTCAGACTGAAACTGTACAACTTCTTACTGAGGCTCTTTTCATGGGAAATGTCCTCCCACATATCCTTCAATTCTGTCTTTTCTTTTTTGGTGATGTAAGATGTCACATACCGAGCCACAGCCATACAGTTGTCAGCCACAAACTGTATATCCATGTTAGCATTCCACATGGACAAAATCACTGGGTTGTAGTCGTTGATGTACTTGGACTCTTCGTTCCTTTTCAAATTGTATGTATTTTTGGGTGATTTCCTCGTCACATTATGTCGCAGAGAAGACATTAAACTGTTCACTCTTCCTTTAGAAATCACCGGTCGTGGAAAGCTGAAACGACATTTGGTGTAGAACTTGTCCTTGTTTCTGAATTTACGACGACAGTACTTTCCACAACGATGGCTTTGGAAACGTAGAACTTGTTCTCTTAGGCTTTTCTTCTCCGTTGCGTTTGGAACAGCACACGTAGAATACTGTTCTATGAAATTCATCACTAAGTCATCCGGATCTGTTCCAAATTTAGGTGCATCCTTGATCCACAGCAACATATGTATATGAGGAGAACCTCTTGCTTGGTACTCCTTTCTCCAGAAGAAATCCAACACCTCTCCAAGAGGTGGATTCTTCTTATTTGTGATGAAAGACATCATAGCTTCAAATCTATGATTGAAGTACCTGCATACATTCACTGGATCCAAAGAGCACAGTTCTCCGGGTATCTTGAATTCAATGTTTTCAATGTTTCCATTTGCCTCTCGTAGAAATTCAAGTAAGTCTTCCCAGCCATACTCGGCACAGCTCAGAGTGAGGAACCATGTCGGAGCTCCTAAGTTCCTCAGCATACATTTTAAATCACCATGACGACGGTACCAGTATTCATTAGTACCACGCTGACACGCCATGAGATTAATTAGGTGAGAATCCAAAATACTGTCTTGGACATTGACTTTATGCATAAAGTCACTTGCCGAGATGTTTCGCATCTGTATACCACTTTTTAAGATGTGGTTCACTGCATATGACAGTCCAGACAGATCGCTTTCAAACAGGAGATGAAACAAATAGGGAATGCATTGACGAAACCTAGGATCTTCTGCATACAATCGTAAAGTCCGGTATTCAGACGCAGGAATTTGATGAGGTCGCTCATCATATCTTCCTCCTTGACCTGTTGGAAATAGCTGTGGGAAACACCGAGCTTCCAAACTTTCCTCCCAAAAATGGGACTCCCTTTGGCTTGTTTCATTTGAAACAACTCAATAGCATTCCCCATGACTTCCTTCGAATGCAAAGGATGAACACTATAATGTTCATATATTTCTTCACTTTTAGAGGCCTCTACTTTCTCAATTTGGCCAGCACACAAATCGCTATCCTCTTCATCACTTACTTCCTCTTCTGCAACATATACATTCTTATAGTACTTATTATTTTTCTTCAACTACAATGTTGCCTTTTTGACTTTCCTAACATCCACTAAATCTTGCCATATTTTCTTATTCTTTGTCGGAACCCCGTTAACTAAGATAACCAGAGGTTCCTCTTCCACTTTTTCTACTCCAATTGTGTTTATGTTTTTGTTCAAATCTAGAGGCAAATAAACAACTCTTCCCTTTAATCCTCTCTGTAAATCTGATGGAGGCAACTTCCCTGTCTTTGGCTCCATTCTTACAATAGCCTGAAAGGGATGGATACTTTGAATCAAAATAGATTCATAAGTATTTAAATCCTTCAATTCAGAAGGAATCTCAACCAATTCCAGATTATTATGAACCGCCCTAGCAGGCATCTGGTTTTGGTTTAATTTGTTACAACAATAAGTACACACACGTTGATCCGATCCCAAATCAAAACAATTTTCTACCATCAAGTATGTGGCAAAATCCTTCCATTCACTATTATTTTCCCTTTCACTTTTTGCATATAAATCCACTAACTTAATCTGATTCTTGTAATAAGTGCGTCGACAACACACACAAGTGAAATTAGGCCTCTCACTTGATTTCATCTGAAACGTGGCAATTTCCTTCTGAAAATTATCTGTACTGGAAACCTGTACATTATCTTCAACATTACCCTCTACTTCTGGGTCAATTTGAACATTCTCATCTTTACTTCCAAAGTAACAAAACTCAATTTCTTCACAAATATTCTTGACATCTATTTCAGAACTATGCAAAAGAGCAGCACATAATTGTTTAAGCATAATTGCTGGACTCTTAGCATGATACAACATTCTCACTTTATTATGATGCACTGCTAGCATCCTGAAATGATGAAAAACACTCTGGCATACTCTCCTGGAAAGACAAGCCAGTGAATGACCACGCAAACCTGTCACTTGTCTCACTCTGCAAGGATCTAATTCTTGCAACAACTTCATTTTCTGCTTCAAACTTTTCTTATTAAATGTCCGTACAAAATCACAAAGCAAATTGATGGAATCCTGTCGCACACTGCAAATAGAACTACACTTCCAAATGTACTCAGGACCTTTAGGACGTCTTTCTAAAACCTCATTACCTAACACCTCTTCTATCTCTGTTGTCACAAGTTTTTCTTTTTCAACTGGACAACCATCCTTCACTTCATAAGCTCGACCACTGGTGTCAACTGCAAACACCAAATCACTATCCTGAAAATAACTCTCCTCATTAAAAAATGCCTCACAACTTGAACTATGCAACCATTCTCCGGAAAAAACTTCACAAAAGTTACTACGATTAACTACTCTCTTCCATCTACTATTTGATTTGAAATCAGAAATTACCTTGTTTAGTGTCCTAATTCTATTGATTACCAAAATAAACAACTTTCGCTTAATTTCGAAAGCATGATCAATAATTTTCTCTACATTTTTCTTTTTCTTATAAAATGCCACTTTCTGTTGGCCTTTCTTAATATTTTTTAATAAATTAACTATTATCCTGTTGCGGAACATTCTTTTTCGAATGTCCCTAAACTGTTGTTTCCTTCTACTATCATGCACAGAGTTATCTCTTGCTCTAGCAGTAACATTTTTGATTGGTCTTTCCTTTCCATTTAAATTGCTTCTTTTTTTCTGGACTGAAACATTTTCTGTAGAAATACTTTTTTTACTACAAATATTTCTTATGAATGATTTCGTGGTCTTACCCGGAGCTTTCTTGGTGATTTCACAAGTTTTTTTGGGAGAGGACTGCTGCAATAATAGATGATCCTGCTGTCTTTGACGTTTTCTAGCCTTTCTAATTCGATTCTTAGTTGGCATTTTCAAATTTTGAAATGATCTGCAGTTGAATCTGTGGAAAAATATAATAAAAAAGGTTATTAACCACTATTACCAAACAGTAAATGAATAACAGTCATCAAAAACTTAACACCCTACTTATTATTTAACATAGCAAATCTTTTGCACCACCACTGCGTCACAAAAGTGACGCACAGTGGTACAAAACAGGCATACACCTATCATAAATCTCTCCGTAACATTTTAAAGGATTGATTCAGGATGACGATAAGGTGTGGCCTTTCCAGAGGTTTGTTTAAGGTGAGGCCTACTCACGGTTGCAGAAGAGTTTTTCGCTTGTTGAAGAATACAAAGGAGATAATACATGTGAAGGCCTACCAATGAAGTAAGTCATGTCCACTTCACTCTTGAACAAAGGCCAGACCTGTTTTGAATCTGTGGTCAGACCTAAACTTCATCTGCACAATGTCATTCATAAACTTAGGAAACACTACTAATGTAATTGAAAAAAGTGAAGTTTTTTTCCTTTTTTCAGAATTACTTCACCTATGTTTCCTCATTGACTTAAAATGTCCTTAAGACACATGAAAGCGTTTTTTGATTGCCCTTGCACCATTTTTGGGTCATTTTTAAAATGGCTATGTAACTCCCATAATCAAAATCAAAATTTGCCAAGCACAGGTGGGAGCGTATTTACAAGAAAGTTGCCCCATGGAGAAAGCTCTTCAATTAAAATGGGAAAAATAACATCATAGACACTCAAATGCCTTTTAAATATGCTCCAAACAACCTATGAAGCTCTAGCAGTACATATCCAGAAATGTAATTGATTTCAAAAAACGTTTTTGAACACTACATATAAATCAATTGTATACCTACATTCAAGAGGAAATGACTAAAAATGTCCTTAAAACACATAAAAGCGTTTTTGTGAATGCCCTTGCACCATTTTTGGGACATTTTTAACATAGCTATGTAACTCCCATAATCAAAATCTAAATTTGCCAAGCACAGGTGGGAGCGTATTTACAAGAAACTAGCCCCATGAAGAAAGCTCTTCAATTAAAATGGGAACAATAACATCAGAGACACTCAAATGCCTTATAAATGGCCCAAACAACCTATGAAGCTCTAGCAGAACATATCCAGAAATGTAATTGTTTTCAAAAATCGTTTTTAAGCACAACATATCTGTTTCAGCTTACATGAGAGACCATGGAATGGGCTCCATGTACAACAATAACTTGTGTTACTGCATGCCAGATTTCTACACAGAATATGCAATTACAATTTCTCAAAGAAACAAAATCTATTTGTATATCACTTGAGACAAAGCAACATTTTAAAAACACAGCTTTCTTCATCATTTTCTCCTTAAATCATACTATTCTCTATCTAAATTAAATAAATCTTTTCTCACCTTAGCAAATACTTTTTGAGTTTCAAAACAGTCTCAAAAATACACCAAATTGTCTTCAGCAGAACAAAGAGGATGCACTCCAGAGGCTGCAGCTATAGAAAGCACAGAAATGCTGATATTCATTACACATATCTCTCTTATTAGCCAATCAAAACCCTTCCCTCACTTTTTTCAAATCAAAACCCTTCCCCCCTCTGCCCTCTCTGCCTTTTTTGCTTAGCAACCACCTCCTGAAAAACCTCTCATGTTTGCAAGTTCACACAACAATGTTTCAATTGAACTCTGAACTCTCAGTGCACCTGCGTATCCAGTGCAATCTTTCATTAAATGTTTTTTCCTTGACCATTCAAATTACATCTTTCAAAGAACACATCCATGCACCCTAACTTTCTGTTTTCAGAAATGGAAATGCACCAATCACTGCTAATGAATCATTAGCACTGGAAATCCACTGTTTTTTTTCTTTACAAACTCCTACTGTTTCAACTGCCCTTTCATTACCACACTTCATCTGACTGCAGCACAACCTTCTCCCACCATGTTTAATGTCTGGATGTGGAAATTAAGTGGTTGGGCCAAAGAGGATTAAAATGTCACCAATTGATACCATTGGTGAAAACCTTTATGCATTTGCCAAAACCTGACCTGTTAATTGTGCACTGTGGAGGTAATGATTTGGGCACTTTGACTGGGGTAGGTCTGGAAATGCTTTTAAAGGACACCTTTGAGCAATTAATGGCACTTTTTCCTCAAACTGCCTTGGTATATTCCAATATATGCCAAAGACAGAAATGGAGGTGGTCCAACCAATTTTGTCCACAAATTGAGAAGTCGAGGAAGCATGTAAACAAATCTGTTTCAGCTTACATGAGAGACCATGGAATGGGCTCCATGTACAACAATAACTTGCGTTACTACATGCAAGATATCTACAGAGGAGATGGAGTTCACTTCTCAGATGAGGGCAACAGAATTTTCATTTTGAATTTAAGACTGTGCATTGGTACCTACTTATAAGTACCTAAATGTACCATAAACCCAAAAGCTCTTCTCAGAGCTACCCTACATCTGATCACTCACAATTATTATTTTTCTCTAACTTTTTTCTCTAATTTTCAACAAACTACGCTCCCAGAGCGCTACCCGGTACGCGAACCGGAAGCTAACCGCGCAAAATTTCTAAAAAAAAATAATTTCCAGCACATATGGTCCTCCTCAGCCACCCTCTGAAAACCTAGGGGGTCAAGATACATCTACCGTGCCCCCTTCTACCCATTCTGAACATTATTTGCCCTCCATCTTGTATCTTGATTCGACCAAAACACAAAATGGTGGACTCCCGTAACGCTGCTGGTTCGCGGACCGGGACGCATACCGGGAAGCGGTCCAATAAAAAAGGTGGGAAAGTAATTCACAGAAAAACGACTGGAGACACTCTCACCAAATATAGATTAGCTCATACTACATAACAATCCCTTTCATTTTCACAAATTTGATTGAAATTCCATTTAGCCATTTAGCCTGAGGACCTCTCTAAATACCGTGAGGTAAATTACTTCACAAAACACATCTGAAGTGTTGGAATTGACAACCAATGAAAATGTTACTTTCATTTTCTACTTTTATTACCTGACATTTGATTGGTTATATACCTGAATATATATAAAGGAAGAGAAGGAAACACAGCCATTTTGACTGCTACTTCTTGTTGTACATTACAATTGAATTATCACTAAACACTTCAACTTGTTTGTAAAGGTAAGTTGTTATTTTTAAAACTGAAGTATATTGTGCACTATAAGTTAATATGGTAAACTTTTTCTGATAGTTATATACTATCCCTTAGTAGTTATAGATTTAGATAGACTTCTCTGTTATAGTTATGGATGGAGTTAGGCTTCTCTTGGTTAAATCACAGACACTTTTTTATATTCCTACTTCCACTCTGATACTATACACTGCCAAAAGATAAATTCACTGATAAAAACTGCCTATCTAAAATTAATCCCAACAGTGCCCTATCTCTACTAATATATATATTTTTTATCCAAATTTCAGGCAAAATGGAAGGCGAACAGAAAGTTGAATTTAAAATTGTCCTGCAAGAGAGCAGCCAAGAAATCATTTATCAAAATGAAAATGAATTTATGGATGAAACTAGGGACCAAGAACTACTGCAATGTGTGCAAGCAGTAGATGACCTCCTTAAAAATGAGGACATTTTACACCCTCAGAGACTACAAAGTATATTCAATGAGAATTATGAAATTTCTGACAGTGAAATGTTAGAAAGTTTAATAAATTATGAAACACAATCACAATAAAAAAAAATGCTTAAAAAATAAAGAAATTAAAAAATAATCAACAAAAACAACAAACAATTAACATACAGTATTTGAAAAGTCTATCATTCTTTTTTCCTTATAGTACGCTGCCCAGAACGCTTTCCGGTTCGCGGACTGGGCGCTCCCCACGCAAAAAAAAAAAATTTTTTTTTTTTTGCCCTGCTGG
This sequence comes from Lissotriton vulgaris, assembly GCF_964263255.1. Classification (NCBI taxonomy): domain Eukaryota; kingdom Metazoa; phylum Chordata; class Amphibia; order Caudata; family Salamandridae; genus Lissotriton; species Lissotriton vulgaris. Next base: position 1,141,026,003 of record NC_141685.1, on the reverse strand, counting down.
GCCCTTTTAAAACCTCCACATAAAACCTAGGGGGTCAAGGGGGGTCTACTCTGCCCCCTTATGGTAATTTCCCCCTTTGTTTTGGCCTCCTCTTGTCTCTCGATCCTACCGAGAGACAAGATGGCGGCCGCTCCGGACTGTTTAGAATGTTGACAGACACCGGAGAGCCAATCAGCTTCGCATCGCAAAGTTCCGTTACGCGAAAAGTACGCGAACCGGAGCGCTACCCGGAGCGCTGTTACAGATATATATCTTTTTTTTAACGTTAATTTCTCAAAATCCACTGAAGCACATATATTGAGACCTAGCAAAGGCACATCGGCCTAACAGTCCCTACAATTTTGCCAAGTTTCGTGCAAATCCATTCAGCCATTCGAGCTAAAAGTGAGGCCAACCGCCCTATGGAAAAATGAATGGGAAAAACGCGTTTTGGGACCCCCCTTTTTTCTCGGCCCCCCCTTGACGACCCCCCCCCAAATTTTCAGGGGCTGCTCAGAAACAAAATGTGCCATTTTCCTGAAAATTTCAGCCAATTCCGTCCACAAACGCCAAAGTTATTAGACATAGAATTTTCAAAAACCCCATAGGGAAAAAATCCTAACTATATATACCTACTGGCGACCGCCAGTAGGTATATATATATATATATATATATATATATATATATATATATATATATATATATATATATATATATATATATATATATATATATATATATATATATATATATATATATATATATATATATTATATAAACAGCACGCTTTATTGTGGTGTTGTCAGTGGCGGCAAATGCATTTCGGCAACCAGGACTTCTTCAGTGCCCATCACTGTTACGAGTCCTTTCCTTTCTGTTACTCCATCCTGAGCAAAATGCGCGTCTGCAGCCAAGACTCCTCCCCCTAATATAGTGGACACACCTGGGCAGTTCAATGGCAATCCTGAGAACTACCCATCCCAGAATGCGCTGTTTGGTCAAAACTGGGCCGGTGGCGTGGGAGAGCAGGTTGGAGACAGTGGGTCTGTGCAGGCAATCAGGTGAGTGGAAACGGCACCCTTACAATTCCCAAAAGTCCACGAGTGTTCCCTTGGGCTCCCTCGTACCACCACAGCCGTTCTTCTCAGGTTAGCGTGCGGGTATGCCAAATGCGAGGCATCACGCCCAATTGAGATAAAATACCTCCATCTTCCCGACTTCACCCGAGGGTCCTGGCAGTCTCCGGTCTTATTGATTCCTCAATTACAAACAGCGCTGCAGCAGCGGGATACCAGATGAGAACCGGGACACTTGCGTGGCAGGGCCTTCTTTACTGCAACTCTGGCAGGCGCAGAATACATGGAGAACAATTTCTTAGTAGAAGAAATAAGAGGCCAGAGGGGGCTTCAAGGAAACAGCACGCTTTATTGTGGTGTCTTCAGTGGCGGCAAATGCATTTCGGCAACCAGGCCGTCTTCAGTGCCCATCACTGTTACGAGTCCTTTCCTTTCTGTTACTCCATCCTGAGCAAAATGCGCGTCTGCAGCCAAGACTCCTCCCCCTAATATAGTGGACACACCTGGGCAGTTCAATGGCAATCCTGAGAACTACCCATCCCAGAATGCGCTGTTTGGTCAAAACTGGGCCGGTGGCGTGGGAGAGCAGGTTGGAGACAGTGGGTCTGTGCAGGCAATCAGGTGAGTGGAAACGGCACCCTTACAATTCCCAAAAGTCCACGAGTGTTCCCTTGGGCTCCCTCGTACCACCACAGCCGTTCTTCTCAGGTTAGCGTGCGGGTATGCCAAATGCGAGGCATCACGCCCAATTGAGATAAAATACCTCCATCTTCCCGACTTCACCCGAGGGTCCTGGCAGTCTCCGGTCTTATTGATTCCTCAATTTACAAACAGCGCTGCAGCAGCGGGATACCAGATGAGAACCGGGACACTTGCGTGGCAGGGCCTTCTTTACTGCAACTCTGGCAGGCGCAGAATACATGGAGAACAATTTCTTAGTAGAAGAAATAAGAGGCCAGAGGGGGCTTCAAGGAAACAGCACGCTTTATTGTGGTGTCTTCAGTGGCGGCAAATGCATTTCGGCAACCAGGCCGTCTTCAGTGCCCATCACTGTTACGAGTCCTTTCCTTTCTGTTACTCCATCCTGAGCAAAATGCATATATATATTTTTTATTAAAATGAAACATTATTTCTTTCAAATTATATTATTTATATGAATATCTATATTAATATTACATATATATATATATATATATATATATATATATATATATATATATATCACGTCATCGATAACATCCCCTTTGGAGAACTGCTAAGGCTTAAACGAATTTGCAATAGTGATGAGGATTATCAACTTTGTGCTACTGAAGCTCTTGACAGATTCAGGGAAAGGGGATATAAAGAATCAGTTCTTAAGCAATCCATTGCGAAAGCCAACTGCAGACCCAGGGAATCTCTTCTATCTAGCTCAGAATCTAGTTCTGAAGCAAGCACAGAATCAAGCAATAGTCCACCCAGATTGATTCTGACTTTCAATAGACAGGAACGCAAAATAAGGTCTATCATTAACCAGAGATGGCCAGCCTTAAAAACTGACTTGGTACTGGCCCCCAGAATAGCGGATAGACCTAATATCACCTATAGGAAAGGATCAAGCATGAGAACCCAACTGAGTCGAGATTTTCCTGAGTTAATTAAACAAGACAACTGGATGGCCAGGCCTGGCTTCACGCGTTGTTCTAGTTGTAGAGCATGTAAATTTGGGATTAACACCACCAAATACTCTACAACTTTTAGACCTGACCCTGTGGAAATCAAAGGGAAACACAACTGCAAAACAGATTTTGCAGTATATGTTCTGACATGCACCTGTGGCCTCAGATATGTAGGCAGTACAGGTAAGCAGGTGCATGTCAGAATCCTTCAACATCTCCGAGCAATCGTGAACAACGACCGCTCATACCCTGTGGCCCGCCATTTTAAAGCCATCCACCAGAATAATCTTGACTGTTTGACATACTTTGTCATAGCCTCCGTACCAAAACCTATCAGGGGGGGGGATAGGGATCTCATGCTCAGGAGATTGGAATCTCAGTTCATTCTTGAACTGGATAGCCGCTTTCCGAATGGTCTTAATACCACGGAAGACCTGCATGTGTTCCTGTAACGTCCTTTTGTTGGTTAATTTATATTGACTTTCAGCTAGTATGCCAGTGCCTAATTTTCCTGCTTCCTTCTCAGTTTCTGTACAGTATTATATTCACTGAATCAATTTCATTTCATCATGGCTTCCATGTTGAATAGTGATTAGGAGTTTTTGACTCCTATACACATATGGACATTTAGTAGACAAAATGAAAAAAACAAATAAAATTATCACTACAAAAAATATTTTTCCCCTTTATTTTATTCCCTTCTTTCTGGGGGGCACACACATTCCCAAAACCTTTTCAGCACCTCCAATTTTGGACACAGACTTATGGGGCGTGATTATAGGTAGTCATTTAACTCCTTCGTATTTTACGATGTAATCTGATGGCCATGGCACACATAATCAATCACAATCAATACAACAAGCATTCATGCTGATATTATATCAGGCAGACCTATTGTCTGATTAATTTGAGACTGCATTGGTGTAACATAGTGGCATCAGATTTTAATGATCCATCATTATTTTCTTTTTGTATATAATACGCCATTTAATTATCAGTGATTAATTGTCAGCACCACGAAAAATTGCGATGTTTGCACAGTGTCTCAACTTACATGTTTTTTATAAAAATGCATATATATTTTTATAGATCACAAATATTTATTTTTTTTAATCATAAAATGAATTGTATTCTGATTGTGATTTCAATAGCGCATTTATGCTGTTATTCTATTTATGTATTCATTTATCGTGACACTGATTTAGAGGAAAGACTGCCTTAGCCTAAGCTATGTAGTGTGTCTTTTATGTCACTCTATCACGTGGTTGTGGAAAAAAATGCCCGGGAAAAACTTTTTGTACTTAAGCCATTGTGAAGTTACTGACTGATGATCTGTGAACAAGGGCGGACGCCCGAAACGCGTAAGATCTGGTGGCCTTGAGCGCACAATAAATCGTTTTAGCCCATAACGGACGTTGGAGTGGCGTGGCTTTCTTTCCTATCATTGCTGTGGCGGCTGCTGCGCTGGTTTGGTGAGAGAGCTGCATTTGCGCATATATATATATATATATATATATAATGGCTGGAGAATGTGCTGCGCAGATCTGTGGCTGACAGTTTGTGTTTCTCCCTTTGAAAAAGGAGCAAGGTGCTTTGAAACGCGTCAGGGATGGTAATGAACAATTGGAAAGCTGAGCCGGTTTTCTGGACCCTTAGTGACCTTTAAGAGAGCGAAATCTCTTAAAGATAAGTTGGTCCATAGCCATCTTGATACACTTCCACCTAAATCGAATTCACTCGCGGCAATGAAAGGCTTCTTCCCTTGTGGAAGATGCAAAGCATGCGCACATAGTAAAAGAGTATTGGGCTATGAGGTTCCAGCCCTAAAAGACAGAAGACTTATAAATAAATTCATAAAATGCAAACAACGCATGTTGTTTACTGTTTAATGTGCCCCTGCAAGTTAAAATACATAGGGAGTACCATAAATGCTGTCAAACTGAGAATATTGGAGCATATGCGTGCCATCGCCAACAAAGATCTAACATATCCAGTGGCGAGGCACTTCGCAATCAAACATCAAAGTAATAGAGATTTGCTCCAATATTTCGGACTGGACCACATCCCGGCACATATAAGATGTGGAGATATGACATTGAAACTCAGAAGGCTGGAATCCAGGTTTAATATTGACTTGCAAACAAAAAATCCTGGGGGACTGAATAGTGGAGAAGAACTTGCAGTCCACCTAGGAAACTAGTCCATCCTTTTTCGATTGAGAACCCGCAAAGTAAATGTTAACAAAAAAAAAAAATTATGAAGTATTTTGAAACATGCCGATACATGGCCTAATAATAGAGGACAAAAGGCGGCTCCAAAACATGGAACCGCCAAACGCCGATCCACGGCAAGATTGGTTATTTAATAATGTGCAATGTAACATTTAACTATAGTTTTGATGTACATAATAATATTATTGGTATGAAAAAACTATGACGATAATTGGGCATTTTTGAATCGATAATGTCAAATTTGCACTATCTAAGATGGCGCTCACCAAACATCTATGGTGAACAGTCCTACCTCTATCTTGTGAACTTCATGACCGAAAGTGTTTTTTATAAATACATGCTTCCCGGGTTCACACTCTGTGAATACACTGAGGAAGGGAGTTTCCCGAAACGCGTCTGTGCGAGCGTTGTAAATAAAGAAGTAACTGACAACTACCCCGCAAGTGCCGTGCTTCTTTCCCAGCTGGGAGAGGGGGAGTCTTGGAGCGGTAATATATATATTTATATTTAATTTATTTAAATTAATAATTATCCTATACACCCTAAAAACGAATCCCACCCTAGTCCCTTTAAATACCCAGCACCCTTAAACACTAACCCATCCTGACCCTAAAAATACCCCTGTACCCCAAACCTAGCCCTGTTCCCTATTAATACCCCTGTACCCCAATACCCAAACCTAGCCCTGTTCCCTATAAATACCCTTGTACCCCAAAACCCAAACCTACCCCTGAACCCTAAAATACCCCTGTACCCCAAAACCCAAACCTATCCCTAAACCCTAAAAATACCCCTGTACCCCAAAACCCAAACCTAGCCCTGAACCCTAAAAATACCCCTGTACCCCAAAACCAAAACCTACCCATACACCCTAAATTACCCCTGTACCCTAAAACCTAAACCTAGCCCTGAACCCTAAAAATACCCCTGTACCCCAAAACCCAAACCTAGCCCTAAACCCTAAATTACCCCTGTACCCCCAAACCTAGCCCTGAACTCTAAAAATACCCCTGTACCCCAAATCTCAAACCTACCCCTAAACCCTAAATTACCCCTGTACCCCCAAACCTAGTCCTGAACCCTAAAAATACCCTTGTACCCCAAAACCCAAACCTACCCCTGAACCCTAAAAATACCCCTGTGCCCCAAAACCCAAACCTACCCCTGAACCCTAAAAATACCCCTGTACCCAAAAACCCAAACCTACCCCTGAACCCTAAAAATACCCCTGTACCCCAAAACCCAAACCTAGCCCTGAACCCTAAAAATACCCCTGTACCCCAAAACCCAAACCTACCCCTGAACCCTAAAAATACCCCGTACCCCAAAACCAAAAACCTACCCCTGAACCCTATAAATACCCCTATACCCCAAAACCCAAACCTAGCTCTAAACCCTAAAAATACCCCTGTACCCCTAAACCCAAACCTAGCTCTAAACTCTAAAAATACCCCAGTACCCCAAAACCCAAACCTAGCCCTGAACCCTAAAATTACCCCTGTACCCCAAAACCCAAACCTAGCCCTGAAGCCTAAAAATACCCCTATACCCAAACCTATCCCTTAACCATTAAATACCCCTGTACCCCATAACCCAAACCCACCCTTAAAATACCCCATAACCCCTAAAACATATACTCCAACACCCCCAAACTAAAACCATATGCTTAAATATAAAAAACATATGCTTTTACCAATCATGCTTTTACAACGAATTTCGTTGTAAAAGCATGCGTGGTAAAAGCATATAATATATAATGGCATGCATTGTAAAATTTTGCGGAGTAACGGTACCTGCGTTATAATGGTATGAGGAGTAAAGGTATGCGGAGTAAAAAATGCCGAGTGACGGTGTTTTACCGTTTTCTACAGTGCAGCAACTTTGAATGCTGCACTGCGTTGCATACAATATTAGGAAATCGCGATTGCCTGGGTACAAAGTTATCACCCACACATTCACAAAAATCTTTTGACACAGCTGACATTTCATTTTTTTTAAATGTTTTTACTGAAAACTCTAGCCTGTAGTATATCATTAAATTGAATAATAAATTGCAAAAACACGAGTCACTATAAGCAGATGTTAAAAGGGTTGCAGAGCAGTTCACAAGGTAACTAGCGTCAACCTGTGGAACACAAGTAGGCTAAAACCCCAAATCCATTACAGTCTACCTGTGCCAACCAGATATTGCATGACAGATTCTGTCACCCAGTGCCACTCTCGTGAAGTGTACCCAGTCCTGGGGTGACATGCCCTGTAGCTTACAAGAAAACCAAACACTAGCATTCCGATTAAATCAAAACAAAATCACTTAGCTTACAGTGTTTAAGAGCCATAGACCAGACCATTTCGGTTTATAATTTATTTATCATCGATAGATATATTTATACTTTACAATAGTATTTTTTTTTTACAGTAAGTACATAAATATTGTGAGCTCAAACAAAAGTTCAAAACATACATAAAGGAAACAGAACAAAAGCAATACAACATAGCGTGTTTCAAAGAACACTCACGGGGGCTGGCCAACCCTCGTGTGCGATCGGATGTGATTCCGACCGGCTCCGTCCCAGGCCCCGCTGACCTAATAAAGGGCACGAATAAACACAGATTGCCTTCCGTAAGGAGGAGGGTGAGTCTGCATGCGAGGTAAGCGACGCTGCTTTCACTCGGGGCGAACCGCAGACCCTACCTTTAGGCACCCCTGGCAGAGGCGCAGTCCCCGTATGACGGCCCGAGTCTGGCGGCCTAAGTGAGGAGAATTCTGCGCTGCAGGAATCATAGACAGCTGCTGTGAGGTGGGAGATGTCCGGACCCCAGATGCGCAGTGGGGCCCTCTCAATTTAAACTGTGCCTTGAAGAGGGGTGGCTCGGCACATGACCCCCCCCCCCCATTGAGTCTGCCTGACCTTAAGATGGCGTTGTTTGTATGAAGATTGAAGCCATCTAGAAGCTGAAGCTGATGTCATAAAGTAGGGAAAGGCCCTTATGCAGACAAAATCCCAGATGTGGCGGGTGTTGACCCCTCCCCGGCCACCCCGCCATAAAGGACCTCCTCTAAAAAAGAGAAAGAGGGCGGGGCTCTGAGGTCTTGGACAGGACTTCGGGCCCTGATTGAAGACCCCAGTGAGAAGTCAAGTCTCCAGGAGAGGAAGGCTTGTGGTTCTGTGCTGGCCCCTCCGTGGGCGGTATTCACATTGGTCAAGAGTTGGTCTGCGGGTGAGTGGCCCGAGCTGACTGTACACCCTGCCCCAGATGCCACCCAAAAAGCCACCAACAACAAAGTCTCCTATTACTTCGCTCCGTCTAGGGCAGGGACAGCTAGGAAAGGAGAGATGCATTCAAGTGGCAATATGGCTCTCACTAGAGCAGATTTGCTGGCATCCCTCAGGGAATTCAGGAAGAAACTGCGCGAGGACATCAAGATGGACGTGGATGCTTCCTTTGACGCATTCAGGACGGAGATGAAGGTGAAGTGATGGCCTTGCAGGCCGATGTAGATTCGGTAGGAACGCGCACCATTGACATGGAAGCAAAATGCCACGAGCTGGAGGATCGCGTGAGGCCTCTGGAAGAGAGAGCAGTGGAGCTACGCGACCAGCTACGAATATCTGTGCTCAAATGTGAAGATTTAGAAAACCGCTCCAGACGGGACAATATCAGGGCCAGAGGCTTGGAAGAAGGCTGTGAGGGCCCCGACCTAGAGATGTTTATGGTAGGCCTCTTTCCCACTGTCCTCAGAGAGAGAGGCCCAGAGGTGAAACTGGAGCAAGTGCATAGAGTGGGGCCGAGGCTCCCCGGAAGCAACAGGAGGCCAAGAGACGTTCTAGCAAAATTCAGCTCCTTTAAAACGAAAGAATTGGTCCTTCAAAAAGTGAGAAATATGGACAAGGTAACCTTCCAGAACGTCTCATGCTCACTCTTCCAGGATGTGGCCCAGGCCACTGTAGTGCGACAACAGCAGTTCTGCACGATCATTGAAGCCCTGCGAGAACGTCAAATAAAGTATCGCTGGACCTACCCCTTTGGCATCGCATTTCAAATGGATAATAAGCATGTCCACTGCACAGAGATGGAAGAAGCGATGGGCCTGCTGGGAATCAGACTCCCCTCCCCGATACGAGCGACAACATCAAGAAATGACGAAGGGAAGCAACCGAAGGAGTGACGGGGCGGCAACCCATGGTGGACGAACGGACAAGGGAGCAATAAAGCACTGGACTGAAGGTGGGAGTGCTTGGAGACATTGGCTTTATAGGCTTTATAGGCGCCCCAGCCTAAACTCCACTAGGAACAGTGTAAGGGGAGATGCTGCAGAGAGAACAGTCGGGGAGTGACCCCATTACTGACCCCTTGGATCAATCAATCAATCAAGACATTTGTAAAGTGCGCTACTTACCCGTGAGGGTTTCAAGGCGCTGGGGGGTAGGCAGCTGTTGCTTCTGCTTGAACAGCCAGGTCTTGAGTAGCCTCCTGAAGGTAAGTAGGTCTTCGGTCTGCCGTAGGAGGATGGGGAGGATGTTCCACCGGTGGTCTCTCTCCGGATGCGGGGGCGAGGGCGAGGTCGGCGGAGCGGAGCTGGCGGTTCGGGGTTTGGAAGGTGAGTCGTTTGTTGAGGTAAGCTGGTCTGGTGTTGTGGAGAGCTTTGTGTGCGTGGGAGAGGAGCTTGAAGGTGATCCTCTTGTTGACGGGAATTGGATGCCGAGGCTCCTATCCCGACAGATACTCAGTGTCTCTGGGTTCTTGTAAAACTGAGATTTGTGGGTAATTGAACCCGTCACATGAGTATGCACGTAAGTGCCATAGCAAATTGATTATTAAGGGGTTCCTGGGAGCGGAAGTGGACTCGCTCCTGGAGTTAGTCATAAGGAGGCCTTCCTCTGGGATGGAAGACCCCACAACTCACAGTTCCTGTTTATTCTTGTTTTATATGTTAGGTATCATGGTGCTCATACAGATGTTGACTCTGGCATGGCCAGAGAGCTGGAGGTGGGGGGATGTGCAACAGGTGGAAGGGCTGGTGTGGGATCCGCAGAAGAATGTTAAATGGCGGTTAATTGCATATCCTGGAACGTCAGGGATCTTAACTCCCCTAATAAGAGGCAGAGTTTGTGGAAATTCTCAACCGACCACCAGATTATGATAGCTGCCCTGCAGGAAACCCATTTAAAGAAAAGCAATGAGATGCGACTGAAAGGCAAACAATACCCGCAGATCTTCCTCTCCTTGTTCCCCACAAAACAAAATGGAGTGTCTCTTCTCTTCCACTCCTCGATCCCCTTCAATCACCAAGCTACTAAAACAGACTTGTAAGGGCGTTAGCTGATGGTCCGGGGGGAGTTTAGAGGTAGAGCATGCACAATTGCCTCGATTTATGCACCTAACACAGGGCAACAGGACTTTCTAAAGACGTTTTTCCTTACTCTGGAGGGGTCTGCAATGGGAGATATCCTACTGCTGGAGGACTTCAACTTAATTTTGCACCCGGTTCTGGACATGACTGACCCGCACAGGGCAACGGGAGGGACATTCAGTAGGGCTCTTAAAGCCTCTCTTCAGTGTTTGGGTCTACTAGATGCTTGGAGGGCAGCTCACCCTGAGACAAAGGACTACTCTTTTTTTATCGCACTCCCACAAAACCTACTCCAGAATAGACCTCATCTTCCTCAGTCAATCCCTTCTGTACACAGTTTCGGGTACTAGGTTCCATCCATTATGCCTCTCAGATCATGCCCCCCTGGAGGTAGTACGAAATTGGCCAGCCCCGCGCTCGAAACACAAGAGATGGTATTTCCCCAATTTCCTTAGCAGGGACAAACTCCTCAGAGGCGAACTCAGAAAGGCGATCACAGAGTACTTTAAAACCAACGATCTGGCCCTTACATCTCATGCTAACAATTGGGATGCCTTTAAGGCGGTTATTAGAGGCAAGAGAATAGAGCTAGCCACCATGCTCAGAAATCAGCAGAGAGGGGAGAGATTGCTGTTAGAGGGGGAACTCCAAGCAGCAAAAAAAGCACACCAAGAGAGCCAGTCGATCCAAACTCACTGCAAAGTCACCTCCCTAAAGGGGAAATTAAAGGCCATATACACTAACAGGGCAGATAAATCTATTCTAAGGCTTCAGCCCCGGGGCTAAGAAAGTGGCAACAATATAGGCACTGTACTAGCGCGGCAGCTGAGAGCAAAGCAAGTAAAAAAAAAATATCAAACAAATAGTGGATGACGCAGGCGTATCCCAATTCAACAAGGAGGGTAAAGCTAACGCCTTTGGGAATTTTTATCGCAACCTCTATGTTGCCGACTTGCTGGATGTCCATGCCGAGGAGGGTTACCTAGGGACTACCAATCTGCCCCAGGTCCCAGCCCACATCAACGAGGAACTTAGTCGCCCATTAACCGGGGAAGAGGTCCAGAAGGCGATAGATGCCTTGAAATTACAGAAGGCCCCTGGCCCGGATGGGCTACATGCTCAATTCTATCGTACCTTTGCACCCGAGCTGACTCCACTTCTGGTGACCCTCTTTAACAACATAGCAAAGGCCCAAACTGTGACAGATTCCATGGGGGAGGCATTGGTCACCCTTATATCTAAACCAAGGAAGGACCCTAAAGCTTGCTCCTCATACAGGCCCATCGCACTATTAAACCTGGACGCAAAATTATACTCTAAAATACTGGCCACTCACCTTGAAAACCTTCTTCCAGCTCTGATTGATCCTGATCGGTCGGGGTTTATTAAGGGAAGGTAGACCCATGATAATGTGTGGAGAATAGCGCACATAATTGAGAAAGTACAGAAGAAGGGCATTCATGCAGCCCTGCTCTTGTTAGATGTGTTAAAGGCCTTCGACCGGGTCGACTGGCCTTTTCTCCTGCTAACACTGAGACGATTTGGCTGCAGTGAAGCATTTATTGGTATGGTGCGAGCCAACTATCACTCTCCCAGGTCTCAAGTCCTCGTAAACAGGGTGACCTCCGATTCTTATGCACTCTCGCAGGGGACAAGGCAGGGCTGCCCACTGTCCCCCATGCTCTTTGATCTTAGCATTGAACCTCTGGCAGAGCGGATCAGGGCAAACCCAAATATAAGAGGAGTTACATTTGGCAGAGATAACCACAAGATCACTCTCTTTGCGAATGACATCCTGCTTCCCATCATGGACCCACTGAACTCACTGCTGGCCATACAAGAGGGGCTTGATCGCTTTGAACTAGTCTCCGGCTTTAGAGTAAATCCTTCAAAGTCATTTTTGCTCAACTTAACTCTTTCTGGAGCGGTGATAGAGAGGATATAGGAGACCTCCCCTTTCTGCTGTACAGGCAAGGACATGACATATCTAGGGGTCAAGCTCACCCCAAAGATTGCTGGCTTTTGTAAGGCTAACTACCCACCCTTGTTGCGACAGATTAAAGAAGACCTGAATAGATGGAAAGCGGTCTATACCTCCTGGATAGGGAGAATTAATGCAATTAAAATGAATGTCCTTCCCAGGTTACTTTACCTCTTTCAGGGACTTCCGGTGGACAGGGACCTTTTTACAGAACTAAAAACGATGATCACTAAATTCATTTGGCAGGGACAAACAGCCCGACTCTTGTATCGAATGTTAACCAGATCTCGAGCAGAGGGTGGTTTAGCCCTTCCAGACTTCCGGGGATACTACAGAGCTGCCTAGCTCCGGGTGCTGACGGATTGGTCCCTCAAAGAGTCCTAAAAACATTGGCTCCATTTGGACCATCAAATAACAGGCACTACCATCTGGGATCTCCTGTGATTAAAGAAGCAGCATAGGCCCTTAAACGCTTACCTCAGCACCCCAATGGCCACCACCCTGCGGGTCTGGGACCTGCTAACAAAAAAGTTATCCCTGACAACCTTCCCGTTTCCCTACACCCCCATTCACTTCAACCCAGAGTTTCCCCCTGCGATGCGGGAGGGGCCATTTAGACATTGGAGAATAGGAGGCTGTCTTACGATCTCTCACCTATACAACAAAGGGGAACTCCTGACGTTTTCAGAAAGCGCCAAAACATTCCAACGGCAGCCCACAGAGAGCTTCCATTACACACAGCTTAAACATTTGGTGAAGCAGCCCCAGGTGCGGCTGGCCGTTACCAGGTATCTGCTCCCAATTGAAAAGTTTGCACAAGAAGGGGCATCCTCCAAGGGGACTATTTATTTTCTGTATTTCCTCATTAGGGCGCTGAGCCCACGGTCGACTCCAAGACACAGGACTTTCTGGGACTCTACCCTCTCTAAGCCACTGGAAGAGAAACAATGGAGTCGCCTGTATAATCACATTGCTAAGCACAACCGCTCTGTACATTTGAGAAAGGCTCACTATAAAATTATGTACGACTGGTATTTGCACCCCTAGAAATTGCATAAAATATTCCCTAGCACTATGGACAGGTGCTGGAGGGGGTGTGGGATCTTGGGGGACTTCCAACATATTTGGTGGGACTGCCCCGTTATTCAGCCATTCTGGAAGGAGATTCTCTCACAAATTAAACTGATTTTAGGGTATCCCATTCCGGACACCATAGACCACACTATCCTGGGGATTCGAAATCCGACTCTGAAGCGGCAAACATAAGGAGATCGCTCCATCATGTGGTTGTGCCTGGGAGCTGCTAAGATGTCTATTGCGGCAACCTGGAAGAGGGCGGAGGCTCTGTCCATCACGCAGAGGCACGCCAGATTGTGGCGAGCGTTAGCGCTGGAGCGATTGACAGACATAACAGAGGTTTCAAGAGAGGGGTTCGAGTATATTTGGTCCCCGCTAGTGGAATATCTATCAGAAGGACTGCCCTTATTTGCATGTAGCCCCAGACTGCGAGCCCTCCACCTCTTTCATATTTAATTGGATGGGGGAGTACTTTATGCGAACATTCGATGAGAGAGAGACGACCCGAGCCCTCGCCCACGAGACCACTCGGCCCGCTTTGGAACACATTCACCACGATACATTAGTTCGGTTCACTTTTAGTTCTTTTTTCCCTTTTTTTCCCTTTCTTCTTTTTATTTCTGGTTTGTGCCCAGCCTAGGGCTTAAAGTTGGGGTAAGATGCACAAGTGCATCTTGGCAAAGCTCCTGCATTAGGGAAATCGAGTAATTATTGAAATTGAAATTGAAACACATTTACAGAGCGCATGGCTACCCAGGAGCGTCCCAGCGCTTAGACCAACACGAGAGTGGACAGAAAGCTTAAGGGAACAGAAAAGTCTGAGCTGTTTTCGGAAAACCTGGTGACTGGAGATAATGCGTAGGTGCATTGGCAGGGAGTTCCAAAGTTTGGCGGCGTTATAAGAAAAAAAAGCAGTCCCCCACTTCTGGCTTTTCTTATTCTGGGGACGTCTGCCAAACGTAGTTCGTCTGATCGAACTTCACTCTTAGCTTTATAAGGGTGGACCAGGGCAGAGTGGGGGCCAGTCTCTTGCATAGTTATATGGGTGATGCACAGGGCCTTGAATTTGATTCGTTCCTAAACTGGGAGCCAGTGCAATGAACGTATGGTCGATTTTACTGATTGTCTGTTAGGTAGTCCTGTCAGCAGTCTTGCTGCACTGTTCTGGACTACCTGGAGTTTAAAAATGACTGAGGCGGGGGAACCTAGATAAAGTGCGTTCCCGTAGTCCAGCCTCGAGAGTATGAGAGATTGAATCAGAACCTTTTTGGCCAGGGGAGGGGGGGGGGAGGGGGTAGAAGGAGGATTTTGCGGGCCATTTTAAGAAGGCCAAAACAGGTTGCAGTGGTTTTTCTGGCTTGCATCCTAAAGTTCAGGTCCTGGTCCAGCCAAATTCCAAGACTCTTGATCTCAGTCTTAGGGGCTAGGGGGGGACCCATGCTGGTTGGCCACATAAGACTGGGATTAAAACTGAGGGGGTTACCCAGTAACATGAGCTCTGTTTTACCACCATTGAGTTTGAGCTGGGACAAGTTCATACAATGTGATATGTTCTCTAGACAGGTATGGAGACAGTTCAAATTGTTGTCCGCTTGGTTGAGTGCGGCCACCAGTTGTGTGTCATCGGCATAGGTCACTATGCAAATTTCTAAGGGAGCAACAATGGCTGCAAGGGGGGGACATATAAACATTAAAAAGGGTTGGGCTAAGTGAGGAGCCCTGAGGGACCCCACTTGTCAAGGGGGTGGGTCTGGATAAGATATTATCCTTGAACACCTGAAAGGATCTTCCTTCCTAGAAAGAGCGTAGCCATTGGAGTACAGTACCTGTCACTCCTAAATTTCTCAGACAGTGTATCAATATCTTATGGTTCACCATGTCGAATGCTGCGCTAAGGTCAAGGAGGATAATGGCTGTAGATCCTCCTGAATCCAGGATGTTTCTGCTTTCCTCAACCACTGCTAGCAGGGCCGTTTCGGTGCTCTGACAGGGTTGAAACTCAGTTTGAGCTGAGGGGAGCAAGTTATGGGTTTCGGGGAAGCCCGAGAGGATATGATGGACATATTTCTCTGCCACTTTGCCTGTTTCTGGCAGAACAGATATATGGCGAAAATTGCCTAGATCTACTTGGTCTAGGTTGGGTTTCTTAAGTAGGGCTTTAACCATGGCCCTTTTCCAGCTAGTGGGAACCGTTCCTGTAATGAGTGACGCATTAATCAGATCCGTTATATTGGGACCTCTTGTGGCTGCTGCTTGTTTCAGGATGTTAAAGGGCACTGGATCCCTTAGTGATCCGCTTTTGACTGTGGACAGTAAGGTGAGCAGAGTTTCCTGGGGAAATTAGGGGGAAAATCTCTAAGATGTGTTTGGGGGTATTGGGTCCTCATTTATCTGGGTTTCCCTTTTTTCGTCTATCGAAGGCACGGATTCCAAGATTAATTGGACCTTAGTAGTAAAAAAGTTTGCCAGCTTGTTACACCGTTGGCCCAAGAGGTCCTGTGTGATACTAGGAATGGGCGTTTTAAAAAGTTTGTTAATAATGTTAAAAGTTTCTCGGGACGAGTTGGAGGCTGACAGGATCTTGCCCTCATAATAGGAGGCCTGGGCCTTTTTGGCTTCTTTTTTATAAACGCGGTTCGCTATTCTGTATTCTTCTTTTTTTGAGGGAAGGAAATGTTTCCCCCACTGCCTTACTTTAATCTTGCATTGTTGTTTTAGTGCCCGCAAATCAGGAGAAATTATTACAATAAACAATACTAAAGGTGTAGATTGGGACACTCTAGTTCGAATACTTTTGGGGCTGAGACCTTGTTAACAAACTGTGTGTACCTTAAAGATATCTGTAACTCTTGGCCTGTATGCTGTACTTGATGCGGCTACAATATTTTTCTCTGTATTGGTATAAACTTAATAAAAAGATTTTAAAACAAATAACACTCACACCCAATCATACTCTACGAAGACATACATACCAAACAATAAAAATAGTTATATCACAATGGGGAAACAGTTGTTCCATTTTTTCATTGGAATTCTGAGTTATGTATCGTACAGATTGAGAGCTTTTTATGTACTTGCTTAGCCAATTGATATACATCACTTTCCATTTTCTACTTACTTTGTTCTCAACTATGTCTATTACGAAGTTATCTATCACAATGGTGTTCTTGTGGGATAAAGGCTCTATACACTCAATAGTATCCTTGGGACTCTAGAGCTCCCGGTCTGTTGTTGAATAGTCTTTTTTACTTAGCCTTTCGCTATAAAATATCATAGCATCCTTTATCATTATTATGAATTTTGTATATTTTCATATTTCAGACCAGGATTGAGACCTGATGTGACCTCCCTTTAGTGCTTGGACGAAGTTCAGAATGGATGGCAGTTGCCACCATATATAGAGTACAGACAGCGCCCTGATGAAGGTTGCGCTATTTTCATCATATTCTTCAAATTTCCGAAAAGCTCGTGAGTGCTATTCTGGTCACATATATCCTGTTTTATATATAAGAACAAATCCATAAAAATCTCCCAATCTGTACGATACGTAACACAGAAGTCCAATGAAGAAATTGAACAACTGTTACCCTATTGTGATATAACTGTTTTTATTGTTTGATACTAGCAGCCCGTCCCGACCTTGTCCGGGAGCAATCATGGCTCAGGGCCCCCGCCCGCCCTGACATTGTGCACCCTGCCTACGTCACTGCTCACGTCACTTTTTCCTGCTGTAATGCCCTGTTTGGTACCTGCTCAACTTTGTACACTTTTGTCACCTGCACACGTTTCTTTTTGCTCCTGTTAACCTGCCCACGTCACTTTTTCCTCCTGTAATGCCCCGTTTTGTCACCTGCACACATTTTTTGCTCCCCGCTCAACTTTGTACGCTTTTGTCACCTGCACACGTTTCTTTTTGCTCCTGTTAACCTGCCCACGTCACTTTTTCCTCCTGTAATGCCCCGTTTTGTCACCTGCACACGTTTTTTCTCCCCGCTAAACTTTCTACCTGCACACGTTTCTTTTTGCTCCTGTTAACCTGCCCACGTCACTTTTTCCTCCTGTAATGCCCCGTTTTGTCACCTGCACACGTTTTTTCTCCCCGCTAAACTTTCTACCTGCACACGTTTCTTTTTGCTCCTGTTAACCTGCCCACGTAACTTTTTCCTCCTGTAATGCCCCGTTTTGTCACCTGAACACGTTTTTGCTCCCCGCTCAACTTTGTACCTGCACACGGTTCTTTTTGCTCCTGTTAACCTGCCCACGTAACTTTTTCCTCCTGTAATGCCCCGTTTTGTGACCTGCACACGTTTGTTTTTCCTCCGGTACCTGTGGCTAGCTCACCACTCCTCCCCGCCACCGCTCCTCCCTCACGTTTGCTTTGCTGACGACCGCTCCTCCCCGCTGCAGCTCCTCACTGTCTGGCCGCCGATCCTCACCACCTGTCCGCGGGTCATGTCTGCTGCTCCCCCCGCTGATCCTCGCGGCTCCTGTATGCCGCACCTCGCGTGTACGTCGCTCCTGACATCAGCACGCACGTCGCGGCCGGCGCTACTTTCAAGGGACTACTTTTTTTTTAACTTATATTTTTTAATAACGTATTTTTTTTACATTTATGTAGCCTATGTCCATCTGCACACCCTGAAGATTCCAACGATGTCTCGGGTGTGTGGTTTGGCACTGTGGTTCCCGAGTTTACCCGCCTCAAAGCCTGAAAGTTCTTCCTTTATAATAGTAGTATAGATGTATGTCCTCGTAGAGTATAGTTGGGTGTGAGTGTTATTTGAAACACTCTGTTGTATTGTTTTTTGTTCTTTTTCCTTTATGTATGTTTTGAACTTGTGTTTGAGCTAACAATATTTATGTACATATTGTCAAAAAAAATTCTATTGTAAAGTATAAATATATCTATTGTTGGTAAATAAATTATAAACCAAACTGGTCTGTTCTATGGCTCTTAAACACTGTAAGCTAAGTGCTTTTGTTTTTATTTAATCAGTGAAGTTAGTGTTTGGTTTTCTTGTAAGTTTCCTCCCATGGACTCTTCTCCTTAATTGTGTTTCAGGGACACTCTTTTGTTTCTTGTTTCATGACATGCCTTGTATCCATGTGCCAACATACTGATCCCATGCAGCCCTGGAGGTGATAGCCGATGAAACCTGTAGCAATTCCTTCAGTCAGTTCAGCCTTATGAATGACTGTCCCGCTTTCCCTTTGCCAGTCCTCTAAAGCCCATCCGCAGTGGGGTTCACCGGTTTGGTGTACCTTCTTCCCTTAGCGCCCAGCCCTGGGAGTAACTGAGTGTTACACACTGAGCCCATACACTCCTGGTAGTAAAACCACGGGTGTCCCTTTGCCAAACATCTTAGCCAGCTCAGTGCTGGGAGTGATGGGCTCTGTCTCCATGTGCCAGTCCCATGAGCCTCTGCAGCCCAGTGGGGAGAGTGTTTGGGCCCCTGTGGATTTATACCTATTAATGAAAGACCCCAGAAGTGGCATCACTAGGGTGATAATAGGCTCGGTCTCCCTTTGCCAATTTCCAAAGCCTTCGGCGGACTGTCTCTGCATCCTGCTGCTAATACCGCACGCCTGTGCCCTCCTAGAGGTGCAAAGCTCCCCTCCCTGTAACTGTCCTGTCCTAGAGGTGATCAGTTCTCGAACCAGTGCTAATTCTGTTCTTGTAAATTGAATGCTTTTGATTCCTGTGTCAATTCTATACACATCCTACTGTAGAGATTATGGGACCTATATCTGTCTCACTGTCAGTCCCTTAAACTACCCAAACATGACGGTAGACTAAGCATGGGCGAATTTTGCGGATCTCGCGTTCGCGAATTTTGCGGATTTGCGAACTCGCAATCCGCAAAATCCGCGAATTCCCGCGAATTTGCGGATTTTTTTTTGTGTTCGCCCGTGTTTCTGCCAGTTCGCGAGGGTTTTTACAATTTCGCAATTTGCGAACTTACCTGTCGGGTCGCAAGTTACGCGAACTTGTTGTTTCTACGTGTCCAGCCTGTTTGGGACACTCTTCTTCATCACTGCCACTCTCTGTCACCACTGCCACTCTCTGACTACTCATGCCACCCTCTGGCCCACCCATGCCACCCTCTGTTTCATCACAGCACCCTCTGGTTGTCCAGTCAGTGTACATTATTGTGGCAACGCAAGCACACCTTCCCTGCCTCAAGTGACCTGTATTAATTTGGGGCTGATTAATGTGTCACAGAATATTTTTTTAGCTGGCACCTGCTTCCTTAGTGCTTCCTGATTAGTGAACTTTTGCACTTGCTAAGTGCTTTCATTGTTGCAAAATTAGTTACAACACCTGCCCTGCCCCAACTGACAATAATGAATTAGGGGCTGATTAATGGATTTGAACTGCCAGCCTGGCTCCTGCTTGTCTCCCTTAGCTGTAATTCAGGACCTTTGTGGCATATGTGTAACTATTCTGAGGTTCAGAGCAGGGTCACATAATAGTTGCAACTGGCAACTGAACTCTGGAGGGGCCCCTCAGCAAGCACTACAGGAAATGGCTACTAATGATGAGCCTGAACTTTTGAACCTGGTAAGTAGTTTCAGTTTTGATTAGATCGTATTTCTGCAATTTTGCACTTATTTGCGGGGCGCGAAGTTGTACTGGGAAGCCGCAAACTCACGCGAACAGTGCGAGCAGTGCGAGCAAAATCCGCAAAATCCGCGAGCGAAACGGATTTTCCGCCCATGCTTACGGTAGACCACAACCCTGACAGGCTATATATTCCTGTGCCAATGTCCCGAGTGCAGCAAGCCATGACCGCGACTTTGTAACAGGCTATTGAGTTTTAGACTTCACAGGCTCTGCACCCGCACCCTATCCAGCTCTAGACACGTGCCAGTTCCAACTCATCCAAGCCTGCTCTGCACACTCCCTTGCCACTTTAAGGATGTTTCAGATGTGGCCGGCTCTGTACCATGTTCCTGCTCACTGTGTTATGTGCCGAGTGGTCAAAGTGGGCGGTATCGACAGGGCACAGCATGCCCTTACCGCTTTAATTCAATAGATTCTGTTCCCCTGCTTTTCTATTTTATACAAGCATTCCAGGAAGACAGAAATAGCTGAGGCATACAGACAGGCTCAGCGTTTGTGGCCGTTCTGGGACGGGTGGGTGGCAGGGAAGGAAAAGGACTATGTCTTTTCCTTCTTGCCAAGAGACAGTGTCCACTTCTGCTCTGTTGCTGGCAGCTGCCCCCCTCTCCTTTTTAGGTCTTGCGCCTAGCGTTGCAGTGCACAGCATTTCTCGTGCAGCGCAAGACATTTAGTAGGTAAAAATGGGGTTTCAGAAACTGACCTAGAAATGGCACACGCAAGAGCGTGTGCTTTTCCTTTTATGGCACGCTACTTGGCTTTGCGTGCGTGTTTTTTACCAAGAGAGCACACAATATGCCAAAGGCGGGCGCATTGCTCCGCCCATGGCCTATTCGTGTCTATTGCGCGTACCGGCCGTCATGTGGTTACAATTATCATGCCCAGACACGGGCGTGAAAATTTAAACCACATGGCTCGCAGTGGCACGCATGCGCGCACCACTCGTGGGCTTGTTCTTTTTTTTTTTTTGGATCCATTTCTCAGGGAAGCAACTAAATGAAAGAAGCCATGTTTTGTTCACCACTTTCACACCTCCCATTATAGTGATGTTTATAAAACAAAGTCTATCTATTTTTATGTGGATGGCAGACGGTGAAATCGTAAAGCTTCTCAGCAGACAACATTCGTAGCATATACATTGTCACCCATGGAGGTTGCTTTGGTCAGCTGCCTGCCTTCCTTCCAGAATCACCTGTAGCAGATACCCAGACTGTTATCCGATTCTTCGGAAGGCAGATCTGCTCTTTAAGTAAAGTCAACCGCAAGGGCTTTTCAAAATCTGCAGGAAGACAACAGCAACCGCAACAGGCACGACATTTCAGTGTTTTCAAGACCTGTTCTAAGTGAATGGGAGTAACCTTAATGACAGCAATGGGACTAGGGCTGATGACAATTAAAATAGCGCTGATGATACCAATGAGATTAGTGCTCCTGACAACAATGAGAATAGCACTGATGATATCAATGGGACTAGTGCTGATGCCAACACTGAGAATAGCGCTGATGATACCAATGGGACTAGTGCCGATGCCAACAATGAGAATAGCGCTGATGATACCAATGGGACTAATGCCTATGACAACAATGAGAATAGCGCTGATGATACCAATGGGACTAGTTCTCCTGACAACAATGAGAATAGCTCTGATGATACCAATGAGACTAGTGCCGATGTGAACAATGAAAGTAGCACTTATGACAACAATGAGACTAGTGCTGATGCCAACAGTGAGAATAGCACTGATGATAACAATGGGACTAGTGCCGATGCCAACCATGAGAATAGCACTGATAACCATGGGACTAGTGCCGATAACAATGAGAATAGCACTGATGATAACAATGGGACTAGTGCTCCTGACAACAATGAGAATAGCACTGATGATAACAATGGGACTAGTGCTGATGCCAACAATGACAATCGCACTGATGATACCAATGGGACTAGTGCCGATGCCAACAATGAGAATAGCACTGATAACCATGGGACTAGTGCCGATAACAATGAGATTAGCGCTGATGATAACAATGGGACTAGTTCTCCTGACAACAATGAGAATAGCACTGATGATAACAATGGGACTAGTGCCGATGCCAACAATGAGAATAGCTCTGATGATAACAGTGGGACTAGTGAGGATGCCAACAATGAGAATAGCCCTGATGATAACAATGAAAATAGCTCTGATGATAACAATGGGACTAGTGCTATTGGCAACAATGAGAATAGCGCTGATGACAACAATGAGACTAGTGCTGATGACAACACTAATGACAACAACGAAAATAGCTCTGATGATAACAATGAGACTAGTGCCGATGGCAACGAGACTAGTGCCGATCATAACGAGGCTAGTACCGATTACAGCAATAAGAATATCACTGGTGATAACAGGACTAGTGCAGATAGCAAAACTGCATGATTAAGAGACTGTTATTCAGGGTCCGCACTGCTCATTCATAGGAGACACTGTCCTAGACTCACATGTCTCTCATCAGTGTGCACACTGGCCTTTAACGATATTCCTCCAACAGATTCTAGCACATTATTACAGGTAAATATGTTCCTTGTGAGGCCTCCTGACTCCTGCCATTGGAATTTAAGTTCTGCCACTATGTTGATTATAATTCCAGTGCTGGAGCATTGTGCTTTTGGTAACATGAAGCCATCTCGAGCTTTACCTTTACTTGTTTGTTTTTGTGAGTAACGTTAAAAGAGCCAGTATGCGCTGTAGAAAGGACTTTTTCGGTAACAGCAAGCATTTGCAATGCAATAGGTCTCACATTTACGTGAGTTTGACCTATTGGCATTGTAAATGACAATGGCTTTTATATGTTTTAAAAACCAAAACATAAATAAAAGGCAATGTCATTTACAATAAAAATAGCTCAAACTCTCGCAAATGCGAGACCTATTGCACTGCAAATGCCTGTTCCTTTTTTTCTACCTCTCTTTCTGCCTCGCTCCTCCTCACTTACTGAAAACCATGACTTCAAGAAAGGGTTCTCACTCTCTCTTTCCTCCTTTCATTTATTTGTTAACTTATTTGTTCCCCTGTGAAATGGATCCAAAAAAAGAAAAACAATGTTGCTGGATATTTCGTCTTTTTCTTGCATTTTTCTATTCCAAAGTGCAGCCTCTGGACTAAAAGGTTCAAAATATGAAAAACAAATAAAAACTAAATAAAGCAAGACAGAGTGGTCGCAAAGTGGCCAGACTGATTTTATTCACCCCTAAACAAGCGTCAGTTTACAGAGTCTGCCAGTGAAGTGCTACTTTTGTTTTCTCGTCTTTCTTTGAACAACATTATTTTCCCTGGCTGGGGAAGTGAACCATTCCTGGAGGTACTGCAATACCTGCTTAATGGGTGGATTGGAAAACAAACTGTGTAACACAGCTCTGTGTTCAGTGAAGTGGTCTTTTTAAACCATACTGCTTACGTTTTCTAACGATGTAAGCAATGGACATTGAAATTGGTCTCTTCCGGCCCCTGTAGTTATGTCCTTTCAGGCAAAATCACTCACTGATTCCTAAATAGTGAGTGTAAAAGCGTTATGGTAACCATGTTGTTCCTGCTTACATTTCACTTACTTTACTTAGTCTTGCATTCCATATGAGTGTTTGCTTTTTCCAGAATGCTGTTACTTTTTTTTCAGGCAGCATATGGCTCTTGTCTAGTGTGTAATTTGAATTGAGTCGCATCCAAGTGTTTAAAGCGGGCACAATTGGGTTGTAGCCGAAGCCAGTGCAAGTTTCTCTCTGTGGGGCAGTATGGTGTTCAGTGGGGGAGAGGACGTGGCACTATGGCCAGAGCTGCCAAATGTTAACTGAGGAACCAGGTTCCGCCTTCATGACCAGTCCCTCAGACCACTCTCCTGAGGCAGCACATTCCCAAGCTAGACCTTAGAAGGCCCGCAAGACCTTAGAAGCCCAGGTGTCTTAGCTCCAGCAGGTGGACCCTAGCAGTGGCAAGAGTGAGTTAATCTTGAAGGCTTGCCCACCCCAATCCATATGGAAGTTCACCTTGTCTTGCGGGCAGGCCTGTGAAGCAGCATACACTAGAGTAACAGTGACTGTCACTGAGGTCACAGGACCCTTGAGAAGTGCAGACTCTAGGGTGGTGCGAACAGTGTCACTGCACCGGGCGCTGACTTCGGGTGGGAGCATCGTATTTGTAAGTATATTATGGTTTTAAAAGCACTTGCTGCCTCTTTACTGGCCTCCAGCAATTGTTGGCAACAATTTCATAACTCCGGTGATTAATGTTCTTCCTAGAGAGTGATCAGAGTTTTTGTCTATTGGAAGTTTTGACTCCTGGAAAGGTAGCGCATAGAGTTAATGAGCCTGATACAAAGAACATGTACCATGCAGATCACAAAGTGCACATAATGTAAATAGTTCAGTGGGTTACTGCTTTTGTCAGAGAGATCCTTTTGTTGCTTGCAGTTTATAAGTTAAAATCCTAACATAGAACAGTGACCTATTAACTGTCATCTAAGCGCTTCATGCAAACTGCAAGGTATGAATTAGAGCATTATGGTTTTCCCCCCAGCCTTTAATTATCCTACTGTTGCAAAAAGTGTTCATTTGGATAGAAAGGAATTCTGATTATTAAAGAGAACCCCCCAACCATGGTATTTAGTTTGAAAATCAGTGTTTGTGTTTCTCCAGAACAATCACTATTAAACTATACTGCCTACTAGTATGGTTGTCATGTGACTCCTACACCTTGTAGTCCTTTGTCTATTATATAAAATTGTCTATACAGTGATTTACACACGTATGATTAATTTTCTCTGTGTAATGCGTGTAATGTAAATTGCTCTGACACCCTACACTGGTATGAGTGGTGCTGTAAATCAAATGAAATGCATCTGAGAGAGAGTGTGGTTATGGACACTTGAGGGGCACAGTTAAAGGGTGTTAGTGAGGGGATCCGTGGCGGAGGTGGTAATTGGGGGTCACCAACAAAGATTGTTGAGCAGGGCGCCACCAGCGCTAAAGGCGGCCCTGCCCTTGAGGCCAGGCCAACTCACCCATTGGTACCTTCATTAGGCCTTGTTTCAGCAATAGTATCTGCAACTCACCAAGGGTGGGCAACGCAGGATTTGCACGCGCATCAAACTAAGTTGACAAACTTCACAGTCTCTCTGCTTCATGCACAAGCACTTTTAACATTATATATTTCTCAGTTATGTGGCAAATATGGCAGAGCCATAATTATATAGAAAACATTTTGCCAACTAGAATATTTTGCCATTCATGTTCGAACTGCTCTTGTGGAAAAAGGGAGGAGAAGCGCGGATGACAGAAACTCCATGGCTCAAATTGCTTGTGCTTCCTCTTTCAAGTGTATATGGGACATTCTGTGATTGGAAACAGCTTCCACTTTGGGAATCCATTTTAATGTCAATAACTCATAATAAACCTTAAATAATCATGTGTAGCCATTGGTTGAATTAAATAGCATAATAAGCTGTAACTGGTCATTGAAATGCCAAATACAAAAAAATTGTTTGTTTTGCGTATTCGGCCACACCTCTGACTCCGCCCACTGATCCCATCTTCGAGTTATTCCTGCCCTCTGATTCTCTGTCTACAGTTCCCTCACTTTCCCCCCTTTTCGACCACTGTATGTGCCCCAAATGGTGACGGGTACTTTATCCCTGACAACGTGCAGCGCATGGATCACAGGCTCCGCACCTCGGTTTCCATTCCAAGGGCATGCGGGGCCCAGGAGTTGGCGCCCTCTGTATACCGGAGTCAGAGAGCCCAGGCCCTGGAGGTGAGAGGATCTGTACCCCTGGTCTGTTGACTGTTCTCTGGGCTCATGCCGCGCAAGAGATGAAAGGCCTCGTCGTATCCCTGTGCCAACCCCTTTTTCCCAACTAGGCCTGAAGGTGACAGGCTCTGTCTCCGCGTGCCAGTCTCATATAGTATGCAGCTCGACAGGTGACAGTTTTTGTTGTTGTTGTTGCATATTTTCGCGCTATATAAAATATGCAACAACAACAAAAAAACTGTCCCGAAGGTATTGGAGCGCTTTACATAAGCACCATATTTACAATTACACATTCAGGCATGTGGAGATTAAGTGATTTGCCCAGAATCACAGAATGTGGACGCGACCTTGAGGCTCGAACCCCAGCACCAGCGTCGGGTGTTTATGCCGACAGACCAAGGCCTCCTATGTTCATCCAATCCAGTCGCTGACAACTTCGAATCTTTGCGCCGATGGCGCGAGCCAAGGCGGCCCCCATATCCCAGCCCCATACATTCTGCCCGCCCCGTGCCAACGCTCGGAGCTCGCGCAGTCCTTGGGGGGAGCTCCGAATCCCTCTTAAGTACAGGCCTGGCCTCCGGCAGTCCTTCTCTGGCCCGAGTCGCTGCCGTCTCTCCTTTTGTTCTTCTTCGAGAGCGGCGGCATCGGAATGCGCAGGCCCCGGTAGTTAAGTAAACACGGCGCCCAGCACAGCCAGGGTACCGTATATGGACCCGCTGTACAACCGGCGTGCTGCACTTCAGCACCAAATATAGGGGCCTCTCTCCCAGGAGCAGGGCCTGGCGAGCCCACTTCCAAGAGCAGCAATAAACAAGATGCCTTCTTCCCAAGGCGGGGGAGGGGCGGGAGCGAAGACGGCGTCCCGGTTTCACAACCAAACATGTTGATGTTTCGCAATTCGTCTTTCCTTTCTGCTTCGGCAAATGCCCTGCGCTCCAGACCAAGCCAGTGACTAACCGAGCCCTCCCTCTCCTTCCTGCGGCGTATAATGATCCCACATGTTGGCTTGACATATACAATAACAGCTTCAACATGGACAGTTCCAGGAGGGGGAGAAGGACCAGCCGCGTACAAAATCGCTCAAACAGTTGGCCTGATCGGTATACCGACCTCTAGTCTTCTGTCATTGGGCACAAGTCTCACCCCATGCATTTATGCCCCCCGAACTAGCAAAATGCCTGTCGCATCTCTCCTTTGCTGTATTGTTATTGTATAAGTTAAAAAATATGTGATTCATCTCCCTCCCCCCCAAACTGAATGAATACTTCAGAAGCAGTAAAATCCCCACACCTCCCAGTCCCCTGTCTGCTGCAGTGAGTAATCCAGGAGTAGTAATATGATTGCACATTTCCCTTTGACTACCTGTTTTATTTTTATTGCATATGTAGCCAAATGTCTGTCACATTCTGTGAGCAAAGGCCCTCACCCTAGGAGGTCAGAAATCTGTCTGGTGTGGCAGGCTGACAGAGACCAGTCAGCCAACACACCAGAGGCTAATAGGTTTTCAGAGGGCACATGTAAGGTGCCCTCCGTGTGCATGTATGTACAAATCCACCACGGGAATCAGGGTGGGTTTGTAAATATGAGATGTTTGATACAATGCATCCCGATCTTCATTGAAGCTGGGGAACTCGATTTCACCAGTGTCCAGCACATGTTCTAAAATACCTTCCTTGGTCACTTGCACTGGCAGTAATGGAACTGACCAGCACAGGAGCATATCCAGTGCTTCAAATGGGCCAGTATTCACCAGTACTGAGTACCAGCACTTCTTAGATTTATCACTCTTAGTACCAGCACTTCTACACTGCCGAGTAGAGTACCGGTACTCATGAAAAGGTAGGCTTATCGGCTGTGAGTGCTGGTGAGCAGGAGTGGACCGTGTCTCTGGCAGCCAAGGCGCCGCTTCTGTAGCCCCAGCGTAGCTATTCAGCAGGGCTCATTTGAATAATGTCCGGGTGCTCACCATCACACTGTGCTTGACAGAGCAGGGTTGGTTCAGGCCCTGTGTTGTCAATCACATTCACACTATCCTGTGCATTTGTGCAAAAACAGGAATCATGGCAGTCCCCTGGCAGTGGCAATCAGGCTACGGCCAGTCCAGCCCTATTGGTAATTAAAAAAGCCATGTAGGTGAAGAGTATAACATGGCTTTTATCATAATTGAGTCTTCTGTGTGTCTGCTTATGTTTGTCTGCATTTGTATGCCTGTTTTTTGTTAGAAAAAAAGTGAGAGAAAGAGAGAAAGAATCAAAACACTCTCAGGAGGTATTTTAAAGAAAATGGGTGGCACTTTGTGTGTACATGTCTGCTCAGCGACAAAGATTCATAAATAACGTAGTAGGGACTGGGTAGGTGTGTGAATGAGTGGATGGATGAGTGAGCAAGGGTGGATATATAGATGGATGGATGAATAGATGGATGGATGAGTGAAAGCCTGGATGGATGGGTGTAAGAGGGTGGATGATTGGATAAACGGGCGGATGATCAGTGGATAAGTGAAAGATTGAATGGATGAATGAAAAGGAGGGAGGATGGATGAAAGGGTGGGAGGATGGATGAGTGAAAGGAGGGATTGAGTGAAAGTGAATGGAATGAAAGGGACAATGGAATAAAGGAGTGAAAGGGTTGATGGATAGACAAGCAAACAGATTTATGGATGAACAAAAGGGTGGATAAAGAGATAAATGAGTGAAAGGATGAATGGATAGGTTTAGAGATGGATAGGTTTGGATGTGAAGGGTGGACAGACGGAATGGTGAAAAACTGAATGATGCGTGAAAGTCTAATAGATGACAGAATGTAAAGGTTAAATGGTGGACCTCAGCAGGTAAATGATAGGATGAATGGATATATCAATGGCAGAGACAAGAGATATCTTCTGGGGAGGGTCATGATGATTTGCTCCGTGCCATAAGAGCTTTGGTTCCAAGTGGGGGTATTTTCAGTTTCTTCCTACTCACATGCTCAAAAATATACAGTATTGTGCCAAACAACAGCAATTAACAGTATGGCATTAAGAAGGTGCAACTATTGAAAAAAAAAAAGGAAATGTTAACATATTATCTCATTTCTCGTTCATATCGTGTAATGAGTTAACCTACTTTGTTTATATAAACACATTTCTCATGAATTTTGGTATGTGCTGCAACTAATATAGGTCATTTTGTATCATGTCTTGTCCTTAGCCCCGCCCCCTCACTACACCTCTAGCTGATTTTAATGACTACCTGCACTTATTTTTTCCCATTTAAAGCACTGGGCATATCTGTTTGTGCAGGTACACCCTCACATGCAATACCAAGCACCCTGCCTTAGGGCTAAGGCCTGTTGTAAGGGTGACTTACAAGTACTACATCCAGTGTTAGGGGACCTGGCTCACAGGGATGTGTGTCAGGTCGTGTTTTCATCTTTGTCTGCACCAAAACACACAGCCTGCGATAGCAGCTCAGCGCATATTTGGTGAAGGGTCCTTTAGGGTGGCACAATTCGTACCCTCTTTAGTACCTCATGCCCTATGTACCAGGTGTACCATTTACTAGGGACTTTTAGAGGGTACTAAAGGCATTGTCAATTGGGGGAACCACTATACAGTTTTGGGAAAGAGATGTGGCACTGGGGACCTGGTTAGCAAGAACAGCCCTGTCATGTATCATAATCTCTGCAAATCAGCCCGTGCAGAAAATGTCGCAACCACCATCTCTGACGCTCTGAACTGCTCCAAAACACTTTTTGGAACAGTCAAGGAGCTTCAGGCTCAGAGACCCTATCTAGGCCCCCCACTCAATAAACGTCAGTGTAAAGACCTCGCTTCCTTCTTCGTCCAGAAAGTTGAGAAAATCTATCCGGATACTGTCAGCACACAATTTGATAACCCCCCTCCTTCGCTACATGCCAACTCCCTTCAACCAGTATTTACACCACACATAGCGGACTATATCCTCTTTGACGAGGACAAAGTGCTTGATACACTCTCAAACAACCTGGACACATGGCCCCTACTCACCATAGACTCCTTCCAAAACATCCTATATAGCATTAAATCTGGATCATCCAAGGGCCCTCTACCTATTTCTGTGCTCAAGCAGCTTGAGCCACCATCTCTGCTTGCCATTATGAACCTCGTGCCTAAGGCCCAGCCAGGGTCCCTGAGCAACCCAGGGAGCGGAGCCCCCGAGCCCAGCAAGGGCAGGCAGGTGCCCAACCGCGAAGGCTTGGGGCGGGCAGATGGGAGTCCTTTCGGTCCCGACCATCTGGTCGCACGCAATGCTTTCCAATGCTTTCCAATGGGGCGACCAAATGGTCGGGCTGCCCTGGAAGTCCAGATGAGGGCTCATTTGCCTCCCCAATCCCAGCTAGTCTCGCGTTGCGCACAGGTTACCTGAAAGGGGGGTAGCCTTCCTCCGGATTACTAGGGACAAGGTACTCCGCAACCCCTCTCAGCCAAGTGGTCCTCAGCCGGCAGCTGGACGGGTCAGGATGCAGCCCCAGCCCGGGGTCCGTCCCCCGGCCTGCCACGTGGCAGGCTGCCGCAGATTGGATCCTGTGGGCACGGAGAGCCTCCCCCTGCTTGGCTGGGTTCAGGGACTCCCAGGGGCCCCGAGGAGGGTGGTCTCTCCACCCCGGGCTCTGTCCTTGGTCCTGCTGCGTGGAAGAGTGCCGGGACGGGGTCCCATGGGCCCGGGAAGGCTTCCCCTGGGCCTCTGGGCCCGGGAACCCCGGCTGGGTCCAGGGGCCCTGCCAGGCCCCAGGTTGGGTGCTCCAGCCCTGGGCCTCCTCCCCTGTGCTGCCGTCCCACCAAAGGCCTGGTATGGGGTTCCGTTGTGCCTGGGGAGCCCTCCCTGCATGGCTGGTTTCAGGGGTTCTCAGCATCCCTGGGGAGGACGGCCTCCCCACCCGTGCTCTGTCCGCGGTCCTGCCACATGGCAGAGTGCCTGGGATGATGTCCTGCAGGCCTATGGAGGCTTTCCCTGTGCCTTTTGGCCTGGGAGCCCCTGCTGGGTTCAGGAGCCCCGCAGGGCCCCGGGTCGGGTGCTCTAGCCTGGGCCCCGTCCCCCGGCCTGCTGCTCCACCAAGGCCCAGGATGGGGGTCCGTCGGTCCTGTGCAGGCCTCTCCTGCTTGTCAAGGTGTCTGAAACAGGGGATGGCAGAACCTGGGCCTGCCCGCCGGTGCCCCCAGGGGCCCGGGTACGTACTTGCCTCTCAACCCCTTCCCAATGGTCCTTTTTCTCCGAGTTTGCTCAGTCAGACCTCCGTGAGGTCTGGCAATGCTGAGACGGGGGAAGGCAGCACCCAAGCCCGCCCGCCGGGGCCCCCAGGGCCCCTGGTACGCACCTGCCTCTCAGCCCCTTCCTGATGGTCCTTTTTCTCCAAGTCTGCTTGCCCCAGGAGCAGGCAGGGACGCTAAGCCAGCATACCCCCTGCGCAGGGTAGGCTGCCAGGGGATGCCCCAGCCGTACTCTGATCGATTGGGCACTCTCGATCCGTTTAGGGATGGACTGCTTGGCCAGCCTTGGCTGTTGTTTCAAGCAAGGAGCTTCCTCCTTGCATGGACCGTCCAACTCGAGGGCCTGCCGGCTGGCAGGAAGCCCTTCACCCTACCCAGCAGAGGGAAGGTCGAGCGGCCCCGGCAGCTCGTGCCCCCCAGTGGTCCGACCCAAGTGGAAGGGTTCGGGTGGCACCAGCCCCTCAGATGCTGCAGCCAGGCAGGTCCATAGGCCCCACGCACCACGCCGTTGCCCCTCTCCGCCCAGCACATTTCCACAGCAGCTCGGAACGACTGTTCCAAGGGGTGCAGCCACCACCAGGCTTCGGCAACCCTGCGTCTCACTCAGGCTGCGCCTCGGCCCGCCTCTCCCTCCCGGGGAGATGGCTGGGCCCGCCGGTGCCCATGCGACTCCACCTCTCCACACCCTTCCAGCGAGCCCTCCCTCCCAGGCGGGCGGGCTCCTTCCCCTGGCAGGCTCCTGAGAGATGTAGTGGTGCGCAAAGGTTGCCGGTCGAGGAGATGGGCATGCGGCCCCCACCCCATCAGCAGGTGCGTCTATCTGGTTGATCCTGCCAGTAGCATATGCTTGTCTCAAAGATTAAGCCATGCATGTGTAAGCACTCACGGCCTGTCGGGTGACGGCTTTCCGCTGTTCAGAGCGCCGCCGCGGGACACATGCAGGCATCGGGATACTCACTTCCGGCCGGAAGTGGTGTCCCGGTCTAGTCCTTCACCTCGGTGCCTCACCAAGCACTTCCGGGGGAACACGCTTAAAATGCGTGAAACCCGCCGGAGCGGTGCTTCTAATTCATCTGCACATGTGGAGCCCAGCTGCCGTCGGAGGTCCGGTCTTCGGCATTTCGTCTCGTCAGGAGGAACGGCAATACTTCGTGTCACGGTAACGCTTTCAGGGCCTCATGCGTTACGTGACTCCTTGCCGTGTTTTGGCAATCAAGTTACAGCGGCGCAGGAGCGCTTGACATTGCTGTACTTGGGATTGTGCCATTGTTGCTTTCTGCCTTTATTCGGATGCTTGGCCGTGGCGCAGGTGCGCTACCGCCATTTACATTAAGACGCGCAGGTGCGCTTTGACATTGATGCACTTTTGATTTTTGCATTACGTTAGGCAATCGCGCAGGAGCGCTTGTCATTGCAGTACTTTATTCTTATTTAGTTTTGGCAGTCGCGCAGGAGCGCTACTGCTACTTGCCTTCACGCTTTCTGCGTGGTAGTTCTTTACATCGCGCCGCGCTACAGCGCTCACCCTGGAGTTCCGGTTTGTTCCACCCAGACGCAGAAGCGCCTCCTTGTTTCATTTGGTTCTTTGGTGGTTCCGGCGCAGTAGCGCCTCCTTTTTAGGTCGAGCAGACCTAACCCTCAATGCGTGAGCATTGAGGTGTCTGCTTCAGACCTATTGTGGCCCGTTAGTGAGAATGCTGGAAAAAGGTACACCAATCTGTTACGAGCTCGCAGTTTTCACCGCGGGAGCGCGCGTCTGATCCGCGCATGCGCAGAGTCCCCGCGCATGCGCAGAGTAACTCACAGCCCATGCACAGACGCAGGCAGGCAGCCCCCACCCCTCTGCATGCATGCACACACAGGCGAGCGCATGCACACGCAGGCACACAGACACTCGCTCACACACACACACACACACCCCCCTCCCCCACAGTCACACGCACGCACACAAAGCCCGCCCGCACTCGCGCGCGCACATGCTTTCCCCCGCCTCCCCCCTCCCCCGCTCAGCAACCCACTCACCGGCTTCCTTCGTGCGGCGGCTCTCCTCAGCTGCAGGGCCCGGCAGCAGGACTCTTCTTCCCTCCTTCGGCACCGGGGCGCAGGGTAGGCTCCTGCCTGCTCCGGTGCTCCAAACACGGCGGCTCCGTCCAATCGCGGCTCTTCCGTGGGAGGCGGGGTAGGCTCCCGCCCTCCTACTTCCTGTTTCCTGTTGTCGCGCCGGCCTGCCTGACTTCCTGGTCGCAGGCCGGCAGAGTGACGGAAGGCGGTGACTTGCGGTATTTATTTACCGTACTGGATGCAGGGTTGTCTGAGAAATGTTGCCTCAAAGCACGTCTTGTTTAATCTATAGGAGTGTATATATAGTAAAATGACGGCCACAGTGGACATGTATGGGTTTGATTTTAAGCGAAGTACGTGAAGGGGAATTTACGTTGACCATGTCAATGCCTTAGTGCTAAAATAAATTGCGGCGGGTATGTTCAAATGTGCTTTATTTTTTCCTGCCTGTAATGTTTTACATCTCAGCTATGCAAACAGATAATCTTTCCATCTTTTCTCTATACTTCTCCCTTCTAGTCTTTTCTCTCCGATGTTTACCTATGCCCTCTTCACCATCCTTTGTCTACCGTGTCTCCTCACTCCTTTTTGCTGCATTTTGTGATGTTACTTGCTGTTTTGCGGCCACAGTGGACATGTATGGGGTTTGATTTTAAGCGAAGTACGTGAAGGGGAATTTACGTTGACCATGTCAATGCCTTAGTGCTAAAATAAATTGCGGCGGGAATGTTCAAATGTGCTTTATTTTTTCCTGCCTGTAATGTTTTACATCTCAGCTATGCAAACAGATAATCTTTCCATCTTTTCTCTATACTTCTCCCTTCTAGTCTTTTCTCTCCGATGTTTACCTATGCCCTCTTCACCATCCTTTGTCTACCATGTCTCCTCACTCCTTTTTGCTGCATTTTGTGATGTTACTTGCTGGTTTGCTGCTGTTCTCCTGTTACGTGCATTTCTTGAGGCGCTGTTTTTCCCTTGTTAAATGTGTTTCTCCAGACTAGGGTTTCTCGGTTTGCTTATTTAGTGCTCTGATGTTTTGCGGCCACAGTGGACATGTATGGGGTTTGATTTTAAGCGAAGTACGTGAAGGGGAATTTACGTTGACCATGTCAATGCCTTAGTGCTAAAATAAATTGCGGCGGGAATGTTCAAATGTGCTTTATTTTTTCCTGCCTGTAATGTTTTACATCTCAGCTATGCAAACAGATAATCTTTCCATCTTTTCTCTATACTTCTCCCTTCTAGTCTTTTCTCTCCGATGTTTACCTATGCCCTCTTCACCATCCTTTGTCTACCGTGTCTCCTCACTCCTTTTTGCTGCATTTTGTGATGTTACTTGCTGGTTTGCTGCTGTTCTCCTGTTACGTGCATTTCTTGAGGCGCTGTTTTTCCCTTGTTAAATGTGTTTCTCCAGACTAGGGTTTCTCTGTTTGCTTATTTAGTGCTCTGACATCCCCTTGGGTAGAGTAGCACTATAAAAATGTTTAAAAAACGTAGAAATCTAGCCACAATGTGTAGTTGGAGCGAGATGTAGTCTTTACATGGTTGTTTATGGAACCAGCAGGTGTGTTTGTGTGAACAGCATGGCTAGAGTGACAGTGAGTGCAGAGTGACAGTGAGTGCAGAGTGACAGTGAGTGCAGAGTGCGTGCAGAAACAGTGAGTGCAGAGTGACAGTGAGTGCAGAGTGAGTGCAGTGACAGTGAGTGCAGAGTGACAGTGAGTGCAGAGTGACAGTGAGTGCAGAGTGACAGTGCGTGCAGAGTGACAGTGCGTGCAGAGTGCGTGCAGAGTGACAGTAAGTGCAGAGTGCGTGCAGAGTGACAGTGAGTGCACAGTGAGTGCAGAGTGACAGTGAGTGCAGAGTGAGTGCAGTTACAGTGAGTGCAGAGTGACAGTGAGTGCAGAGTGACAGTGCGTGCAGAGTGACAGTGCGTGCAGAGTGACAGTGCGTGCAGAGTGACAGTGAGTGCAGAGTGCGTGCAGAGTGACAGTAAGTGCAGAGTGCGTGCAGAGTGACAGTGAGTGCAGAGTGCGTGCAGAGTGACAGTGCGTGCAGAGTGACAGTGCGTGCAGAGTGACAGTGCGTGCAGAGTGACAGTGCGTGCAGAGTGACAGTGCGTGCAGAGTGACAGTGCGTGCAGAATGACAGTGAGTGCAGAGTGACAGTGAGTGCAGAGTGACAGTGAGTGCAGAGTGCGTGCAGAAACAGTGAGTGCAGAGTCAGAGTGAGTGCAGAGTGACAGTGAGTACAGAGTGAGTGCAGTGACAGTGCGTGCAGAGTGACAGTGCGTGCAGAGTGACAGTGCGTGCAGAGTGACAGTGCGTGCAGAGTGACAGTGCGTGCAGAGTGACAGTGCGTGCAGAGTGACAGTGCGTGCAGAGTGACAGTGCGTGCAGAGTGACAGTGCGTGCAGAGTGACAGTGAGTGCAGAGTGACAGTGCGTGCAAAGTGACAGTGAGTGCAGAGTGCGTGCAGAGTGACAGTGAGTGCAGAGTGCGTGCATAGTGACAGTGAGTGCAGAGTGAGTGCAGAGTGACAGTGAGTGCAGAATGACAGTGAGTGCAGAGTGACAGTGAGTGCAGAGTGCGTGCAGAAACAGTGAGTGCAGAGTGCGTGCAGAGTGACAGTGAGTGCAGGGTGAGTGCAGAGTGAGTGCAGAGTGACAGTGAGTGCAGAGTGACAGTGAGTGCAGAGTGACAGTGAGTGCAGAGTGACAGTGAGTGCAGAGTGACAGTGAGTGCAGAGTGACAGTGAGTGCAGAGTGCGTGCAGAGTGACAGTGCGTGCAGAGTGACAGTGAGTGCAGAGTGACAGTGAGTGCAGAGTGCGTGCAGAGTGACAGTGCATGCAGAGTGACAGTGCGTGCAGAGTGACAGTGCGTGCAGAGTGACAGTGCGTGCAGAGTGACAGTGCGTGCAGAGTGACAGTGCGTGCAGAGTGCGTGCAGAGTGACAGTGAGTGCAGAGTGACAGTGAGTGCAGAGTGACAGTGCGTGCAGATTGACAGTGCGTGCAGAGTGACAGTGCGTGCAGAGTGACAGTGCGTGCAGAGTGCGTGCAGAGTGACAGTGCGTGCAGAGTGACAGTGCGTGCAGAGTGACAGTGCGTGTAGAGTGACAGTGAGTGCAGAGTGACAGTGAGTGCAGAGTGACAGTGAGTGCAGAGTGACAGTGAGTGCAGAGTGACAGTGAGTGCAGAGTGACAGTGAGTACAGTCACTCAGCACCACCACATTATCACTCAGAACCACCACAGCACAAATATGTTCTCTCAATGTTTCAAGCTTTATTACAAATGTCACAAAAAGATGTTCATATTTCACTTCTGTTCTTGGATTTCGTTACAATAAAATACACTGAACATAATCTTCACAAAAGTTATTTACAAAAGTTTAAGCTATTGCCATTATAAATTACAATCACTTTTATTAAGTATTAAAAAAAATTAAAAGCCATTGTTATTTGTAATATCAATACATCTAAGTCACGTAAATACAAATGTTGCATTACAAATGCTATAGGTGTCACATTTGCGAAAGTTATAACTATTGGCATTGTAAATGACAAAGCTATTAATTTAGCTATTTTCAAAACCAACACATAAATGAACATTTGGTGAATTTCCATTAAAATATTTGACTTTTTTACTAAGATATTATTATACTTTTTTTATGCAAAGAAAATTTAGATACTGCATAAATAACTTTAATAAAAGATATTTTATATGTAGCTTTTTATGTAAAAACATAACTATAGCATAAAGCAAAAAACAATTGCCATTTACAATGCTAATAGCTCAAACTTAAATAATGCGAGACCTATTGCATTGCAAATGCTTGTTGTTTTTGTTGCCAAGGCCTCCAGGCTCCGGGACACCTCGGCATTACCATCTTCATTGAGCCAACCCGAGCAACAACCAGTGGTGAGTGCCAGGGACAGGGGCTCCTGTCTGCATGTGTTTGATGGCGTGTATTCTGCGCAAGCCTAGTGTTAAGTCCTAAATTGGGCCTTTCTTGTTCCCTCAGTTGTGCCAAGACCCTGCCCAAAGTCCCTACCACCAGAGGCCACTCCTCCTACTCATTTGGCCCCCATCCCTGGATCCATCCCATCCTTGTCGGGTGTTACTCCCCGCGGGGGTTGGTTGGGATCAGGGGCGGTGGTTTCTGTCGTCTCTGCAGAATTACTTCACAAGCCCAGGTGAGTCTTGTGAGGTACCTGACAGAATTAGAAGCCCACGTTCATAAATTCTGGCCAGACGACATGGGAGACCCGGAGGTAACCCTGCAGGACATAGCAGCCTTGCTGGCTGCCATGCAGGCAGAGAACCTCAGCCTACGCCGCGATATGACGGCCCTACAGGGCCAAGTGGCGCTGGCTTCACCAACCCTTGGGGAACCACTCCTAGTTCCAGAACCAGACAAGAGGGGTTGCTTAGACCGCCTACGTTCTCCTTTGGAGGGTCCTCCTCTGCCACCGGTCAGGACACAGCCATCCAGGTCATCACGCCTCACCCGGTGCAACTGGCTCCACCCGAACGCTTCTATGGCGACAGCACCAAGTATGGCGTCTTTATCCACCAATGCCATCTGCATTTCATGGCCAGAACAGCTGCCTTCCCTGATGATGCATCAAAGGTGGCGTTTATACTGTCCTACATGGGCGAGGACGCCGCGCAGTGGTCCATCTCGCTGGTTGAAAACGACGACCCCATGCTAAACCACTTGCCAACGTTCAAGGAAACCATGCGACGGATGTTCGCTCGCCATACGTTTGTACAAGCCGCAGACAACCAGCTGCTCGGGTTAAAGCAAGGAAACAACGACCTGCTCCACTACATCACGACCTTCAGCCGCCTAGTTATCGAGGCGCAGTGGCCTGAGGACAAAAAGGTGTCAGTGTTTTACCGAGGGTTGAGGGATGACCTGAAGGACCTTATTTCCCAACACCCCGACCCTCCAGACATGATAGGACCATTCATCGACATGGTGGTTAAGATGAACTTCCGGTTGCAGGAGAGGAGAACTGAAAAAGGGAAAAACAGCGACAACCGTTTCCTCCCGTTGGCAGAGAAGGTCTCCGACAAAGGCAAGGAGGAGGTACCTTCGCCTAGCGACACCCAGGAACCAATGCAGATCAGCAGCATCAGAGGGGCCTTAACCAGCCAAGAGAGAGAAAAAAGGAGGAAACAGAACCAGTGCCTCTATTGCGGAAAGAGCGGTCACTTCGTCAGGAAGTGCCCGGTGAAACCGAGCCGCACACGGAACAAACGGCCTTTCACCTTGCCCATCGACAAAGGAAACAAGGCGGGAAACGAGACAACCCAGTAGACATGGGGGTCCATCCTCTGGGTTTTTCTTCCTGCACTACAGCGATCCCTGCAGTCTTCGATGGCAACCATCACATAGGCATGGAAGTGACCTTGCGGAACCGAACAGGCGCCTCCTGGAATGTCATCGCGAAGCCTGATTCTGGAGCCACCGGCATCTTTATCGACACCGTCTATTCACAAACCCTGGGAATGAGCATGGTGCCTAAAAAAACAACCAGAAACGGTAAAGGCCGTCGATGGTACGGATCTGACCTCTGGTCTCATCAGGCATTAGACCAACGCCATGACAATGCGCTTCACGAACAATCATGGCGAATCCATCAGCTTTGACGTCATAGACGCACCTCAGTTTAAGGTCATCCTGGGACTGCCATGGCTGGTAAACCACAATCCCCGAGTCGACTGGGTATCTCGGGTAATCAGTCTGGATTCGGAACACTGCTGTAGCACCTGCTACGAAGAGGACAACATGCATGGTATCCGTTCCATACAAGCTCGGTCGTTGCCAGGACCAGGCATGGGTATGGTGTCTCAGGCCAAAGTACCAGAGGACTATCAGGATCTGGCAGAAGTGTTCGATAAAAAGGGAGCCAACACCTTACCACCGCATCGTTCCTTCGATTGTCGGATAGATCTGATACCCGGCTCTACGTTGCCCTGTAGCAGGATCTATTCGCTTACCGAAAAGGAGAACGTCCATCTACGTTCCTATCTGGATGAGTACTTGGAAAACGGGTTCATCCGCCATTCCAGGTCCCCGGTGTCATCTCCCCTTTTCTTCGTGTTGAAGAAGGAAGGGGACCTGAGGACCTGCATCGACTTTAGGGCAATGAACACCATTACGGTAAAGAACCAAAACCCCCTCCCGCTCATCTCCAACCTCCTGGACCAAGTCAAAAACGCCTCCATTTATACCAAACTGGATCTGCGGGGTGCCTACCATCTGGTCAGGGTGACGAATGGAAAACCGCCTTCCGGACCAAGTTCGGCCTGTTTGAGTACCAGGTCATGCCTTTCGGACTCTGCAACGCCCCCGCAGCGTTCCAGTACTTCATAGATGAAGTACTGAGGGAGTTCCTCGACGTCTTCTGTATCGTGTACATAGACGATATCTTGATCTTCTCACAGACCATCACCGAGCACGTACAGCACGTACGTTCGGTTCTACGACAACTAGGGAAACACCGACTGTACGTGAAACTGGAGAAAAGCATATTCCACGTTACCTCCGTGGAGTTCCTGGGGCATGTCATCACCCCAGCCGGCATACAGATGGATAACAAGAAAGTAGAGGCCATCCTTCTTTGGCCAACGCCGGACTCCGTGAAAGGGGTACAACGGTTCTTGGGGTTTGCACACTACTACCGCCGTTTTATCACTGGGTTCTCCAGTTTGGTGGCACCTATCTCGCGCTTATTGCGCAAAGTACAGCGTTTTTGTTGGGACCAGAAAGCAGACTACGCATTCCAGGAACTAAAAAGGCGGTTCACTACAGCCCCGGTGCTGATACATCCAGACGCCGAACAGCCTTTCGTGGTAGAGGCAGACGCCTCGAAGGACGCATTGGGAGACGGACTGCTACATCCGGTGGCCTTTTATTCTAAGAAACTACAGCCGGCAGAAAAGAACTACACAGTGTCAGACAGGGAGCTCCTGGCAATCAAGACAGCGTTCGAGGAATGGCGGCATTACCTGAAGGACGCAAAACACACGGTCACCATCTACACGGACCACAGGAACTTGCAGTTCTTACGCTCAGCACGCGCCCTTACCGCCCGACAGTTACGATGGTCCCTGTTCTTTAATGAATACAACTTCACCATTACCTACCGACCCGGCAAGGACAACGCCAAGGCGGATGCTCTCTCAAGATTGGATGAGTCCGAGGATGCCACAGAAAACACAGAACCGGTTCCCGTCATCTCGGACGACCACTTCCAGGGAGTAGTGGCCTTCACGGATTTCATGACCCAGTTACGGAAGGACACGGACGGAATAGATCCAGCGGCTCTAGTACATGGACACAAAGGCGTGGTTCGTGAAAACGGATTCCTGGCTAAAGGAAACAAGTTGTACCTGCCTAGGGAACCCTGTCAACAACGAGCGATCCAGATGTGTCATGACCACGTTATCTCTGGCCATCCGGGATACCACAAAACGCTTGATCTGATACAAAGACAGTTCTGGTGGCCAACAGTAGAAACCGACACAAGAAACCACGTCTCCCGTTGTACCATATGCCTACTCGGCAAGAACAGGTCTGAAACCCCAGTGGGCCTTCTCCGTCCCATCCCGGTGCCACCGTATCCTTGGCACACCATTTCTATGGATTTCGTGGTGGAGCTTCCACTGACCAAAACCGGCAATACCACAGTTCGAACCGTGGTGGACCACCTCACCAAGATGGCTCATTTCATACCTCTGCCCAAGATTCCTACCGGGGCTGAACTGGCTTTGGTGTTCGTTAACAACGTGGTTCGCCTCCATGGCATTCCTGAGGTGGTGATAACGGACCGGGGGTCGCAGTTTGTGTCCCGTTTCTGGAGGGCGGTGTGCAGAACCATGGAGACGGACGTTCGCCTCTCTACCGCCTACCACCCCCAGACTGACGGACAAGCAGAAAGGACCAACCACACAATGGAGCAATACCTGCGCTGTTTGTTGCTCACGGTCGAGAAGGAATGGTCCGATGTGCTGTAGAGGACAGAATACGCATACAACAACAGCAAACATTCGGCCATCGGGATTTCCCCCTTTTTCTGCCTCCAAGGTAAACACCCCCGCACATCGGCATGGAACGTTCCAGCGGATAGCCCTTTGCCCACGGTGCGGGCTTATCACAAGTCACTGTGTCAGCTCTGGCAACAAGCCCGGTTCAAGCTGGCCAAAGCTAAAGAAACCTACAAAGCACACGCTGACCCTCACAGGCAAAAGGAACCCGAGTTTCCCACCGGCGACAAGGTCTGGCTCTCCATTCGACATCTCAACGTGCATGGTCCCAAGAAATTGCTGCCTCGGTTCGTGGGTCCTTTTGCCATTGAGAAGGTGATCAACCCCGTGGCCATGAGATTGTCGCTCTCGGCTCACATGAGGATGCACCCGGTCTTCCTTGTCTCTCTTCTGCGTGCGGTCCATCCTGACTGCACCATTTCCTCTCCTCCTTCTCCGGTGGTAGTGGAGGACCATGTGGAATATGAGGTCAGGGCCATTCTGGGTTCCCGTTGCACCAGGGGGCGGTTGTTTTACCTGATAGACTGGAAATGTTACGGTCCAGAGGAAAGGTCCTGGGAACCTCGGTCCCATGTTCGTCATGCCCCTGTTCTGGTCCGTGCTTTCCATCTGAGCCACCCCCTGAGCCCGCGCCCTGCTTCCTTTCTCTGACTCCCGGGTGGGGGTTCTGTTTTTAGGGGGGGGGGGGTACTGTCGGGTGGCGGCTTTCCGCTGTTCAGAGCGCCGCCGCGGGACACATGCAGGCATCGGGATACTCACTTCCGGCCGGAAGTGGTGTCCCGGTCTAGTCCTCCACCTCGGTGCCTCACCAAGCACTTCCGGGGAAACACGCTTAAAATGAGTGAAACCCGCCGAAGCGGTGCTTCTAATTCATCTGCACATGTGGAGCCCAGCTGCCGTTGGAGGTCCGGTCTTCGGCATTTCGTCTCGTCAGGAGGAACGGCAATACTTCGTGTCACGGTAACGCTTCCAGGGCCTCATGCGTTACGTGACTCCTTGCCGTGTTTTGGCAATCAAGTTACAGCGGCGCAGGAGTGCTTGACATTGCTGTACTTGGGATTGTGCCATTGTTGCTTTCTGCCTTCATTCGGATGCTTGGCCGTGGCGCAGGTGCGCTACCGCGATTTACATTAAGACGCGCAGGTGCGCTTTGACATTGCTGCACTTTTGATTTTTGCATTACGTTAGGCAATCGCGCAGGAGCGCTTGTCATTGCAGTACTTTGTTCTTATTTAGTTTTGGCAGTCGCGCAGGAGCGCTACTGCTACTTGCCTTCACGCTTACTGCGTGGTAGTTCTTTACATCTGGCCGCGCTACAGCGCTTACCCTGGAGTTCCGGTTTGTTCCACCCAGACGCAGAAGCGCCTCCTTGTTTCATTTGGTTCTTTGGTGGTTCCGGCGCAGTAGCGCCTCCTTTTCGTTTTTGTTGCCAAGGCCTCCAGGCTCCGGGACACCTCGGCAT
The DNA here is from genome assembly GCF_964263255.1 of Lissotriton vulgaris. Taxonomy (NCBI): domain Eukaryota; kingdom Metazoa; phylum Chordata; class Amphibia; order Caudata; family Salamandridae; genus Lissotriton; species Lissotriton vulgaris. Next base: position 1,140,983,434 of record NC_141685.1, on the reverse strand, counting down.
TACCATCTTCATTGAGCCAACCCGAGCAACAACCAGTGGTGAGTGCCAGGGACAGGGGCTCCTGTCTGCATGTGTTTGATGGGGTGTATTCTGCACAAGCCTAGTGTTAAGTCCTAAATTGGGTCTTTCTTGTTCCCTCAGTTGTGCCAAGACCCTGCCCAACGTCCCTACCACCAGAGGCCACTCCTCCTATTCATTTGGCCCCCATCCCTGGATCCATCCCATCCTTGTCGGGTGTTACTCCCCGCGGGGGTTGGTTGGGATCAGGGGCGGTGGTTTCTGTCGTCTCTGTAGAATTACTTCACAAGCCCAGGTGAGTCTTGTGAGGTACCTGACACGGCCGGTACAGTGAAACTGCGAATGGCTCATTAAAGCAGTTATGGTTCCTATGATCACTCCATCTGTTACTTGGATAACTGTGGTAATTCTAGAGCTAATACATGCCACTGAGTGCTAACGTCCTGGGATGCAGTGTATAGATAGGGGGGTTTACCCAAACATAGTCACTGGGCCCTGGGCTTACTAAGTACTAGGAGGAGGGGGTCTCAGCGTGAGTGTGTGATAATACAAACAATTCACAAAAATAATCACAAAGACATTGAATGCATCCACATTGTTTTAATCACAATGGGAGTGCGTATATTAAATATAAATATACTGAACACTTGATCAATATGTAAGCAGTTGTACAGTGCACCAGGGAGGGAGGGGAGAGTGTGATCAGGTGAGGATGGTGTAATGGGAAGGAATTAGTGACAGTAAAATCAACCAATTAACACAACTTGGTTGGCGAGTTATATGCTATATACAAAACAAAGGACCATAGGTTCAAATTATGAATCAGAACATATCATACTTCACATAGTACAATCAATGTGAAACTAATGGCGTGAAGTTAATGATGAAAACAGGTAGTTGTCGACGTTTCGACCCTCGAAATGACGCAGGGATTAGTGGTGCCCTTGCAATGGGGTCTTCATCAGGACAAAACACGGGGCAGGCAACCTAATTAATGTATATAAAGAAAGAGCCATATTCTTAAATAAAGGGATGTGCCTCAATTTATACATTGAAGACCAATAAAAGCACACTGATCCATTTGAGGATCTACAATGGGGGTTAACGCGTAGTATGAGTCAGGCGTTACCTTAAACAGGGGAATCAGAGATTGGATAGGACTATAGTATAAAGGAATGAATCATACATCATGGTGATATAAATTCAGCAATTTGTTGGGAAAAAGCGATTGGAGCCGTCAGCTGGCCCTGGTGGTAGGTGAAGACTTGGGCAGTATCTACAACAAGGGGAACTCAGGAAAACATAGTAATTGATTAGTTATCAAGCTTTACCTCTGTATACAAATAGAGTAGCACAAGTTCAAAGAATGTAGTGGTGGAGGGATCGCTTCGCAGTGTCTGAAACAGAACACGGAGAGTGGGTCTAACATAAGCTTGTGAGTACGCAGGTAAATTAACACGAGGCCCAAAAATGTGGTTGTCAGGAGATAATTCAGTAGTGTCTGAATTAAATATTGGGTGATACGATAATTAATCAGGCTGGGATGACCTGTGGAGGAAAAGGATGTAAGAAGCGGGCTTACCCAATAAATGAGTTTGACACGCGTTCACCAGTGTTAATCTGGGAGATCACGGAATAAGAGTCCTCCGGTCAAACGACTCCGATGTATCTCTCGGGCAAAGAATGGAGGGACCATTATGTAATGTACTGTTTATTACCAAGGGAAACGAGGGTTGCGGAGTGGTGTCTCACAGCCATAACGCGAAGCAGGGCTGGGCGCGCGCAACGGCTGGACGAGGCGCCTTCCTCTGGGGAGGCGGCCTCTCTGGATGCAAGCCGCACCCATCCTGTGGATCGCCCCAGCTGCGGTGATCGCCTCTCCCCATGCCCCCTCCCCAGGGGCAAGGGGCTGGCATTCTGCCTCGGCCGGCGCCTAGCAGCTGACTTAGAACTGGTGCAAACCAGGGGAATCCGACTGTTTAATTAAAACAAAGCATCGCGAAGGCCCAAGGTGGGTGTTGACGCGATGTGATTTCTGCCCAGTGCTCTGATGTCAAAGTGAAGAAATTCAATGAAGCGCGGGTAAATGGGGGGCGTAACTATGACTCTCTTAACCTATTCTCGGCTGTAGTGCCCTTTACCTCCCAGTGGTCCCGCCGGTAATTGCTACTGTAGTGCTAGACTCTACGTAGAGAAGTCTATAGAGACAGGCCAAACAAGGTTCTATCATGGCAGCAAGCGTGATAGTGAGAAATGGCGAAGAAAACAAACCCAATTCCAGATGGGGTAGTTCCTGGAGAATAAAAACCCTGTTAAGATGGCGTAAGGAGGTGCTGTCTTTCCCAGAAATCATTAACCTCACTGAATTTGACAGACCAGCACCCGCTACAAACAATGCAACAAGCAACAACGATTCAGATCACAATATAGGCCTTTTTTTATTTTTTTATTTTTTGGAAACCTTTATTGTGCAACATAGGCATACAGGTACGGGCCCACAACCATTCTGGCCGGCCTCGAAATCGAGTGGTAGCACAAAAGGCAAAGTTGAAACAGCTCAGCAGTCCCAGAGACGAGAAGCAGCTATTATCCGAAACATCACATATGGAAAAAGAGGGACCACTGAGTACAGGATAAATGAGGTTAGTTTTAAAAGTTTTAGGTAAGAAGGATCAGACGCATTCACTCCACCGAAAGCACATAGCGGGCAATGATCCCAGCAGATTAGCAACAAACAAAGTAGCAATCGGAGGATCGCCATAAAAATACACTTCAGGATAATAGCATACATTACGGTACATACTGGTCATTACCCGCCCCATGAACGTGGAACACCTTGACTAATGTTAGTGGTAAGACTAACAACAGAAACAATAAGCAGCGCTACACCTAGCCACCAAACTGACCCAAGAGAAGAAGGAAAAAGTGAGAAGAATCAAGAAAGAGAGGAGAGAAATAAGGCCCATAGAAACTAAAACGAAACAGAAAACCCACCCTCAAACCCCCCACCCCGCACGCATGCAGAGGCTACGGCCTACCCCCCCCCCCCCCCTAGCAGTGTGCCTGTCGCCCAAAAACCGAGACCCGAAATTTAGATTCAGAGAAGGGAAAAAGGGAAGGAAAAAAGAAGATGTAAAGAAGAATGGAGAAAGAAAACCATCAACAGATATAGTTTCAGCCGCCCGCCCCCGGACCCCGCAACCGATAAGATACCAACGGTCGACTTAGTCAATGTCCCGCTTGTCCCACATAGTCCCAGCAATATGAGCAGTAGCAATCCAAGAAACGTCCTCAACCTTGCCCCCTGCGATCAAGTTGGTCGATGGAGTCCAGCAGTCCGGCCGGCGTCGTGGATGATAAAGGCGCCCGGGATGGCCAACACAGAATGGGGGGTCGTCCACCAAAGTCTACAAAGACCACCGCTGCGTGTCCGAGAACGATACAAAAAGGATCAAGGCAAAGCAGTAATCCCCCGGAAGCAGCAGGCCAGAGCGATAACACCAGCTCTAGGAAAGGATGAAGAGTCACGCCACCAGAACACAAAGGAGTTGTCAAACATGGCGTCCGCGGACGATACACCAACCATTGCATGAAACCACGAACACCAGACCTCTTCCGGACCACTGCGGTCAGCACTTCGGCGGAATCAGAATTGTGATCTTCCAACGCCTCCATATGCACCTGGGTAGGCAGTTCACTGTGGTCTGGTGCAGGGTGTGGCGCAGTGTGCAGCACTTGAGGGCAACCACGGCCAACTGGAGTAATAACATCAAGCCGGCTCCCCAGATCTCGGGCATTATCATGAAGGGCAGCTCTTACAGTCTCTAGAGCGCCCAAAACATCACAGATCCCCAGCGGTGTCTCAGGAAGAGAGGATGCAGCGGTGTCCTTCACCCAAGGCTCACGGACGTGTAGCAGCTCTTGAAGCCGGTCGCCATTTTCACTCGTTAACAGCAAACCACTCCGCCGATAATCCGCAAAGTACAGCCGGGCCAGAGACATGGGGGCAACTGACTGCATTGCATTACCAGCTGATACGATGTCGGCAAGTATCCGGATCCTCGGTTGTGATCTGAGGTCTCCACTTTCAAGCGCTGAATGCGCGATGCATAAAATGGCGTCCGTTACAGAGCAGGGGTAACAAAGAAGCTGTTCGGGCCACTTTCAAGCCGGGAAACGATACAATGTATTCTCCGTAGGTACAATGTGTCCAGGCGTGCAAGATCGCAGGGCGGAATGAAGCGCTGCAGCGAGAGGCACAGCGCGACAGTCTCTCACCGGCCGATCGACTCCGCCTCTTCTGCGATGGCCGCTGTTGTTGTGGCCGGGTCCGGCCGTCCCCCACAGACAAAGACCTGGTCTCTCTGCCGCGAAGGGCCGGGGAAGAAGCGAGGATGTTTCAACACCGATATCGCCTGTAACGAGCCAGGAAACACACCATTGTACTCGGGATCGTTTCCCCGTTCCACTCGCTGGGCTCAAATGCAGGATAGAGTGCAGGATGCTGAAGGAAAGCGCGAAGGTCAGCGGAGCCGAGAGTCTAGGCGGCCATCGCGGTTGCAGGCTAGGCTCCTTCCCGATATAAGCCTTTTTAAAAAAAATATATATATTTTTTTCATTAAAGTTTTTTATTACGGTAGGTGCAATACAACAGTAAAACACAATACAGAAGTTCCGTACAGAGACACAGTGCAATGTTATAAAGTGCAGTCCAACATGGGCATATCCATTACAGTGAGCGGCGTATTATCAACAAAAAAATCTTGTAACAGTATATTGGCAATTCGGTACTCCCCAAGAGCATATTCCCCCAGGTGGGTAAGTCGAGGAGAGGAAAGCCCCAGGGGGCCAGGGGGCGTAGGGATGCACCAGGAAAAGAGCAATTTGGAGCCCGGCGCAAGCCTGCACCAGCGGCCGCCGCGGACCAGAGGCCGGCGGGGAGCACGGGAGAGGCCACGCCAAGAGCGGGGGACGCAGGAGTTAGGGGCAGGATCCCATCCAGCCCAGCACACAGAAGGGCTGGCCAGAACCAATCTCCACATCGCCATCCCAGAAACACTACCCTCCGCGGGGCAAGCAGCAGAGGCACCGGGTGAGTGGCCCAGGAGCAACAGAAGCACCGGGGGGAGAAAGGAGCATATGGGGGATCACGCACTGGCCGCCGCGGACCCGGGCCTGGCGGGGAGCGCAGGGGAGGCAGTTCTGCTAGGAGGGGAGCGGGACAGGAGATAGGTGACCAGGGGGCCCCAAATGTCGACAGGACGAGATTTAGCCGGTGACAGGTCCCAGAATTCAGAGAGGAGTGTTTGACAGCGGGTGGCATCCTCCAACCAATGTGCAACTACAGGGGCAGGCCTACGGCCCCAACACATCGCCACCCTACGTCTAGCCAACACCAAGAGCATCGAAACCAGACGGCGCGAGATATCAGGGCAAGGTTTAATGAAGCCAAGAAGACAGAGAAGGGGATCAGGGCGAACAACCGTACCAGTGATTTTCACAGTTCAGAGAGGGGTTATTCGTATTCAGAATAGAATGGCGCACAACATGTAGTGGTTGAGTGGTCACAAGAAAGTAGTTATGGTTGGTGCTGCTTGTGCAGAGAGAACCCTAAAACTCTGCAACCAAAGGGTGTGAGAAGTTGGCCTGATATATAATGTTCACTATTCTAGTGAGCACTTTGTATCAGTCCAAACAACACTTATTGATGATTGGTTGTAAGTCAACCTTATAGACCAGCTATCCTAGTAGCATGGATACGAGCAGTCTTCGGGCTAAACTCTAGAGGGCGTGTTAAGCCAGATGTTATACCATCAGATATACCCCTTGAACACCAAGTGAAAGGACACCACACAAGTGTTATGAAAATAAACAGTGCATTTATTTAGATCACAACAGCCCTGTACTCTTTATGAGGACAGGGTACTAAGCACGCAACAATCAATCAATCAATCAATCAGTGACACGTATAGAGCGCGCTACATACCCGTAGGGTCTCAAGGCGCTGGGGGGGGGGGGGGGGGGTGCCGCTACTGCTCGAACAGCCAGGTCTTCAGCTTCTTCCTGAAGGAGAGGTGGTCTTGGGTCCGGCGCAGGTCGGTCGGGAGGGAGTTCCAGGTCTTGGCGGCCAGGTAGGAGAAGGACCTTCCTCCTGTAGTCGCTCTTCGGATGCGGGGGACGGTGGCGAGGGCGTGGTTGGTTGATCGGAGGTGGCGTTTGGGAGCGTAGAAGTTGATCCGGCTGTTGAGGTAGCTCGGGCCTTGGTCGTGTAGGGCTTTGTGTGCGTGGGTGAGGAGGCGGAAGGTGATTCTTTTGTTGATGGGGAGCCAGTGAAGGTCTCTCAGATGTCCGGTGATGTGGCTGGTTCGTGGGATGTCGAGGATGAGTCTGGCTGAGGCGTTCTGGATCCGCTGGAGTCTCTTCTGGAGCTTGGCGGTGGTACCGGCGTAGAGGGCGTTGCCGTAGTCCAGTCGGCTGGTGACGAGGGCCTGGGTGACGGTCTTCCTGGTCTCGGTGGGGATCCACCGGAAGATCTTCCGTAGCATGCGTAGGGTGTTGAAGCACGCCGAGGAGACGTTGTTGACTTGCCTGGTCATGGAGAGGGAGGAGTCCAGGATGAAGCCCAGGTTGCGTGCATGGTCTGTCGGTTTGGGTGCGGTGCCCAGGGCGGGGGGCCACCAGGAGTCGTCCCAGGCGGAGGGGGAAGAGCCCAGGATGAGGACCTCGGTCTTGTCAGAGTTCAGTTTCAGGCGGCTGGTCGTCATCCACTCGGCTACCTCTTTCATCCCTTCGTGCAGGTTGGCTTTGGCGGAGGCAGGGTCGTTGGTCAGGGAGAGGATCAGCTGGGTGTCGTCGGCGTAGGAGATTATGCTGAGGTTGTGTTTGCGTACGATGGCCGCGAGGGGGCTCATGTAGACGTTGAAGAGGGTGGGGCTCAGAGATGATCCTTGAGGGACGCCGCAAACTCTTACGAAAATACTTTAAGTTGCACAATTTACACAAATGCCCGAGGGGCACGAAAAACCATATACTCTAAAAGTGGAATGCGAAATTACTAGCAGGTAAGTACTAATCTCATAGGGTTTGGAATCGCTAGGACTGGACTACTGAACCTTCAGATTACTAGCAGGCCTAGGGGACTCGGGTGCAGAGTGTGCACTCACGCGGGATGCAGGACAAAGTCTATGGATACTAGTAAATGCAAAGTTAGTGATATCGGACGAATCTGACTAGGTAGAGCTGAAATGAAAAAGGATCTGGACCCTTGGATAGTGAGGCTATGCTGGGGCACCGAAATGCCGAAGTTACCTAGCCCAGGGGCTGCGGATGCATAGGTCTGGAAAGACGTCGGGAATCCTCGTTGCAGTCTATGGAGCCTGAAAGAAGAAGTTGCTGGCAGGCGACCAGTGAAGAGATTCGGATGGATCCAAGCCTGGATCGAAGATGGAAGACACCTGTAAGCAGAGGGGACCAAGTTCTGAATCACTAGCCAGTGATTAGATGGGCACCAGGATGGCACCGGATGGAGTCACCTCGACCAGGTGAGTGGGCGACGCTGGGCTCTGCAGTCTCATGGACCAGGAGGCGTTGTCGGCGACCAGGATGGAGGTGCGAGCTGTCCCACGATGGTATCTGCTGTCGACGTCGCTGGACCCAGGATTGGGGCAACAAGTCTTGGCAAATGCAAGCCCACGCGGTGGACTTAAAATGGCGTCTGGAGTGGACCAGGAGGGTCCGGGGTGCTCCTCTGTTGGAGGGGAGCAAGGGCCAGTCTGGAGCAACCAGACCAGCGGTGTTGATGTCGTTGTTCGTCGTCGGGAAGGCCACAAGCCAGCGGGCTTGTAGCCAGACAACGCGGTGAGCAGCAAAGAGCAGAAGGGCCCCACGCAGATCTGGTGGATGCTGGAGGGCTGAACTTCGGTGCTGGAGCTGCTCAGGGTTGGGGCTTCTCGGACCCCAAAGCACTCACTGCTGCGTGCTGGGCAAGAGTCGTGCAGTCTTGAAGATGGCCGGTCCCTCGAGGTCTCGTCGCACCCACGGATCTCAGCTGAGCTGACGATGTGGGTAGAGGACAGAGGTGCCAGGGAAGCCGGCTCTCGTCGTGCTGGTCAGTCGGATTCCGAAGGAAGGATGTGCAGCAAACCGCAGTGTTCTTGGATGGTGCCTGCGGGTGCAGGGTGACTACTCCTTAGCCACAAGGGAGAAATCTTGAGAAGAAGTCGAGAGTTCTTTTCGTAGAAAGTAGTTTCAGGATTCAAAGATGATCTAATTTGGAAGGGGGCCCGCTCCTATCTTTATACTAGGAAATGGGGCTGGCACTCGACTAGGTCCTGCCCATGGGTGGGACCATAAAAGGGGGGTGGTTACACCCCTCTCCCATGCCGGACTTTCCCCAGCTCAGGGGCTGGTGTGCCCCTGGAACTGGTTCTAGCCGGCAGATGCATAGTGAGCACCGGGGTGCCACTTGCAGTCACCTTCCTCTAAAGCCCTGCCTACCTAGGATACACAAAACCCTGTCTGGGATGGTGCTAGCACTGCCCCTGACAGGAAACCCTTTGTCCAAGCCTCCCTCGCTGGAAGGACTCCCAGCAGCAGGAGGTCAGACTTGTGTCTGTGGTGGCAGCATCCACTTTGTGATGCTGAGGCTTGAGTTAACTTTAACCAGGGTTCACAGTTACATACATGTTGTGTCCCTCTAGAAGGGTGGAATGCTAACCCCGTCGCCAGAATTGGCGAGGGGTTAGTATTCCAATTCGTATGACACCTTACTCTACATGTTTTGATAAAGCGATACCAGAGTTGGCATATAACCGCGAGGATTATAATGCACTTAAGAGTATATGGTATGCGTTATCATGGAACAGCTATTAGGACTTGGTTCCGCAAGCTGCAAACGGGCTCAGCTCATGCCAGAGCACCATCTCACACGATTCCAAGCACTCTGCCTTCAGGATTGTCAAGGCCTGCCATAGGAGTGACTGATAGGAATACGGGTGTCCATTTTAGGGTTAGATATAGGTATATTATATCTACAGCAAAGGGTGATTACACAACTTTGCCCCAGCTGTCATGCAGCCAGTTGTGTCAGATTTAGATCGCCAGCCAGGGGTGGCATAATACATGCTGCAGCCCCTGGGTACACCCATGCCCTGAGTTACAGGGTCTGATAAGGTGGCCCAGTACCAATTAGATATGTACCTAAGGTACAAGGAATCCATTTTACAGAGAGAGCAGTAGGCCTGGGGCCCTGAATAGCAGAGTCCCAGGTCAACTAAGTCGGAAAACCAGCAAAACACCAGGCAAAAAGTTGGGGGTAACCATAGTCAGGTATCCACCCTCCTACATAACCCCCCCAAACGAAAGGAGATAAGGCTATCCTTGACCAGGTAAGCCTATATTGCCTGAGTGGCCATATGAGGTGGTACATGCACTGGCATGCTTACCCCCTGTATCATGGTCCACTAAGCAATCCCTCATCCTAAGGGTATCTGAGGGTCTCCACCATAGGGAATCACTACCTGTGGGGTGTTTTGGCAAAGAAAATGGCTGGTGCTGGGATGGAGTACTGAAGTGAGGCTCCACTACTTTTGGGCTCAACTTCCTCCAATCACTACTCACCAAATCTGCCTTTCTTTCCATGACTGAGTTGCTATGAGCTCTCAGGGTCAACCTCTGGCTACCTAAATCTGGAGGCTGAGTCCCTCTGTTTGGCTTACTGGAGGGACAGGTCAGATTTGGGGTTTTTAGACCCCAGGTTTGGCTGTGCCCAACAGTGTCCAGCTGTGGGAGGTCCCTAACTACTTTTAAGGGGGATCCCTCAGGAGTCTGTTTTATTTTCACTTGGCTAGGTCTACTAGCTTTAGTGGTCCTAATCTGTTGATTGGGGAGTTCTTTTGGACAGGGGGCCCTTTGGGGTCCACCACTGGCCTCCCTGACCTCTACAGCCCTGGGCTGACTGAGGCAGGGTAGAGAGGTGCAGGCTACCTGCTCCAGACTGGGTCCCACCTGGGAAGGGTCCACTGCCATCAGGGGCTATGTCAGGCTAGGCCTGACTACCTCTGGGGCAGTTCCTTCACCAGGGGTAGAGTCAGTTACCTGAGGAGGCTGGCTCTCACCTAGTGTCTGGGAGGGGGAAGACTTTTCTTCCTCCTCAATGCTCTCAGTTTGGGTGGAGTGATCAATTGTTTCAGGCTTCACAACCCCACTATCTGTTTGAGTAGAGGCTGAGACCATTACAGCCTTACCAACCTTTTCAGGAAGGCACTCAGTTTGTGTTTGGGCTGTGACTGTCACAGCCCTCCTATCCTGTTCTGGAAAGTCTGTCTGAGCCTTGGCAGTGGCTACCACTGCCCTTCCAACCTTTTCAGGGAGGACTGGGGCTATAGCTATTACTGCCCCACTAACCTTTCTGGGTAGGCCTATCATCCTGGAGTGGGTTTCTTGCTCCACCTCAGCCCATGCTGAGAGTTCCAGGTCATTCCCCAGTAAGCAATCTACAGGTAGGGTGTCTGTCACTGCCACTCTCATGGGCCCTGTGACATTACCCCAGCTGAGCTCGACTACTGCCATGGGATGCCTTCTTTTCACTCCATGAACGTCTGTCACCTGATAAATGAAACCAGGGGTCAGTTGAGCAGAGGGGACCAGATGGTCAATCACCATGGTGATGCTGGCCCCTGTGTCTCTGTATGCCTCAACTTTCTGACCATTGATAAGGGGCTCTTGTCTATACTTCCGTGCAGCAAACCGCAGTGTTCTTGGATGGTGCCTGCGGGTGCAGGGTGACTACTCCTTAGCCACAAGGGAGAAATCTTGAGAAGAAGTCGAGAGTTCTTTTCGTAGAAAGCAGTTTCAGGATTCAAAGATGATCTAATTTGGAAGGGGGCCCGCTCCTATCTTTATACTAGGAAATGGGGCTGGCACGCGACTAGGTCCTGCCCATGGGTGGGACCATAAAAGGGGGGTGGTTACACCCCTCTCCCATGCCGGACTTTCCCCAGCTCAGGGGCTGGTGTGCCCCTGGAACTGGTTCTAGCCGGCAGATGCATAGTGAGCACCGGGGTGCCACTTGCAGTCACCTTCCTCTAAAGCCCTGCCTACCCAGGATACACAAAACCCTGTCTGGGATGGTGCTAGCACTGCCCCTGACAGGAAACCCTTTGTCCAAGCCTCCCTCGCTGGAAGGACTCCCAGCAGCAGGAGGTCAGACTTGTGTCTGTGGTGGCAGCATCCATTTTGTGATGCTGAGGCTTGAGTTAACTTTAACCGGGGTTCACAGTTACATACATGTCGTGTCCCTCTAGAAGGGTGGAATGCCAACCCCGTCGCCAGAATTGGCGAGGGGTTAGTATTCCAATTCGTATGACACCTTACTTGACATGTTTTGATAAAGCGATACCAGAGTTGGCATATAACCGCACGGATTATAATGCACTTAAGAGTATATGGTATGCATTATCATGGAACAGCTATTAGGACTTGGTTCCGCAAGCTGCAAACGGGCTCAGCTCATGCCAGAGCACCATCTCACACGATTCCAAGCACTCTGCCTTCAGGATTGTCAAGGCCTGCCATAGGAGTGACTGATAGGAATAGGGGTGTCCATTTTAGGGTTAGATATAGGTATATTATATCTACAGCAAAGGGTGATTACACCACTTTGCCCCAGCTGTCATGCAGCCAGTTGTGTCAGATTTAGATGGCCAGCCAGGGGTGGCATAATACATGCTGCAGCCCCTGGTAGGCCCTGGGTACACCTATGCCCTGAGTTACAGGGTCTGATAAGGTGGCCCAGTACCAATTAGATATGTACCTAAGGTACATGAAATCCATTTTACAGAGAGAGCAGTAGGCCTGGGGCCCTGAATAGCAGGGTCCCAGGTCAACTAAGTCGGAAAACCAGCAAAACACCAGGCAAAAAGTTGGGGGTAATCATAGTCAGGTATCCACCCTCCTACATAGGGTGTGGAACTACCCTTATGTAAAGTACAACAGCCAGTCAAGCGCACACAACAGTTGTAAGGGTATAGTTGATTATAGTAAAGCGGTCAAGGATAAGATCAAAGACACAATGTTCTTTCTGTCTTAGTTTTTTAATTGGTGAGTGGTTAAGCCTCCTGTCCAGGAGAGACCAACGAACATAAAAGAACCAGCCGACACGTGTTTCGTCAGTAAGGGCAGTTACCCAATGACTCTACAGGGCTGTCGGGGAGTAAATGTGCGTAGTATCGGGGGACCGGTGATACTTCCAACCCGGTCCTGGTCGGGTTTTAGGCGGGAGATAAGTATGTCCACACCAGAGGTAGAACAGATGTTTCCCGCATCCGGCAATACCGCGTCTCCTGATCACCCGGCACAACAAGCCGCTCGTGATCCTTACTTGAGGCATTACCCGCCTTTTGGACCAATACAATTCTCACATTACCGATTCTTCTACCTCTGGTGTGGACATACTTATCTCCCACCTAAAACCCGACCAGGACCGGGTTTGAAGTATCACCAGTCCCCCGGTACTACGATCATTTACTCCCCGACAGCCCTGAAGAGTCATTGGGTTAACTGCCCTTACTGACGAAACACGTGTCGGCTGGTTCTTTTATGTTCGTTGGTCTCTCCTGGACAGGAGGCCCAACCACTCACCAATTAAAAAACGAAGACGGAAAGAACATCGTGTCTTTGATCTTATCCTTGACCGCTTTACTATAATCAACTATACCCTTACAACTGTTGTGTGCGCTTGACTGGCTGTTTAACCGTACCAGTGATTTCGGAGATAGTAGAGCAAACCTCGAGCCAGAACACCTGCACCCTAGGACAGAGCCAGGCCAGATGGGCGAAGTCCGCAGCTGGTGCGGAGCATCGCACAAAAGAATCCTCGGGGATAAGCCCTAGGCGATGAAGATGCACTGGGGTGCGATAAAACCTGTGCAGAAACTTGAAATAGATCAAGCGGAGCCGGTAATTCGGGAACAGTTTTGTAGTTTTGGTTGTAGCAATAAAGCCAGTCGGCATCCGAGATATCCATGCCAAGATCCACACTCCATGCCTTGCGCGCCCGGGACGAGGAAATGGGAGAGGACACCAGGGCAAAAGCATATAGTCTAGTGACAAGCTTGTGTGGGGATGCAGAGGTGTATACAAAATCCAGGGCTGGGAAGGTAGGCGGGGCCTGCGGAAAAGTCGGGTGTACTTTCCGGCAGGTGGCACGCAACTGGTAAAATAGGAGTGTATCCATCAACGATGGGTACTCTGGAAGTGAGTAAAAGGAATTCTCAGGATACAGATCCGCTAAAGTCCTAAGGCCCCACAGGCGCCGCATGCCGAGACATGCTGGAAGACTGAAGAGGCAGGAAATCCGAGTGGTCGGTGATGGGCATGGCATTGGCAGATAAAAAAGAAAGACCCGCAACACGGCGCAGAAATGACCATGCCCAACGCAGCATTTCCACCAATTCACCTCCGTTCGGGGGCACACGGCAGGGGCGAATAATGCAGTAGATAGAGGCCAGGGGGAAGCGACATCTGATTCCACCGCAATGAGTGGTAGATAGGGGGTGGGATGTAGCCAAAAATGAAGAAAGCTGGCCTGGGCGCAAAGTGCGTATAGACGGAAGTCTGGCGCGCCCAGCCCGCCAGCCGACATGGGCAGTGTAAGGATGTCATATGCAATCCTGGATTGCCGCCCAGCCCAAACCAACGAGATGACTAGCGAACGTAGCCGGCGAAAAAAATACGCGGTAAGGGGGATAGGTATGTTGGAGAAGAGGTAGAGGAATTTGGGGAGGACCACCATCTTAGCTATGGCGATGCGGCCAGCCAAGGACAGAGGCAATCGGCTCCACTGAGGGATCTTAGACTCAAACCAATCCACAGCGCGGCCAAAATTGGATCGCCAGAGTTTGTCCGGGTCCCTGCTCAGCCAAATGCCTAGGTATCGTGTGGGCCGGACGCCCATTCAAAGGGAAAATCGGGCACAAATGGGATAGTGACATCCGTCAGGGGGAAGAGTACGGACTTACTCCAGTTGACCTGAATGCCCGAGAGCCCGCCGAATCGAATAACCTCTCGCACCAGGGGACTAAGGTTATCCTGGGGGTGGCGAACGTAGAGAGTGACATCGTCCACATACATGGAGATCAGGAGGGAGCGGGATGAAAAGCTGATACCCCTGTGGGTGTGGTGTTGCCGTACCCGGGCGGCAAGAGGTGCCATGGCAGTGGCTAATAGCATGGGCGACAAAGGGCACCCCTGCCTGGTCCCGCGAGCAATGCTGATGGGGTCAGACACCTGGCCATTTATACGAAGCCGGGCGGTGGGGTTGGTGTACAAGAGCTTGATATTCCGCAGACAGTGGTTACTGAAACCCATAGGCGATAGGATGAAACAAGCATTTGCAATGCAATAGGTCTCGTATTAGGAAAGTTTGAGCTATTGGTATTGTAAATGACACATTTTTTATTTAGGTTTTGTTTTTGAAAATAGCGAAATTAATAGCTTTATCATTTACCATGCCAATAGTTATAACTTTCGCAAATGTGACACCTATAGCATTTGTAATGCAATATGTGTTGTATTTACGTGGCTTACATGTATTGATATTACAAATAACAATGGTTTATAATTTTTTAAAATAATTAATACTTAAATAAAAGTTATTGTAATTTATAATGGCAATAGCTTAAACTTTTGAAAATAACATTTGTGAAGATTATGTTCAGTGTATTTTATTGTGACGAAAATCCAAGAACATATGTCAAATATTAACATATTTTTCTTACATTTGTAATAAAGCTTGAAACATTGAGATAACATATTTGAACCAGTTATTATTGAATGGTTGCACAGATTGATGCTGTGGTGGAGCTCAGTGATGCTGTATGCTATGCTATGTTTTGTTTTGCTATCCTATGTTTTGTTTTGTTATGCTATGCTATGCTGCTTTGTTATGCTATGCTATGTTTTGTTATGCTATGCTATGCTATGTTTTGCTATGCTATGCTATGTTATGCTATGCTATGTTTTGTTATGCTATGCTATGCTTTGTTTTGCTATGCTATGTTTTGCTCTGCTATGCTTTGTTATGCTATGCTATGTTTTGTTGTGTTTTATTATGCTATGCTTTCTTTTGCTATGCTATGATTTGTTATGCTATGCTATGTTTTGCTGTGTTTGGTATGCTATGCTGTGTTTTGCTATGCTATTATATGTTTTGTTATGTTTTGTTAAGCCATGCTATGTTTTGTTGTGTTTTGTTATGCTATGTTATGTTTTGTTGTGTTTTGCTAGGCTATGCTTTGTTATGAGATGTTTTGTTATGCTTTGCTTTGTTATGCTATGCTTTGTTTTGGTATGCTATGTTTTGTTATGCTATGCTTTGTTATGCTATGTTTTGTTATGCTGTGTTTTGTTATGCTATGCTAAGCTTTGTTTTGTTATGCTATGCTATGTTGTGTTTTGTTATGCTATGCTTTGTTGTGTTTTGTTATGCTATGCTATGCTATGTTTTGTTATGTATGCTATGGTTTGTTGTGTTTTGCTATGTTTTGTTTTGCTATGTTTTGTTATGCTATGCTTTGTTATGCTATGCTTTGTTATGCTATGCTTTGTTGTGTTTTGCTATGTTTTGTTTTGCAATGCTATGCTTTGTTATAGTATTCTATGTTTTGTTTTGCTATGCTTTGTTTTGTTATGCTATGTTTTGTTATGCTATGGTATGTTTTGTTGTGTTTTTTATGCTATGCTTTGTTATGCTATGCTATGTTTTCCTATCCTATGCTTTGTTTTGTTATGCTATGCTATGTTTTGTTATGCTTTGCTGGTGAGGGTGAGTGAGGGTGGGTGGGTGAGGGTAGGTGAGTGAGTGAGGGTGGGTGAGTGAGTGAGGGTGGGTGGGTGAGGGTGGGTGAGTGAGTGAGGGTGAGTGTGTTAGAGCGAGGGTGAGGGTGAGAGGGTTGTGAGGTTGTGTATCCTATGCTTTTTTTGTTATGCCATGCTATGTTTTGTTATGCTATGCTGATGATCGGTATGAGGGTGAGTGAGGGTGTGTGAGGGGGTGTGAGGGCGAGGGCGAGGGTGTGATGGTGTGTGAGGGTGAGAGGGTTGGGGGGGTGTGACGGTGAGGGTGTGAGGGTGAGTGAGGCTGTGTGAGGGTGAGGGTGTGTGCGGGTGAGGGGGTGTGAGGGTGAGGGTGAGTGAGGGTGTGTGAGGGTGAGGGTGTGTGTGGGTGTGGGTGAGGGGGTGTGAGGGTGAGGGTGAGCGGGTGTGAGGGTAAGGGTGTGTGAGGGAGGGTGAGGGTGTGAGGTTGAGTTAGGGTGCATGAGGGTGTGTGATGGTGAGGAGGTGTGAGAGTGAGTGAGGGGGGGTGAGGGTGTGTTAGGGTGGGTGAGGGTGTGTGAGGGTGAGAGGGTGAGAGGGTGTGAGGATGTGTGAGGGTGTGAGGATGTGTGAGGGTGAGAGGGTGTGAGGATGTGTGAGGGTGAGAGGGTGAGTGAGGGTGTGTGAGGGTGAGTGAGGATGGGTGAGGGTGAGTGAGGGTGTGTGAGGGTGAGGGTGTGTGAGGGGTGAAGGTGAGTGAGGGTGAGTGAGGGTGTGTGAGGGTGAAAGGGTGTGTGAGGTGAGAGGGTGTGTGAGGGTGTGTGAGGTGAGAGGGTGTGTGAGGGGGTGTGATGGTGAGTCTGCAAAGAAACAGCAAATACCTACAAAACGTACCATTTCTAAATAACAGTTTAGATAAAGGTTGCTCTCCCACACATAAAAAATAACTGCACCACTCGAACCAGCTTTAGTACTAACTGCAGACATTTGATTTACAAATGGCCACTGAAGCGTCCCTTTATCAGCGCAGCTCAGTCTGCAGCACACATCACGCTTGCACCTACACCCTGGCCTGCCGCTTTTCACGAAATCGCTTTTCTTGGCACGAAAAGCAGGACATATTGTAGGGTGGAGGGAGTGACTGATGGGCTGAGAGCCCCTCACTGCAAGGAGGAACCAGACCTTCAGCTATTGCAGAAATGCTGTAGTAAATGCAGCACTCACTGCTATGGAGCCCGGCATTGCCTTCCCGCAGATCGCTCGTGGTGCACACGTCCATTTTGGACGTTCTGTTTTTGAAGAAATGTATAAGGCACTGCCGCTCACTTAATGTCAGAACAAACCAAAGAAAAAGAATACAATTAGATGGGGTAATACAGGCGAGGCCCCTGGAAGTGGAATGGTGTCATGTCAACATGGACACAGTCACAGTGTTGGCGAGTCGCACGGTTTTTTTTTGTTAGTTATTTATTTATTTTGTTATCTTGACTAAGGCCGACAATTCAAAGTAGAATAGTTTTCGGTTATTCTCACAAGAAATCACGATGTGATCAAATACCAGATATGCGCCTTCTCCGGGATAAATATTCCTGTTTAAATGGTTTTTAAATAATTTCTGTACATGGCTGTTACAACAATGGCATTTTAGTAGCTAGTCGGATGCTTGAACTAAGTCTTAATCTCTGTCATCTTTTCTCCTACTCACGTCTCTCCCTTGTCCCTTCCTTCTTTATGGAAAACAAGGCAGCGCTGGGAGGGGGGCTGGGCACGAAGGAAGGAGAAATGTGAGTCACGGCGGCCGTGAAGTGTGAAGCAGATCCCTTTGAAGCTCTCGGAGGCAGGAGCAAATGGTAAGGGGAGGTGAAATGCTGCTAGGGTGAATGCCTGAGGCCAAATCCGGATCGTAAAAGTCAGCTTTGTGGATGGACAGCATTAGGTCTCTCTACGAGACCTAAAAAAGGAAGGGCCACTCCAGGGTGTCAAACACCTTTGTGGCGTCGAGTAGAGCAGCCACTGCCGGGGGGTCAAAATTAATTTGATCTAAAACTGAAAAAATGGTACGGAGATTATGGGAGGTGCCCTACCAGGGATGAAGCCAGATTGGTCGGGGAGGGCAATGGTGGGGATCAGTAAAAGGAGGCGAGAGGCTATCAATTTGGCGAAAATGTTATTGTCGATATTAATAAGGGAAAGGGGTCGGTAGGAATCACACTGATCTGCGGGTTTGTTGGGCTTGAGGAGCAGGGTCAGCGAGGCCTCGCGGAGAGATGACGGGACAGTGCCCGTGTCAAAGGACTCGGTGAACATGGCTGCCAGATGTGGGACCAGGATAGAAGCGAATGTTTTATAAAAGGAGGCAGGAAGGCCATCAAGACCCGGCGCCTTGTCGCTTGGGAGGCTGCTAATAGCCGCTAGTATTTCCTCCCTTGAGAATTATTTCCTAATCACAGCCCATATTCCCACAATTCATATCACCAACACACAAACACAGTCATTCACACATCACTTCACACAGTTGCCACAGATGTATACGATGGATATGGGACAGATGGCATGGATTCCCAAAAGGTTAAGTAGGTTCCATGGGTGGAACAAACGCCGAAGCGCGTTTCGGTGTATAGCCCGGGACGGGCTACACCTTCATCAGGGCGGAGGTGAGGTGGAGGGAAACGGGGGCCACAGATGAGGGATGTTCTCTGTACGGATGGCATATTTAAAATAACATTTGTTTAGAGAATATCCAAAAGAGGGGTTCAGAGTAGCAAAATTTCAAACAATTACCTTACATGAATGGTATACAAAAGCATAACAGGGACATCCAGGGGTTCCAGTGATCGGGGGGGCCAAAAACAAACATAAATCAGAATTACAATAACATAAAGTTTACATAGAAAGCTCACACATTCCAGATAAATAAGGGGACCAATTTTAGTGGAGATTATACCTCAATGAAAAGGTGAAAGGCAGGGCGAGCTGTAATCCCCTGCTCGCTAGGTGGTCCGGTTCACCAGAAGGTTTAGCTAGAAGGTATAGAATAGATACCTGAGGGTTAGGAATGGGGTCCCATTTCGATTCTTACAACCTATAACCATAGGGAACATACTCATACCATGACAAGCCTAAATGGCTTCAGGAAGTCGAGAGTCCACGAGGTGGGTTCAGGTTCAGTTCCCAAATTTTAGGATGTAGATAGGAGGTGCTACAAACAAAGGGACAACGAAATCAGTTTGAAAAAATGGGGCGGACAGAATAGAGAATTCAAAATATCCATTTAGGTCTCTTCAAGGGTTAAAATATGTAGGGAAGGGTGCATCATCCAAAAAAGTGGGGGGGCATCATGGGGATGGCTTGTAAAGTGTGTATACAATAAAGATGGAGGGTCCCCTGTGATATATGACAGGGAGGGGGATCTTAACGTTAAAAAAGGTGTTGGGGTCCCTGTCTTTACTGTAGTTGGTTAGATACACTAAACCATGTCTCCTAAGTAGGTTTAAGGTTAGAAATAGAAGTGATTCTTTATAACCTTATGACAAATGAATGGCGAATGAATAACAAAAACAAGAGCAAAAGTAGGGCAAAGTAGACAAAAGAAATCAGATCACTTAGGATTAATAACACTAAGCAAACAATATTTATCAAAAATAAAAAGTAAAATTTATTCACCTCCCGAACGGGTTACAATCTAAAACATATTAAAAACAATTAATAAAAACCACCAACAGTGGTAATGTCATACATCTATTTGCAGTCAAGGGTTCAACAGTCATGTACAGTCAAGAGTGAAACAGTCGACGCGGCATTTCGGTGCTTTGTTTGATCTTCACACCTTCTTCAGGACATTTACAACAATTGACTTGGTATCTAAGAAATTAAAATGAAAGTAATTTAATCCTACTTGTCTATACCTGAGGATAAATATTGCTCCTACTTAGCTCTATGAATATCTAATGTATAAACATGATATAGGTTTTGGTCACCTAGAGAAACAGCCTTAGGGAGTTTCAAAACATAGACGTTATATTAGATATCAAAATCAAATTTCTATTCTTTGCATTTTTACCTTTGTGACCTATTACTCTATAGACTATTGGTCAACAGGAAAAACCACCATTGGAAAGTATGGACACATCGCCCCTGTTTGGGTTCTCATTATTATAATGTCTCAATTCTATTAACAAAGAACATCATTCTGTACATCTAGAATTTCCTCTTGGTCCTCTGCTTGGATTCTGTGTCCAAAAATGAATTTATTGGTCATACCTGTGTTATTCTTGGGAAGAGTATATCAATTCTTATCCACTGTATTAATGATTTCAAGCAGTTCTACTCTCACTGGAGCTATGTACAGGAAATAAACACAAGATGTTTCTTAGTGGTCTATTCTCCTATTGTGGTAATATCCTTATGGCTATGATGAATATTATACTATAATGGTTTACCTTCAATTCAAATGAACGAATATTCTGTATGCACGGAGGGGCCACCGTTGATAAATGGGAGTAATTCCTTTAGACAGTTATGGACCTGGATAGACAAGAATTAAACTAAGTTGTCTGAATTACAATTTATTGAGAAAATGTTGTCTATTCGCAAACTTTTTGCCGGTAACCTCTACTAACCTGTTGTTATATCAGGTTCATCATAGTGCTTTCTAAAATTGATGATATTTGCCAATACAAAGCTTCTCTTGTTTAAATTTGAAGCGAGAATCTGTGACTCTATGATAAAAAGAAATATAAAGAGAAAGAGATGAGACTATATTCTTGCTACTACAAGTGGATGTCTCTAAACTCATAGTTCACCTAATATTCTGCATCAACCTATTATGCTGCGTTTACACCAGTTATCAAAAGATAATCTCTTAATACTGTCTCAGGATATATCTAAGTTACGATAAACATCAGATAAGGGAAACGTCGTTTAAAGTAGGATTAAATTACTTTCATTTTAATTTCTTAGATACCAAGTCAATTGTTGTAAATGTCCTGAAGAAGGTGTGAAAATCAAACAAAGCACCGAAACGCCGCGTCGACTGTTTCACTCTTGACTGTACATGACTGTTGAACCCTTGACTGCAAATAGATGTATGACATTACCACTGTTGGTGGTTTTTATTAATTGTTTTTAATATGTTTTAGATTGTAACCTGTTCGGGAGGTGAATAAATTTTACGTTTTATTTTTGATAAATATTGTTTGCTTAGTGTTATTAATCCTAAGTGATCTGATTTCTTTTGTCTACTTTGCCCTACTTTTGCTCGGATTGTAAAGTGTGTAGCCACGCTAAATGGGGTGTCTAGCGGAGATAGTTTAAATGGCGCTGTTTTCCGCTAATGAGTCGACTGATCAAAGAAATAATAAGTCGGGCAATTCAAGATATATTTCAGAACTTACCAATTTAGAGGACAGCACTAGGCTCTGCGTAGGCTTTCTTTTATGATCAACGTCAGAGGGGTCGAAAGCAGAGACACCGGGATAGGAGGAGGCGACGAGACGGATACAGGTTCCCCCAGGGGCTCCCGGCAGGTAGCGGTAAGTACAGGAGTTATGTCTGCTAAATAAATAGAGAGAATAGGGCTGGAGAAAGCTCTCAAGGGTCCTGACTTCTAATTAGGGATACGGCGACCAAAGGCCGTCATACGCGGGGGCAGGGGTAAGGTGGAAACTCTCTTACCTGTTTACAATGCGAAAACGTGCTTCTCCGGATGGCCGTGCAGGACGCACACTCGGGACGGGACTGGTGGCTGGGATCGTTTCAGGGGATCTATTAATACGGTCACCGGAAGTATGACCCGGGTGAGACATCGCGAGAATAGGGAGGGGTCATGAAGGGCAGATAAGCGCTAAGAGACTGCGGATATTAAGGGGGATTCTAGTGGCGCAGCCATATTGGTACGGAGTGATAAATGGTAGAAAAACTCCCAAAAGAATATTTTAGCACAGGATCTATTCTATAATTAGCCAAAATGGATAAGTGCATTAAAACTTAAAAGTTGTGGGGAAGTACCCGCAACGGTCAGAGCTCATCAACGGAAGGTAGGGGCGGGGGGGACCTGGTGTCTAGATGAGGGCATTGGTCCAAGGGCATTCCTCGTTCAGACCCTTGGTGGCACTATCAAGATAGAAAATCCAGAAAACTTCTCTCTTTTTCCTTAGGGAAGTAGGATTGACCCCGGGATCGACCTGTATTCTCTCCAGGACAGACCACCTTAGGCCTTTTTCCAGATGATATTTAGTGACCCAATGTTCCACCAATGGGGCTCCCCTCCTGCCAGTTCTAATATTGGACTTATGTCCCCCAATGCGAAGTCGAATCTCCCTACCTGTCTCCAATATATGGGAGTTTGCAGGGGCAGAGAATAATGTAAACAAGATTGGAGGAGCGACAGTTGGTCATTTTGGTGAGATTGATCATACGGGGAGGGATGGCGATGGTAGGGCCTATAATAGCATTAGGGCAGGCTTGGCATGAACCGCACTGATGGTTGCCAGTCACCGGATTAGGTCCTGTTAAAGAACTTTGGATAGAGGATCCTTTCTCAGGCAGTTTACCTTTAACCAGATGGTTTTCAAGATTTCTATTCCTTCTAAACACGAGGATGGGTTT
This sequence comes from Lissotriton vulgaris, assembly GCF_964263255.1. Taxonomy (NCBI): domain Eukaryota; kingdom Metazoa; phylum Chordata; class Amphibia; order Caudata; family Salamandridae; genus Lissotriton; species Lissotriton vulgaris. The sequence continues at coordinate 1,140,960,997 of NC_141685.1, read as the reverse complement.
AGGTAGAGGGTCCTGTTGTTGGTTCAGGTTGAGTAAGAACCAACTAGAGTTAATGGCCTGCCACAGTTTATTGTTGAGGCTGGAATGTTTAGTAATGCAAACAATGCTTTCCTTAGTGTTGCTTTCCTTGGGTTGGAACATAGAGTCTCGATTATAGTAGCGGGCTCGTTTAAAGGCATCCTTAACCAGCCGGTAAGGGTATCCCCGTAGTACTAATTTGTCCTTCAGAATATCTCCCTGGATAAGGAAGTCTCGCATTTCAGTACAATTCCTCCTGATGTGGAGGAATTGGCTAAAGGGGATGCTGTCCCTTTGACAGCGCGGATGGTAGCTGCTGTATTGTAGGAGGGTATTCCGGGCGGTGGGTTTGGTGAACAGGGAAACAAAGATTTCATTGTTATGGTGCTCCACCCAAATATCCAAAAAAGCAATTTTGTCATTGCTGGAGTGACTGGTGAATCTTAGGTTGGGATCCGCTGCATTGAGCCAGGTTACGTATTCCACCAGAGTGATGGGTCCCCCTCCCAGATGAAGAAAACGTCATCAATAAAGCGAGACCAGGCTCGCACATTTTCATGGAAGGGAGCCATTTCATTATAGATATGGGTTCGCTCACATGCACCCATATAAAGGCAGGCAATGCTGGGGGCACAGGCCGCACCCATGCTGACTCCGCCAACCTGATGGAAGAAATCGTTATTGCACTCAAAATAGTTCTCTCGTAAGACAATATCCAGACACTGCATGATAAATCTAGAATTCTCAATCTCAGGGTTGGAGGTAAGCACTTCCTGTAGAACTTCAATAGCTCCATCCTGGGGGATGTTGGAGTATAAAGACTCCACATCCAAAGTAACCAGGAGTTCTCTGTTGGGGTGATATGGAGTTCCCTCAATCTTTGCTATGAAGTGACCAGTGTCTTTGATGAATGAGTCCAAAGAGGAGACCATAGGTTTGAGAAATTGGTCAATATATTTAGACAGCGGTTCTGTAGCGGATCCTATCATGGACACGATTGGTCTCAGAGGGGGATCCAGTTGGTTCTTATGAGTTTTCGGGACCCCATAAATAATGGGCCTCCTGGTGAAGGTAGGAGTCGAGAATTCAGCCTCCTTATCACAGATAAAACCTTCTTCAACAGCTCTCTCCACCATACGTAGAATGCGATTTTTGAGGGCCGGCTCAGGGTTTCTTGTGATTTTTCGATAGTATTCAGAGGAGGCTAGCAATGTATTCATCTTTTCAATATAGGTGGGAGTGTCAAAAATCACAATGCCCCCACCCTTATCACAGGGTTTGATGGTAAGGGCATTGTTGTTTTTAAGTAACCTCAGTGCCTCTTCTTCTGTTCTAGTCAGATTAGCAGGTCCCATCGGGACAAACTTCAACGCTTTATTGATTTTGAGGGTGACAGTTTTTTCAAAAATATCAACCTCATTTCCAATCACCTCCAGATTAGGAGTAAACGTGGAAGGAGGTTTAAGACCACATCTATTCGTAGTAGTGTCAGCGGGTGATCGGGTCAAGAAAAAATGTTTTAGTCTTATTTTTCTGAAAAATAAATACAGATCTCTCAGAAATTCAAACTTGTTGAAGTTAGAAGTGGGGACGAATGACAAACCCCTGGATAGTAGTCCAACACTGTTTGGGTCAATTTCTGTGCTAGATAGATTGAAGACTGGAATGTTATTTACCTTGTCCAATACTGACGTTGTCTGGTTTGGACATATATTTGTGGTTGACCCTGATGGAAGTTCCCCCCCTGAGGGTTCCGAGTACTCGGTCTTTTGTTCCCCCGACGGTTCCATAAAAACGATTGGGTCGGGTGGATTGGTCTACAGTTTCCTGTCTGGCAGGTTGTTGATGGCAATAATCAAAGTTAGGATCATAGAGAGAATCAAGGGGGCTTTCACCATCCGAGTCAGTCGTGTCAGAAAATGTACTAAAACAACAAGTGCCCCTGCTCTAGGAAAGTATCACAAAGGTTCGGTAAGTCCTGATTATGGTACAATAGTAAACATGAATAGTGTTTCAGAATCAAAAAGCAAAAAAGTTCAAAGAGGTGGAATCCTTGTTATGGAATATAAATTTATTGTTCCTCTTGTTCTGGCCAACACGTGTTTCATCGCAGGGAAACAGACTGCGAATCTTCAGGGCTGGGTATAGATACAAAAGATGCATTTGTATGGTTGATATAACATGAGTGAAAAGGTGATAAGTGATCCTTGGTGACATAAGGCGGGCATGCCATTTGAGTGACAATGTGTCATAGAATTGTGACTTGATATCTATGTAGTTTGTGACTGTGAGAAGTGGTGCATATATATAGTGGCTATGCAGATTGTGTTAATGTGACTTTCTAAAGTTCTGAGATATGCACCTGCCAACTCGTTTTGCACTACTTGTCACATTCCCGTGTTTCTCTCTACTGCACCCCCCTTTTTTTGAAATACTATCCATGCATACTGGTTTATGTGTTTGCCTTCAAGGACACCAATAACCTCAGAACTTTAGAAAGTCACATTAACACAATCTGCATAGCCACTATATATATGCACCACTTCTCACAGTCACAAACTACATAGATATCAAGTCACAATTCTATGACACATTGTCACTCAAATGGCATGCCCGCCTTATGTCACCAAGGATCACTTATCACCTTTTCACTCATGTTAAATCAACCATACAAATGCATCTTTTGTATCTATACCCAGCCCTGAAGATTCGCAGTCTGTTTCCCTGCGATGAAACACGTGTTGGCCAGAACAAGAGGAACAATAAATTTATATTCCATAACAAGGATTCCACCTCTTTGAACTTTTTTGCTTTTTGATTCTGAAACACTATTCATGTTTACTATTGTACCATAATCAGGACTTACCGAACCTTTGTGATACTTTCCTAGAGCAGGGGCACTTGTTGTTTTAGTACAAATTAGTGTGGGTCTGTCATCCACATTCTGAGCGGTTACGAGGGATTGCCGCCCGCCCCCTTGCCTGGATTTTGACATTCTGTGACACGATACTGTGCGGATATTAGGGAGTGCGCCTGTCCTAATTCTGGATAAACCTCAAACCCTCTCAGCGTACCAATAGCTTATTGATTTCCAGTGAAGGCTGCCCCCCGCCATTCCACTTTTCACAAATCACGTATCCATAACTAGCACGTTGGTTTTGGAATCAATCAATATAACAAACATCCCCATACCAACATGGATAGAGATAAAATAGCAGCAGATCTCTTCGAGAACCTAGCCAAGGGCATGCCTACCCACACTGCCACGGCAACTGCTGGTCCCCCCCGTGTGGAGGGCCTTAAAGACAAATTCAAGAAACTAGAGAGATTAAAAAAACAGGAGAACTCACGCTGGTGGGACTCTACCACCCTGAAGCAATATATGCGTCTCAAACAAATACCGAGAGGCTTGCGCTCCAACACTTTCCCAACATACGATGATCTTGATCTAGATCTAGTAAAAAAATGGGAAGAATCTGTTACTAACAACTCGTTTGCCCTCATGGACATTTTGATAGAAAATGCAGATCGCAAGTCCAGTAAACTACTGGGAGAAATTGCGAAACTAGAGCAAGAAATCAAAGACCTCAACTTACCAGAACCGACTGTGAAAAATTACACCATTCTGGATGAGGTGTTATTTAAACATCAGGAAGAAATAAAAAACAGGAAGGCCAGACAAATAAAAAGAGATGATACAGATTATCGTAATGGTCGTATCTTCACCTATGATCGTAAATACGACTCTCTAGTACGACCTCACAACCCCAAAAAAAGCGGTAACATCTCATCCGCCCCGAGCTCTGTCTCATCCAGCAATGCCTCCCTAAATTCTGCAGGTACAAATGAACCCGATCGGGATTTACTAGACACCAACAGTACTCCTTTTTTAGTGGAGCTAGAACGGATGCGCAAAGGGAACAAGACCCAACCGCCACGAGATACCGCAGATCAAAGACCCACAGAGGCAGCAGGGGTGGCAAACGAGGACTACAGAAAAAAACTGAGGTCAGGAACAGCAAGAAAATAGATACCGGACACAACGAGGTCCAAGTGGTCAATCTCTCCTCTTTTCCTCTGACTGCTGATATGACTAATCTCCTTTCCAGGGGTTTAAACTTTAATCCCTTCTCAGTAGGAGACACATGCCAAACGAAAATAGACCTCTTTAAATTTGTACGGAGCCTGAAATTAAAAAAGTATTTTGCTGGAAAAACTACCAACACTAGAAATGTTAAAAATATTCCTGATGTACTAACAGACAATGTGACTACAATAAAAGATATACAAGCAATACACCTCTTGTTGTCTATTACTGAATGCGAAGACAGCCCCGTTGAGATGGGACAACTTCTAGAGGAGCTGAACATTGATACAGATCTGGGGGTTGTTAGTGGCTTGAAAAACAAATCCACTTGGACACCAACTCTTCCAGGCGGCAATGATATTGACATTTTCTACAAACGTGTTCTTGATGACATCAACAAGATCAACACAAGAAAACTTAACGAAACATTTGCATTTAAAGATAACCTCACCAAAGGTGAGCGCCTAGCCCTCACCACACTTACACAGACTTCCACCATTGTGATCCGCGAAGCGGACAAAGGAGGGAACATTGTAATCATGAACGCAGACGATTATAACAAGGAAATACTAAGTCAACTAGCTGATATTTCCTGTTATGAACCGATTACACATAACCCCATGGGCTTCCTAACAACATCCATTAATGACCACCTACACAAATGGAAAGAAGATGGCTTACTGAACGAAGATGAATATATGTACCTTAAAGTGCACAAACCAACATTTCCATGGTTGTATACCCTTCCCAAAATCCACAAAAATCTCCCCTTTCCACCGGGCAGACCAATTGTCTCCGGTATAGGGGGCCCTACCGAGAGATTGGCTGAGTACGTGGATTTGTTTCTAGGCCCACTGGTCAAAAATCTACCCTCATTCATCCAGGATTCTAAGCATATACTTAGCGTACTAAATGACCTAGAATGGCAACCAAATACCACCCTAGTGACTTTGGACGTGGTTGCCCTATACACGAGTATCAACCCCATCCTAGGTATAGAGGCCATAACACGAGTGCTATCCAACAGACCAGCATCTTTGTGGGCTCATACTGACATGCTGATAACCATGATGACTCTGATTCTCAATAACAACTTCTTTATGTTTCAAAAAAACTGGTACCGACAAAAACGTGGGGTAGCCATGGGCTCCAAATTCTCGCCATCTTTTGCTAATTTGTTTATGGGTTCTTTTGAAACCGACCACATTTGGGGAACTAAGGGCAGCCAATATACCGACTCCATACTATTCTGGGGTCGCTACATAGATGACTGTATCCTACTGTGGACGGGCTCAGATGAGCTTCTCCAAAGTTTCTTTGAACATCTGAATCACAACGTTTGGGAACTGAGTTTTACGATGAAACACAGTAAAACCAAGATAGAGTTTCTGGACTTGGAATTCTACATTCTCAATGACCAACTACACAGCAAACTTTATAGGAAGCCTACTTCATGCAACGCCATACTTCGAGCGGACAGTCACCACCCGCCACACCAGATTAAATCAATACCATTTGGGGAATTCCTCAGAGCCAGAAGAAACTGCAGTAATGACAGGGATCTGACGGAGACTATACAAGATATGGAACAAAGATTTGAAAAACGTGGATATCCCCAATCCATCCTCTCCACAGCAAAAAAGAGACTTAATAAAATAAAGAGACCAGAGACACTCAAGTGTAATAACTCGAACAAGACGAAGGATTCCACAATAAGGATGATCACAGAATTCAACAGTTTACACAGATCAATCCGTACCAGTATGATGAAACACTGGAACCTACTTAAAACTGATCCAGTACTCAAGGATCTAATTCCACCAACTCCACAAATCACCTTCCGCAGAGGAAGAACCCTGAAGAACAGACTTAGTCCTACCGTTCCAAGAGTAGACACAACTCCGGACTGGCTGACACAACGCAACAAGGGCTTCTTCAAATGCGGCTTTTGTGTAATGTGCAAATGGGCTAAACATAAGACTACGAAATTTACTGGTCCCAATGGGGACACATATGACATCAGAACGAATATCAACTGCACTACAAAATATGTAGTATACATAATTGAGTGCCATTGCGGGAAACAATATGTGGGCAGCACAATAAGAAGTCTGAAAGACAGGATCTCTGAACATATGAGAGCAATACAAAAACAAGACCCCAAATATCCTGTTGCCCTACATGTAGCCACATGTCAGTCAACCATTGAAGATTTCCGCATCAGTTTTTATGGCATCGAAACTGTACCAACTCACATCAGGGGTGGTAACCGAGAGCTAACCTTGAGACGCAAAGAAGCAACGTGGATCATGCGTCTTCGCAGTATTGAACAGGGTTTGAACTATGACCCTGAGATGCAATATTTCTTAGGGAATTAATTCTGTAATTGATAAACCACACCCCAACATGTGTGCTGAACTTGGGCTCTCAGACGCCTTTCTCCCCCTATTTGTTGTTAGTTTTAAAAAGTATGCAACTGTTATAATCACTTCGTCTTATAACTTTTAAATATTGTAATTTGTTATTCAGCTCGTCTGCGCATTATCACTGTTAGAAATTGTGCAATTATGAAACTGTTATAATCACTGGATCACTTCGTCTTATAATCCTAATTACGTATTTTGTTGTCCTAATTCGTCTGCGTTTGTATCACCTTGTATAACATCAAAAACGCTATCATTATCAGGACCAAATTTGCTCCGAAATACTTTATTCAGACTGCTGACTTTTGGGTCTTTATATTGTATACTTTTTCACTCCAACTATCAGAACACCTCTTTCTTGAAATTCCACTTTTATCCTCCTGTTTGACTCACCCAATCTGAACTTAGCTTATAGTATTTTTTCTAAAAACAGCCAACGTTTAGTGCAACCAAACGATGCGTTACCGTTCTAGTGTTTCTAATACTGACAGGGCAAATCCCGGAAGTCAGCTTAAATAGAGACCCTCGCTTCCCGTCAGGTGACCGTCTTTCGAACAACGGCACCGGGAACTACAGGAGGGAGAACGTTCATCTTCAGGTAAAATACTCGTCTGGCATACTATCTCCCCTTTCCTTTGAGACAAACCACATTACAATGAGAAAGGTTAACACCACTCGTGTCTGTCTATTATTTACTTTACAGGTGTACCCGCCTGTGTGTCTGATGTCTAGCGTAACAGCTTTTCACTCTTCTCCTCCCGGATAAGGTTTTCTCATAAACTCTTCAAGGTACGAACTTTTAGCAAGGGTTTGTCTCCATTTTAGCAATAGCTCCACTAAGGAATGTTATGGGACATTGCATAAATTTTATCATTTCTTCTTATCGGCATTCCTTTAAACTATGTTTATCTGTAGGAGTCAACCGACCACGCTCTCTAAACGCAGTAACAATACTTGAGGCCAAAACACTACTTCCGGCTTTTCTTTTCTAAGGGTGAGTCACGTACCGTGTTTTAGGTACTGCTTATGAATAGACTTGCATTCTACCCCAATATCAGCATACTACAATTTCCTAAGGGTGAATCACGTACCGTGTTTTAGACACTGCTTAAGAATAGATTTGAATCCAACCCCAAAATTAATATACTCGATTGCTGCAACGGCTTAATTGAGTGTACTGAACGAACTCGAGGTACTTTGTACTGGTGTTCTGGATCTAACTACACGAGTGCTGTTTCCAAACACACTCTTCATAATAGATACTCCATTTCCCTCCCCCCGCCAACCCTAACGCCTCCCCCCCCCCCCCTTTTTTTATCGGGGTGTGGCTTTCACATTAACCAGTGACGTCTCACACGAGCGTTTTGAGTACAACTCTATAATCAACACTGGGTCGATCAATTACATGGGAATGAATAATAGGGCTCCATTATTCTGTATCTTCATTGTGCGAGTCCAAAAAAACAAAAAAATAAATCCATTAACTAAGATCATAACAGGCCGCAACATATTTTACTGTACTTATATCTTCAATACTAACTCTTGCTTAGCATAGTATTATATGGAATTGTCAGGAACTTCAGTTGTTAAGCTTTTTTCCATGACTATAACATAATTAATGTGATTTAAACACCAAAAGTCACTATAAGTCACAATGAGATATGCACCTGCCAACTCGTTTTGCACTACTTGTCACATTCCCGTGTTTCTCTCTACTGCACCCCCCTTTTTTTGAAATACTATCCATGCATACTGGTTTATGTGTTTGCCTTCAAGGACACCAATAACCTCAGAACTTTAGAAAGTCACATTAACACAATCTGCATAGCCACTATATATATGCACCACTTCTCACAGTCACAAACTACATAGATATCAAGTCACAATTCTATGACACATTGTCACTCAAATGGCATGCCCGCCTTATGTCACCAAGGATCACTTATCACCTTTTCACTCATGTTAAATCAACCATACAAATGCATCTTTTGTATCTATACCCAGCCCTGAAGATTCGCAGTCTGTTTCCCTGCGATGAAACACGTGTTGGCCAGAACAAGAGGAACAATAAATTTATATTCCATAACAAGGATTCCACCTCTTTGAACTTTTTTGCTTTTTGATTCTGAAACACTATTCATGTTTACTATTGTACCATAATCAGGACTTACCGAACCTTTGTGATACTTTCCTAGAGCAGGGGCACTTGTTGTTTTAGTACAAATTAGTGTGGGTCTGTCATCCACATTCTGAGCGGTTACGAGGGATTGCCGCCCGCCCCCTTGCCTGGATTTTGACATTCTGTGACACGATACTGTGCGGATATTAGGGAGTGCGCCTGTCCTAATTCTGGATAAACCTCAAACCCTCTCAGCGTACCAATAGCTTATTGATTTCCAGTGAAGGCTGCCCCCCGCCATTCCACTTTTCACAAATCACGTATCCATAACTAGCACGTTGGTTTTGGAATCAATCAATATAACAAACATCCCCATACCAACATGGATAGAGATAAAATAGCAGCAGATCTCTTCGAGAACCTAGCCAAGGGCATGCCTACCCACACTGCCACGGCAACTGCTGGTCCCCCCCGTGTGGAGGGCCTTAAAGACAAATTCAAGAAACTAGAGAGATTAAAAAAACAGGAGAACTCACGCTGGTGGGACTCTACCACCCTGAAGCAATATATGCGTCTCAAACAAATACCGAGAGGCTTGCGCTCCAACACTTTCCCAACATACGATGATCTTGATCTAGATCTAGTAAAAAAATGGGAAGAATCTGTTACTAACAACTCGTTTGCCCTCATGGACATTTTGATAGAAAATGCAGATCGCAAGTCCAGTAAACTACTGGGAGAAATTGCGAAACTAGAGCAAGAAATCAAAGACCTCAACTTACCAGAACCGACTGTGAAAAATTACACCATTCTGGATGAGGTGTTATTTAAACATCAGGAAGAAATAAAAAACAGGAAGGCCAGACAAATAAAAAGAGATGATACAGATTATCGTAATGGTCGTATCTTCACCTATGATCGTAAATACGACTCTCTAGTACGACCTCACAACCCCAAAAAAAGCGGTAACATCTCATCCGCCCCGAGCTCTGTCTCATCCAGCAATGCCTCCCTAAATTCTGCAGGTACAAATGAACCCGATCGGGATTTACTAGACACCAACAGTACTCCTTTTTTAGTGGAGCTAGAACGGATGCGCAAAGGGAACAAGACCCAACCGCCACGAGATACCGCAGATCAAAGACCCACAGAGGCAGCAGGGGTGGCAAACGAGGACTACAGAAAAAAACTGAGGTCAGGAACAGCAAGAAAATAGATACCGGACACAACGAGGTCCAAGTGGTCAATCTCTCCTCTTTTCCTCTGACTGCTGATATGACTAATCTCCTTTCCAGGGGTTTAAACTTTAATCCCTTCTCAGTAGGAGACACATGCCAAACGAAAATAGACCTCTTTAAATTTGTACGGAGCCTGAAATTAAAAAAGTATTTTGCTGGAAAAACTACCAACACTAGAAATGTTAAAAATATTCCTGATGTACTAACAGACAATGTGACTACAATAAAAGATATACAAGCAATACACCTCTTGTTGTCTATTACTGAATGCGAAGACAGCCCCGTTGAGATGGGACAACTTCTAGAGGAGCTGAACATTGATACAGATCTGGGGGTTGTTAGTGGCTTGAAAAACAAATCCACTTGGACACCAACTCTTCCAGGCGGCAATAATATTGACATTTTCTACAAACGTGTTCTTGATGACATCAACAAGATCAACACAAGAAAACTTAACGAAACATTTGCATTTAAAGATAACCTCACCAAAGGTGAGCGCCTAGCCCTCACCACACTTACACAGACTTCCACCATTGTGATCCGCGAAGCGGACAAAGGAGGGAACATTGTAATCATGAACGCAGACGATTATAACAAGGAAATACTAAGTCAACTAGCTGATATTTCCTGTTATGAACCGATTACACATAACCCCATGGGCTTCCTAACAACATCCATTAATGACCACCTACACAAATGGAAAGAAGATGGCTTACTGAACGAAGATGAATATATGTACCTTAAAGTGCACAAACCAACATTTCCATGGTTGTATACCCTTCCCAAAATCCACAAAAATCTCCCCTTTCCACCGGGCAGACCAATTGTCTCCGGTATAGGGGGCCCTACCGAGAGATTGGCTGAGTACGTGGATTTGTTTCTAGGCCCACTGGTCAAAAATCTACCCTCATTCATCCAGGATTCTAAGCATATACTTAGCGTACTAAATGACCTAGAATGGCAACCAAATACCACCCTAGTGACTTTGGACGTGGTTGCCCTATACACGAGTATCAACCCCATCCTAGGTATAGAGGCCATAACACGAGTGCTATCCAACAGACCAGCATCTTTGTGGGCTCATACTGACATGCTGATAACCATGATGACTCTGATTCTCAATAACAACTTCTTTATGTTTCAAAAAAACTGGTACCGACAAAAACGTGGGGTAGCCATGGGCTCCAAATTCTCGCCATCTTTTGCTAATTTGTTTATGGGTTCTTTTGAAACCGACCACATTTGGGGAACTAAGGGCAGCCAATATACCGACTCCATACTATTCTGGGGTCGCTACATAGATGACTGTATCCTACTGTGGACGGGCTCAGATGAGCTTCTCCAAAGTTTCTTTGAACATCTGAATCACAACGTTTGGGAACTGAGTTTTACGATGAAACACAGTAAAACCAAGATAGAGTTTCTGGACTTGGAATTCTACATTCTCAATGACCAACTACACAGCAAACTTTATAGGAAGCCTACTTCATGCAACGCCATACTTCGAGCGGACAGTCACCACCCGCCACACCAGATTAAATCAATACCATTTGGGGAATTCCTCAGAGCCAGAAGAAACTGCAGTAATGACAGGGATCTGACGGAGACTATACAAGATATGGAACAAAGATTTGAAAAACGTGGATATCCCCAATCCATCCTCTCCACAGCAAAAAAGAGACTTAATAAAATAAAGAGACCAGAGACACTCAAGTGTAATAACTCGAACAAGACGAAGGATTCCACAATAAGGATGATCACAGAATTCAACAGTTTACACAGATCAATCCGTACCAGTATGATGAAACACTGGAACCTACTTAAAACTGATCCAGTACTCAAGGATCTAATTCCACCAACTCCACAAATCACCTTCCGCAGAGGAAGAACCCTGAAGAACAGACTTAGTCCTACCGTTCCAAGAGTAGACACAACTCCGGACTGGCTGACACAACGCAACAAGGGCTTCTTCAAATGCGGCTTTTGTGTAATGTGCAAATGGGCTAAACATAAGACTACGAAATTTACTGGTCCCAATGGGGACACATATGACATCAGAACGAATATCAACTGCACTACAAAATATGTAGTATACATAATTGAGTGCCATTGCGGGAAACAATATGTGGGCAGCACAATAAGAAGTCTGAAAGACAGGATCTCTGAACATATGAGAGCAATACAAAAACAAGACCCCAAATATCCTGTTGCCCTACATGTAGCCACATGTCAGTCAACCATTGAAGATTTCCGCATCAGTTTTTATGGCATCGAAACTGTACCAACTCACATCAGGGGTGGTAACCGAGAGCTAACCTTGAGACGCAAAGAAGCAACGTGGATCATGCGTCTTCGCAGTATTGAACAGGGTTTGAACTATGACCCTGAGATGCAATATTTCTTAGGGAATTAATTCTGTAATTGATAAACCACACCCCAACATGTGTGCTGAACTTGGGCTCTCAGACGCCTTTCTCCCCCTATTTGTTGTTAGTTTTAAAAAGTATGCAACTGTTATAATCACTTCGTCTTATAACTTTTAAATATTGTAATTTGTTATTCAGCTCGTCTGCGCATTATCACTGTTAGAAATTGTGCAATTATGAAACTGTTATAATCACTGGATCACTTCGTCTTATAATCCTAATTACGTATTTTGTTGTCCTAATTCGTCTGCGTTTGTATCACCTTGTATAACATCAAAAACGCTATCATTATCAGGACCAAATTTGCTCCGAAATACTTTATTCAGACTGCTGACTTTTGGGTCTTTATATTGTATACTTTTTCACTCCAACTATCAGAACACCTCTTTCTTGAAATTCCACTTTTATCCTCCTGTTTGACTCACCCAATCTGAACTTAGCTTATAGTATTTTTTCTAAAAACAGCCAACGTTTAGTGCAACCAAACGATGCGTTACCGTTCTAGTGTTTCTAATACTGACAGGGCAAATCCCGGAAGTCAGCTTAAATAGAGACCCTCGCTTCCCGTCAGGTGACCGTCTTTCGAACAACGGCACCGGGAACTACAGGAGGGAGAACGTTCATCTTCAGGTAAAATACTCGTCTGGCATACTATCTCCCCTTTCCTTTGAGACAAACCACATTACAATGAGAAAGGTTAACACCACTCGTGTCTGTCTATTATTTACTTTACAGGTGTACCCGCCTGTGTGTCTGATGTCTAGCGTAACAGCTTTTCACTCTTCTCCTCCCGGATAAGGTTTTCTCATAAACTCTTCAAGGTACGAACTTTTAGCAAGGGTTTGTCTCCATTTTAGCAATAGCTCCACTAAGGAATGTTATGGGACATTGCATAAATTTTATCATTTCTTCTTATCGGCATTCCTTTAAACTATGTTTATCTGTAGGAGTCAACCGACCACGCTCTCTAAACGCAGTAACAATACTTGAGGCCAAAACACTACTTCCGGCTTTTCTTTTCTAAGGGTGAGTCACGTACCGTGTTTTAGGTACTGCTTATGAATAGACTTGCATTCTACCCCAATATCAGCATACTACAATTTCCTAAGGGTGAATCACGTACCGTGTTTTAGACACTGCTTAAGAATAGATTTGAATCCAACCCCAAAATTAATATACTCGATTGCTGCAACGGCTTAATTGAGTGTACTGAACGAACTCGAGGTACTTTGTACTGGTGTTCTGGATCTAACTACACGAGTGCTGTTTCCAAACACACTCTTCATAATAGATACTCCATTTCCCTCCCCCCGCCAACCCTAACGCCTCCCCCCCCCCCCCTTTTTTTATCGGGGTGTGGCTTTCACATTAACCAGTGACGTCTCACACGAGCGTTTTGAGTACAACTCTATAATCAACACTGGGTCGATCAATTACATGGGAATGAATAATAGGGCTCCATTATTCTGTATCTTCATTGTGCGAGTCCAAAAAAACAAAAAAATAAATCCATTAACTAAGATCATAACAGGCCGCAACATATTTTACTGTACTTATATCTTCAATACTAACTCTTGCTTAGCATAGTATTATATGGAATTGTCAGGAACTTCAGTTGTTAAGCTTTTTTCCATGACTATAACATAATTAATGTGATTTAAACACCAAAAGTCACTATAAGTCACAATGAGATATGCACCTGCCAACTCGTTTTGCACTACTTGTCACATTCCCGTGTTTCTCTCTACTGCACCCCCCTTTTTTTGAAATACTATCCATGCATACTGGTTTATGTGTTTGCCTTCAAGGACACCAATAACCTCAGAACTTTAGAAAGTCACATTAACACAATCTGCATAGCCACTATATATATGCACCACTTCTCACAGTCACAAACTACATAGATATCAAGTCACAATTCTATGACACATTGTCACTCAAATGGCATGCCCGCCTTATGTCACCAAGGATCACTTATCACCTTTTCACTCATGTTAAATCAACCATACAAATGCATCTTTTGTATCTATACCCAGCCCTGAAGATTCGCAGTCTGTTTCCCTGCGATGAAACACGTGTTGGCCAGAACAAGAGGAACAATAAATTTATATTCCATAACAAGGATTCCACCTCTTTGAACTTTTTTGCTTTTTGATTCTGAAACACTATTCATGTTTACTATTGTACCATAATCAGGACTTACCGAACCTTTGTGATACTTTCCTAGAGCAGGGGCACTTGTTGTTTTAGTACAAATTAGTGTGGGTCTGTCATCCACATTCTGAGCGGTTACGAGGGATTGCCGCCCGCCCCCTTGCCTGGATTTTGACATTCTGTGACACGATACTGTGCGGATATTAGGGAGTGCGCCTGTCCTAATTCTGGATAAACCTCAAACCCTCTCAGCGTACCAATAGCGTGTCAGAAAATGTGGTTACCCGTCGATTGCCCCATCTAGGGTTGGGGTTCTGTTGGTTAGAACCATCTTGAGAACTGTAGAAATTACTGGTAAGGTAGGGATAAGCTTTTTCTTGGGAGAAAAAGCGAATGTCCTTACGGAATTTCTCAGTTTTTCTTTTTAATAGATATTCAGAAAAAGAGTCAAGATCAGCCTCAATCTCTTCCAGTTTTTTCTTTCCAAGTTCTACGGAATTATCAGATTTGAGTTTTTCCTCAAGAGCCTCAATTTCTTTGTTGAGGATGGCCAAGCATACCCCCTGCAAGAAAGCAGGGTGGCCAAGCAGAAGAAGACCAGACATCAATTCGAAGATAACAGCAATAAGACATGCAGTAAAGAGAACACTACTCAGTCATTTTCACTAAGGTGGCCAGCTCCGTCAGACTGAGGCGTGGAAGGAGAAGAGCGGGCCTCACGATCCAGTTTTTTGGCGAACGCCAGGGCATCCTTGGGGTCCGGGAAAACCAGCGTTTTTGCCCCCTGACAAACACGCAGCTTTGCCGGGTTGGCCAATGAAAAAGACACTTCATGCTTGTGGCGAATGCGTTTGGCAGGTAGAAATTACCTACGGGTGGCCTGCACTGCGAGGGTGTAATCAGGGTAAAAGGACAGGGCATTACCTTGGTGAGTGATGGTGCCCTTGTCGCGTGCTGCCCGGAGGATGGCGTCCCGGTCCCGGTAGTTCAGTATCTTCACAATGATGGGCCGTGGGCGGGGAGCCAGGGAGCGGTGGGCTCATTCCACAATGAAGACCGTGGACAGAACATCTCCGAACAGCTCCCTAATCAGCCGCTCCACGAAGTCCTCCATTTTGGAAATGTTCGTGGACTCCGGAAGGCCAGTGATACGCAGATTACATCTCCGGGAACGGGCCTCCAAGTCCTCATTCTTATCCCGGATTACGGCAAGTAACCTGTCCATTTGTAGTAGCTTTTGCCGGTCCTGGGTGGCGGCATCCTCCGCGTCGGAGATCCTAGATTTCACATGTAGCAGGTTATTGTCATGGGAGCCCACGTGGGATTTAACCTGGTCAAGGCGGGCCGAAAGCTGGTCCAACTGGGCCGCTATGCCAGTGACCGTGGACTTGACATCCAACATTATCGCCTTGAGGTCATCTTCACGAGTCGGTGGAGCCTCACCGCCCCCTGCAGAAGAGTCTGCACCGTCAGCGCCCACTGACATCCTGCCGAGAGGACCTCCGCAGTTCAAAAGCTATCTTTGGCTGCTTGGGATCATTCTTCCCCATCGCGGAAGGCACTGGACAACCACAGCAGCAGGAGCAAAAGCGAAGGTGTGCAAAGGGGCAGCCATACGACCCGCCACAGAAGGACTAGGGCAAAAAAAGGAACAAGGACTACCAGACGCCGCTCAGGGAAATTACAAAGGCAGCTCAGGAGATAACTAACAGGAGCAGAGGCATTCCACAACTCACAGCGTGAGTACCGAAACAGCGTTCAGCTTGCGCCGGTCAATGCGCCATGCGGGCAGTCAGGCAGATCCAGACACCCAGCACACCAGATCCAATACCACAGCAGAAGACCAACGAGTAACGCTAACTCACTGTTCAGGGTCTGGATCTAAGTAGAACATGAAGGGACCATCAGAGCCGCCGAGTCCACAGAGAGCCCCCCACTGGCAGCCTAGAGCGCAGAGCGGGGTGAGACGGTGCACTAGCAGCAGTGTGAATGCCCAGGCAGCAGCAGGTACGGCGTCGCTGGAGTCAGCACCACAACCTCGGGGAATTCGGCACACCAGAGCAAGCAGGGGGGGGTCTCTTAGCCAGGGTCCGGCAGCAGGGAGGGACCTCTGGAGGCGGAGCCCAGGCGAATCCACGCCCCCCAGCAAGGAGCCTCCAAGGGTGTGAGGAGCGGGCCCGCAAGGCCCAGAATCCAAGGTAGGCAGCTCCGGAGGAAGACAACCAGGTCCCCGGAGCGTAGGGCAGGCTGCAGGCGCCCAGCCAGGCAGTTCCAGATGTCAGTGTAGGCACCCACCGCAACCGGCCCCGCCAAGGACGACACAGCACAAGTAGGCCGTCCCACAGCACGTCACCAGCACGGCCCGCCCAGCGGCAGGCCTCGGACCAGAGAGGAGCCGGCAGCAAGCGGGCCCCAGGTGTCACTGCCAGAAGAAGTCAGCCCGCCAGAATACTCCCAGTCTCCGGGGTCAGCGCCCATCACGGGAGAGCGCCCATGAAGGAGGCAAGGGGGACCAGCCACTACAGTCGCCAAGCAGCGGCCCGTGCAATAGGATGGAATCCGGAGGCTAGGCCTCACAAGGCCACAGAGCCGCACAGCCAGGCCGCCCAGCAAGCGGCCCCCACAGGCACACCCCCGGGCAGTGACGAGACTTATCGGAGGGGACAGGAAGGTTATCTTCGTTGCAGGGCCCGGCACACAACAGCAAGGTTTCCCCCAGGCAAAGGCGGGCCCAGCGATGCGAGGATCGGCAACAGCACAGCAGCTCTGCGGTCACAGCGAGGCAGGCAGCTTTGTCCAGCAGGCACGAACAGTCAGTCAGTCAAAATACTCTTTATTCGATTTTTGTTAAAATCATAAAAGGCATAAAGCAAACACAAATACAGTATTTAAAAACATCACTTGATCTCATTACAAAAAGGGTTTTCTGCATAATGATTACATTTCATCAGGTTGTTGTATGCAAAAGTACAAATCTATTTACAAATATTAAAAATTTTCCTTTAAAAACAAATTTGAGTTAAAACAGGTCAATCTGGGGTAGTCTTTTCTTCCTAGTTCTAAATGCGGCGGTTAGATAGCAAGCAACACTAAACATGGTGTAAGTATCTGCTAACGTTTGGAGGAAGATTAAGGCTGGCCTTATTTGAGTAAAGCCCGCCGCTTTCAAGACAGGGAATAGATATTTTTTCCTTTCACTGCTATAAAAGTCACAAAAAAATATAAAATGAAGGGTGTCTTGAACTGAAAAATTATCACATCCGCATGGCGGACCATCATCAGGTTTTGACCACACCGGAAAATTTCCTAAAGAGTAATGGATTAAATTCATCCTGAATTTAGTCAGTAGGAGTCTATGAAGAGGATTAGTCACAGTTTTTAGGTAGGGTTCCATGGTGGGCGAAGTAGTTAAAACGATATGTGCCCTCACCATGGGTTTCCTCAGTTCCAAATCTTCTCTATCCATACGAACCCTCTCCAAAAACATCTGCTTAATCCATTTGACATCCTCCCTCCTAATGTTAGATGGGTCATTAAAAAGTTCCGGTCTCCCCAGCATTAGTAAAGTAGATTTAATAAATTTTAGCCAGGGGATTCTCATGGCGTTATCCCTTGCAATGACGTCCTTGAGGATGGCATGGTTTAGCGTCAGCTCGGGATTCAACCACGTTTTGACCCAGAAAAGGAGGGGGGCTAATTTTAGTTTATCAGAGATGTATGGTAAGCCTATTTCCTCATGGATAGAGAAGGTGGGTGTGGAATCTGGGACAGATAGAATATTCCTGATGATACCATTTTCTACCCTCTGTATTTTTGCCGTCTCTGCGTAGCCCCAAATCGCAGATCCATACATAGCGATTGGAACGCACTTACTGTTGTATATTTTAATCACAGCCTCCATTGGTTTTGCTCCCAGTCTTTTTGTAAAGGCCAGCAGGGCTGATGAAGATCGTGCTAAGCTAAGACTTTTAGCTTTAACCTGGGGGACCCAGGACCCTCTTTGGTCAAAAAGGACTCCCAGGTAAGGAAAGACTGGGACCCTGGAAAGGATCTCCCCTTTGCAAATAAAAGATTTTTTCTGCAACATATTTACTTTACGACCAATGATCATGGTGTGGGACTTGGAGACATTGATTTTCAGGTCTAGATTCTCCATAAAGGAACCAAAACGGTCCAGAAGAATCTGTAGGCTAATCCCTGTTCGTGCTATCAGGACGGCATCGTCCGCGTATAGGAGGGCTGGGATCTGAGCTCCTCCTACACGGGGAACATCAGCCAATCCTGTTTCTAGGTGTTTCCCCAGACCATTTATATAAATAGTAAAAAGAAGGGGGGGCCAGGATACAACCCTGGCGCACCCCTTTTTCAGATTTAAAACTTTCCGTTCACCTTCCGTCCCTGGTGACTCTTATTTTTGCCTTGAGATCTTGATGTAACCTTGCCATAAATGCCACCAAGGGCTCCTCTATGCCTAGCTCTAGTAGGATAGTCCATAGCTTACTTCTATTCACCAGGTCGAAGGCCGAGGAGAGGTCCATAAAGGCCAGGTAAACTGTCCCCTCCCCGGCCACCGTATACCTGGAGACTAGAAGGTGGAGGTTAGAATATTGTTCCAATGTCCCCCTATTCTCACGAAAGCCGTATTGGATATTCGAGAGTCCCCCATTCAGTTCTATATTTTCCCTTAGTTGGTTCAAAAGGACTCTACCTAAGATTTTAAAAGTAGAGTCGATGAGGGAAATTGGACGATAGCACCCGGGGTCCTCCCGATTTCCCTTCTTAAAAATGGGAACTATTATGGATGTTGCCCAAGTTTGAGGTAGGCATCCTTCGGCTGCTGCTCTGAACACTCTGGTCAAAACTTTACTCCAGAGTACTGGGCAATATTTAAAAAAGTCTGCCGGGACACCGTCCGGGCCTGGAGCCTTATTTTTTGTGGTATCCGTAATGGCTTTAAGGACCTGCTCTTCCGTAAATACCACTGTGGCTGCACAATGAGCCACCTCAGTGGTACTTGGGCAGACTAATGGTTCACCCCCGTAAATCTTGCTAAAATGCTGTACCCATCTCTCATCGGGAATTACACAATCTGTGTTCAGGTTGTTCTCCCCTGAAAAAAAGGAGTGGTTGATGATTTCCCAGAACTGTTTACTGTTTTTTAAAACATCTACATTGAGAAGATCAGTCCAAGCATTGTTCTTAATTTCATTTTTCCTTGCCCTCACATTGGCTTTATAGGCCCGTCTTAAATGAGAGATTAGTTCTTTATCCCTTTCCTTGGCCTTAAGAGCCAGTTTCAGTTCTCTATGTGCCCTTGAGCATTTGCTATCAAACCATTTGTGGGGCTTTGTGGGGTACTTAGATTTAGGTTTTGTAAGATCCCTGACGGTTTGTGCACAGATACAATTAAAAGCTGCGACAACCTGAAGGTTCGAGGCAGTTTGATCTAGACAAGTTTCTATCGGTCCCTCAATTTTGGGAAGTAGGGTTTCCATAAACCGTTCCTCCATGGCCATACCCCATCTGAGTCGTCTGCCCTGATCACTGGGCACCGTCAAGGCGCAAACCCGGGGCTGATCCACCTGCCTGCGCCATAAGTCACTCCAGTGTATTGCAGTTGACAGAGGGTTATGATCACTATGGTGTGAGACAGTAACTTTATAGTCACTTGTCTTTGAAATTAAGCCTACGGACATAAATATGTAATCAATTATCGTCCCCTTAGTTGTACCTTTATACGTGGGGACCTTCTCATTAATAGCAGTTTTAAATGATTCGTATAAATTAAAATTGGCACACAATAAGTCAAGTGACTCCCCCATTTTGGTGTGTTCAAAGTGAGGAATGCAGGCTCCGTCAGGAGAATCTGCATCTAGTGATTGACAAGGCAATTGACATTTGTGGCTATTAAAATCGCCCATTAAAAAAATTTCGAAGGGAGTATGTGAATTTTGACTGTATTTATTTATCAAGTTCGCCAAACAATGCACATGTTCGAATTCATTTGGTCCACCCCAGGCATTGTAAAAATTAATTACTAGTATGATACAGCTTGGGGAGACTGTCCATTCTATTGCTAGAATGTTTGGGGAACCTGAATTCAATAGGTTAAAAGTTCCTGCTAGATCTAATGAAAAAAATGTAATAAGCCCCCCTTTTGCTCTCCCCGCGTTACTGGTACTAGCGGGTATTGTAAAACTTAGGAAGCCATCTAAGTAAAAGGAAAGTGAAGTGTCCCACGTTTCTTGCAGAGCTATGACCTTATGTTTAGAAATGTATTGGGTCCAAGTAGGGTCTGATCTTTTAGCTCTTATTCCTGCAACGTTCCAGGTCATAAATGTACATGGTAGGGCAGTTACCCTCTCAGGCATAGCTATTATAGGTGATGTTAGGGGTATAGATAGTCAATCGTTGGTGTTCAAATCACTTAAAGGATTAAAACGATTAACCAAATCCATACTAGGGCCTGTGTTATGGTACGTTGGTGGATTTCGGCTCACTTTCCTAGTTACAGTTTGCCACCCATTCACTGATGGGACCGTAATTGGGGGGGGCATCCTATGTGAGTTAAAATGGGGCTGTGGGGGATAAAAGAAGCCTAATGGGACTGCCCTGAGGCTATCACTTTCCTTAATATCTGATCCATCCCAGAACAGAGTACTCGGGCAATGGTCGTTATTGAAGTTTATCACCACACAATCACCTTTCACATTTTTAGCCCGTTTTCCCACCCATCCTACCCTTCTTGCGGCTATGATGCTAGAGGATGTATTTGAATCACCGCTGCTTAAATCATCACACCATTTTTTTGCTTTTCCAATAAGTGCGGGAGTTGACTCCTCCTCGCCTTCCCTTAGCGGGGTCACCCCTAGGAAAACAGCTACGTAGGGTACTACCGCAGGGGGCAGATTTAAATGAATCTTGCTTCCCAAGTAATTAGTTTCCCCTGATGTTGAGGGGACCTCCTGTCGGGTAATAGGTATGGGTGGTTGGGGAACCTGTAAACCTACTATATCTGATTCCATGGGCTCGGAGGTGGCCTCAGGTAGTGGTAAAGGTAGGTGTTGTGCTCTGTGACAATCTACGACCTTTTTATCGCCAAGATGCAAGCTATCAATTTTTTTGCTATATCATCTATCAGGACACATTTTTTTAACAAGCCTTCGAGACATGTGTTCATAGTGTCTACTATGTCCTTTGCAATTCCCACTAAAAGGGGTTCAATCCGTTCCTCGAAAAGAGCCTCAATAAGGTCCTTTAGAGACTCCTCCATCCCATGAGTAACTCGAGGGGGGGCCTCCCTCTTCTTACGTTTTTTCGAGGATGATTTTAAAGTTCCCAAAGGGTCCAGACTTACAGTGGGAAGCAAAGTTTGGGATGCGCAAGCTTGAGGTAAAGTGGAAACAGTAGCAGTTGTGGGTTTTGTTATGATGACGTCAGGCTCTAAAGGGATGGCTTGTGCTTCAGGTGATATAGCTGAGGAGGGAGACTTAACTATTAAACCCAGTTCTTGCTGTGCTGTAGCAATTTCTTTAGTTAAAGCCCCCACCGCAGAAGTAAGGTAGGACAAAATGGAGTCAGATTGTTTTGCCACTTTAGCCTTTTTTCCGCCATCGTCTGCGGTAGCTCCGCTTTTCCGCTTACCCATATTTGCAGGAGATGTACGATAGGTGGCCCAGCCCTGCCTGGTCTTGCCGTGGACTGCCGTAGACTGTCTCGCCCTTGTCCCGGGCTTCTCCCGGTCGCTCCCGCGCGCGACTCGCGGGGCGAGAGGGGGTGTCAGCCTTTTACAGGCGCCTCCGGGCGCTCCTCGTTCGTCACTGGCGTGCACCCGCCCCAGGGGCTGCTGGGGAGTGTAGTCTGCTGGTCTGGACTGCCTCCCGGCATTGCGCTGTTTCTGCCGTTTCCCTCACGGCTCTGGCCCGATGGCGTGCCTCAGGTAAGTTTTCGGTGTTCCCCCCTGGGCTCCCGGGGGGTCAGCCTTTTACAGGCGCCTCCGGGCGCTCCTCGCACGTCACGGGCGTGCTTCCGCCCCAGGGGCTGCTGGGGAGTGTAGTCTGCTGGTCTGGACTGCCTCCCGGCGTTGCGCTGTTTCTGCCGTTTCCCTCACGGCTCTGGCCCGATGGCGTGCCTCAGGTAAGTTTTCGGTGTTCCCCCCTGGGCTCCCGGGGGGTCAGCCTTTTACAGGCGCCTCCGGGCGCTCCTCGCACGTCACGGGCGTGCTTCCGCCCCAGGGGCTGCTGGGGAGTGTAGTCTGCTGGTCTGGACTGCCTCCCGGCGTTGCGCTGTTTCTGCCGTTTCCCTCACGGCTCTGGCCCGATGGCGTGCCTCAGGTAAGTTTTCGGTGTTCCCCCCTGGGCTCCCGGGGGGTCAGCCTTTTACAGGCGCCTCCGGGCGCTCCTCGCACGTCACGGGCGTGCTTCCGCCCCAGGGACTGCTGGGGAGTGTAGTCTGCTGGTCTGGACTGCCTCCCGGCATTGCGCTGTTTCTGCCGTTTCCCTCACGGCTCTGGCCCGATGGCGTGCCTCAGGTAAGTTTTCGGTGTTCCCCCCTGGGCTCCCGGGGGGTCAGCCTTTTACAGGCGCCTCCGGGCGCTCCTCGCACGTCACGGGCGTGCTTCCGCCCCAGGGGCTGCTGGGGAGTGTAGTCTGCTGGTCTGGACTGCCTCCCGGCGTTGCGCTGTTTCTGCCGTTTCCCTCACGGCTCTGGCCCGATGGCGTGCCTCAGGTAAGTTTTCGGTGTTCCCCCCTGGGCTCCCGGGGGGTCAGCCTTTTACAGGCGCCTCCGGGCGCTCCTCGCACGTCACGGGCGTGCTTCCGCCCCAGGGGCTGCTGGGGAGTGTAGTCTGCTGGTCTGGACTGCCTCCCGGCGTTGCGCTGTTTCTGCCGTTTCCCTCACGGCTCTGGCCCGATGGCGTGCCTCAGGTAAGTTTTCGGTGTTCCCCCCTGGGCTCCCGGGGGGTCAGCCTTTTACAGGCGCCTCCGGGCGCTCCTCGCACGTCACGGGCGTGCTTCCGCCCCAGGGACTGCTGGGGAGTGTAGTCTGCTGGTCTGGACTGCCTCCCGGCGTTGCGCTGTTTCTGCCGTTTCCCTCACGGCTCTGGCCCGATGGCGTGCCTCAGGTAAGTTTTCGGTGTTCTTATGTATTTAACTCAACGCACGAACAGTCTCCAAAACGGGCCAGGTGGGTGCGGGACAACTCCAGGGGGTAGAAAACAGCGGAGCAGCGCCCAACGCCCAACGCCCAACAGGTGGTGATGTCTGGAGGATTTTGTCGGATTATTGCGCTTGGCCGGCAGAGTCCACTCAAAGTGTGGCCATCTTGCAGCCAGTCAAGCCACGCCCCACGATATAGGCCTTAGTTCACCCTCCGTAGCAGAAGAAGAAACAACAGTAGACCTCAGCGAATCCATCAAGTTTGTGGCCTCCTCAGCCAAGAATGACATTGGTACAACAAACTCTGAAAATCTTCTCGATATGTATGAGGTCAGCAAAGATGTAATAACAAAGAAAAGTGACTACACAAAAAAGTCACTTATTGGAAATACCCAAACAAAAAGTATAAATGTGACTTGTGTGGAGACATATTGAGAACTTTTAAAGAACTGAGAAAACATGCCTCCAACAAGCACAAAGGCTTCTATCTTAAAACGTACTGCTCAAAACGTGACAGAGAAGCCGAATATCTCAATATTGCATGCCAT
Source organism: Lissotriton vulgaris (assembly GCF_964263255.1). Taxonomy (NCBI): domain Eukaryota; kingdom Metazoa; phylum Chordata; class Amphibia; order Caudata; family Salamandridae; genus Lissotriton; species Lissotriton vulgaris. Next base: position 1,140,936,829 of record NC_141685.1, on the reverse strand, counting down.
TATGCCAAATGTAAAGGAAGACCTCAAAAAGGAGAGTTGCCATTCCTGTGCAGCTTCTGTGACCTCAGATTTGGAACAAAGATTGGTGTTTCTCAACATGCTCGGCATGCGCACCCAAGAGCGCAAAATGAGGCTTGACTAGCAGCTCTAGCAAGCAGCAAACCGACAAAATTATGGTCACAGGAAGAAATACTGCTACTAGCAAATTGGAAAAAGTATATGAAAACAAGAGGAATATAAATGTGCTGATGGTTCCACATTTTGACAATAAAACCGAAAACAAATTGCAGAAAAAAGAAGAGATAGAAGAGCTAAAATCAAACATATCAGCAAAAAAGTTTAACTGTAACAAGCATCAAATGTTTCTGAAAATGACTCTTGCGATGAACCAGAGGTTATAGTGGAAGTAACAACAGAAAAGCGCAGAGACTTTATCAACCGCAAACGTGCGCAAAAAATCAAGAACTTTGATGAGCTGGAAGATAGAATCACAGAAATCGAGAAGTACACCCAAAACGTAGAGCAAAACGATGCTGCTATGGATCTGATGGATGAGGTAGTGACTTATATCGCAGAGAACACCTCTAATATAAGTCCTACACCAACAAGTGTACCAACAAATGAACCAGCAAGTGAACTCAATAATGAGCCTATGAACTCTGCTCAAGATGAGCACCAGAATGCCTCAGTAGGGAACAAGATAACAAATAAAACACGAAAAACAGAAGGCTTAATCGGACGCACAAGAAAAATTATGCCAAAGCAAAGGACAGATACAAAAAATACCAGGCAATGTTTAAAAAAGACAAAAAGAACATTGCCAGGATTATCACTGATGGGGCAGAAGATGCCACTTGCCAAATCAGTGCTGATGAAATGTTTCAATACTACAAAAACTTAATTGAGAAAGCAAACAAGAAAAACCCTAAATTCACGCCGATTGATCAGATACCAGAGGATTACGAAATTAGAAATTTATGTAAAGAAATAACACTGCTCGAAATAACTTATGCCTTCGAGGACTCCGATTTAATGAAAACAGTGGGGCCTGATAAGATTGGTCTGAATGACTTGTTCAGATCCCGATGTTGTTCGAGCTCTCCCACTGAGTTATTTTATCACCCGACAAGATTGGGTAGGTGGGTGGGGCGGGGGGATTGCCATTATTTATAAAAATACGTATAGTTGTAGAACATCTAGCTGCCTTCTGCCAGATTGTGAGAGCATTTCTTTTGCAATTAGGTTCTCCCCTACCTGCACTTTTTCAGGGATTCTTCTTTATCGTCCTCCAGGAGCACATACTAGTTTTTGTACTGGTCTCCCTGACACTGCTATGGATCTCGCCAGCCTATCTCCCAATTTTTCTATTTTGGGTGATTTTAATATTCATTTTGATGAAGTGGATTCTCCCCCTTCACAAGACCTTAGGGCAGCTTTAGAAGTGCTTCATTTAGAACAACTAGTTACTTGTCCCACCCATAGAGCAGGCCATATACTTGACCATTTCTTTACCAACGTTGAAACCATCGTCTTGGAGGAGTCCCTTGTAGTCCCTTGGTCGGACCATTCCCTGCTCCCTTTCATCTGGACCCCCCTTGATCAGCCCCATCCGGTTCTTAAAACTAGGAAACTTAGCCGCATCTGGTCTAAATTGTCTGTGGAAAACTGGGTAGTTAATCTCAAAACCACCACCCCTGAACTATGCTCTGATCCTATAAGGGCAAATGCCTCCTTCAACAGTTGGGTGGAGTCGTCATTGGACCTCACCCTCCCTAAAATTAAACTTTGTCAACGCACGGGGGCTAATAAAAAGCCTTGGTATTCATCTGAATTAAGACTACTCAAGCAAACCTGTAAACGGGCTGAAAGGAAATGGAGGAAGGATTTTTTGAGACCAGTAAAGGCAATTATAAAACTGCTATGCGCATCTACAAAAAGGCAATTAAATTGACACAATCCTGTTACTTTCAGGAGAAAATTACCTCTGCCTCTAAGTCCCCTAGGGAAATGTTTAAAATTTTCAAATCACTAGTTTCCCCTGCCTGTCCATCCACAAAATCATTAGCCACATCAGTGCTAAGGGAATTCCCCTCCTGTGCTGAACTTATTGAATTCCCATTGTTCATGACAAGGTCAGCTCGTCATAAGCACACGACCAGTGTACTGCATGACAAGCTGACCTTGTCATGAGCATGGAAGGGGTTTTAAATAGACAGAAACGTTGTGACGAGCTAGCTAAGTTCTTTGCCACTAAGGTTACAAATATCTATTCACTCTTCACTCAACCAGAGCCCTCACTCCGACCTCCGGTATCCATTCCTTATGTGGAGCTGAATGAATTAGACCTTCTTGATTTAACAACTTTGCAACGACTTCTGGGAAACTTGAAATCCGGCTCCCCGGTGGATGCTGCACCTCCTTCTATTCTTAAACTTGCTACAGAAACTGTTTCTCCAGTTATTTTGAATGTCATTAATTCCTCTTTGGCTTCCGGGTTGGTCCCTCCATTTTGGAAACAGGCAAAAGTGAAGGCACTGTTAAAAAAACCTAATCTGGACCCTGAAGATTGGACAAACTACCGTCCTATCTCGTTGTTGCCAGGCATAGGTAAATTGGCTGAGAAGCATGTTAATTCCATACTTGCTACGTTCTTGGAGAGCAATAATGCCCTGCATCCCACACAGACGGGCTTTAGAAGCAAGCAGAGTACGGAGACTGCTCTCATTTCCGTAGTTGAAGAAGCAAGAAAATTGTGGATTCCGGAAGCTGCTCTGTTATTATTTTATTAGACCTAAGCGCAGCCTTCGACATGGTAAATCATTCCATCAGGATTCAGAGACTGTGTGACATGGGCGTTTCAGGTACGGCCCTTAAGTGGCTACAATCTTTTCTGATGGATAGAACCTTTGCTGTCTTTGAAGATGAAGTCACCTCTAATGAGATCCCACTGCAGTATGGCGTACCACAGGGATCTTCATTAAGTCCCACCATGTTTAACATCTACAAGAGGCCCCTGCCTGATGTGGTCCTACCCTGGGGGGTTCAGTTGGTCACCTATGCCGATGATACTCAGTTGGTGGTCTCTCTCAACAAAGCCCGGATAATCTTAATCTTACCTCCTGCCTTAGTAATGTTCTCGAGTGGATGAATTTGTCCTTCCTCAAGCTCAATGGTTCAAAAACCGAAATCATGATGCTAGGACATTCGCCCCCTACTAACCTAGATTCTTGGTGGCCTGGTTGCCTATGTCCTCCCCCCCCCACCAAAAACGCAATTCAAGAGTCTGGGGGTTTGGCTCGACTTCAATCTCAGCTTTCAAGCTCAATCCTATAAAGTTGCTGCCACCTGCTATGGCCTGATTAGACTGCTGAGGAAGACTCTGGCTCTCCTACCTTTTGAAGCTAGACGCCTACTGGTTCAGGCACTTATACTATCACGGCTTGATTATACCGATGCAGTCATCTAGGCGCTCCTTTGGGAACTATTAAAATTCTCCAGACTGTTCAGAATTGTGCCGCCCGACTTCTTATGGATGTTCCCAAGCGCAGCTCTGCTAAACCAGCTCTACGTCAGCTGCATTGGCTGCCGGTGCAGGAAAGGATCTGGTTTAAAGCCATGTGCACAGTCCATAAATCCATCACAGACAATGGACCGGCACTGCTCCACCCTATGCTTCGGCGCTATCAGATCACACGGTCCCTTAGGTCCAATTTTAAAAATTTCCTGACAGTCCCTTGGACTAAACATGCTCGCATGGGTGGCCGACGCTTTTCACTCCATGCTGCAAAATTCTGGAACCAGCTCCCTGGCTCTCTTCATCTGGAACCCAACCATCTCCGTTTCAGGAAGCTGTTGAAGTGTTTTCTGTTTCCTTGATCAGTGAGTAAGGGTAGATGTCTGCATGCGCTGGGATGCCTATGGGTAGCCATGCGCAATACAAATGTGTATTCATTCATTCATTCATTCATTCATCATAAAGTGCATAGCCAGCGAACAAGACTGCCGCCCAGAATTTTATCGTCTTGGTTGTTGATGAGAAGAGTACCAGAAAGTATCAAAAAGAACCAATCAATGTTGATACCCAAGAATGTACCGATTAATGAACTTAAAAAAATCAGTAACTGGTGTCCAATTATCATTGGTACTGCATTCATGAAGATTTTCACATAAATACTAACTAAAAGACAAATTTTTTGTTGAATTGAATATAAGACAAAAAGGCTTCATGAAGGTGAGAGATTGTCTTGAGAATCTGACTCCTGCAAAATATCATAAAAGGGGCACAAAAAAAGTCACTCATTAGCAGTAGTGTTCATAGATATATCGAAAGCCTTCGGCTCTGTCAGCCATGGTCACAGTATATAGAGTCTCGCAAGTCAAAGAGTTCCATCATACATCAGAGACATAATAAAAGACTTGTACACTGACTCAACAACATTTTTCAAGGGAAAGAACAACGAAGCAACTCCTGAAATAACAATGAAATCTGGGGTTAAACAAGGTGACTCTTTATCCCCACTACTATTTAACATTGCCATGGGTCCGCTGATCTTTGATCTTCAGAAAAACTGCAAGGGCTTCACATTTGGATCAGATGGTCTTATTGAGCAAATCACCGCTCTCGCCTTTACCGATGACATCGCAGTATTCAGCAGTACCTGGGAAGGAATGAGTACAAATCTGAAAATCATTGAAAAGTTCAGTAAAACAACAGGATTAAAACTTAATGTGAAAAAGACACATGGATTTTATATCAGTCACCATAAAAATAAAATCCTGATTAACAACTGTAAACCATGGCAGTTTGAAAAAGAAAATATTGAAAACATTTATCCAGGAGAAAGTGAGAGATACCTCGGATTGAACTTTGATCCACACACTGGTCATACAAGCAACAACAAAATTAATGAGGTTCTTGTCAATTGGGCTAAAAAACTTGATAATCTACCACTTAAGCCCACGCAGAAAATAGAAATTTTGTGTCAGTACTTGGTACCTAAACTATCATTCAAATTGAAATGACAGGAACTGAAGCAAAAACTTTAAATGTTCTGAATCAAACAATTAAAAAGTACATCAAACACTTTCTACACCTTCCAGCATACACATGTGATTGTATCCTATATTTGAAAAGATCATTTGGGGGCCTTAGTATACCAAAACTATGTACACAAATTGGTCTCAATAAAGACAATAGTTTATTGAATCTCAGGGCAGCTCCAGACCTGTACATAGTTCACTCATTCATGTATGTAGGATAAGATATGAATGAAAAAATGATAACATCATCAAAACACACAAACTCAACATTTTAGACAGTAGGTTTCTGAGCCATGATTTGTTAGCAACATAGGTTTGGAGAAAAGAAGAGTTTGAGAAATGGGCAAATCTCCCTGTTCAAGGTGATGGTATAAAATACTTAGTAAGTAATCCAACCTCAAACTTCTGGATCAGCAAGCATAACAAAAAGAAAGAAAACCAGTACATAGCTGCGCTGATGTTAAGAGCAAATATTTTATATACTAGAGAAACCATCACTAGGGGAAGAAATCGTGCATTTGCTACATGTAGGTGTGAGAAGTTAGCCTGGCATATGATGTCCACTAGTTCTAGTGGGCACCTTGCACCAGTCTAATCAACCCTTATTGATGGTGGTTGTAAAGTCAACCTTATAGAAAGCTATCCTAGTGGTAGCATGAACCAGCAGTCTACAGGCTAAGACTTCAGTAGGCGAGTTAAGCAAGTTGTTTTAACATATATAATTTGGTATCAAAGAGGAGGAGTGATGGGCTATTACTGCTCTTGACAGAGTAGAAGGTCCAGTCACGACGTGCCCAACTGAAACGTCTATACAAAAATTGTCGTGCTGTTCCTAATGGAAGAAAGAAATTGATACAGTCTGTGATGCAGATGAATTAGGATAGGGTAGCCAGAAGGTAACCCTGGGAATCCATTTTGTTGGATTAAATGCCCTCACACACCCTTTCAGGTGTCATGCTTCATCATGTGGGCCTGCTCCTCGTTGGGTCGGCGGTGCAATACCCAACGGGCAACACCTCATAGAGGGGCTCTTTAGCGGAGATCTTTTTCCAACTGCTGTATGGATGAAGTGCGGGTATGGGGCCAGAACTAAGGGGTAGACGTGATTTAGTGGGTTAAAATAAAGCTAGTGGTACCGGGAATACTTTATTCAGAAGGGCCACTGCTTTAGTTAAAAACGATTTCCTAGAGGCGAGTGATGGAAAATAATGTTTCCAACTCTCATCTAGAATTTATTGTAGTCCGGTCAACATGTTTCTCGCTACTGTGAAGTTTGTCTAGCGATTCTTCAGGACCAAGATGACTAATTAGCAAGTATCTAATGGTGCAAGCAACTATTCACGCTGATACCCTGGAGTATGGTGTATGTATGCTCGTATGGCTACAACACTAGTGGGTGAAGGGGAGAACAATATTATATTACCCTTCTTCAAATTGTGATTGTCAGTACCTAAAGTTAAAAACAATCAGACAACGACAATGTCCAGTGGGTAAAGCTTCAGGGAGATCTTCTACCACAAGGTTGGTGATTCCTGAGCTGCTCTGTATGCACCTACCCTTCGCCGCTGGAACTGTCGTTGTCTGATTGTTTTTAACTTTAGGTACTGACAATCACAACTTGAAGAAGGGTAATATAATATTGTTCTCCCCTTCACCCACTAGTGTGGTAGCCATACGAGCATACATACACCATACTCCAGGGTATCAGCGTAGACAGTTGCTTGCACCATTAGATACTTGCTAATTAGTCATCTTGGTCCTGAAGAATCGCTAGACAAACTTCACAGTAGCGAGAAACATGTTGACCAGACTACAATAAATTCTAGATGAGAGCTGGAAACATTATTTTCCATCACTCTCCTCTAGGAAATCGTTTTTAACTAAAGCAGTGACCCTTCTGAATAAAGTATTCCCGGTACCACTAGCTTTATTTTAACCCACTAAATCACATCTACCCCTTAGTTCTGGCCCCATACCCGCACTTCATCCATACGGCAGTTGGAAAAAGATCTCCGCTAAAGAGCCCCTCTATGAGGTGTTGCCCGTTGGGTATTGCACCGCCGACCCAACGAGGAGCAGGCCCAAATGATGAAGCATGACACCTGAAAGGGTGTGTGAGGGCATTAAATCCAACAAAATGGATTCCCAGGGTTACCTTCTGGCTACCCTATCCTAATTCATCTGCATCACAGACTGTATCAATTTCTTTCTTCCATTAGGAACAGCACAACAATTTTTGTATAGACGTTACCATATATAATCCCTTGAGTACCAAATGAAAGGACACCACACAAGGTATATATCAAATATATATGTATTTAATCTAAACACAACCCCTCTGCACTCTTTATGAGGTCAGAGGTAAAAATACAATACAAGTCACACAGTTAATATATGCTAAGTTTCACAGTATATGTTATGCCCTAGGGGCCTCACAAACCATATACTAAGAAAGTGGTATAAGTACCACGTGAGAGTTAGAAAGCAGGCCTGGGGCCTATGGAATCGCTGGGGCTATTCTACTCGACCAAAGGATAGGAAGGAGGAGGCCCACGGGAGACGCGTGCAGTGTCTAAACACAGAAGCGGGTTACCATTGACTTTCTATGGGAAACGAAGAAGTTACAAATGTACAATTTAAGGACACTTCCGGATAGACTAGGATGGAACCCTTTTAAACTAGGACACTTTGAGAGTCAAGACCCACGGGAGCACTGGAGTACTCGTGTTACCTCACCCAGGGAATCCGGGTGCATAGGTGTCTTTTCGTGTCGGGTTTCGTCGTCGTTTTATATGGAGAGCTGCAAGGAAGTACTGCAGGCGACCAGAGGAAAAGTGTCCGGGTGGATCCAAGGGTGGATCGAAGATCTAAAGAACCTGAAAGCAGAGGGACAGAGTCTGGGTCACTGGCCAGTGACCAGGAAGGAACCTGGCGATGTCGGGTGATTTCAGGTGAAGTAGTCGAACTTGTCTCTTAAGCCACGAGGTCCAGGAGGTATCAACGATGACCAGGCGCTGGATTCGAGCTGTCTCACAATGGTTCTAGATGACTGCGGTGTCGGTATCCGGATTGGACCCAACAAGCCTTGGCAACCGCAACCCACGCAGGATGTCGAGATTGGCTCTGTTGCAGACCAGCAAGTCTGTGGCGCTTCTCCTTTTCAGGGAAGCTGGAGCAAGCCTGGAACAACCAGGAAAGCAAAGGAAATTCAAAGTAAGGTCTTCAAGGGGCTCAAAAGCCAACGGGCAAGGAACCGGGAAGACGCTTGAGTTCAAATGCAAGGGTGGGGCCCACGGGACACTCGCGGAGTGTGGGGGCCTGGGCTTTGGTGCAAATGTTGCCCAGGGCTGGGGCTTCTTGTACCCCAATGCACACCTTACTGAGGCTTTAGGAAAGCAGTGCAGGTAGCAAAATGCAGGATGTCCAGGGTGTCGGGTCCCACGTCTCTCGTGTCCACCACGGGTCTCAGCTTTGCTGTGGATGTGAGTCAGAGTCAGAGAAGTCTGGAAGTCCAGTTTCTGTGTCCCAGAGTCTTCGGGATCCGACGGGAGCCTTGAAACTGCAGACTGGCAAAGTTGCTGTTGGTGTCTGTTTGCACAGGGTGGTCACTCCTTGACCACAAGGTAGATGTCTTCCGTCTTCCAGTCAGAATGGAATGTCAAAGGTCCAAGATATGTCTTTCAAAGATTTGTCCAGGATAATCTAAAGTCTTAAGGACACAGCTCCTAAACTTATACTAAGAATGGGGGCTGGATTACCTGACTAGGTCCCTCTTATGAGTGGGCCCGAGAAGGGGGTGGTTACACCCCTTTCCTTTTGTCCAGTTTTGCGCCAGAGCTGGGGCTGTGTCCCAGCAACCGGTTTGAACTGGGCTATGCATGAAGCACCTTGTGTGCCCCAGGCAGTGTCTAGAAGCATTTACTGAATGCAGCCCTCCCTGCCCCAATACACAAAACCCCTGTCTGGGGAGGTGCCAGCCCCTCCCTGGACAGGAAACCTATTGTCCAGGCCTCCCCTGCTGGAGTTTCGTCCAGCAACAGGAGGTCAGACTTGTGTCTGTGGCAGCACCATCCATTTTGTGATGCTGAGGCTCTGTTTAACTTTAACCCGGTAAACCGGTAACTACATGTCTTCTCCCTCTAGAAGGGTGGAATGCTACCCCCGCCGCCAGGACTGGCGAGGGGGTAGTATTCCAAAGTGTTTGACACCTTACACAACATGTTTTGATAAAGCCAAACCAAAGTTAGCATTAACCACAAGGATTATAATGCACTTAAGAGTATATGGTATGGCTATATCATAGAACAGCTATAAGGAGATGGTTCCGAAAGCTGCAGAGGGGATCAGCTCATGCTAGGGCACCCTCTCACATAAAACCAAGCACTCTGCCTCCAGGATTGTTGAGGTCTACCATAGGAGTGGCTTATAGATGTATATGTGTATATATATATTCACTGAAAAAAACAAAGGCTTCACACCAGTTATAGTTAGGAATTAGCATATAAAAAGCCTATTAAATTCACAGAAAAAACCATAGTTTCACACCAGTTATAGTTAGCTGCAAATTTTACTGACATAAAACCATTGAAATTCCACGTTATAGTTAGTTGGACTCACTATAACTTGCGCGTGTAATGCACTTCTGATGACGTCACATATTACATCACTCATGACATGGTCAGTGACATCACTCATGACATCACTGATGACACCATCCAGTGAATGTGTATCTTTCTGAAAAATAAACATTTTTTATATATGTATATGTAAATGTCGATGGAAGAATAAATGTTTAAATAAATGTTTTAATGAATGTTTTTTTTAAATAAAAATTGATTGGTTAACTGGCTTATTAAGTGTATCTTAGTGAATACATATATTAGCGAGTAATGTTAAAATATTTAAATATATGTATCAGTGTTTCACTTTGTGTATAAATGGCTACATGGGGTTGGTGAGTAGCTACATGTGTGTGTATATGGGTTATTAGATGTTTTTTAGTATCAGTATGAGTGTCTGTATGGTTTGGTGGGGGTATTACTTTGCACATAGATGCATCAATGGCTGACTCACTGTTTGTATGTGTTTTGAAGACAGCATATGTGCAGGACTATATGGGTGGATGAGTGTGTATATGTGTGTGTTAGTGAGTGAATGACTGTCTCACTAGTGTCTTTATCGGTAACAACATATGTTTTAATCTAGTATATGTGAGTATTGATGTTTATAAGTGAGTATATGTGAGATTGTAAGAGTTCCTGTTTAAATAAGTATGTGTTTCTATAAGTGATTGTTAAAGAGAGTAAGTATGTGTAAGTTTCCTTAGAAGTAAGATGGTAGTGTGTGTATAGTTGTAAATGCAAATAAATGGATGTTCAATAGTTTATTTGCATGTGTGAGTATGTGTGTGAGTAACTTTTGGATGACTGTCGGTGTGTGACAGGATGTATTGGTGTATCACTACATATGATGAGTGAGTATATGTATGAGTGACTATATAGAACTGTTGGTGAATGAGTAGATGTGTATATAGATGGTGGTATTACTGAATTGGTTGTTGTAACTGGTATGGATATCTCCATTTTTTGAAAATGTTAATTTCTATTTTTGAATATGTGTTTCAAGGGTTACATTACACTGAAAGGAGGTCTGTCACTCAGTCACAAAGATGGTGTCATCAGTGATGTCATGAGTGATGTCACTGACCATGTCATGAGTGATGTAATATGTGACGTCATCAGCAGTGCATTACACGCGCAAGTTATAGTGAGTCCAACTAACTATAACGTGGAATTTCAATGGTTTTATGTCAGTAAAATTTGCTGCTAACTATAACTGGTGTGAAACCTATGTTTTTTTCTGTGAATTTAATAGGTTTTTTATATGATAATTCCTAACTATAACTGGTGTGAAACCTATGGTTTTTTCAGTGAATTTCATAGGTTTTTTAAATGCTAATTACTAACTATATATAAGGCCCCAAACCTATGTTTTTTTCTTTGAAGTTAAAAATTTGGTTAATAGCAAATGTCTATAGCTATGAAATGTAATATTTTTGAAAATGAATGAATCCTATATTTTATTTGTATTTTAAACAATTTTTTTTATTTTTTTATTTTTGACCCTGGAGCGCTCCCGGGGCGCGCCCCGGTGAGCGCCCCGGAGAGCGTAGTCGTTTGAAGCGCCCTGGTGGCGAACTGGGAAGCGTCCCGTTAGCGCCAATGTCGCGAACGAAAACATGATTGTGACGTATCGCGTAGCCGCGTCCGCGTGAGACGCACGGCGTAAGCGTACCCGGAAGCACTCGAGCGAATACGATCGCGCAACGTAAACTTCCGAAGCGCTTACGCGACGCGACCCGGGGCGCGTCGGTCATGTGACCTGAAAATAACACTTTTAATTGGTGCAGAACAGTTTTACTTTCATAATGATGAAATACCTGGTCTTGTGACCTGAAAATAACACGTCTCATTGGTTCAGGCCTTTTTATTTTCCAAATGATGAAAGACCCCACCTTTTATCCTTATTCTGACTTTATCCTTTGACTGAGGAAGACCTGATTGTACCTCTCTGTACCTTTTCATCTATATAATGGCTTCAGTAGCAGCAGCAGCTGGTGCATCTGCACCACCACCACCACCACCACCACCAAGAGGACCACCACAACAGTACATTGGTGGTCAAGAAGAGGAGGAAGAGGAAGAGGAGGATGGGAGAAGATGGCTGCCTGAACAAAATACCCCATACAAGCCCAAGTCACACATTGTATGGGAGTTTTTTTCACTCCCAGAGGGAAAGAAAAAAGTGAATGCGGTCAAGGTAACTTTCCTAATCTGTAAGGAACAACTCTCAAGGGGCAACCCAAACAAAAAGTATTCCTTTGGTAACAATACCATGATTCGACATATGATCCGTAAGCACCCTAACAACTATTCTCGTGCAGAACTCAGGGAACTGGCCAGTAACCCCCCCCCCCAGTCATCAAGGACCACCTCCCAAAGAAACAAACCCGCTTCATCGGGACCAGAAACATCAGAGATGATGCATTGTATTCAGCAACGATTTGCTGATTTTAAAATCACTTGTACTGCATGTGGCAAGCTTATCGCCTATGGTGAAAAGAGCATAAAGCTCATCGTCCTTGCAGGTGACAATCACAAGTGCCCCAAAAAGAAGTAATTTTCTTCTTTTTTTCGTTTTTTGCTCCAGTTGAGCCAGTTTCAATTCCCTTTTTTTTGTTTCTCCCCCTAAAAAAATACAAAAAAAATATTAAACTGTTTTGAAAAGCCAAAAAAAGTACAAAATGTTCAAAAAACATTTAAAAAAATATAAAACAAAAAGAAGAAAAAAAACAGTTCTTTTCAGAACTACCTCCAATGTATTAAAAAAATGCTTAATTTTTTAAAAACTCTGTCATTCTTTTTTCCTCATGGTACGCTCCCCGGTCCGCTTCCCGGTGCGTGTACCGGGCGCTCCCCTGCGCAAAACGAAAAGAAAAAACATTTTTTTTTTGCCCCGCGGGCCCTTTTATAGCCCCCACATCAAACCAAGGGGGTCAGGGGGGGTCTACCCTGCCCCCTTATGGTCATTTCCCCCTTTGTTTTGGCCACCTCTTGTGTCTCGATCCTACCAAGACACAAGATGGCGGCCGTTCCGGACTGTTTTGAATGTTTACAGACATCCGAAAGCGCGTACCGGGGCGCTGCCATAGATATATATATTTTTTGAACCTAAATTACTCAAAATCCACTGGAGCACATATCTTGAGACATAGCAAAGGCACATCGGGCTACCAGTCCCTACAATTTTGCCAAGTTTGGTGCAAATCCATTCAGCCGTTCGGGCTAAAAGTGAGTTCGACCGCCCTATGCAAATTAACATGGGGAAAACACGTTTTGGGACCCCCCTTTTATCTCGGCCCCGCTTGACGAATCTCCCCGAAACTTTCAAGGAAGGACCGGAGCTCCACGAGGCAAATTTGAGGAAGTTTTCAGGCAGATTCGTCAACCGGCGCCAAAGTTATTTCAAATAGAATTTTGAGATTTTGCATTGAAAAAAATCCTAACTATAACTACCTACTGGCGACCGCCAGAAGGTAATATATATATATATATATATATATATATATATATATATATATATATATATATATATATATATACAGGTATACTATATCTAAGTAAGGGTTGATTACACCACCTTACCCAGGCTGTGGGAACAGAAGGCCTGCCAGGGGGGCATAATACATGCTGCAGCCCCTGGTAGGCCTGGGATGCACCTATCCCCTGCGTACCTATGGTACACTAAACAGGGGCTCACAAGGGTGACCCAGTAACCAATCTGGCAGGTACCTAAAGTACATGGAGTCCATTTTATAGAGAAAGCAGATAGACTTGGGCCCTGATTAGCAGGGTCCCAAGCCAACTTAGTCGAAAACCAGCAAAACACCAGAAGAAAAGTGGGGGTAACCATATAGTAAGATTCCACCTTCCTACAGTAGGTATTGTAATGATGTTTGCGAAACTATTTCTCATATTTCAGGAGCATGTCCTAAAACTAAGGACATTAGGATAAAAAGACATAACCAAATTCTGGAATTGCTCATTGATAGAGCAAAAAGGTGTGGTTGGATGGCATATAGGGAACCTCATGTTAAGAA